>NC_092478.1:11419166-12052500 GCF_047495875.1 Pithys albifrons albifrons
ATATGGACTGACTGAGTGACAGGTAGGTCATTGTAAGGAGTGTTCCTTCCCTTTGCTGTGGTGTCACATTCTCTGTCTCCCGAGCAGTCTGTGGCAGTTGTACTTAATGCATGACCCTTCAAAGCAGCACGTGGCCTCTGGTCTGCACCACAGCACCTGCAGGCTGTGCAGGGGAAAGTGATCTGTGTCCATCCAACCACAGAGTAATTTATGGTGTCCCTATCAGGACTTTTGGAAGTACCCCAATAAATACAAATACTGTATTTGAGCCATAATCACTACACTGCAGCAGCATTGCTTAAATGTGTAACAACACATCTGTGGTGGGGAGTGAGAATTACATGGTTCATTCACTGCACTGGTAGGAAAAATTGCTCTCCTTGTGTGTCTTCTCTGTGACTCAGCTGGGATTTATTGTCATAACTAAATAATTTTGTACCAACAAGTAGCCATTTTCTCCCATTTTAACTTTAAATACTGATTGAAGGTGGAAAGGCAGCACTGAGGTCCCTGTGGATTGCAGCTGTGTCATGTCCATGATTTCCAGCACAACAGGCAGAGTCCCTGGCATAGTCTAATGTGAAGCTAAGTAGATGTATTTTAATT
Source organism: Pithys albifrons albifrons (assembly GCF_047495875.1). Classification (NCBI taxonomy): domain Eukaryota; kingdom Metazoa; phylum Chordata; class Aves; order Passeriformes; family Thamnophilidae; genus Pithys; species Pithys albifrons. The sequence continues at coordinate 11,419,773 of NC_092478.1, forward strand.
TCTCTGTCTCCTTTCCCTATCTGCAAAGCAGGATAAATGTGCTTCTATCTTCACCCTTTTCTGCTGAGTCTATTTAGATAAGGAGGTCTCTAGTGATATAGCCATGGCTTTGTATAGAGGACACGTGGGACACTTCTTTCCCTTTGCCAGGCTGTCATCCTCCAGCCTCGGAGCACCAGCAGCAAGCCAAAAGGCAGCTGCCTTCAGGACAGGGTTCTTACAGTGCTGCTGGTGTCGCCTGGTTGGCTGGATTTGTTTGTGTGTTTTCCCCTTCATTCTAATTATGGTGATATTTACTGCTGAGCAGCTGCAGTGTGGGAGGGGGAGTGGTGAGCGCTGGCTCTGCAGCTGACACGCTCCTGCTGCCTCTGCTGCAGGTCAGCAAGCAGCTGGTGCTGGCCGGGGTGGAGCTGTGCAGGCTTTGCCTCCTGTTGACCAAAAGGTTGTTTGGAGTTACCCACTAGGTAACCCTCTTACAGTGCCCCCCTAAAAAACAAAAAATTATTTACCTTGTTTCTGTGGCAAGAACTACTTGGCAGATGACTGAGAAGTTTTGAGGAGGGCTTCTTTGAGGAATGAGATCTGCCATAGTGAAAAGCTCCCCCAAAATGAATGCTTGGGCAGCTTTGAGTAGGTGATACTGTCCTAACTCCTGTCCTAAATTGCCTGTTGTGTGCCAGTCTGTGTTTCATTGTTTTTCCACATCTGAGGAATTCTGGTTTCACAGCACCCTTCTTGCTATGTCTCCACTCAGGGATATCATCAGAAAATGGTCCTGGGAACTTTTCTTTCCTATTCCTCTCTCCCCTGACACCCAGAACCCCTGTGATACTGGAACGAAAAAGAAACCTGGATTGAGTGATAAAATGGTCTTTTGGGATTTAAACTATAAATTTCAGAATTCATTTAATGATTTATCACTCTTCTGACTCTTCAGTAAAGCCTGTTGTATCTTTTAAAACAGGTCCATGGTCTCATAACTGTTTCCAGGGATCACTGTCCTAATTCAGAAGCCCTTGAATTTGCTTGATAACTGCTTCCAATTTCCATTTTCAGTGGTGCGAGTGCAGTGTCATGGTAGGAACATTGTGCTCTGTGGAGCAGATATGGGTGGGAAGGGGTTGAGCTCAGATGTGGGATCTAGATTAATGTTAAATTTGACTTTAATCCTGGCTCTAAAAGTAGCTTTTACAGCTGCTTCCACGTGTGAAGGTGGAAGTGATGAAGTAGGGACAATTTGCACCGTTTTGCTTCAGGGACATGCAAAGATCTGTTTGTAAATCCCTTTGCAAATGGTGCATATCCTGAATTGCTGAGTGCTGGGCAGTGATGGGAAACAGGCTGATGCCAGGTACTGCCTCATTCTTGGGAGGGGTTTAGGTGTCGGCCTTCAGAGCCCCGTTTTTCCCTGGAAACATTAGACACAAATTGCCCATGCCCCGCTGATTGCAGGCTATTTGCCAGCACAGAGCTTTGAACCAAAATCTTTGGCCTGGCATGCAGTAATGGGCTGGCTTTTAATTTCTTTCCCTTTTTTGAAGCAGGACTTCAAATGCTGCAGCTTTGCCATGGGGTTATAATTACATAAGCTATAGAAATGTACTTCAGTGACCAGTCAAATGACTTTGTTTTTTCCAGTAGCTGAAGCTTGCCATTTATTAAGTTGTTGAAGGAATATAATTGAAATTCATTGGGGAATTTAATTTTAGCAAGCCCTCTATTGCTTATGCTTTTGCTGTGTGTCTTTGTGCATTTGGGTTGCCTATAAATGGCTTATTTCCTTTCGTAAAGGAATTAGCACAGCAGTGCAGCTGTGTAAGGAGCCAGCCCTCAATCCCTGCCCCATGCTGCTCTGGGTGGACAAGTATTGACATAAACATGTGCAGAAGTGACCTCTAAGTATTTCAGTTGGCAGAAAAGTTTTATTTTTTTATTCATTTTGCTGCAGACCTTTATTCTATTTTTGAGCATAAACAGACACTTGAGGTCTAGTATATTCAAGATGATTTTGATGGCTGCTCTAGGGATGTTCCTGTCACTCTGGCTGGTGCTGGGAGATGGCTGCTGCCCTGCACCCTGACAGGCCTTGTGGTCCGCAAGAAACTGGCTTGCTGTGTCTCCCTTGAGGACTTTTCAGCTCTGTATTGCACACTTCCCAAATGGGGCGCTTGCCTGCTGTGGCTGTGTGTTAGTGTGATCTGGGGTCTGCCCCCACCTTGTTGCAGGGATGCTCAGAAAACAGTGCTTTGCACTGCAGAGAGTCCTTGCCAAGGAGTGCTTGGTCCTTTGCTACACCCGCCTTTCCTACACCAACCTGGATGCTTGTCTGTGTCTGCCACAAGACCCTACATTGTGTGCCCCCCACCTCCCACCGTCAGCCCGTGTGTTTTGCCTTTGCTTCCCACACGTCAGTGGTGAGGCCCTGATGCTTTCTGGCACTCCGAAACTGGGAGGGAGGAGTCGTGGGACTTGTGCTTCTTCAGATGTGGCAGGCGTCCCCCGCTGGGGTTTCCATAACCAGCGAGTCTGGGGAGGAGTTAAAGCTTCGCTTGTCTGATCTGGAGACATGAACTAGGAGGAACCTTCTCCACCAGCTCCTGCTCTGCAAAATATATTGCCTTGACATTGCAGCCTGAATGGAGATCCGCCGTGTGTCATTGTGTGGCTCTCCCGGATTTGGGGCGTGGTGGCTGTGGTGCTGTCCAGGACACTGGGGTGCTCCCTGTGCACGCTGCCTTATCTGCCATCGCTCAGTATGTGCTCACCGCCATCCCCATGGAAACACAGCCACTCTTTTTGCTGTGCATGGTAGTGCCTAGCCTGGATTTTGGTGCTTTTGGCAGTGTTATTCCTTAAACCAGTGACTTTAGCTGTGAAAGGTGAGCATGTGGGTAAAGATCTGGCTACGGAGATCTGGGTTTTTGCTTTGAATTCTTTCCTTAAGGCGGTTCAGGCACTCAGTTTTCTCTCTGCCCCTTGCAAACTGTGAGGGCAGAAGGATGAACGCTGTGGATGGGTTCAGTTCTGCTCCAGGATCCCAGTCGCAGGCTTGGGGTAAGGGTTACTGTGTTACCAAATGAGGTTTTCTGTGTAAGTTGGACTTGTGAGTGATTATAAAGATTATTCTCTGTTTTGACTGAATCGGTCCTTGCTGCTCTCCTTGTTATCTAAGATCACTGCAATTCCTCACTTGAAAGAAACAGGCTGACAGGGGCTGTTAGAATGGGCTGAGCCCAGCAGGACTTCTCTGTACTTCTCTGCAGTGTGGTCTCCCTGCCCTTTCTTTTAATTAAACTTCAGCGTCTTCTAATTGTTTTCTAGTGATTGTGCTCCATTTTGTTGAATCCATGCTTGACAACACTCAGCCTGTCCAGTTTGCACCAGAGCTTCAGTGCTTTTTACCAAAGTGTTGTAATGCCAGTCCTTCTCAAACTTGTTTCCTGAGGGTGATGTGAAGGGATTCTCACAGCAGAGATTGTCCTAAGATCACACAAGAAAACGTGGAACGATCGTGCCGGCAGCTTTGAATTCTCAAATTTGATGTGTAAAACGTGAAGGCAGTGGGCTAAATCTCTTCCTTCAGTCTTGTAAGGGTAAGTGCATCAAGGGCAGTTCAGAGAGTAAGATATTTCAGTTCTGATGACAATATAAACATGTATTTCAGGGTTGGGAGTTGCAATAAACTGACTCCCCCAATTCTTGTCACCTTGAAAAATCCTACTGTTGTGTGTCGGCTGTAGCTGCAATTACAGAGTAAGGTTGGGGTTTATGAATGCATTTTGTTTGAGAGAGCTGCTCTAAGCACAGTAGCAAAACTGTCTTCTGAGTCTGTGCAGAATGGAGAGGAAATTGAGAGGGGGAGGGGGTTATGTTATACCTTAAAGTTTTCTGCTTGCTTAGTAACTATACCTTGATTTCCACATCTGAGATGTTGAAAAAGCCTGAAAGAAATACTCAGAGATAGTTGGGGATGGAGGGGAGGGCTTGTTGAGTAGCCTTTTCCTCTGTAAAGTAAGATCTTGCCATCAGTTACAGGGAAGGTGCTCCTCTGTTCTGTTCCTGCACAGGGTTATTTGGGAACACTGATAACCAAAGGGATCCCTGGCCACCCATGACTTTTTTGCAGTAGCCCTGTGCTGTGTGCCTTTATCTACTGGAATATTTTAAGTCAGGAATAAAATTTTAATGTGGAAATGTTCAAATTAATGAGCACTGAAACACTGAGTAGGTTACTCTTTGCAAAGGTGTGGAGCCATTGCAGCTCCAGTTGCTGGCAACAGGAATTAGCAGTAGCTCAGCACTTTGGAAGCTGCTGAAGGACTTGCAAGCAGATGCAGGTGACTGTCTCTAGGCAGTGAAGTTGAAAATGCTGGCCTGAATTTACATGGCAGAGGAACATAAATAAATAGCAAGAAGTTAAGCAGGACAGAGAGAGGAAGAAGTTCATGATAGCCATAAAGGTTATGGGAAATGAACTCCTTCTCTATAGCTGTTTTTGAGTAGCAAGTCAGCAGGTGTGAACTTTGGTGGCATTAAACCAGTCATGGTGATTTGATGCTCAGGAGTTAAGAATGTGGCTGGCTGGTATCTGGGTATTGCATTGATCTTATTTGATGGGATTGTTCCAGCCCAGTGAATCACGGGCTTTTCCTTCTGATTTAACCCCATGATCTCGTTCCATCCAGATGGGTTTAATTTTTGCAGTAGTCTCAAGGGAGCATGGCCAGGACCTGACATTATTCTGTACCCCCTCAGGACAGTGGGAGGGGTCCTTTCGGGTTCACAGTCATGGCAGTGGTTGGGGATTGCTGGGCTCTGTGAGGTGAGCAAATCAGGTATGAATCATTCACCTTCCTTTTATACCCTCATACTCATGGTGTTGCTGTTACTGTTGATTTCCTTTTTTCATTGCTATTTCCAGTAAACAACTCATATCTCAACCTGTGATCTTTACCTTTTGTGCCTCCAGTTCTCCTCTCTGGCCACTGCAGGGGCAGAGGGGGAGTGAGGATTGAGCGAGCAGTTCGTGGTTTGGAGGGTTTCAGTGGGAGCACTAAATTGGGAATACCATTCCTAACCCTGACACCCACCAACTCCACAATGGCCTTTTACTCCTCTCATTTAAGTTGGCCCTGAAATTCTTGTTCTCATGTGCACGATAAAGTTACTACTTTCCTGCCTTTGTGTTATTCTGTCAAAACTGTTCTGATGAAGTTTGCCAGTAGGGAACAGGGAAAGACTTTAACTTTTGGTTCTCTTTGCCAGAAAGGACTATCCCTGTTGAATTCAATCAGAGGACAAATCTGCAGAAAACCTGTTGTTAACCAGGAGTTATGGTCTGGCAGGATGACAAACCTTTCTCACTGTAAAAAGGAGCAAAGCTCCTTCCCCTGAGACTACCTTGATACTGCTCTGCTGGGACTGTCATGAGGCCAGGACAGTGTCACATACAAGATGGGGATAGCTGGAAAGCTGGAGTTTTAGAAAACACATGGCAGTATCTGTCTTATCTGACAGAGAAAGTGTATAGGTTAGCACTTGATAACATAAAAGATTTTGTTCCGAAGCAGCAGAAATGCCACAATATATGCCTTCTTTTCCTCCTCCTTTGTAAGCTGAGATGAATAATTGGGTGTATTGGGAGCACAAGACAGTGACTCTCAATGTGGAAGCTGCTTCTGGCTACACTGAAACACAATACAGTATTAGTATTTCTATAAAAAATGCAATAGTTAAATTTTAAAGCCACAACTGAATATACTTTTAAACCCTTATTCCATCTACCGCCTCTTTCTCTTCTCCCCTTCCTGTTTGTTTTTTGCCTATTGCTCTGCTTTATGTGCATAAGTGCTTAATTCTCTCTGCAGGCCTTTTTTCAGCCCATGCAACTGTGTGTCAGCCTGCACAGCAAATTTCTCTTACCTAGGGAGAAACTTCTCATGTAGATCTGTTGCTTCCATCAATAAAGTCACCCTCTTCAAAGATCTTCAGAGCTCTCCAAGCACTTTTCCAGATCTTCACTGCTGATTGAATACTGCCTCAAGGAATTATTTGGTAATTGATAAAAACAGTGCTGTGGATGTGGAATGCTCATGGGTGGTCAGACACAGGACTGGATTAGTTGTTCTGTGGAGACATGTTAAGGTTAGCTCTCTCCTCGCCTTGCTCTTTGGTGTGAGATCAGAATTAGGGCTGTTGAACTCAAGACTTGATTCTTGCTGAGTATAGACAAGAAACAATGTCCTCCACATTCACACAAAACTTGTCATCTTGGTTTTGGGTTGTGGGATAATAATTCAGGACCTTTTTCCATACCTGTGAGGTCTAGCTTAGCTGCTTCATTTAAAAAAGGGCATTTTTTTCTTTTTAAATGGCATGTGATTACACAAAAACTTCACCTGTTTTTAGATACATCAGTATCAAGGCAGTCCTTTGACAACCGGAACACCACACGAACCTGGTGGTGTGACAGCAAATTGCTGCAGTTTAGCACAAGTGTTGTGGGGAGCGTTGCTTTCGGTGCGGCTCCCTCACTCCTGTGCCAGCAATTTCTGAGTTGTTGGGACAGGATGGAAACTGTCTGAGCACACAAGGGTCAATAAAGCACCAGCAGCCTCTGTGATTAACTGTTTTTTTTTGTGCTTGGTTCTTGTTTCATAATACACCAGTGCAATGCTTCTCTTGCCTCTGTGTTAAAATTGTCTGATGGCTAAAATATGATCCTTTATTATGGAATCTTGTCTTTAGGTTTGTAACAGAAGGAGTTAAGTTGGTGACAATATTTGGTCCAAAGTGTGGGCTTCTGACCTACGTCTCACCTTCTATATCTTTTTCTAGCAGCCAAGGCAGCTGATATTATTTCAGTTGGTAATAATATCTGAAGCATGCCTGGAAATATCTGATAAGTTGCTTCATTCTTTTGATGAGAGAGGGAGGCAGAGAAAAGCAGAGCTTAGTGTAAAGTTTTATTAAATGGCAGAGCTTGTTTAATCTTCCCGCCCCACAGCATTTGTAATCAACAGTGTCCCCACAGCATTACTAAAACCAGGTTTGTCTTCACCACAACAGGTTGTTTTTTTCTTTCTCAGATGGACATAATGGTTTGTTAGTTCTTTCTCCTTGGTCAGCTGAATATGTGTGCAAACCCACCTACCTCTCTGCTTCAAAATCATGGAAGTCAGCAAGTTGCACAGCTACCCATTTTGACAGTATGGTAGCATGCTGTCAGTGCTAATATTCATTAATATGCTTTGGCAACTGCTTGTGTTTGAAATGAAGTATTCTGTAATTCCTGGTAAGGTGACAAATGAACGGAAAGAAGTTGAGGGACAAGTACCTGAACACTTGTGCATGTGTGTGAACACTTAGGTGCCCACTTCTCTCTTTATCACTTCCCCATGCCTTGGCACTTCAGTGCACTTAATTTCATTGGCCTTTAAAGATGATTGCAGACTTTATGAGAGCTGAATTAAAGTCCTGTATAGATAGGTTGTCACAAACCCCTACCCAGTCTGTAGGAGTAGCGGCAGAACCAACAGAGTGTTACCCCAAATTGCATACCCTTTCTATTTTGGGGCCTTTTCTCCTTTATTTTAGTGTTCTACCACTTCTACTGGTGATACCATCAGTTATCATCTGAAAAATAAAATAAATTGGCTCATTTATTGATGCTGGGTGAAAGATTTGCCTATGAATTACAGTACCTCACCACAGCTGGTAAGCTCAGAGGGATACCCAAGATGTTGATGTGCTTTTTTTCTACTTGGATTTTTCACTAGAAAAAGTAGATGGAAGAGGATTTTCAGCAGCCAGCCCAAATTCCTGCAGTGAATGCATGTTGAATCCATGACCTGCATCTCAGAGCCCCGAGTCCCAGTGCTGCCACTTCCATTCCATTTCTTCCTGTTACTGGCGGGTAAAGATCCAGGCTCATGCTGGCAGTTTGAAGGACCATGTGCACGTACTTACGCATTTCTACTCCTGTGGGTGTTTCAGTTTTCATTCTGGCTTTCTTGGACATGTTCTTTTTATCTCAGCAGTAATTTGCCTGCTCCTGTGCTTGAGAGAAAAAAGCCTTTTCAGTCACAGACATAAAGCTGAGGAGGAATGCAGGAGCGAGCACCACATTCTTGTTTTGTGGGGACGTGTGTTAGAGTGGGGGAGCTGCCCTTTTTCCAAGGGAAACAAGACTGCCCTTTGCATTTACCTCAAGAGTTCTCTCACACACTAAAACATCTTAAAATGGGAAAATACCTTTTTACTTTCTTTTCTTCACTAAAGACACAGGACTTTGTTTCAGAGAACTCAGCACCTCTATGTGCAGTTGTTTTCTCACACTCAAGGTTCTCCTTTATGTGTAAGTTTTGGACTTAATGTTAAAATCTTTGGGTGTGTAGGACCAGGATCAGTCAGGAGAATATCTCCTTTTGGCACTCAAAATCCATCTTTGGAGGACTAGCATTGGTGAAACTGCTGTGAGACTGTGTTTGTCTTTGAGGTACACAGCTTAAAAGATAAAGCCACTCTAAGTGAAACCTAAAATAAAGCTGTTTGGTTGCATCAGGTAGTGTTGACATGGCCTATGTTGACAAAGCAGATGAGTCTTTTAACACCTGTGTGGTCCAAGGGATGAAACATGTGCCTTACTAAGCAAAAAGATTTTCTCTTGTTCCATTGAGGTTGCTTGTCTCTGATGTCTCCTTTTATTGTGTTTTTTTTTCTATAAAATACCTTAGAAAGGAGTCTTTGTATGATGTGAGTTCTGTCCTCCCCAAATCCAGCACAATAACATGACAAACCAGCAAGACTGATTTGTATGATTCCTCCTAATCAGTTGCTTCCACACTGCCCATGAGTGGGGCAGAGAGTGCACTTTCCTGGGAATGGGGTATTCTGGGTTTTGCTAAATAGCTGATTGGACACAAAGATTGTTAGACTAGTGAAAACAGAGGAACATTCTAAATAATTTCAATGTACGTTAGTGTGACTGATCTGTGTAGTGGTGCAGATGTGAATTTACACAGAAGGCTGTAAGTGGTGTTTATCTAAGACACAAGTAAATTCTTTTCTTAGGAAGATGAATGAAATTCCCCTTCCCTTGTCTTACCTGCTACAGAGTGGAATTGTTCATAGTGAACATGGGTCCTGAGGGAAAACTAACAATATTAGACTCAGTCATGTCTTTAAATAAAAGAAAAAATAAAAATATTAGCTTCATAATTTACATTTAGCATGACCATGTAAAGATTGCAGCTTGAATATATCTGAAACTGGTGCATAAGAAACCATAGCACAAATCAGTGCAGGATGACATTGTTCCATGGAAGTGTTTGGCAGTATGAGCTCATTTTAATCTCACTTACTGTGTCTTCTGCCTCGCACCAGCTTGGAAAAGAGCTGTGTCTTAGTGAGAGTAACTCAACATTAATGGGCTGTGGTTTACTGATAGTTTATTGAACGTATTTAACTTTTATGAAAGAGATTGCTTAGATGAAGTTTCCCTCTCCTGCTGAGTCGGCTCAGTGAAATAATAAAGCTCCCAGTGAAGTCCCTTCTCATCTTCCTGGGGAAGAGACCCCATGGTGCAGTAGCACACAGTAGTACGGTAGTTGCCCACACTTACAGGATGAGGCTCAGTACTCATGTGCAAAGGAGTTCACTTCATTTTGGTTACTCATATGGGTTTGCAGCGGTACTGAACCTCCTGACTCCTTCTCCATTTCTCTTGAAGGAATGGGTACTATGGAAACCTCATAGGTAGCAGCCCTCCCTGCCTTTCAAGGTGTGGCTGCTGGCTTTTGGTGTGGCAGTTGGCTGGCTGGCAAGTCCTGCCATCAGTAAGGCATGAGTATGGCTAAGTTGATTTCCCCCTTATGTCAATGACTAAGATGTACTGTCCCACAGTTTTGTTTCTGGCAGGTTCTCCTCAAGCCCTGTTTGCTCAGTGCCTTACACCTAATACACAAAGCTGAACCTAAATTATCTCAGCCATGTCAGGGCAAAGAGATGGACATTTCCAAGGAGAAGATAAGTACAGGTTCTGCAGTGTGGTGAAAATCCAGGTTAACAGAAACAGCCAAAACCGAAGTCTGAATTACATCGGATTCCTGAGTCATCAGCTATTGATGCAGAAGATCCTGCTACCTATGCTTTTGTGGTGATGCTGCTAAGTAGCATTTCAAGCCCTCTGGGCAATGACATCAAAGGATAGCAAAGATAAAAACAGACCACTGTTGACTTTGAGAAAAATGTTCTATTTATACAGGCAGATGTTGAGATAACTGAAAACTTTAGGACTGCTTTAATGAAAGTTTGTCAGTCCTCGGCCTCCAAAAACGCATACCCAGGCTTTCCTCCAGGCTTTCCTCCAAAATCACAGAGCTGGCTTTGAATGCCCCTGCTTCTTAGCAGAGGAAAGCTTCTTCCAGAATGAATGAGGAGCTCCATATGAGAAAAGCAGGGCCTGGCAGGGCAGAAGGGTTGACCAAGCCCTGTCCTTTGCCAGAGATGTCCCTCAGTCATGCCAGTCTGTTTTTCCCACATGGACATCTGGGTTCCTGATGTATGGGCTACTGGATCTGGGTCAGGTCTGGTTCCCACCTGGGGTGGTCCCCAGCTCATGCACGGCTCTCTCCCACCAGCACAGCAGTCCATGTGCTCTCCCATGGGCTGGTGACACTCACTACTGGGTTTTCCAGCCTCTTCAGGCAGTTAATATAAAGAAACACGTGGGATTTCTAAACCAGCCAGGATTCTGCCTCACAAAGCCTGCCCAGACTGCACTTCTCAGTTCAAAATGAGCAGCCAAACTAGTAAAGCTGGTTTCCCCTTGCTTTCTCTTGCAGTGAAACTCTCTGGAGTCTACTGTGGTGTGAGCTCTGAGATTTCATGTGGTCAGGACATGCCTCTTGTGGATTCTTCACCATCTAGTAACCTTTGTTGCTTGCATTATGGCCTTTCCCCCAGCACTGTAGCAGACAGGCCTCCCTCATCCATCTAGCACCCACTTTAGTGAACCTTGTTTGAATTTAGTACCTTTAAAATTTCCATTTCTGACATTTAACAGAAATTAGGCAATAGGTCAAAAACTTACATGGAAGGAACAAGCAGCATAGTGTGTTCACATTAAAAGTGCCTGTCACTTTAAAACTAGGCCCAAAATAAGGGATCTATCAGCACTTCTTTCTCAAATCTTTCTTGTCCTGTCTATGGGAAAAGAGTGTTCATCTCTTCCCTGCTTCACTTGTTGCTGAACAATTGAACAGCAAAAATAACAAGTACTCTCCTCATCTTAGATCTTAGTTCCTTCAGCAAGTCCCTGCTCCTCTTCCATGCTGGGCAGGTCCAGTGACTTGTGGCTTGGCCCATCCACCTGCAAACACTCCCTGGCTCAGAGCCAGTTCAGCGCTCTCAGCGGCTGTCACGGCACTGGAGGAGACCCTGGTGTGTGACCCTGGATGGTGCTTCAGCTGCCAGAGTGCACACACAATCCTCCAAATGCCTCCTGGGCATCTGAATCCTGTATTGAGGTTAAACAGTGGAATGTAGTTACAGGGAAGACAGCAATTAAAATTACACATTCCCAAAGCATTCATGTCATTGGACCAGATCAGCAGGAGACTGCAGTGCAAGGACATTCCTACCAGTCTTCTCACTGCTCTGTCATGTACCCCAGACTCACAGCAAACAGCATCCAAATCCATGGATGGAATTGCAGTTTATGGTGCAAGGTGCTCTTTGGGCAATTTGATGTGACAGGACTGCTTTGTACGTCAGAGGATCATTCTGTAATTCATGAAACTGCTGCTTTTAGCAGAGGAGCAAAAAGGCAAAGAACTTGCTAGCAAATGAATGGTAACTTGCCTCTCTTGGATTTATTCAGTTCTTTGAGGTGTAAGTGTATTCTTGATGGCTACAGAAATCAGTCATTCTGCATTGGGAAGCTTGATTAATGTCTTCAGCTGGCCTTTATAAAGGGCTGTAAAAGTGGTTTTGGAAATAACTTACAGGGAAAAAATATGATGTGGTCTGGTTCATGTAATACACAAGTACTCAATTATGTTTTTGTACTACTACTTAAGGAAATTCTAATTGTACAGATATGTGAAGGTAACTTACTTCGTCCCTCCAAACATCCCTTGAGTGACATTCAGCACTGCCAAACTGCTGTGGCTTGCACCACATCTGAATTTTAGTAATGGTATTGTTATGTTCCAATTAGCTATCTCTCTTACTGAGATCAGAGGTACTTAATTATGGAACAGAATCCTGCTGAGGTTTACAGACCATGCTTGCCCTGAAGATGTTGTATCTGAGCTGTGTGTCTGCTCACCTTCCTTAGCAGCCTCCATCATCTGTGCAACTGCCCATCTCCGTGGTGAAGGTGGTAAAGAAGGAAGGGCTCCTCAGCAGAGTTTAAGCAGTGGGAGAAGGTGCATCAGGGTGGGGCCAAACAGACCAGGACTACATATTGAGATATTCTGGATGCTCTAGACTTGGACTAAGATGGAAAATACTGGAGTCTGAAGTCTTGACTATGATATTGCACACATGATAACAAAGAAGACTCTCAGCTTGACAACTGGGCACACTGTCATAGCCATAGAGAAGGTATTTTAGTTCCTTATCTACACATGAATGAAGGAAAACTTGTGCAATAACTGGTGGGTTTCTTATACCTTCTGTGTTGCTCCCCCTCTTGATTCGTAACAGCTTCGAAGATCAGAGGATCATTTACGATTGTTTTCTGTTCTTTGAGCAGGTTTCACTCCCTCACTCTTTGTCTGATCAAAACCCCCATGGTGTTTACTTACAGGAAAAAAATGGTGATTAAGGCAATTAATTTCTGCCAGAACAAAGCCTGCAGACTGTATCTTCAAGTGTGAGCTTGACAGTAAAGCTTTGGGCTCAGCAAAACAGAAGTTGTCTGTATTGAAAGAAGAATGTACCTTTCCCAGGCTGTCCTGCACTCTCTGTTGCCCTTGGCAGTGAAGTCCTGCTTTCAGACAGTTTTTGTATAAATCCTCGAGGTGCTCTCTGGAACAGGAGCATAGACAGCAGGTGTTTGCACAAAACTCTGGGAACTGCTGGAGACTCAGGTTACTGGAGGTCAGATCCTGCTGGAGACCTGAGCACGTCAGACCAAATTAGATGTAGATCCCTAGTTGTGCTGAAAAGGTCTTATGCCTGTTCATCTTCTGTATAGGATTGAATCTTATTTTTCAGGTTGTTGCTTGCTTTGGCAGCTTTTATGCCATTGCTTGAATTGATCTGTGGATGAAAATGGCAGGATGCTGGTGGTTTGGGTCAGAGCCCACTGTCCTGTGTCCTCTCTAACTGCTGAGAGTGTGCAGATGGCAATACGTGGTGGATTTATTCCTGTTTCTTTCTGCTGTAAAAAAAGCTGAGTGCTTGCTTGAAAGCAAAGTCTCATATATTGCTGAAGCCTATGCTCCCTTTATTCTTAGCATAGGTTAAAAGTGTTCTTTAACTGTTACAAACTGTTTATTCTACCAGAGGATTTACTGCAAGACCACTAAAAGTTCAGACCTGTCTGGGCTGTGTGAGGCCAGAGCGAATATCTACTTTTGTGCTTTGTCCTGTGAAGCTGAGATGCAATAAAACCTGATATTATTGAAATTACTTCCTTTAGAAAGTGCTTTGAGGTCCTCTTGTGAAAGGCAGCAAACAGGAGCCAGGTGCCTTTTTAAGTGTCTTTTCTTCTTTTCTTCCCCCACAATAGTAATTTAGCAGTTCCCTGTCAAGTTCACTCATGGCCTACAATAACTTGTGCTCTTTAGTTCTTATTCCACCTGTGATTGTCTTAGTTCAACATTTTACTTAGTTTTGTATGTTTTTCTAGGGTATTCAAGTGTTTTCTATGACCTAAATATATTTTTAAGAGAGCTTTCTGATGGTGAGCCAGGGGGAGCTCATTGAGAGCACAGCACCCTTGTAGAGAAGGATTTGGGGTGAATGAAAAGCTGGACATGAGCCAACAATGTGAAGATGCAGCCCAGAAAGCCAACCCTATCCTGGGCTGCATCGAAAGAGGAGTGGCCGCCAGCAGGTTGGGGGTGGCGATTCTTCCCCAGACCTTTATAGGAGGAAGATTGTGTAGTTTTGTTGTGGTTTAATCTCAGCTAGTGATTTCACAGTTTTAACTTTCTGTAAATCTCTGATGGCTGTTACTTGGCTGCTGTAATTTTCCAAGCTATTTTAATACTTACCTTGCACAGCACTCGTACACAAGTACACAAGTACATGATTACAGCCGGCTGGGCCCTCCTGAGGCCTGGCCATTCTGCAGTCTTTGGCTGTTTCCAGAGAACATGTGTTGGTTACAGAAGCATCTCCTTTTTCCCTTTCTCATCCTCCCCTTCTGTGTGGAGAAACAGGTAATGCAGTAAAACATAAAGTGACATGGGGATTAGAATTTCATGCAAAGTGGTATTTTAAATGGTGCTGCATTTGATTCACTTATGTTTTAAAGCAAAGATTGTAGGTCGAGGGAAAATCTGTTAGTTAAAGTATTAAAATCTGCCAGGGGCACAGCATTTCCTTTCACTTCCCAAATGCCTATCCAGTGGAAGACAATTAGAAAAGGAAAGATGTTGTCTGTGCCCTCAGGGTCTCACATCAAACTACCTTCATTTCTTGCTAGTCTGCTTGTGTAAAGGTTTTCTCAGCATGTTAAATGCATGGAATTGGTTCCTCGTGACTTTAAATGCCTCTTTGAAATGTGGACTGACCACTGCCATTTAGGTGCTTTTTAGCTTGACTAAGATGGCAGCTAACACTGATCTCTGGTAGCTGGAATCTAAACCATTACTGAAGTGCTGACTTTTTTCCTGACACAGGTCTGTCCTGTCCCCCTTCCCCAGCACAATTCATCTTGTTTGTAAAAACTTCACAAATTTAGTAGAAGTGAGAGCTATGCCAGAAGAGGATGTGTCTTGAGAGCAGGCTTTACCTGGCTTTTAGCTAACACTCCTCTTTTACCCACCCTGATGGACAGGCTTGGAAGTATGAAGTTGAGAATGGAATTCTCTGTGGTGGTATCTGAGGCAGCAGGCTCTTAGCCAGACAACCAGCTCAGCTTCGTCCTGGCAATTCTCTCTTCCCCACTCTGGGAAAGGGCTGACAGATTTCTCCCAAAGTGGCAGCTCAGCATGAAGAGCCCGTCTAGGATCCATGCCTGAAAGGACCGAGAGGGGGAAGTGACATGGAGAAGGCTTTGCTGTGCTCTGTGTGTTTGGGGCTGTTTGACCCTGAGGCCAGTTTACATGAAAGGTGGAAGATGTCACAGGTTGCCAGACAGCACAAGTGCTCCCTAAAGTAATAAAACAAATACGAAAAAAATAGAGCTTGAGACCCACAGGTTTTTATTTCAGGCTGTATCTTCCTGTCTTGCCCTTGCTTTGAGCCGTGCTGTCCTTTGTAATACAAGGTTGGTGAAAGCCAAGAGCCATCTTGCCCAGCACTGTCTCCCACTGGCCTCCTCAGGGAGGTGAAACAGGGACAGTGTATGTAACCTGGAGCCTCCTCCCAGAGCCAGAAGTGCAAGAGACCTCCTAAAGAGGGAAGACATCATCATGTTCACTGGTGACCTCATGAATGGTTTGAGTTGGAAGGAACCTTTAAGATCATGTAGTTCTTCCCTGAACCCATCTCTTCTCTGTGCTTATTGGCTTTTGTGTTTTTAACTGGCCATCCCTCTCATACAGGTACACAGTCATGCCAGTTTTTAAATGAAAAAGTTTGTGCTATCAGATCAATTTATTGTATGCCCCTTTCTCACGTTGTGAAACAGTGAATTATTCTTTTATCACCTTGGGCATAATAACGTTGCCCGTAATCCTACACTGAGCTATCACTTCTTGCAGTTGGGCAGTTTTCGTCTGTTCAGTTTTCCATACCTTGGATCACCATTAACACTTTCTCTGTGTTTCTTCCAAATGAATTCCAACCCATTTGGCAGCCTTGGGATGGTTTGATCATGAAGTACGTGGCAGCTGGGTATGTGCTGAATTTGTGCTTTGGAGTAATGAGATGAACCCCTGCCCCCATTCCCTGATTACCTCTGTTCTCTCAGCATCTTGAAAGCCTTGACCCTTTTGGGAAACAGCCATGAAGACTCCAGCATCTCCTACCTGACTGGTAATAGCTCATTTAGTGTCTTGTCATTCTTCATTCAGAACTTGAATTATTTTCCCCCTGTATGCATTAATTTCCATTTATTGACTTTGTATTTCACCTGCCATCTTATTGCTCAGTCACCAGGCATTACAAGATCATAGAATCATAGAATGGATTGGGTTGGAAAAGACCTCCGAGATCATCAAGTCCAACCCTTGGTCCAACTCCAGTCCCTTTACCAGATCATGGCACTCAGTGCCACGGCCAATCTGTGTTTAGAAGTCTCCAAGAATGGTGAATCCACCCCCTCTCTGGGCAGCCCATTCCAATGCCTGATTACTCTCTCTGTAAAGATTTTTTTCTGATATCCAGCTTAAATTTCCTCTGGCAGAGCTTAAGCCCGTCCCCCCTTGTCCTATGGCTGAGTGCCTGGGAGAAGAGACCAACCCCCACCTGGCTATAACTTCCCTTCAGGTAGTTCTAGACAGTGATGAAATCAAGTCTAAGCCTCCTCTTCTCCAGGCTAAACAACCCCAGCTCCCTCAGCCTCTCCCCATAGGACTTGTGCTCCAGTCCCTCCACCAGCCTTGTTGCTCTTCTCTGGACCCACCCCAGTACCTCAATATCCTCTCTGAACTGAGGGGCCCAGAACTGAACACAACACTCAAGGTGTGGCCTCACCAGCACAGAGTACAGGGGAAGGGTCACTTCCCTGGTCCTGCTGGCCACGCTATGTTTGATACAGGCCAGGATCCCATTGGCCTTCTTGGCCACCTGGGCACACTGTTGGCTCCTGTTGAGCTTCCTGTCAATTAGTACTCCAAGGTCCCTTTCTGCCTGGCTGCTCTCCAGCCACTCTGTGCCCAGCCTGGAGCGCTGCAGGGGGTTGTTGTGGCCAAAGGGCAGGACCTGCACTTGGCCTTATTGAACTTCATCCCATTGGAATCAGCCCATCTCTCAAGTCTATCCAGATCCCTCTGCAGAGCCCTCCTGCCTTCCAGCAGGTCGACACTCCCTCCCAACTTGGTGTCATCAGCAAATTTGCTGATGATGGACTCAATCCCCTCATCTAAATCATCAATAAAGATGTTAAACAGGACTGGACCCAACACAGACCCCTGGGGAACACCACTAGTGACCAGCTGGATGCAGCTCCATTCACCAGCACTCTCTGGGCCCAGCCCTCCAGCCAGCTCCTAACCCAGGAGAGGGTGCACTTGTCCAGGCCATGGGCTACCAGCTTTTCCAGGAGTATATTATGGGAGACAGTGTCAAAGGCCTTGCTGAAGTCCAGACAGACACATGCAGAGCCTTCCCCTCATCCAGCAGGTGGGTCACCTGATCATAAAAAGAGATCAGGTTGGTCAGACAGGACCTGCCCCTCCTAAACCCATGCTGGCTGGGTCTAATCCCTTGTCCACCCTGAAGGTGCTGTGTGATTGCACTCAGGATGATCTGCTCCATAACCCTGCCAGGCACCGAGGTCAGGCTGACAGGCCTGGAGTTGCCAGGGTCAGCCTTGCAGCCCTTCTTGTGGATTGGGGTGACACTGGCCAACCTCCAATCATCTGGGACCTCCCCAGAGAGCCAGGACTGTTGGAAGATGATGGAGAGTGGTTTGGCAAGCTCTTCTGCCATCTCCCTCATCACCCTGGGATGGATCCCATCTGGTGCCATAGACTTGTGAGGATCCAGCTGGCTCAGTAAGTCACTATTTCCTCCTGGAATACAGGAGGGCTATTCAGCTCCCTCTCCCTGTCTACCAGCTCCAGAGGCCAGTTGTCTTGAGGGTCACCTGTCTTACTGGTAAAAACTGAGGCAAAGTAGATGTTAAGTACCTCAGCCTTCTCCTCATCCTTGTTAACTATATTTCCCTCCAAGTCCAAGAGAGAATGGAGGTTTTCCTTGCCCGTCCTTTTGTTATTATTTATTTATAGGAAGACTTTTTGTTATCCCTAACTGAAATAGCCAAATTAACTTCAAATTGCACTTTTCTTTCCCTAATTTTTTTCCTGCATGACCTAGCTCTATTCGTAAATTCTTCATAAGTAGCCAGCCCTTTTTTGCACAGTCTGTAAACTATCTTTTGTTTAGGTGGAAATTGAATTTAGGAATCCTTAGCTCTAAGCAGCTGTTTTCTCATTCCCCAGCAAACTGAACACCCTTATAAAGCAGTGCTCCTAAAGCCTTCTGTGCTACATGCTCTCTAGAAATGTCTGCACTTTATTGTGCTGGGTGCTGCATAGAGATCACAAGAGTTCTTGTGCTGAAACTCTGAAAGGATCAAAAGCCAAATATGAAGACCCTGCATGTACAGTGCAGCGAGTTAAATTAGCCAGCAAACATATCCAAAGCCTCAGAACATGGCAAGGGAATGGGTAACTGCATTTATTTCTGGAGACTTTTGGAGCATTGATTTGAGGCTCTGCTTTGAGCTGCTTTTGAGTTCCTGTGACATCTCTCACACTGGTGGTCCTGCAGGGATGTGAGGCAGATCCAGCAGGGCTCAGCCACACCGAGTGGCCGTCATGTTCCTTCAGTGTGACCGAGCAACAAGAACCATCAGCGAGGTGGCACTGACCCAAACAGTAACCCACTCTGCAGTATCATTGTGACATACAGGCTTCTGCAGTAGCTCTGGCTTTTGGGTTGGGTCTTGATCTGGCAGCTGGATTTTAGGAACAATATTCCGAAACTGCAGAATTCAGTCTGAGCCATGTAATGCTGACTAACTGAGTAATCTCTAATGTTTTCCTTGGGCCTTGTAGGCTTGGAAAGAAGTTTGATGCTTCTACTTTTTCCTTTGCAGCCTGAAGAGACCAGTTTAGAAAGAGTGTTGGTACAGTAAAATCAAAAGTGAGCAATTCAGATCTATAGAAGACCCTGTGAGACTGAAGGCAGCTGAGAATAAACAAGTCCCAGCTGCTCAGAGGAGTTGGTTTCTCATGGGAGCTCCTCAGGTTTCTCACAGCACACCGGAGAGGTTCTGGAAAACATCTAGGTTAAGTTACTATAAACATGGGACTTGTGAGATAGTGGGTTCTAACCAATTGAAGTTTCTAGCGTGGTGTTGTGTAACTCTTTTTAGCCAATAAGCTGTAGTTCTAACAATATATAAACTGTGTGCTATGTGTAATAAAAGGTCTTTACTATGAGTCTCATAGATTTGTGTGAAGTCCAGTTCCTCCACCGTTTATTTTTTGTTTACTTTAGAAGAGCTTTATTTAAAACAATAGTCTGTCATTTTCAAGGCTGAAACTTTATGGGTAGTCAGTATTGACTTACTTTAAAAGTTTTAAAATTCTTGAAGTGCATTTTTTTCTTTGCTTATGCATATAGCAAACTTTATTCAAAAAGACAGAATTGGCATGAGAGCAGCTTCCTTTTACTTCATTAGCAAAGGAAGAAAATGAATCTTCATTTCAGTCCCTCTGAGTGTTGTAGATTTGGGTAACTACAAAAATTATGGAAAACTGGCTACAGGCACATCTACAACACTATTTTGCACATAACGTGAGCTAGAATATGCAGAAATACTGCTTTTCTTGCTCATCTCTGGGCTGGGCAGTACCCTTGTTGAATAGGACCCAAAAGGAGAGCCTGGGAAAATGAGAGCAGTCAAAAGTTGCTTTTCCAGTAAAGGTGTAGTTTGTTGCACAAGAAGCTAAACCCTCTCTCTGTGCTTAAGCAAAAGCTGATGAAACTATTTTTAAAAGTTTTTTATTCAGGCTCTTAAACTGTTAATGTGTATTAAATTTGGGGTTGACACGCGGCCTCACAGACAGCATTCCCCCTCAGATGGAGTTACAATGTGGAGTTTGGGACCTGCTTGCAAGTGGAAGGTTTTTGAAAATAACGAGGGCTGAAATGTTCCTCTCCTGTCGCTCTGTTCTGGTGGCTCGTTCCCCTCCCTCCTCTGGAATCCCCCTGCCACACATGTTCTCAATTACTGCCTGCACTGAAGCTGCAAACATTTCTTGTGCCTCTAACTTTCTATATTGAGTGCTGGAAATGTATTTTAGCAATTTGTGGGAGAACTATTATGTCCCATGCTGGGAAAATTGTGTTCATGGTTCCTTCAGGGAAACAAGTTCATCAGTTCCAGTCCACAACAGATTTGCTGTTTCTTCCTCCTGCTTTTGCATCTTGGAGCACTATTGTAAGAACCTCTTGCCCTCAGTGCATTGAGCCTGGGTTGCTCCCATTTTTGAAATAAAAAGCATATGCTCTGCAGTCTGTGTTTTTCAGTGCTGTCCATAAAAGAATCACTGTTTTTTGGCTAAATACTATGATCCCCAAATATTTGGGTTTGGATCTACAGCAGCATTGCATTTACAACAACTGAGTTGTATTTCAGTGTTGGTGGGATTTCAAAGTCACTGTTCTGCAGCAGAGGACATTAAAGGAGTGATATGATAGTGCCTGATTTGGAAGGGAAAGGAAACAGGACTTTCTCAGCATTTGCATTGTACTCATAGTATAATCCTTCAGAATCCAGTTGGTAAAATGTATTCACAAGCCTTTACTGTACATTAAATCAGGCTTTGTTTTCAGCTGTAAACTTTAGGTCCCACACCCACATCTGTTATGTGTTTCTTGGTTCAAAAGTTGATTTGTAGAAGAGAATTTGTGGTTAAGAAAAATTCTGTGTTGTACTTCACCTCTGTCTTGCGCTGAGAACGAGACAACTCTGACAGTGATCAGGGAATACTGTTACTGCTGTACAGAGAAGGTTTTTAAAGCACAGTTATATTCTGTTTAAATAAATGATGGGCTTTTTCAAATGTAAAGAATTACTGTAGCATCTCACATGTGACTAAGTTGGCTCACAATAGATGGGCTTCCAAGAGTGCTGGCAGGCTGGGATAGCAAAGAGAGAAGAGGAAAAGGTCTGTCTGGATCAATTAGTTAATTGTTAGATAATTTTTCAATGCACACACACTAAACTTCCTTTTCATTTACTGCTCCAACTTCCCCTTCAGAGATTTGATTACAGCATTCACTCCCAAATTGAAGAGGTCTTGCCATTTTGATGGAAACACTCATTGACCCTCTATGGAGATTTGAAAAATTGATTTTCTGTCATTAACAATGACAAAACTGTGAATAATACTGTTAAAGCAGCTTTGCCAGGGGCATCAAACCAAGAGGAACAAATTAAAGGACTTAAAGAAGTAATGTGCACTTCACCATTATCCTCTGAGAAGGAAATCAGTACAGGCAGCACTGTACAATGCATCAGGCAGTAGTTTCATGTAAACTACTTTATGATTTTTTATGAAGTTTGGGAATTTGGAGTTCTTTGCTGTGGTTCTGTTGTTTTAATTCTGATATGTTTCTTTAAAAGAAAAAAAAAAGCTGGAGGAACAACAGCAATAAAACATGAGCAAAGTGTTGCCTGACATACTCATTTAGTTCCCATTAGCAAATTGAATGCAAATTTGATGAGGTTTGGTTTGGTTTTATATCCCCATACCTCTCAACAGGGGTGGTTTAGATCTGTATCATGAGTGGAAGCAGTCATAGGCTGGCCCATAGGACCAGTATGGAGCAAGGTGTTGGATCTGGGTCTCTGGAGATAGTGACATAACGCCAGCAGTTTTGGTGGGAGATGGTTTTTGTTGGTGGTTGGTTTTTTTAAAGTGGATAAGAGTCTTGTCTCATTTTCCTATTTGTAAATCCAAAGACATTGCAATCCAAATTTGCAACTGAAATAATTTGTGGTGTTATTTATGGGCTTGCCTAAAAGTAAGAGAACTTTCCTGGGTGCTGTGTAGGCTTGGGTCAGTAGAAATGGCCACAACCTCCCCTGCTCACCTCCCTGCACAGGGAAGTGTGCCTGCAGCCCTGGGGACTGGATCCTATAACCCAGGAGGTGTGTTAGTGCTTGCCTTCACCCTGAGGCAAAGCTGTGCCATCCCACCAGGCATGGAGACTGGGAATGGAACCAGTGGCAGGGTGCTTTCACTTAGGAACCAGGATCTGGCTTAGCCATGACAACCTGTTCTGACTGTTCTCATGTAGCTGGCTGTAATGACTGGAGGAACGTGTTACCCAAGGTTACTTTATCTTTTGGATATTTCTGTTACTGGCTGCTCTCCTGTCTCTTGGGACTCAGGGCTGTGACACCATTCACACCACAAGGGTCTTAGTTCCCTCTCACATTTGTTCTTAATAAATTTTTTTGAAAGGTAGAAGGGTGAAAAAGCTGTTTAAATAGAGGTGTTAGGTTCACAGAGGAGAATGTGCAGAGAGGCCCTGCAGGCGGATTCCTATTCCCCCCCAAGGGCTCTGGGCTGAGAGGAGGTGTCCTTATCCTTCCTTCATGTTAATGGTTATTATGATTCCTGCTAATGGTTTCATAGTAGGTCAGCACAGTACGGGCAGCACCTCAGCACTGTGCAGGATGGCCATGGCTGATCCATGTTCCAGGCTCTCGGTATCACTGATGCTGGCAATGCCACACTGCTTTGGCTTCTGGTGACCTGTGTGCTGCTGCCACAACATGTGGGTCTGGCATTTTCTTTTGTGCTGGGACGCCCTTCTGCCTTAGCTTGACTTTCATTCACTTCATCTAATGCCAAGCCTCCTAGTATTTCACTTTTACAAGAAGAGTGACAAGTGATTTTTGTTACCGGTCTCCTGGCTTTGTGGAGCTGCACAGCACCCTGGTAGTACTCTGTGACTCTGCACCTCCCTGGTGGAGCTGCAGAAATGTGCCCAAGGCCCATGGTGAAAAGCTAATCACAGAATGAGACCATCCTAACTGGAATATTGTGTGATACAGAGGCTCACTACTGCTCTTCTTTTGGATAATAGTGTTAAAGGCAGATTCCTATAACGAAAAATACCCTCTGTTTTTGCCCTTTGCCCGTGTTGCATTTCGTGAAGCTCATGTTGTGTTTAATGGAAGTCAGAAGAGTTGGGAAGAAAGCTGTCAGTGTTTGCTGAGAGCTGTGTAAAGCCACCTAAATCAGTAGAAATTTATGCCCCATTTGGGAAAAGGGTCAGCTCAGGATGAATGCTGACTTGGGAAGAGTTGGGTATCTGAGCTGGTGCCACACCTTGTGATTCTCACCAAGTGTGCTGGGCGTGCGCAGCTCCTCAGCCGGGAGCGCTCTCTGGGAATGTCGGCTCCATGGACTTGGGAAGGAAGGCCTGTTCCTTCATTTCAGACAGCCAGCCTTTTAAAGCTGGTTTTATGCCAAGGGATAGAGCTCTGTAGAACCAAAGCTACAAAAAGGCTTTTGCCATAATAATCAATACTGATCCCAGTGCTCATCATCAAGATGCCCCAATGACATCATCAGTGCTCAATGACTCCTGGATGTTCCTGGGGTGAAGAGTAGGTGTCCCAACCCTCCAGAGTTACTGACTGCAGCGATAGCTGGGCATCCAGTCACCACCACCTTGTGCCACACACCGAGAAAGCCAAAGGTGCAAGGGTAGCTGTGGCTTTCCTTAGGTAGCTGCCTTTATCAGAGCAGCCTGGGTTTTGACTTCTGGACAGGTAGGCAAAATGAGATAATTACTCTTGCAGAACTTGAAGTTGCCAAATTTATTCTGTAGGAAAAACAGAAAATCATTTCAAGTGAGAAGGGGCACCTTTTATTGACTTCATGGCTGTTTCCCTACAAACAAGCATGTTGATATTTTCCATACAGTCAGGAGACAAAGGTGTATAGTCTGCTCCATCCATATGTTCACCCATATGCTGATGAATTTGAGTTCAGAATTACTGTGTGATGACAGAAAGGAAAATTAGTACTTCACAGGCAGTATTAAGCAACAGTTCTCAAAGTTTGAGAGAACAACAGAAGATGAGTGACTTGGTAATTCTCCTCCGTTTCCTGTCTCCAACTATTAGTGCTTTCAAGCACAAATGCAACTAACTCTGTTGACAGTCTGACACCTGCATGTTTTGCCCATAATGAATCTAGAGAGTTCAAATACTTTTTGAGAAAATAATACCTAACTGAATGTGTTTATTTTCTCTCATTTCTCCCTTCCTGCCTTACTGTGTTCCCTACTTACACAGATGATAGAAATGAGTTTTCCAAGATGGGAACAGGCCAGCACTACACTGTGCCACTCATGTGTGGCTGCAGAAGGGGAAGGTGGGCTCTTGTCGTGGCTCCCTTGATTGTCACCTGAAGCTCCAAGGGCAATGTCTGTAGTGAGTGTGAGAGGTGTGGGGCAGTGAGCCAGCCCTGTGCCCAGCGGGATGTGCAGGGCAGCCCAGAGGCCTGAGGAGAGACTGTGGGGGTGGAAGCATCAGTATATATCTGCCTTACATGCTGGTTTGCTCTAATGATTTTTTGCCTCTAAGATTAGTGGAGATCTTGTTCCTGTCTGCACATCTGAACTGTGACTGCTGGATTCTTCCACCGCCTTTGTTTTTTGCTGCACCAAGATAAACAAGCATTTCCCAATCAGGTATTAACCAATGAAGATTCTTTACGGAGTTAAAATCTGAGGGGTTCATGTATGTCAAAATGGAATAGTGCCTTCTTCAAAATGTTTGTTGCTGGCATGAATTTTTTTAATTCAATTAAAACAAGTAGGAAATGTTTCAGTTTGAAACTATAAGAAATGATGAATGAGGAGTAAAGTGAGGTAATTCTCTTTTACTTTTTTTTTTAGTTTCTTAAGGAAAATTTAAATTATTTTGCTGTAACTGATAGTTTTTTAGACCAAGAGCTGCCTGTCTCTGAGTACCATATAGGCTTTCAGATGCCTTGTGTCTGTCAAATCCTTATGAGCCCCAGTAATCACTACCACTAAATATGCAATAAGAATGCTGAAACCTGTGCCTGTGTGAAGTGCAGTGTGGGGGCAGGTCTGCTGCAGCCTCCCATCCTTGTGCCTTGGACTCTTGAGCACCCTTTAAGGAGGCCTCCTGGAGCCCCAAAGTGCAAGTGAGCCATTTGAAGGTAACTGGGTGACTGCTCAGTGTGTGGATGGAAGGGCTCCTGCCACGCTCCTGGCACTTGGATCATCTGGGCATCAGCCAGAGCAGTAAAGTACAGATCTAGGTCTTTGGTTCAGCCCCAGTCACTAATATGTGTGGTGAGTAGTGATGTTCCAAGTAAAAATTGCACAGCAGAGCTCACTATATAAATAATTTGTGACCTAGGAAGAAAAATCTGTTCTAAGAATAACTTTTAATTACATCAGGTCAGTAAATTATTCTACAGATTCATGCCCAGGACAAGTCTTGGGTATAGAAGATATATTAACCTCAGTATATCCACACCTAGAGTCATTCATTTGTTTCTTGTTCTCATGGAGTTCACAGGAAAAATCTCTGTATTTAGCTCCTTCAGTGGACAAATATCAGATGAACATGATAACAGTCACATGACATGAGTTTAAGCTGCAGATGTGCCTCTGCTGAGTGCCACAGGCTCCGTGCTCTTGGCAGTTGTGTTGGGAATGGGAAACCAGCATCATTCACATTCATCAGATGAAGTGGCTTAGTGACAGAGCTGCACTTGGGGACTTGGACCTCTTCATCTCCCTCATAGGTTCCTTGGGTAAGCTAAGCTTTCCACTCCATCCCAACATGTAACATGCCTTAGTTTCTTCATAGGTTGAATTTTCTTACTACTGCTTCAGTGTAGTTTTAGCCTGTCTCTTCACATTTGGCAAGAATTTATTTCTACACATAAACAGAGATAAAACAGATTTTCTTACAGACTATTCCTAAATACGATGGTGGGAAGTCTGTTGAATGGGGGGAAGTAAACCAGCCAAGTTGCTTGTTGACTTCTATTTGGTTCCTGGGAAGTATTAAAAAATGCTGTTATGATAAATAAAAGAAAGAGATGTTTTATCATCCTGAGTAGGTTTTAGAAAGCAATACTGCAGACGCTGCTTTGACTACTGAAAGCATCATGACTTGGGCTTTGCAAGTCATACAAAATAAACTCCAAGTGCCTCTTTATAGAACAAAAAAAATACCTCCTGTGGTTATATTGCAGGACTCTTGAATATTGTAGCTTTGGAGAATCTGCAGCCTGGAAAGTCTAGACTGACCAAGAAAAATAGAAATTATATATGAATTACTCATTGGTGTTGTCTCAAGCTACTGCTAGCCTTTTATTTGCAGCTGTAATTTTATCTGCATGGGCTGTCATAGTGCAGGCCATGTGAACTGTCCTGAGGAAGACTTGAACCACAACTTGATACTAGTCTAATGAAAGCCTATATGGTAGATACACAGCTGGCACTTTTTGAATAATCCTGGTTTATTTTTGCCATGTGTCCTGGCTTTATCAGTGAGCTGTATTTAAGATCAGTATCTACTTCAGCATAGCCAAATCTCTTTATTTCTTTGTGTATTTTGTGTGTTGCAGGTCACTCTTTCTGTGTTTTGTCTTGATTTTGGTTCTTTCAGGGTGCTGATAATTTTTCTATTATTCTGCTCCGAGTTGTCTCAAAGTCTAAATGAAGTCTCAGATAACTTTCCCAGCTCCACAAAACTAGCAAGAAGAGGGCTTAACTAAAGGTCTTTGTAGCAGAGGGGTTTGTCATCAAAAGATAATCAGTTGCATCTGCCTAGGAGATGGACTTTAAGATAATTAATTGCACCCGCCCAAGAGATGAACTCCACTCGTTGTTTGAAGTGCTGTGCACTCCACCCCTTCTCTGGGGTATATGAGCACAGATTCAACTGATTGAGGGAGACTGAGAACAAGAACAGTGAAGGCACATGTCTTTCTCCTGTGGACTGGTGAGTTTCAGCCCCCTGCACCACTACAGGTCACCACTACACAACTTTGCACAGTGTAAATACTGTAGTTTAAAACTGTTGTTACTAGTATGGATTAGATAAGATCATCATGGTTATCATGTTGGAAGTTTTGGCATCACACAGACTATAGGACTTCCCTGAATTTGTCTGTTTATCAATACTTGCTTTCCTTGGCCCCATCTCTGTTGGGTTTGTTCTGGTTGTTTTTTTTTTTTTT
Source organism: Pithys albifrons albifrons (assembly GCF_047495875.1). NCBI lineage: Eukaryota > Metazoa > Chordata > Aves > Passeriformes > Thamnophilidae > Pithys > Pithys albifrons. The sequence goes on from NC_092478.1 coordinate 11,446,883, forward strand.
TGAAGATTATTAACTTTCTGTAATGAACTAAACTCTGCTATCACAGTGTCTTTTTAGGCAGTTCCTGTTGTGTTTGCTAATGTCTGTGCCCCAGATCTGAGCACAACTAACGACTGGAAGGAATGTTTCTGCTGTCCTTTGGCCATTTCTAACTGCTGGGACACATTTAACATTTCCCTTGGTAGGGGCAGTAGGACAGGAGAAGGGTGATCCTTCTGCTTAAGATGTGGCAGCTGGAACAATCCAGTATTGTCTGTTGTCAGGGGCTTTTCCATGTACATTTTTTCTTTGTCTTACACCTTTTGTTATTAATATTGTTGCTGTTACTGTTCATTTGCTTTACTTCGAGCTGTTTCCAGTAATTTGTTCTCATCTCAACCTGTGATCTTTGCCTTTTGTGCCTCCAAATGGAGGGGCAGAGTGGAACTAGCAGCAGTGTGGTTTTAGTGGGAGCACTAAATTGGAGAATACCATTCCTAAACCAGGACAGCTTTAATTGGTGCCCACTGTGAAGCACGAAGAGTTGAGATAACAGACCTCCCCAGAACGAGTTGGAAACAAATTGGACTAAATATCATCTGCGTTAGGTACAGAGCCACTGGTCACCATGTTGCTTGGTGTGTTCATGTGGATATGGTGCCTAACCCTGTGGATGTTTCTGTGTGTGCTCCAAGTGCTGCCCTTTTTCAGAGCAGGGGGAGGGATCAGGATTGCTTTGTTGCTCTACCGTGTGATATCCGTTTATGACATGATAACATCAGGGGCAATGAGGGTCATTTGGGATGTGTGTTCAGTGTTGCTCTCCTGCCCTGGCCTCAGGTCCTACCTCTGGGAATTCATTAATAATCATATTCAGCCTTGGGGGGGAACAGAGGATGATGATTTCCCTCAATTTTTCCCACCCTTTCCTTCTTCAGGCCTATTACAACAGCTTCTGAGAGTTTTGAATTCCCTTTGGATGTTAAGGAAAGCATGCTTTTGTTGCTAAGCCCACTAGGGCTCCTAAGCATGGTTCACATTGTGTTTAGAGTCAAAGAAGATGTCTAGGGAGGTTATTCAGAGTTCTCCCCCCAGCTGTGGGTGGTCATGAGTGGTGTGAACTGTGGGAGAAAATGGGCCAGGTTTTGGGGAAATTCTCTGCTTGGAGTGGTGTTTTGGAAGTTCATCCCTGAACAACTCTAAGATCCTGATAAAGTGACAGAATATTTGCAAGGAGAATTCTGTGGTGACTCCAGAGATGAGCAACTTACTGCAGTGTGCTGGGCCCTGGCTACTATTTATCAGACACTGCTTGATACTAGACAGACCTTCCGGGGGAGAAGAAGGAAAGCAGACCAAGAGGCCACTCAAACTGCAGGTGAACCAGAGGAACAACCTGTGCCAGGACCAGCAGCCCCTATACAGAAGAAGAAATCCAAGACAAAATCAGTTCACTTAGTGAGGAATGAAGAGGAAGCAGAGCCCTCAGAACAGGAGGAAGAAACATGGCCAAAGATAATCACCTGATCCCTGGGTGAGCTGCAAGATGTGCAAAAAGATTTCAGCTGCCAGTCAGGAGAGCCCCTGGTGATCCGGCTACTCCACTGTTGGGATATTGTGGCCCATGATATGGAACTAGGTGGTAGTGAAGCCAAGCAACAGGGTTGGATCCCTGTCCCAGGATGTGGGCATTGGCAAGGGGATTGGGAAGAGGACAGAAACTCTCAGCCTCTGGAGGCAAGTCCTGTCAAGCATGAGGGAAAGGTGTTCTTTCAAGGGTGATCTAATAGGTGGTGGAACACCATGGAGAAAGGTATCCAGTACCTGAGAGCATCAGCTGTGCTGGAGGTACTCTATAGAGATCCAAATAAGGAGCAGTCCCCTGTAGATCCAGATGAGGTCCAGTGCACACAATGCATGTGGCAGAAGTTTGTATGACCTGGAGTCCAAGGCAGCCAAGTGGTGCCACCATTAGCATTGCCAGTGCCTTTTTCTCCATTCTGTTGGCAGCAGAGTGCAGGCCACAGTTTCCTTTCACCTGGAAGGGGGTGCAGTACACCTGGAATCGACTGCCCCAGGGGTGGAAACACAGTCCCACCATTTGCCATGGACTGATCCAGACTGCATTGGAAAAGGGTGAGGCTCCAGGACATCTACAGTACATTGATGACATCATTGTATGGGGGAACACAGCAGGGGAAGTTTTTGAAAGGGACAAGATAATCCAGATTCTCCTAAGAGCTGATTTGGCCATAAAGCAAAGTTAAGGTCAAGGGGCCTGCCCAGAAATTGACTTTCAGGAGTGGATGCCATCCCATTCCAATGGATGTGGTTAACAAAATAGCAGCTATGTCCCCACTGACCAGCAAGAAGGAAACACAGGCTTTCTTGACAGCTGTGGGGTTTAGGGGGATGCATATTCCAGACTATAAGATTGTCAGCTGTCTCTGTCATGTGACACAGAAGAAGACCAATTTTAAGTGAGGTCCTGGACAACAACAAGCTTTTGAACAAATCAAATGGGGGGTTGCTCATGCAATAACCCTTGGGCCAGTCAGGATAGGACAGGATGTGAGATCGTGGTCCACACCACAGTTTGGGAGAATGGCTGTCCTGGAGCCTCTGGCAAAAAGTACCTGGGGAGACTCGAGGATGTCCCCTGGGGTGCTGGACTCAGGGGTACAAAGGATCTGAGGCCTGTTACACCCCAAATAAAGAGATCAAGAGATCCTGGCAGCTTTTAAAGGGGTTTGAGCTGCTTCAGAAGTGATTGGCACCAAAGCACAGCTCTTCCTGGCACCCCAACTGCCAAGGCTGGACTGGATCTTCCAAGGGGAAGCCCCTTCCACACATCATGCCACTGATGCCATGGGGAGCAGGTGGATCGCTCTCATCACACAGTGAGCTTGGTCAGGAAACCCCAGTTGCCCAGAGATCCTGAAGATCAGGAATTGGTCGGAATTTTGGATTACCATTATCAGAGGAGGAGGTGATGTGGTCGGGAGGCCCCACCAAATAATCAGCTACGAGAAATGAAAGGTGACATGCTCTCTTTGCTGACAGCACCTGCTGCATTGAAAATGGAAAGCTTCCATATGGAGCCCTACTTGGTGAGTTGCAGAAGCTTGTGAGGGACAAGGTGGATCAAGTCAGGTTGCAAAGCTGAAAGCTGTCCACCTGGCGTTAGATATCACTGACTGAGAGAAATGGCCAGTGCTTTACTTCTACAGTGACTTGTGGATGGTGGCAAATGCTCTGTAGGGGTGGCTGGACCGATGCAAAAAGGCCAGTTGGCAGCGCAGATGGAAACCCGTCTGGGCGGCTGAATTGTGGCAAGACGTCACGGCCTGGGCAGAGAAGCTGGCTATAAAAGTATGTCATGTAGATGCACCTGTACCCAAGAGTTGAGCTACAGAAGAACAGCACAACAACAGACAGGTGGGTCTGGCTGCCAAGATTTAAGTGTCTCAGGTGGATCTGAGGGTGAATTATTTCTGGCTTGGTGGGCCCATGATGTGGCAGGTGATAGGGGAAGAGATGGGATTTACAGATGGAGTTGCGACCGAGGGTTGGACTTAACCGGGGACAACATCTCCCAGGTCATCCATAACTGTGAAATGTGCTGCAGTCAAGCAGGGCCAAGCAGGTGGTGTTCCTCTGTGGTGTGGTAGATGATGGCTGAAATATAACTATGGGGAGGCCTGGCAGGTGGATCACATCACACTCCCACAAACCTGCCAAGGCAAGTACTATGTGCTGGCAGTGGTAAAAACAACCACTGGGGGCTGGAGATATATCCTGTGCCTCATGTCTCTCCCCAGAACACCATCCTGGGCCTGGAAAAGTGAGTCCTGTGGTGACACAGCCTCCCAGAAAGGATTGAGTCGAACAGTGGGACTCATTTCAAAAATAGCCTCATGGACCCCTGGGCCAGAGAGTTTGGGATGGAGTGGGTGTGTCACATTCCCTGTCATGCACCAGCCTCTCAGAAAACTGAACGGTACAATGGACTGATAAAAACCACATTGAAAGCAGTGGGTGGTGGGACCTTCAAACATTGGGATCTACATTTAGTGAAGGCCACCTGGTTAGCCAACACCTGAGGCTCTACCCTTTGAGCTGGGCATACCCAACCAAAACCTCCCTGGGCTGTAGAGGGGAATAAAGTCCCCATGGTGCACATGAGGAATATGTTAGGGAAGACAGTTTGGATTAGTCTCAAGCAAAGGCAAACCCATCCATGGGATCATTTTTGCTCAAGGACCTGGGTGCACTTGGTGGGTGATGCAAAGGGATGGGGAAACACAATGACTACCTCAAAGGGATTTGATTTTTGTGTGAGAACAGTCCCTAATGTTGGATTGTACTGGTTGCTGAATGACACTCTGCCATAACTACCATGAACAGTGAGGATGGGCTGCTCCAGATACAGCAGTCAGGAGCTCCTGATGCAGCTTGCAACCAGCCAAGGGCACAACAGCCCTCCTGCCCTGGAAGATGTCTAGCATAGATAGAACCTACAGTCATGGACTATATGAACTCAGCAGACATCTTGAAAGGATGACCACTGCTTATGGAAATGATGCCTGGGCTTGTGTATATGTGTATCTATATTCTCTCTGTGTGTATAGTTGGAAGGTGTAGGATTTGGGCATGAAGTAGATGGTATAGAACAAGGGGTGGATAATGTCCTGGGTTTGTCCAGGACAGGATTAATTTTTGCAGTAGCCAGGAGGGGGCATGGCCAGGACACTGAGGTTATTCTATATCACCTCAGGCCATTGATGGCGGTGGGGGAAAGGGCTTCTCTCTTGTTGAGAAAACATGGTGGGGAGGGCCAAGCTGTCCCCTGTTGTTCATTGTCATGCAGATTGTGGGAAGCATTTTATGCATGTGAATCACTCTGTCATACAGTTTTATTATTAATATTGTAGCTGTTATGGTTCATTTTCTTATCTCATTGCTGTTCCTAGGAAATTGTTCTTATTTCAACCTGTGATTTTTTACCTTTTGTGCCTCCAGCTGCAGGGGAGGAGGGAGTGAGTGGCAGTGTGGTTTTAGTGGGAGCACTAAATTGGAGAATATCATTCCTAAACCATGACGGTTGGAAAAGACCCTTGAGATCAAATCCAACCATTCCCCCAGCAATACCAAGGCTACCACTAAACCATGTTCCCAAGTGCCACATCGACATGTGTTTTAAATACCTCCAGGAACAGTGACTCCACCACCTCCCCACCTAGTCTGTTCCAATGCCTGACAACCCTTTCAGTGAAAAAGTTTTCCCTAATATCCAATTTAATCCTCCTTTGGTGCAATTTGAGGCTGTTTCCTCTTATCCTAGGGTATGTTATTTGAAATCCTGTTAATAGCACAAGTGTCCTTTACTACTTTCCTAAATACATATCTGAAGATGATGTACTAGAATCCACCTCTTGTCATTATTTATAAACTTCAAAGATAAAGAATTAGATGATTAGCATGAGACTTTTTCTGTACTAGGAATTTGTACTGTCGTAATAACATAGAGGGAAGCCTGGAATCAACCCCAACAAATTACCATTTTGATATTCACACAGATGAACTTGCTGCTTCTTCATTCCCATTCAGTTCAACTGCTTTGCAAGCTTCTGTGTTACCTCCAGACTTTGCATTTGACTGCCTTGAATGGCATTTGGCCATGGTTTGCTGCATGTGAGACCAGCTGCCCACCTGCTCCTGGAAAGGGATGTTTTCCATATTGCAGACAGCTTTGCAACACTTTACCCTCTTGAGACAAGAATTAACTAGTTTCCTTATCATGTCTTGTGGTAAAGACCATTATCTGTGATGAACTTTCAAATGATGCACAGCAGTATTCCCACAAACATGGGCTCTGTGTGTGACCAAGAACCAGTTAAAGTCACGTTCATCCCAGTGTTCACTCTTGTGGTCTCAGCAAGTCTAGAAGACCAAATGGCTGAAGGACACACTTCTGGTGTGGACACACTCCACTTTCCTGCTCTCTTCTCCTGTGGAAACTGGAGTGCTGTTTGCAAACTGAGGTAATGCTGTTGCTGCATCCTACAGGTGCTTTCCTGCTCAGTGCAAGCTTGGGTATTGCTTCCATACTCAGTTCCAAAGATCTCATCTAATAGTAGATTGGTCTACATTTGTGGCATTGCCAGAAAAAGGCCTATGTTGTCAGGCAGTTGAAGTCAGCAACAGTGCTGAATTCAAAATGTGTTGAAACTTTAAGAAGGCAGAAATCCAAAATAATCCGCTTGAGGTTTGGCTCTTAGGAAACCAGAGATACTGTCTTCCTACATATGTGCTTTCAACTTATACTTAGAGAAATACTGTTTGCCTGATGTCTTAAAATGATTAAAGGGCAGTTCTTTTTTCCTTTCTTGACTTCAGTGTGATAATAGGGGATGCTGTTGGCATTCAGCTTACCAAGGATTGGTTTAAGACGAAAGAGAAATTATTGAAATAACTTGAATGGAAGAGGCACGTGCAATATAATGTAGAAAAGAGATATGACATTGAGTTCCTTCTGTTTTGTCACACAAGATTTGCAGTTCCAGCTTTTCTTGTTTAGATTTCCCCTGGGAAAAAGAGCACATCACTGACTTGAACAGAGTGACTATAAACCCCAAGAACCACTGATCTTCTCTGTGCTGGAAAGACTTCACTTTTAAATTCAGATGGCTCTGTGGTGCTGACCTTTTACAGAATTGCACTGGGTTGGGGATTGGGCTTTGAGATAGTACATGAAGATAATGAGGTTTTGACGTGCATTCTGAGCCCGCAATTATGGGATTTCATCTGTATGCCTCCCTTAGATGTGTGCTCTGAAACTGGCATCTGTCATAATCATGATTTTTCTGCTAGTGTCAATGTGTGCACACAGGCATGTATTGCTGTTGTAGTACAAAATTCTTCCATAAATGCCATCACAGATCAGGCAGAATTAGGTTTTATTATTATTAATGTTTTCTCCTTTAAGACTACTGGCTTCTCCCCAGTCAGCATGCATGTGGCTTGATTGAGTAGTTGTAGCAAAGAGCTTTATTTCAGTGACTTTCCCAGGAAATTCATCCACTTAATAACAAATAGTTCTGCCTCCTGGGACTCAGGTAGAGCAGCATCCCAGAAGTCCTTTTCACCCAGCTTGGATCGCCCTCTGCACAGGTAGCAGCATTGTGCAGTTAAGAAATGTGAGTAAAAAATATGAGCTGCTGCTATTTTCTGCTTCTCTTGGCACTATTCCTGGAGAGACTTGAGTTGGTAAATGTGGCTGTCACAGCAGCTATTACCAACGACACAAAATAATTAAGTTGTGGATTCTCTTGTGGCGGAGCCATGTTGGTATTTTTTAGTGATTTGTATGTGCTAGGAGAAAGAGTGTCATGCTTGATTGTTGTGATGGATGCTTCCAGGAAAACAGGACAAGTCTCTAAAGGCAGGTTGTCTAATACTTTCTATGTGTATGAAGTCCTGTTGGTTATATGGCAGATCACTAATTGAGCTGTGTGTTGTTTCTTCTCAGATTTTTGATGAGATGATGTGATGGGTGGCACCCATCTCTTTTTTTTCATTTTTCAGCTAGTCAAAAGATTGCTGCAGCCAGGTGTTATTCTGATTCTTTAATCAAATGAATGCTTTCATCTTTTGATATCTTGAACCACCAGTGTGGGGTTCCAGGTTTTCAGAAGTCCTGAACACTTTGGGAAACAGATGTTCAGCAGTGCTGAGAAACTCTGGTAGTCATTGGCTGATGAGTGCTGCTGAACTGTGCTTCAAACAGAAATTATACTGTGAACATGCTGTGAAATTTGGGGGTCTTCAGAACAATCTCTTTTTCCAGTATTTAAAATATTTTCTGTGAGTTGCCTCAGATAAATCGGATTGTGTTATAGTGTAATTGTGAATTCCTGCTCTTTGGTTCTTAGAGACACAGGCTCTTTCTTGTTGCACCCAATTTAGCTTCCCTGAGGGAAAAATTTCTCCAGATGCTTGGGCAGCAAACACAGTTTTTGTGCTGTGACATACTCCTGGAGGGGCTGAGAGCCCTGTGTAGGTCAGGGATGCTGCCCAGCACTGTGTTGATGCTCTGCTGAAGTGAACATGAGCTTGAAAAATGCTGTGATAACCTTCCTGCCATTGCTGAGGACCAATGAGATAAAAGCTGGGTTCTTTTCAGTAGGTGTTGCTGTACATATGTTGGTGCGTCAGGGAAAAAATACTTTTCAACTATTTGTGTGTTAAACCTTAAGGCCAAAGCTTTTTTAGTTTGTGTGTCTGCAGTGGAAGAATCCCACGTCACATTGGGTTTGTATCTCCTGTTAGAGGTGACAGTGTGCTCAGTGCTGAACAAGCTGCACATGACCTGTAGCATCAGAAGATGAGCATGGAGCAGAACAGAGGCAATAGGTGATGGAGGTGGGGGAAGCTCAGCCTTGTGTCCATTGGCTTCAGTGCTGCTACCACTGGTCTTCACCTGAGTGCCCCAGGAAAGGGGTGAGGACCAGCACAGGAAATTGGGGTGCTGCTGCTGGTGAGAAAAACCTCTGGGCAGCCAGAAGAGATACAGGGGCTTTGTTGAGAGATAACATGTCAAACCCTGGTAAGGCAAGAAATTTCAGTGGACAAATAGGGAAGATGGGTGCATGTGTGAACCACAGGAAGGTTTTTGGAGGGTGCTAGAGTAATCTCAGTCAATAAGCAAAGCTTTTTGCTGTGTGTCAGTGCAACACAGCAGGTCCTGGCTGTGATGGGAGGCCTTAAGGGATATGGTAATCAGAGAAAAGTAACTAAGAACTAAGTCATAAAATTAGCAAGAGTTTTACCAGCTCTGTTGTGCATAGAGAGGCAGCAGGGAATGTGGGTCACACAATATGAGTTAGTCAGGAAAAAAACCCAGGTCTGTTAATGCCTCAGGCCTCTCCATAAACACCAGACCATGACTCTTTCCTCCAGCACAGCTTGGATGGGAAGGGACCTCCATTTTAGGTGAGGCTCTGCTCAATCCGGCAGCTAATCATGTTCTGCTGTTTGCCTTTGCCAGGTGCAAGTTCTTCAGCCTCACAGAAACCCCTGAGGACTACACCATCATTGTGGATGAAGAGGGCTTCCTAGGTAAGTGTCAGCATGTGCCACTTTGGTATCCAGCCTGGGGGAGGAGGAGGAAAACTTGTCATCTCACTGAGATGATAAATCAAAGTGCTTGTAAAACAGATCTGTTTGTCAGTGCTGGTAGTACAGCTCTGAAAGGTGCTTTGATCACTTAAGCACACTGTCTCTGCTGCTGTGCTGTACAAGGTGATTCACACACCAGATATGAATATATTTGAATGCAGGAGCACACACATGTCTTAAAGAGCAGTTTAAATGCAGTTGAAAAAGCAAAACCATTTGTGTATCATCGTGTTGGACTTGATCTCAGAGGTCTTTTCCAACCAGGTTGATTCTATGATTCTGGGTCTGTGTTACATGAGCTGGTCCGTGTCCCCAGGCCTCCAGAAGCACACGTCTTGCATCTCCAGCTTCTTCTACCAACCTCTTTCAAAGGCGCACTTGAAGATGAGTAGTTTGTATCATCCCCACAACCAGCACAACTCTGTGGAGTTGTGAATCAGCTCCTTTGGCTCATCACCAAAAGCTGTGACTTATCCCCCTTTCTTACACCCAGCGCTCCCTGTACTGAATGTGCCATCTTTGCTTGTGGTGGTTAAAGGGTCAAAGGTGGAGTCAGCTGTGTGTCACAGAAGGTGATTGGCATGTGCTTGAATGCTGCAGAGTCTTGGTGCTGGGCAAGTGCTGATGGAGAGAATGGTTTGGCTTTGTAGATGGAAATAGTTTGTAGTAACTTTCATCATGTGTGAAGGTTTTGTTTGTAGCAATGTTATTGAGGTGGTGGAATAAGGAAGTGTTGGGTAGCTATTATTCCTATTTTTGTTCAGTCACTCCTTTCTGTGGTTGGAATGAAAGGTCTACCCAATTTAAGGGTTGGAGAAAATTCATTAAAATATGGAAGAAGATGATTTCTTTCCTGAGTAGGAATTACCTATTGAGAACCTTTTTATGACACTGTAATATTCAATGGGTTTATAATATCCAAAACACAAGGAGAAAACTTGAAAACCCACTATCATTATTTAGTACAGAGTTAAAGTTTTATGATCAGTAGCCTTGCTGAATTAGTCCCTTTTCTGTTTCAGGAATACTCATAAACATGTAATAGTACAAACCACATTTTAGAACTATTTTAATTAATTAATCAATCACTAGGTTTAGAATAGGTAAATGGATCTTTACAGCTGTAGCTGTTAATAATTTGGGAGTTGCAGTGTTTGATTGAAGGTCTGTGTCACGTACTTTTGCTCCCAAAGGAGGAGGTGACATATGATTCTGCTGCCAGAGTATCCCTTGTTGCATTTGTTCAAGGAGCACATGTACAAGAATTTTACTGTTACTGGTAGTATCAGCTTTTTTCTTATCCGTGGCAGCTGGGGAAAATCAGTTCAAATTTGTTTTTGCCATAATAGGAGGATACAGAGCCTGTCTCTAAGAGCTTCATTTAAAGAAAAGACTCACCAAAGTAGGAGAAAGTTTTGGGGTTTTTTCTGAGGGGCACAGCACATGGTGGAGCAAGAAACGCAGAGATTCCCATTCTTGGGAGGGAGTCTCTGTCACTGTCCCATGCTGTCCTTCAGATGGGATGTGCTGGGGGCACACTCACCTCCAGCATCTCACCTGTGTGACATTCATGTCCCTTGTTTCTCTGCCCTGTTGGCACAATGCAGATTTCTCAATTCAATCACTGGTGGCAAGTTTATGTTGTACAGTCTGCAGCAGCCACATTGCTATGTATCTCTCTGGAAATTATTCCAACTTGAAACAAGCTCAGGTAGTGGCCTTGCTCATCCATAGTGGGGGATGTTGGTTGGACTGTACACCAGTGGCTGCGCTTGGAGCAAATCCCAAGTCTAGCATGACCAGTGTCCTCAAGGAGCTGCATTTCCACTGGTGCCCAGGTTATCTTTGTGAACCAGGCAGTGCTGCTGCCCTTCTAAGCAGCAGTCCCTCTGCTTGGACCTTGTTACCTTGGCTCTCACTGGCACCGAACTTAGTGCTGGTAGTCACAGTGCCCATGTACCTTCCATTTGGCCTTGGTTTTGACAGCATATAACATCCCTGTTTTTTCAAGTACACCGTGTGCAGTTGGTATGTTAAAGCAGGGCTTTGGAGGAGAAAAGATCCTCTTCCAGGCAATGCAGGGGAAGTAGGGAGTATGGTGAGGTCATCCGCTGCTACAGCATGGCATGGAAGCAAGGTGCAAAACTCAGTCTGGGTAGAAGTGGCACAGAGCTGGCAGCTTCATCCTCTTTTCTGTGCTTTTTCCTAGGAAGTGGTGATGTGCTGGCAAGACCTGTGTGCACTGCATCCTGCTAACTCTCCTACCACAACCCCAATATGTTTTGTATTTGTGTACAGCCCATGTTCTTCTTTCTGAATTGTCACCACCATATCCAGAGCTTCATCTCAGGGTTAGCCCTGTCTGCAGCTGTTCCTCAATTCAGTATTTTCATGGTCTTCAGCAATCTGGGATGTAACATACAGATACCCTGTAACAGTGAAAGGGCTCTGCTTCCCCTCACAGTCTAGCTATAAATGTCTGGGGAGGAGGAAGCTCAGTTTGCCATTGTAAGCAGCCCATGCGCTTCAACATAGTCAAAATCTCCAAGAGTTCCAGCATCTCAACTTCTTACAAAACAACACCAACACATCTGCCTGGAGTGCATCAGCTGCTGTTTGTCCTGAGTAGCCCAGTTCAAGAATTACACCTTTGGTGAGCAGTTCAGATAGCAAGTCCAGTAATAAGTGTATTTCTTTTTCTTTCCAGGTAACTGTTTTTCTTGCAGTGCTTAACAAATTTAATGTAAGTCTCTGAAGAACAGGTTTTTCTGTGTGGAAAATTAGGACCTGTATGAGTATTTGCTGCAGGAGCAGTGAGAGGGTTATCCTGTTAGCTGGCATCTCCCATGTTAGCCATGGTAGTCCCTTTTGCATGTCACAGACATCCCTGATGAGAACAGAGTAGGCTGAGGAAATACTGGCAGTCCTTGAGGTTAACACTTCAAACATACTGACATGCAGTAATCATTTGTAACTGTTTTGTCAAAAAATAATTCCTGGGCTTGTTTCCCTGAGAGCAGTGAAGGAGTTGGGCTGCTAAATAAATCAGGATTTCTTTTCCCCAGAAAACGTCTGCAGTGCAAAGCCATAACCTCCTTAAGCATTCTTTGAGCTGAAAGGGAACCGCTACAGCCTCATTCTGTGCTTCAATTCCCTGGTGGTGAGGTGGGGATTATATCTGCACAGAACCTTGTTTGTTCCAGTGGCTGTTTCTTGGGCTTTGGCCTGTTAATTAGGAAGAATTTCATTCAGCAAATAACACAGGGGGATGGTGCACAGAAAGCTCTTTTCCTGGCTGATACTGGGATGTATTAGCACAAGGAGTTTGGCCATGGGCCCTCTTGCATGAAGACAAGTGTCTCAGCTACTGGGGCGCTTGGACAGCCATGTACAGTCCTGGCATTTATGCCCTGCAGCCGAGCCAGCACGTGGCAGAAAAGTGGAGAGGTTGCTTCTCCCTGAAATACAGGAACATTTATTGGGCTGGTTTGCTTTCTTTCCCAAAGTTTGGCTGAAAGCAGGAGCTGTCTGTGCATGGTGCAGATATGCCATAAAACCTCTGCCCTCTGTGTAGTCTGTCCCTTTTTCAAAGGGTAGCAAGGACAGACTCCCGTCTCTGGGCAGCTGCATGAACAGAGCTTCTAGCCTGTCATCTTGCTGGTCCCAATAGTCTCTGTTTATCGTAGGTTTTAGCTTTCACACACTGAAAGGAAAACACATGCCAGCACACCTGGAGATAGCCATGCTCTTGGAAACCCTGTTTATATGCACTGGGAAGCAGTCACTGGCAGTGCAGTCCTTTCCTGCAGATGACATCTGAGTAAAATGATCAAGTTTGTGAGCTGGCGCTTCCACCAGCTGTCACATCACAGCCTCTGTACCATGTATCCAGAGAGCCTTTTATTGGAGGTAGGGGGGCAGTTTAAAGGGAGTTGGGTTTGTTTTGGTTGTCCATTTTCTGTTCTGGTTTCTCCAGCTAGTTTGTCTGTAGTCCCTTTTTTGTCTTGGAAGTCCACTGCTAGGTTTGGCTCTACTTGGGTAGCTTTCAGTGGAATGCCATCCATTCAGCTGCCCATTCTACAGCACTTCTCTAGTTGCACAGCACAGTGAGAAATGTAGAACTTACACTTTTCATCAACAACCATTATTCTCTAGAAGACTATTGAAAGAAGAGCCTATCCAGTGCCATCTATGGTCCATTTGCATGGAGGTGAGAGATGGCCATAGTTTACCCTTAGGTATTGGTTTGTTTCAGTATCTCCTGAATTCCTTGACATGAAGCTGAACTGTTTGATAGTGACCTGCCCAGAGTTACCACCACTGGGGCCTGGCTGTGTGCTGTGGAAAAACAGGCTCCTCTCTGCTATCGTTCTTGTGGCAAGACAGTGTCTTTGCACCTCGAAGGCAGCAAATTCTACATTTTGAGTTTGGACACTATTTATGATGGCAAGAGAAGTCTCCCTTTTTGAGACTACTTAGAGGGCAGTGAGTGGAGTTTCAAGACTTTTTCTCCATTATGTGGACAGACCCATGCCTGTGGCTGCCCCAGCCCAGTCTCCCCTGTGACCCTGGCAGCTGTTGAGTTGCTCCATGAACATCTGCATAAATGGGGTCTGGGACAGTCTGTCACCCAGGGGAAGCTGTCCTGAAGATGGAAGATTGTAAAGCAACATGTTGCTAATGTTTTCAGGGTGAGGTCACTGCCTTCCCACTTGCTTGGTGTCCCTTGCTTGTAATCTTTTGTGTAGGCAGTGAAATTCAAAAGTATCGGAGAAGGGGAAAAGAAATCAAATGCTGGGGTAAAGGAAGGAGTGAATCACTGATATTTTCAAGTTGGTAAACATGCATATTCTAGTTTCAGGGAAATCTGTGTTAAGGAAAACACATCACTTTCGTGTACTGTGGTCTTTCTCCTAGAATTGGCAGCACATTTTCACTGCAGTCAGCAGACCTTTTAGGTCCTGTCTGATCTCTTCTGGGTCAGATCCGGAGAGGAAAGGCCATTTCATTTCAGTTCTGAAGCAGCAGTGGGAAGTGTCCTTCTCAGGTGCAGATCCCCCATTTGAACGTGGAGCAAGACTCTATCTCCCCACACTGAGGTTCATCTGCAAGACAAATGTAGCAGTTCCTTTTAAACCTTCTTTGGCTGCCTCATAGGGCTGGTATCTTCTCTGAGGCCAGAAATCCATTCATTTACACATTTTTCAGAAAAGGAGACTCCTAATCTCAGTTTATACTTCACAGTAAATTGCTCTGTACATTAAGAATAAGGGAACTATTTGAAAAATCTCAGCTAGTTAAGTGGCAGAGGAAAAAAAAAAGAATAAAAAGAAAAAAGCCACCTTGCTGGCAGTGCTTTGTTTTGATAACCATCATCCTCAGACAACCTGTTCCCTATCTGACCCTGGATATTCAGTACCATCATATGCTTTAGTACTACATTGAGTTCCTGTTTCAGTAACATCAAAATGGTAAATTGCTTTCAGTGTCTTATCTATCTGTATATAAAATGGGCAAGAAATCAGCTTATAAATAAGTCCAAACCCAGAACCCATCTAGCTGGGAGCAGTCTTCAACTTTATTTAAAGATGCAGAGGGAAACAAGCTAATAGTTGCATGTAGTTTTCTGAATATTGCCTCTATAACTATCTCTCCTTTAATTTTTTATTGCACAGTGATTAGGCCTTTGTATCTGAGGCACAGTGGTGTAATTTGCTTGCTGACATTTATAGTGCTGGATTCCTCCCCCGGACAGCCAGGAGTGCCTGTGGTTGCTAGGCAGAACATGTTTTTCTCTACTAAACACGTGTACAATCACTCTCTTTGAATCTCTGCATTGGCTGGGCTATGCTGTATCTGGGGTTTTCAGGTTTTTTGAGTAGAGTTGTATTAATGACCTAAATTCAAATTAGAACATGGAGATTTGACTATTGCCTAATTATAAATATGTGCTTGGTGAGGATGTTTTTCCTGCAGTGCATGTCTGTTGATACAGATCAGTAAATATTTTTGGGATCCATGATTAGGTGGTATTTCTGCCCTCTCCTGAGAGGCAACAGGGTTTGGTAGTTAAAGCTTTTGGGGGAAGGGAGGGAAGGATGAGAAATATGTAATATTCCAAGATCTGGTTTGTCACCTGGGGAAAGGAGTATTTTAGTTTGCAAATCTTGACAGCGTGTAATATTCCCTATGTTTGTAACCTGCCACGTAAAGTCTTTTGCTTCAGTTTCTCTGCTTGCTCCTATTTAAAGAATTACTGAATAAATAATACATATTTTTCACCGTTTCCTCCAGCAGATGGGTGTGTATTGATATCTATTTTTGTTTCACAGCCTGTGGTGAGAAAGCCCAGACATCTCTTCCTGAACCACTTGACTGGCCATGATTTCCTCCTTTAAATTTATTACATCTTGGCTGCTTACTAGCACTTTCCAAAGTCCAAGATAGATACCAGGGCTTATTCTTATCAACCCCTCTCATAGATGCAGGACCTACAAAGCTTTTGTGGCTGAAATGGTGGAGCAATTCACTGAAATTTTAGGTTGTTCTCTCAGAGCAAGATGCAGCTCAACAGAGGGTAGCAGCCCTGCTCATTTGTTTCATTAGAGAGCATTTGACCCTCTTCTTGCTGCTCCACTGGTGCATTGTTTTTTATTCTGAAGGGTGGGGCTTAAGGGGAGAGGATGGCTTGCCCTGTTTGTACTGGAGCTGTCTATATTCTGCCATGGCTAACTGTGCACCCCGTGGTGAGGCTGAACACGCTCTGTGAGACTTTTTGAAGCATTTGTATATTGTAAGTGCTGGTAAGACTGTAATTTGTCATCTTTTCTTGCTTTTGAGGTGAATTTGGTATGGAGCAATCTGTGAGAGATGGAGAAATGCTGTTGCCCCCCTCCCCCCAGGTTGAGAAGTGAAGAACAGGGAAAGCTATGATACAGGAAATCAGTGATACAATCAGGAAATTAACCCCTTTTCCCATGGCTGAAAGCATTCAACCACTGGTTTCCAACCTTTGCTAACTGTGAACCTACTTTGTTTAAGCCATACTTGTCTCAAGTTCATGACCTGGACCAGGAAGTGGATTTCCTTCACCTTGGCATCTCATAAATGCTGTGACCTCAGTCAAGAAGTGGAGGCTGCAATAATCTTTGAAAAAAAACCCAGTCTGACATCATCTGCAAACAGAGAAAACATCTCTTTTGTGGTAATTGTTGCAAAATGCCAGCACATGGCAATCCCCCAGAATTGGTCTCTGAGCAGATTTGCCAGATGTTCTTGTCAGGGCAGGAGATAGCTCAGGTTTCCCTGGAATCAGGAGTCATTCACTGAGGTGAGAAAATTTCTGTTTCTGCCAGGCTCGGAGGATTCTTCTAATCAAGTGAGATTTGAAAGCCAAACAAACTTAGATCCTGTCTGTACCCAGGCAAAGGCTCTCAGGCAGAGGTGGCATATTTTGTGCCCAAAATCTGCACTAACTTTCTTTTCTCCTGGTTCCAGTTGTCAGTCTTTTCTAACTTTCTGCCTGCTTTGGTACAAAGTCTCCAGAGCTAATGATGCATCAAGGGTAGCTCTCAATCTCAGTGCAATGTGTCTAGTTGTTTGGTTTTCACTAGAATCAGTTGAGTTTCTTGTATCTAACTCTGGAAATGCAGAATGATGCATGTGTGACTCCCAGCAGTTCTCTCTTGAGGGGAATTAGCTTGGTGCTTTGACCTAATTCTTGTGCAGTTAAAACAAAGAGGGGGTGTTCTTTCCTTTATGTGCAGTATTAAGCTGATGGTGACATGCTGGTCAACCATCTTCTTCAGGCTTTTGGCCTGACAGACACAGTCTGTCTTGGATCTGTGGAAGTTCTGCCCTGTGGGCAAGTGAGCCTTTCTCAAGTGAGCAGCTTTGCTGCTGCAATCAAAAGGTTGAAGGGACAGGGAGCCAGAGCACCATGGTGACGTCCCCAGGTCGGCTGCAGGCTTTTCTGCTTGACCTTGGACAAGTCTCTCATTTTCTCTCTGTTTCCTCAACTGAAAAACTGGGATAATCCTATTATATCACCTCATAAGTGCCCTTGTAAAGATTACTTAGTAAACATGAAAATACTTTGCTAATGTAACTGGCAAGGCCTGTGGTAAATAATAATAATTGAGGTAGCTCCTGTCCCCCAGGATTCCTTTTACAATGGGTGCACTTGCAGCCTGCAGAACAAATCATCTCTGTAGTGGAACAGATTGGAGATTATGGTGGGAAAAAGCACCCTTTGAGAAAAGTTACATAATCTTTTAAAAATCTCCTATTTTAGCATTTAATCTTGAACAGGATTAAGACTCACAGCATCAAGGCTACAGTCATGTAGTTAGGAATTTAGTGGCTTCATCTTCAAGTCTTGTTTGAAATGTAATTGTCTGCTCTTTTCTGTCTTCCCTGTCAGTCCAGTGAAATGTCTCAATAGTTGTTTGTTGGTTTTTTTTAAAGGAAAAAAAGGATTCCTTGTGGTATTTTGTTTGAAAATACAGAAGGAATTGGAATTGTGAGTCCAACTGCATTGGTTCTTTTTCTGATGGTCTTTTATTGCTTGTTTTTGGTTTTTCAGTGGAATGTTCTGCCTGTGTCCCTGTGCTGGCAGCAGCCAGAGCCGGCAGCGTTGCCTTTGACGGTCTGAGCTGCGCCCTCCCCACCCCTGGCTTGCAGAGTCTGTGAGCAAAGCCTTTGCCAAAAGTTCTTGAGGCACAGTGCAAGTTTTATCAGGAAGTGGGAAATCTGCTGATTTCTGCTATTCCTATTACTGGATGGTCAGAGACAAAATCCTCAGTTCTTTTGGGCTGTGGATCCCATTTGCTCATGAAGCAGTGAGTGGCTGTGGCAATGCTTTCCTGCCTGGGAGCAGAAAGCCATGGCTGACAGGTTGGGAAGGGCCCAGTTCTTGATTGTGGCACAGAGAGGGCATCAAAGTCTGTGCACTCAGGAGCCAATCCTATACAGGATGGTTACACCCACAGCCATGCCCTGAATACATCTTGAGCCACACTTCTAATCCTAATTGCTTGTCACTTAAGAAAAATCCCAATTTCTGCCCCCTTCTTCCTTCTCATGAGCAAATTTTAGCTTTGGAGATTGGATCTGGTTTTCATTTTCCAGATTTGCTCATTTGTGAGTGGTGTGTTATCCTGTGAAGAGGTAGAAAGGGAGCAGCCTGATTTCCTAAGAGCTGGCCAGAGCTTACTCAGGATTTGTCTTCCTAACCCAGCTCTCCAGGGAGAGTGGACATAGTGGTTATTTTTGAAATATACCTTACCATGTTCCACATTTCTAGCCAAACATAACAATGATGCTTTGGTTTTTGAGTGTATTTATACCTCCTGTCTTTGATACCCCTGTGAGGTAAGAATTTATTTTTTTTCTCCCATATATGAGGAAACTGAAAAAAAAAGGCACCAAATGAGTTGATTCAGGTCACATTCGTGCTTCATGGGACAGATCAGATTTTGCTTTAACTAGAAGCCCAAACTGACATCTACTTATGTTCACTTCAGATGGGACTTCATTTGCCTCTGTATTACAAAGACCTGAGTATCTGCTCTAAGACATTGCTGTAAAGCCACAGTTTCCTTATGAGCCCCCAACAACCTGTAGTGAGTCCCTCATCCCTCTGTGTCCATGGCCAGGTGGGAATTGTGCTGTCTCATTATAACAACTTCTGCATATTGACTTGTCCTAGTTCAGCTGGAGGGACCAGCTAACCCTGTGTGGTGGTGATCAAACCTGTGTATTCCACCCCCTCTATTCATTCCCCAAGGACAATGGGCCATTAGCAGCAGCTGCCCAGGGAGCCATTATCACTTCACACCCAGCCTGAGGGGGGCGGAGCTGCTAATGGGCCATCAACAGCTCAACAACCCCTGGCTCCCAGAGTTAATCACCCATTGTGTGAGTCCCCGCCCAGGGGGAGGGACTGAGTGCTCCCTGAGGGTACATAAGTGGTGGGTAAGAAGACCTCAGGACCTTCTCGTCGGATCCAGAGCAGCAGCAGGACCTCGACAGCAGGAGATCCCCGCTCTCGCCCAGACCACAGCCCTCGCCTGCACTAACAGGTTTTTCTTTTCCTTTTGCTCTGGACTTGGGGGAGCCACAGGGGTCTCAGCACAAGGGCAAACAAACCCCCTTGGGTTTGTGCCCCAGGACACTGGGTTATACTGCTGGGGTATTGTGAGTTGAAAGCAATTTCCCTTGTGTATCAGTGTTGTTATTGTAATATTATTATTAAATTTTAGCTCTGACTTATAATCTCTCTCGTGGTGAGTTCATTTCCCCTGCTGGTTCACCTTCTAACCAGCACATCTTTTGGCGCCCAACGTGGGGCACGAGAGAGAAGTCAGAACTACAATTTCATTTTGTGTATTTGGGTACAGAAACTCCCTGACTACCATGTTGCTTGATGTATTCATGTGGATGGTGTATCTGGGCCTGTTCATATTTCGACACATGGGGAACCATGTGCCTGTTTTGATGCTCTCTTTAATACCAGGGAGAAGGATCAAAATTGCTTTATTAATATACTATGTTTATGTTGTCATAACATCAGAAGCAATGAATTTCATTGTGAATGTATATTCAGTCTGGTCTGCCTGTCCTGGTTTGGGTTGTTACCTCTGGGGTCTCATTAAAAATAGCACCCAGACTATGGGGAAAACAGGCGGAGATGGTTACTTCCACCTTTTCACCTCTGCTACAACAATCATTGAAAATATTGAGCTTCCTTTTGATGTTAGGGACAGCATAATCCTGCTGTTAGTGTTGCTTTGTCTCCTCTGTACTGTATACACCATGTTTAGGGTCAGAACTGGGCTCTCTAAGGAGACTTGCTGGAGGCCTGCCCTGGGAGTGGATGATGTTGAGTGGCACGGGAAGTGGGAAGATATGGGCCAGTATTTGGAGACCTTCTCTCCTCAAATGATCTGGAAATTCACCCCGGAACAACTGCAGGACCCTGCCAAAATGCTAAGCTATGTGAAAGGAAGATGCTCTGGTAGTCCCAGAGATGTGCAGCTCACAGCAACCTGCTGGGCCCTGGCCACTGCCTACCGCACACTGCTTGGTGTGGTACAGCATCATCAGGAGGAGGAGAAAAGGAGCAAATCCACAGGCGCCATGTCCACCCAGACCATGACTGAGCCAGAGAGGAAGAGAGATACATCAACTAGCGCCATGTCCACCCAGACCATGACTGAGCCAGAGAGGAAGAGAGATACATCAACTAGCGCCATGTCCACCCAGACCATGACTGAGCCAGAGAGGAAGAGAGATACATCAACTAGCGCCATGTCCACCCAGACCATGACTGAGCCAGAGAGGAAGAGAGATACATCAACTAGCGCCATGTCCACCCAGACCATGACTGAGCCAGAGAGGAAGAGAGATACATCAACTAGCGCCATGTCCACCCAGACCATGACTGAGCCAGAGAGGAAGAGAGATACATCAACTAGCGCCATGTCCACCCAGACCATGACTGAGCCAGAGAGGAAGAGAGATACATCAACTAGCGCCATGTCCACCCAGACCATGACTGAGCCAGAGAGGAAGAGAGATACATCAACTAGCGCCATGTCCACCCAGACCATGACTGAGCCAGAGAGGAAGAGAGATACATCAACTAGCGCCATGTCCACCCAGACCATGACTGAGCCAGAGAGGAAGAGAGATACATCAACTAGCGCCATGTCCACCCAGACCATGACTGAGCCAGAGAGGAAGAGAGATACATCAACTAGCGCCATGTCCACCCAGACCATGACTGAGCCAGAGAGGAAGAGAGATACATCAACTAGCGCCATGTCCACCCAGACCATGGAGGAGCCAGAAGGACAACAGAAACCGATAGCAGTTGCCCCTGTCCAGAAAAGAAAATCAAAGACCAAATCAGTTCGTATAGTGCATGACGAGGAAGAGTCAGGACCTTCATCTCAAGCAGAAGAAATGGAGCCAGAAATAATCACCCGGTCCCTATCCCTGGGAGAGCTGCGTGAGCTCCGGAGAGAGTTCACACGACAGGCAAACGAGTCCATCTTGACCTGGCTACTTCGAATCTGGGATGCTGCAGCCAATGATACAATTCTAGATGGGAGTGAGGCAAGGCAGCTGGGATCCCTGTCTCGAGATGTTGTCATTGATCAGGGCATTGGAAAGAGACAGGAAACTCTCAGCCTCTGGCGGCGACTGTTGTCAAGCATGAGGGAGAGATATCTTTGTAAGGAGGACCTCCACGTACAGCAAGGACAGTGGAACACGATGGAACAAGGTATCCGGTGCTTAAGGGAATTAGCCGTACTGGAGATAATCTTTTCAGAGGATGAGAGATTCCCTAAAAGTCCAGATGGTGTCCAGTGCACATCCCAGATGTGGTTAAAATTTGCACGACTTGGGCCAGAAATGTATTCTCGCTACCTTGCAACATTGCAGTGGAGAGAGGGAGAAGACAAGGTGGGTGCACTGGTCAGCAAACTCAGGATTTATGAAGACACTGTCACTGCTCCATTACGAGCCCATGTCTCAGCTGTGGAAACAAAACTGGCTGAACTGGAAGAGAAGATTAAGGAAGGACTCTTCCATATCTCTCCAGAACAAACAAGAGTCTCCGCCATCAGAAGCAGGCGTCTTCCAGCTAAGGAGAAAGGGTACACTCCACGCGGCAATCTGTGGTTTTACCTCCATGAGCATGGAGAAGATATGAGGAAGTGGGATGGGAAACCCACCTCTTCCTTAGCAGCTCGGGTACGTGAATTGCAAAGAGGCACAACTAACACAGGGAATTCTTTAAGGTTGAAGGCTGCTCCGGTCTCTCGTGGGCAAGGCTCCAGACAGTATAGGAATGATGATGTTATGCCCGATCCTCTTGAAGGAACCTCCCGGTCATATTCACAGGGAGAGCGCAGTGAATACCATGACCAGAACTAGGGGGGCCCTGCCTCTAGCCAGGTAGAGGAGAGGGACAATCGGGTTTATTGGACTGTGTGGATTCGGTGGCCTGGCTCATCAGACCCACAGAAATACAAAGCTTTAGTGGACACTGGCGCACAATGCACGTTGATGCCATCAGGATACGTCGGGGCAGAATCCATCTCTATTTCTGGGGTAACAGGGGGATCCCAACAGCTGACTGTACTGGAAGCTGAAGTCAGCTTGACTGGCAAGGAATGGCATAGACACCCCATTGTGACTGGTCCAGAAGCCCCATGTATCCTTGGCATAGACTACCTGAGGAATGGATATTTCAAAGACCCAAAGGGACTGCGTTGGGCCTTTGGCATAGCTGCTGTGGAGACAGAGGAAATCAGACAGCTGAGCACCTTGCCTGGCCTCTCAGAGGACCCTTCTGCTGTAGGACTGCTGAAAGTTGAAGAACAATTGGTACCGCTGGCCACAGCCACAGTGCACCGTCGGCAATACCGCACTGACCGAGACTCTGTGACCCCCATACACAAGATGATTCGTGAGCTGGAGAGCCAAGGGGTGGTCAGCAAGACTCACTCACCCTTTAATAGCCCCATATGGCCAGTACGAAAGTCCAGTGGAGAGTGGAGGCTGACGGTGGATTACCGTGGTCTCAATGAGGTCACACCCCCCCTGAGTGCCGCTGTGCCGGACATGCTGGAGCTTCAGTATGAGCTGGAGTCCAAGGCAGCCAAGTGGTATGCCACCATCGACATTGCCAATGCCTTTTTCTCCATTCCGTTGGCAGCAGAGTGCAGGCCGCAGTTTGCTTTCACCTGGAAGGGGGTGCAGTACACCTGGAATCGACTGCCCCAGGGGTGGAAACACAGTCCCACCATTTGCCATGGACTGATCCAGACTGCATTGGAAAAGGGTGAGGCCCCAGAACATCTACAGTACATCGATGACATCATTGTATGGGGGAACACAGCAGGGGAGGTTTATGAGAAAGGAAAGAAGATAATCCAGATTCTCCTAAGAGCTGGTTTTGCCATTAAACGAAGTAAGGTCAAGGGACCTGCTCAGGAAATTCAGTTCCTAGGAGTGAAGTGGCAAGACGGGCGTCGTCAGATTCCAACAGAGGTGATCAACAAAATAGCAGCTATGTCCCCACCGACCAGCAAGAAGGAAACTCAGGCTTTCCTAGGCGCCGTGGGCTTTTGGAGGATGCATATCCCTGAGTACAGTCAGATTGTAAGCCCTCTCTACCTTGTGACACGGAAGAAAAATGATTTCCAGTGGGGCCCTGAACAACAACAAGCCTTTGAGCAGATTAAACAGGAGATTACCCATGCAGTAGCCCTTGGGCCAGTCAGGACAGGACAGGATGTGAAGAATGTGCTCTACACTGCAGCCGGGGAGAATGGCCCATCCTGGAGCCTCTGGCAGAAAGTACCTGGGGAGACTCGAGGACGACCGCTGGGATTCTGGAGTCGGGGATACAAAGGATCTGAGGCCAGCTACACCCCAACTGAGAAAGAGATCCTGGCAGCGTATGAAGGAGTTCGAGCTGCCTCAGAAGTGATTGGCACTGAGGCACAGCTCATCCTGGCACCCCGACTACCAGTGTTGGGCTGGATGTTCAAAGGAAAAGCTCCTTCTACCCATCACGCCACTGATGCCACATGGAGTAAGTGGATCGCTCTGATCACGCAGCGAACCCGGATAGGGAATCCTAATCGCCCTGGGATTTTGGAAATCATCACCAACTGGCCGGAAGGTGAGAGTTTCGGATTGTCCTCTGAAGAAGAAGAGGAGCAGGTGACACGAGCTGAGGAGGCCCCACCATATAACCAGCTACCAGAAGAGGAGAAGCGATATGCTCTCTTCACAGATGGCTCCTGCCGCATTGTAGGGACAAGCCGGAAATGGAAAGCAGCTGTATGGAGTCCTACACGTCGAGTTGCAGAAGCGACTGAAGGACAAGGTGGATCAAGTCAGGTCGCAGAGCTGAAAGCTGTTCAGCTGGCTTTGGATATCGCCGAACGAGAGAAGTGGCCAAGACTCTACCTTTACACTGACTCGTGGATGGTGGCCAATGCTCTGTGGGGATGGCTGGAGCGCTGGAGAAAGGCCGGCTGGCAGCGCAAAGGGAAACCCATCTGGGCGGCTGAGATGTGGCAGGACATCGCTGCCCGGGTAGAGAAGCTGAGTGTGAAGGTCCGTCACGTAGATGCTCATGTACCCAAGAGCCGGGCTAATGAGGAGCATCGTAACAACGAGCAGGTGGATCGAGCTGCCAGGATTGAAGTCTCTCAGGTAGATCTGGATTGGCAGCATAAAGGTGAATTGTTTCTAGCCCGATGGGCCCATGATGCTTCTGGTCATCAAGGCAGAGATGCAACATACAGATGGGCTCGTGACCGAGGGGTGGATCTAACCATGGACAGTGTCTCACAGGTTATCCATGACTGTGACACATGTGCTGCCATCAAGCAGGCCAAGCGGGTGAAGCCTCTATGGTATGGTGGACGGTGGTCGAAATACAGGTATGGGGAAGCCTGGCAAGTTGACTACATCACACTTCCCCAAACACGCCAAGGCAAGCGCTACGTGCTGACCATGGTAGAGGCAACCACTGGATGGCTGGAGACATACCCCGTATCTCACGCCACTGCCCGGAATACCATCCTGGGCCTTGAGAAACAAGTCCTGTGGAGACACGGCACACCAGAAAGAATAGAGTCTGACAACGGCACCCACTTCAAGAACAGCCTTATAGACACCTGGGCCAGAGAGCACGGCATTGAGTGGGTGTATCATATCCCCTACCATGCTCCAGCTGCCGGGAAAGTTGAGCGATGTAATGGACTGCTGAAAACAACCTTGAAGGCGTTGGGTGGGGGAACTTTCAAACACTGGGAGCTGCATTTGGCAAAGGCCACCTGGTTGGTCAACACCCGGGGCTCCATCAATCGAGCTGGCCCTGCCCAATCAGAACTCTTGAATACTGTAGATGGAGATAAAGTCCCTGTGGTCCATATGAGAGGTATGTTAGGAAAGACTGTTTGGGTTAGTTCCACCTCAAACAAAGGCAAACCCATCCGAGGGATTGTCTTTGCTCAAGGACCTGGTTGCACTTGGTGGGTAATGCAAAAAGATGGAGAAACACGTTGTGTACCACAAGGGGACCTAATTTTGAGCGAGAAGAGTTTGTAATGTTTCATTGTATACATGTGTATATATATGTATAGGTAAAAAGGGGGTTAATTTGGGAATGACTAGATGGAGTGGAATAAGGGGTGGATAATGTCCTAGTTCAGCTGGAGGGACCAGCTAACCCTGTGTGGTGGTGATCAAACCTGTGTATTCCACCCCCTCTATTCATTCCCCAAGGACAATGGGCCATTAGCAGCAGCTGCCCAGGGAGCCATTATCACTTCACACCCAGCCTGAGGGGGGCGGAGCTGCTAATGGGCCATCAACAGCTCAACAACCCCTGGCTCCCAGAGTTAATCACCCATTGTGTGAGTCCCCGCCCAGGGGGAGGGACTGAGTGCTCCCTGAGGGTACATAAGTGGTGGGTAAGAAGACCTCAGGACCTTCTCGTCGGATCCAGAGCAGCAGCAGGACCTCGACAGCAGGAGATCACCGCTCTCGCCCAGACCACAGCCCTCGCCTGCACTAACAGGTTTTTCTTTTCCTTTTGCTCTGGACTTGGGGGAGCCACAGGGGTCTCAGCACAAGGGCAAACAAACCCCCTTGGGTTTGTGCCCCAGGACACTGGGTTATACTGCTGGGGTATTGTGAGTTGAAAGCAATTTCCCTTGTGTATCAGTGTTGTTATTGTAATATTATTATTAAATTTTAGCTCTGACTTATAATCTCTCTCGTGGTGAGTTCATTTCCCCTGCTGGTTCACCTTCTAACCAGCACAGACTTCACTTTGCTGTGCAATTCCTTTTATTGCTAGGTCAATGTCTGGCCTGGCAAGAAGTTATCTCTTTCTCTTAGACTCAGACTTTGATATTAGTCTGAGTTTTTTGTTTCCCACAGCAGAAATCACAAGTAGAAAGCTAGGCAGGGAGGCACCTCAAACAGGTTTACAAAATGGACATTTTTGTGCATTTCACATGACTGCACCAATCTCATTGGAAGTACACTTCTCTTTTTTGTTTAATTTTTAAAAAGTCAGTGCAAAAGTATAGCAAGCTCAGTTTTTTGATTGTTGACAAAGTTTAAAGTTACAGGGATTGCAAGAGGAGAAGTAGTTGAAAATGAGACAAAAGCAGGGGTTTCTGTACGAGCATTTCTTTTTATCAGTTCTTGATTGCTGTCTTAATGGACCCTTGCACTGGAGCTCTTTCCTCAGGAGGTGCTGCTGATTTCAGTGGAGAGAAGGCAGTGCTTATGCATATGTGTGGATTTGCAAGTTCTGCATCTCTAGAGCACTACAGCTTCAGCCCTTCAAGAAGGACTGGTGTTTGTTACCCTTTGGCCTGATTGAAAAGGGTAGCTGCATGCCCCAGTCAGATGTTTAGTCCCTTGGAAAGCAGAGGAGATACTTGTCAGAGTCATGATTTCAAAGCTGAGCTATGTGTTTGTACAGCTTCATTTAATTCTAAGTTACCCTTGGGTTATTTAATTTCCTGACAGCTGCAAAAACAGTGTTCTCAGATAACAATGGCCTCTAATTAGGCAATGTGCCTCAAATGGTAGAATATTTTATTTACCCATGACACTAATATTTTAGTGAGAGTTGAGATTTAGCTTAGAGATGAGCAAGTTGCACTTCCAGGTTCCCTTGGCAGAGCTGTGTCTCTGTGCTCCCCAGTGCTGAAGGCATGGCTGCTGCTCTGTCCCTGCACTTCACATGCCTCTCATAGTTCTGCACTGTGTCATCAGCAAATCTGCCTTTCAGCTGGAACCACCTTCCAGAAATATGTTTTATCAGCACAGCAGGACTAAGAGGACTGGCATAGCTGAAGCAACAGAACATTTCAGGGGCATGCAGGCAAGAAGGAAGCAGATGAGATTTACCTGTAGCTAAGGCTTGTAGCTTCTTGGGGGGTGTATTGCACTGTGGAGCTGCCCATATGTTGCTTCTATGGCTGGTGCACTTAGTACACAATCAGGCAGCAAGAGAAATAAACATACAAGTCAACTATTCTTCCAAATAATTTATTCCATTTGAAAAGGGTGTTAGCATCACATTGTGTTAATGAGATCCTGACAAATTATTTGTGCTTGTGAAAGCTTTATGTATCAGGCTGTACAAATTGGTGATCTCTGAATTCCCTCCTGTGACAGCGAGAAGTGGCTGTTGGGGAGTCTGTGCCCTCCTTTTAATTCTTAATTTCCCTTGAAGTCTTGAATCTAATAGAAAATAGGGGGGTTTCCCCCACTGTTTTGCTTCCTATTTTTATTCCTTTCCAGAGTTCACAATTCCAACAATTCCCACACCATTCCTCATCATCACAGAGCTCTAAGATCTTTGTTTAGGATCCTCTTTATATTACTGTGATGCACAATTTCACTTCTGATATATCAGATGCCTACTTGAAAGTTTACAACTTTAATTAGGTGTTTGCTGACCTGCATTCAGAATTTATCGCTGACTTTCTGATGAGTTTCAGATGAGCACTTTGCATCATGTCCTGTGCCATCGACCAGGGAGCTTTTTGGAAGGTTTTTGTGTGGATTCTGTAGAGCCATTTGCTTTTAGGGGACTGATCCTGCTCAGACATGGTAGTATGATGAGAGATTACTGCATCAATTGCAGTGTAAATAACAATGAAAACTTACTGTCTGTATTAATCTGGCCTTACCCAGTTCTCTTGAGGTGGAACAGCTCCTTCTGTTGAAGGAGCTGTGGATGTTGGCTTAGATTGGATTGTGGCTGTGAGCAGTTCTCGTGGGTTGTCCTGTTGGGGGAAAAAGCTGAATGGGTGATGGCGAGAGGTTTTTCCATGCCCCAGCCTGCCCACCCCCAACATGACCCCAGGTTCAGCATCCAGATACCTGGATGTCTTCTCACAGAGATAGGGTCCAGGCTTCAATGGTTAAAACCAAGAATGGTCAGACAGCTTTACTGAGAGGGTAAACAACTTATGTAGGTTTTTGAGGGGTACATGAGGACAATAACGACTTGGGATAGGCTGAGGGGCTCTGGTCATGCACCGGTGGGCTGCTCCCATTGGCTGGGGTATGTTTGTTCACGCGGCAGCCACGACTCCCTTGGCGTCAGCAGGTCTATGTTTACCTGGGGTCTGGGGTTGTTTACCTGGCTCTTCAGGCTGCTTCAAGGTCACGCTGACCTTGCCAGCCTGTCAGCTCCTGACGTGGGCCGTGCAATTCAGGGGTAGAGGCCAAACCTCCCCTTCATTGTCCTCTCTGTAAGATTGGCAAGGATAGGAGATGAGCAGGAAGTGTTTATTCTTCCTTCCCCATTACAAATGCCCACCAGTCAATAACTGAGGGATTCCCGAATTACAGGTTGAATCCACATTACCATATTTAATAGCTATCAGTACACCAATCCACCGCAAAGTTGTCTTAAACCGCTTATGAATCATTCTTTTGGTCTCCAAGATGTCCTCTGTGAGCACTCCTGGTAATTTCATTGGGTCTCAGGTGTTGTCTGTGTGCACTGTAGCATGATGATGGCTGTGGTCTTGCTCAGTTCCCCTCCCAACAATTCTTCAAGGGTCAACATGTTTCTCAAAGAACTGTCCACAGTGTCTCCAAGACTGAGGAAAGAGGAGGAACAGAGTCTTAATAAAAATATAAAATAACATAGGTCATGCCAGCTTATCTTGCAAATGTTCCTCCATTGAGAACTGACTTGTTTTTCTTCAAGTCCACCAGAGGATCTTCATTTTCTAAGACAAATTCTGCCTTTTGATGGTGTGTTTCACTGTATATCTTCCCTTGAAATCCTATCTCTGACAACTACATTATAGCTATAGTACTCTTAACAGAAAAAATCCAGTTGGTTTTCTCATGATAGAAAAGATTAAAATTTTAAAATAAGAACACTTCATCCCCAGAAGACAAATCAGAATAGTCACAATATATTTGGGTTCATACCTCCTTTTCTCTTTCCTCCTCCCTCTCTCTCTGAATATGCATATCAGTTTGAATCACATAATATATAAGTCCAAAATCCTGACTCTAGGACCTAAATTAGGTGTACGATGCAGTGTGCAGTGGTTTAACTTCCTTCCGAGCAACATAAACTTCATTTTCCTCCATAATCCCTCCCCAAGCTTTCTGCAAGACCATCTAGGCACAGTGGTAAACAACATATTGCCCAGTTATGCTTCTTGTGGTGGGTTCACCTTGGCTGGACACCAGGTGCCCACCCAGCCCTTTATCACTTCCCAGCTGGGCAGAGGAGAGAGCGAGGTGGGAGGAAAAAGAAATAGCATAAACCAGGGGTTGTGATAAGGCAGTTTATATTTATGCAAAAAGGAAAAACCCAAAAGCAGTGTGTGCACACACAAAGCAGAAGCAGCAGGTAATCTCTGCTTCCCCTTGGCAGCGATGGTCGACCACTTCTCTGAAAAGCAGAGCTCCAGCACTCTAATGGTTGTCAGCAGGCAGCCACTGGAGACAAGGGATGCCTCCCTGCCGGCTCTTTGCCTCAGGTGTACACCTGGGTTGATGTCATATGGTGTGGAGTATCTGTCCCCTTGGCGTGTGGGTCAGGTGGCCAACCTGTGTCCCCTCCCAGGATCTCGCTCCCACCTGAAGAAGGAATGTTACAGCTCTGCACTCAGCAGTAGCCAGAACATGGACTTGTTACCAACACTCCTCTGGCCACCAGTGCAGAGCACAGCACGGCAAGGGCTTCTATGGGAAAACAGATTTCAGCTCAGCCAGACCCACTAACGCTTGTCTGGTTTGATTTTGGGTTTGCTCTCTCTGAGATTTCCATCAGCATGTTCTACCAAAATATTCTCATGTTTATTTTACAAGATTTACCAACCCCTGGTCAGTTCCAACCTCCGTACTGCCACATTTATTGCATTTTTGCAATTTGAATAAACTGTATCTCCACAGTCACAGTCTTCATTTATGGTTTGAGTTGGTTTTGGAATAAATGAAATTGAAGAGTTACATAAGATGTCAGAGGTGACTCCAAAGGGCGAGGGTGTCAGCGGGACTGACCTTGTGGGTGACAAGCCCTTGGAGAGTCCACAAAAGCCTGATTTCTTTATCTTTGTGTCTTTCACATTGCTGAGCAGATTGCAAGCACTAAATGACTGTTATTCTCTGGAGCCCTGCTGAAGTAACTGTGTCTGCGAGGTATTTATTTCACAGGTGTTTTTCTCTTCAGCTTCCCTGGACTTGGTTAAGATGTTTGTGTACTGAAACACTTTGAGCTGAACTTGTGTAATTAAGAGTTGCCAATTTAAATGTATATAAATATATATATATGAAGCCAGCATATGTATGTGTATACACCAATACTTGTGTACATGTGTATATTCAGGGATGTAGAAGAAACCTTGTGTTTAAACTCTACCTTAAAACTGAAAAGTATATTGGATTTTCAATACTTCTGCCAAGAGCATCTGCTTGGACCCAGTAGTCCAGGACCAAACCAGGATTTTTGTAGTTGGTGAATTAAATAGCCAGCCCAGCAGGACATCCTCAGGAGCTGCATGGCACATTGTGTCCTGATCTCTTGAGTACTGTTGTCCTATAGCTGAAATCCTCAGTGATATCAGGTCTAGGTTGGGTGAATTAGGTGTTTTATTTCTTTTAAAAATTAGAACTGAGCCTTCGGAGATGTGAGATGAGGATTTATCTGGGTCATCATGTGGATAAGCCTCTAGTGGATGTCTGTTTGTGCATTTTAGCCAATGAACAAAAATAAAATAGCCTCTTGGACAAGCTCTGTTCTGTTTGCAGCAGACGTGTCTGCTCTGATGGATGTTTACCGTGGCTTTTCATGCTCTAAACAGAGTAGAGATAATTTTTCCCCAAAATTCATTTTTAGAATTTGTATAAACAAATTCTTGACCTAGCTGAGTACTCTAAATGTGCCATAATGTGCCTGGTTTTAGTGCTTGTACGTACCTTTTCATGGAAATGTATTTATGAGTTCAAGACTTGAGGACAATCCATGCCAGCTTCTCCAATTGTCTCAGATTGCCACCCCGTCAGATGAAAGGAAACCACAAACTGAAAACAGTTTGCTTTCCAGAGTGCAACCTGTGCATCTCATAAACAGGAAATTCAAAGGAGCTGAACTTCACCAGCCCTAAGGAAAAATGCTGTTGAGAACAGTAGGTTTAACAGTAATGTTCTTTGTGGAGCAATGGCTGAATATTTAAGGTATATGCACCTACCTAATTTTAAGCATATTAAGCTGAGTCTTAGTGAGCCACTCATGTGCTGAATGTGGCTTAAATATCCGAAAGATGAGGACCCCTTCCTGTTCTGCCCCATAGAAAGGAGGAAGGCAAGGCAGTTGGATGAGCCCAGCTCTTCACAGTAGGGAGGGATGGCATCAGCAGAGGTTTTCTTTGCATGAAAGCCTTGGTTTGCAGCTGGGTCTGACTTGGGTTCTGTGACAAGGGGTGTTGATGGTCTGTTGGAAGTGCAGAAGACTGGATTTTGAGCAGGGCTCTTTCATACAGAAAGACAAAGTGTGTGCTGAAGTTCTCACTGCAGGGCACAACGATGTTTCAAACCATGTCTGTCACTGATGCTCAGTCCTTCCCCAGCTGCTTTAAAAAGTCTCTCCAGCTGAAAAATTTCCAGAGGGAAATTTAGTAGGAAAAAGAGCCTGTTGGATAGAGATTGTGGTTTAATTTGGTATGGTTTTGGTGGGCTCCTCTAGGTGGGGACACTTTTTTGTCAGTTTTGATGAGCTGGGCTCCTGACATAGGGTGCAGCCTGATTCCTTGTTTGAAAATGAAGAGGTGATGTTTTAAATGTTGGGGTTTTTTCCTCCGGGGAGCTCAAGGCAGCTGGTCTCCTGTCTGTGTAAGTCTAATTTGGCCTGATACTTTCCAGTTGGGTGAAATAGTGGAGTAAGAGCTGGAGTCACTGATGTACTTTGAGTGGGTAGCATGACCACCAAACTTACATCAAGCTTAGCAGGGTGTGGAGCACTTGATAAAGAAAAGGCCCTTATACTCAGAAATGCCAGAGAGAAATTGTGTAGAAAATTCTGTCAACTAATGGTCTGAAAAATATTCTGCAAAGACTATTTTCTATGCTTACTTCTAATTACGTCTGAAACATTAACAGCAGATAATCACACACACACACACTAATGTCACAGTTCACTTGGAGCAATTTGTTTTGTAAGATAATGAACTGTGTCAGCAAAAATTTAACATTTGCTGTAGGTGGGGCTGACAGGACAGCCTTCTGGTGACTTTGCCAGTGTTTCCCAGTAAAATGCCCATGGGTTTTGCCTGATTTGGTAACCTGGGGGCAGAGGGAGGTTCTCTATGCCATGACTTTTGTCAGTTTTTATTTTGTTTAAGGCATTCTCTGGAGCAGCTTGGAAGGAAATACTGCAAAATATTGACAACTTCTTTGAAGAGCTCTGGTCCTCTCATGCCTTGGCAGGGGAGGTCTTTGCATGAGAAGGTACCTTCACCATTAAAGCCATTCTGCCCGGGTGTAGGTTTGTGCACTCTGGAGTGTTCTAGTCACAGTGTCAGAAGTGACATCAGGTCTGTGGTAGTTTTTTGCTGTCCATAGTGCAGCTCTTCTGACAGAGGATGCCGTTCCCCTGGGTTGTGGGTAAGGCCTTAGTGGTGCAGTGGGGAGCAGGGACCCTCGGGGGTATGCAATACCAAAGGAGGTTTCTGGCCCTGGTCTTACCAATAAAATGCAGAGGAAGAAGGCAGAATAAAGGTATAAATAGTGAGTTTGAGATTGTAGGGAAGAAATCTGTGAGTGGCGGTGATGGAGATAATGACCGGCTGTTTGGGTGGGGGAATAGACCTGGTGTCATGGAAGATAGGGGACCAGAGGACCAGTGGGGAGGATAAGAGAGAAAAAAGAGTAAAGTTGAACAATGGAACAAAGAGAATGAGGAGATGAAGGGGATTGCATTGTAAAAGGTGACTGGGGTAGGGAGATGGGAGGAGGGAAGAGAAGAAAGAGGAACAGGGTGTTGGGTTTGTGAATGAGCAGAAATTGGCCACCCAGAGCACTCTCTTCTCCCACTTCCCAGGAGGACACTCATGACAGCAAGTACCTGCCAGGCAACAAAGGGTGTCTTGTTCCACACCAGCTCAGGGTAGTGGAAAAGGCCAGGTAGAGTTGCAGTGCAAGAGGCAGCAGGATGGGCTGGCTCTGAAGTAGCAGCATATGCAGCACATGACGAAGCTCAGATACAATTGCTGGTTTTCAGCAGCTTTCAGTACCCAAGCTGGTAGTTGTACTGGTTTTGTTTCTGAGTATTTTGTTTAACTGTTATTAGTGCCTGGGATTATTAAAACCAGATACCAAAACTCATTTGCCTGTGGTAACTTACCTCCTCTTGTGTGTGCCTCATGATGCAGGCATTCAGTTGCATCTTTAGAGGAATCTTCTTTGGGCTCTGGTACCCGAGTGCCCAGAGCTCCTGTGCTGGGGTGGCAGCCCCGTGGTGAATGTGGCTGGGGCTGCAGACAGCCCTGTCCTTCCCACTGTGGGAAACTGGAGACTAAATAAAGCAAACGGCAGGAACAGAAATACTGGTTTCATGGTAAATAGGATTGTCTGTGACAACCTCAGTTTGGCAGGCACCCCCCTCCAGAGCACATTCCTGGCTGCCATGGAATCTGCAGTAAATTGACCCTGAGGAGAAACTCTGTAGATAACGTCCAGTTATATTGAGAAGGATCACCTTTTTTCATTCAGGGCACATGTATTGGGAAGTTATAAAAGCTTAATGAATAGTTAATCTATTATTAACTCTAGCACAGATTGCTTTTACCTGTTTGAAGGGCCATTTCTGCCACGCATGGGAGAGATGGGGCTGCAACAATGCAGTGTTTAGTGTTTTCCTGCTCTCTTTCATCTTCAGAATCAGTTGGGAGTCCTGGGAGTGGAGAGTCATCTCTGACTGTGTCTGGTTCAGAAGTAGTCCAGATTTGTTTACCCTAAGGAAGAGGTCATGCGAGTCCAGCACAGACACAATGGCTTTGTTCTGTGGGTTGCTTCTCTTCTGTGCTTTCTTTCATACCATGGTGTTTCACAACAACAGTGGAGCAGAGCTGAAAAAGTTAGATATCCTTTTACTTTTAGGACCCAAGATTTGTAGGTCCAAATCTAATTCTTAGAAATTAGAGTTTAGCCATGTCAGGGCAGCATTTTGGGAACAAAGTTGAGGAGGACAACTTGAAGAGTCTAAGCTGAAGGCATGGTGAGCTGTGAGGTTGCTGGTGGGGCTTTGTGGCCCTCTGCCCACAGACTGACCAGCTTGGATGGAGAGGGTAAAGCTGGGGAGTAGGGTTTTAGTCTGCATCACTTCATAAGCCTCCTTCTCTGGGACATCCATCATCTCTCAGTCAATTCTTTCAGAACCTGTGTTTATCTGAAGATGTCAGTTTTATTTCTTTTCTTGAGAGCTTGTGCTGAGTTTCTGCTAAGCCCTGTCATGGGACTTACTTTTGCTTTTGATTGCCTGCAATGTACAGCGAAGTTACCCTTCACACGTCTTGGATTATGACTGCAGAAATGAACTTAAAATTGTTCTTATCTATACTTATTTTCTTTGCTTTCCTGTCATTTCTCATGCTGTAAAAGTAACCAGAATGCATTTTTGCTCACGTCTGTTATCTCTCTTTACTAGATGGAAATGTAAACTCATGGGGGCAAGAAACATCTTTTGGAAACAAGTGCAAGGCCCTTTGGAATAGTGCTGTCTCTGCTTCATTTGGTGCAAGTGATCAGCAAAAACTTAGATTAAAAACTTAGGGTTATACAAGCATTTAAAACCAAATTGCACAATTAAATCAACTTGCTCCCAGCTGGTGAGGCACACTGAAAATCCTGGTGGCTGCTTTTCTGCTTGCTCTCTTCTGTTTTTCTAATTGCCACCTCAGCTTTCTTTGGGGAAGGGGAGCCCTTTCCCCCACTGCTGTGTCCTGCAGGGCACGTAGAAGACGAGCTGCAGTTCAGGAATCTGCCCTCCCAGACACCCTCTGGGCTGTGCCTTGTTCTCCATAAGCTGCAGAAGTGAATGTGGGGTTGAACCCCCAGTGTTGCTTTTAGGGATGGAAGTGGTGGCTCTGACCAGAGGAGTTTGCTGCCTGCTCCCAGCCGAGCAGTGCTTGGTTCTTCAGGCTCCAGCTGGTGCAGAGTCCACGGGACCAGTGCTGGGCAGAGCTCCCCCAGAGCCCCTGTGCTGGCCAGGGCTCTTACACCCTCTGAGTGGTTATTGCTTTGGCAGAGGTTTTTTTACCCATTTTCTTTCATACAGACCAATCTTAAAAACCTCTTAACTGACATTATTTTCCGAACTCATACAGAATGGCTTTTGGTTTGAAGGAACAGATCCCCTTCTTCCTCTTTTTCTCCCTCTTTTTAAACATGAACATTTCTGTTGATGAGCATTTGTGGTAATGCAAATATTTTTTGTTGCATCTCATGAGAGAATAAACACTGTGTGGAAAGTTCTTTTTATATAAATAATCATTTATTCCCCCTAATTTGAATGGAAATCAACTTTTCTAATCTTACTATTCTTGTAAAACTATCAGGAAGAGGTGGATATGCCCCAGATCCAGTTGTAAAAGCTGGGCAGGAATTAGGAGCAGGGCATCTTATTCCAGTCACAGAGATGGAGAACTGAGATCCAGTGAGATGCTCCATGAGACAGTCTGTGGTGGAGGCTGGTCCCAGCCCCCAAAGCTGGTATTCTGTGCCCCAAATGGAGCTCCTCCTTGCTGGAGCTTATTTAAAAAAACATGTCAGTGAAACAGAGCTCACAAGGCTCTTTGGCTGAGTGCCCATAGCTAATCACTAGAGATTTCGCTGTGAAGTCTTTCAAAGTGTCTGTTTGATTAATGATTCCTCTTTTGCAGATCTGAGGGTTTTTATTTTATTCTTCAATTTATTACATATTACTTATGCAAGTTAAATATGTTTTAATTCCATCTTCAATACAGTGCAACAATCTTTACGATGAAGTTTGCTTTTTTTTTTGCACAGTAGCAGCAGTATGTTTGCAGAGGCTCGTGCTTGAACATGCAGCTGGTTAGTTAGGATTCTCCACAGTCCTGTTGCATGCACTTCCCTGAAAGTCTCTTAGAAGTAAGGAACCAAAGAGCTCTGAAACACCATTGAACTGAACGTCAGTGTGTTATGTCTCAAAGCTATGAGGGATAACCACACTGCTCTCACAGGACAGAGGTTTGGGATGCTAAGCTGCCACAGAGGTGTGTGCAGAGAGTCTGGGTGGGAATGGGAATGCATGTTTGGGTCCACTGAGATGACCTCGTAGAGTCCAGCTGCTTTCCCTTGGCCAGACTTCGAGGATGTCAGAGTGAAACCTGATTTTTACAAGTTCACACAGTCTGTATGCTGCTCCCTTCCTTTTAAATTAAACATCCTCTTCTTCCCCCCCGGCAGGAAGACCCCCAGGCACGCTCCCATTGTGGCTGTGCTGTGTGGGCACAGACTGTTTGCTGCGACTCCAGCACAAGTGCTGCAACAGCAACTGCAGTTGGCTGTTGGATAAACAGTGCTCCTCCATCTGTTCAGCTGTGGATTCCTGAGGATGCCTTTTCCCCCCATTTGCATACATGCATGAACAGGCTACCACTGTCTTAAGTAAAGTCATGTCAAAAGCTTCATTAACAAGGGATTTTGCAGTTGTGCCATGTTTGCCTGCAGAGCTTTGGTTGTGAGAAGGGCACTTGAGCAGCAGCAATGCCACCAGTATCCAGTGCCTTTACCTAAGCACCTGGGGCTGGAGGCTCAGCAGGGAGGAGCTTTGAACTGAATTAGGAGGCTTTCTCCTGAGAACCATGAACGTTTGTCTCAGTTAAGCCTGTGTTCGCTTATTTTATGGTGCTGCAGGTGATCGGTTAGTGTAAAGTCCCTTAGTGCCTTGTATAGAGGAGAAATCCATGACAAATGCAAGTAAACTTACTACTTTTGACACTTGTTTCTCTTAGTGTTTTTAGTCCTGAATGACAAGGGAGCTGTATTTTTTTGTGGGCCATTTGCAGAGCACTGTGGAGCACAAGTCTCATGCATTCATGTCTTCACAGCTCAAATAATTTCTCAAGCCAGCTTTTCCAGCAAATTGCTTCTTTCTGAAGTTCATTGTTGAAGATCATAATAGCTAGGTGCCAGAAGCCCACAAAACAACAAGGCAGTATTCCCCATGTAATAATAGAACATAGTGCATTTGTTACATTTTTGTATGTTATTCCTTCTCCCCTGACTGCACTGCTGTAGTCCAAACCCAGCGCTGTCATGCCAGCTAATTCTTCTTCTGCTTTGTCCTGCTTTCCTGGGTTTTTTGCTCATGTTCACAGGAGCAGCCCTGCCAGGCTGTCGGTCCACAATGAGCTGCAGTCACTGCCTTCAGAGTTCCACTGCTGTGGGGTCTGCTGTGTGCCACAATAGCTTTTAAAGCCAAGAAGTCTCTCTCTGAGTTGATGTAGTGGTCTCCAAGCAGCTGCATGGTGATTTTTTCCCATCTTCCCTTTCCCAGGTTTGTTTTTGTTCCTGTGTGTGACACCAGTCATGGGCTCAGCACGCTGCTTTCCCATCTAGGTAGCCCAGGGTTTGGTTTATTTATAAAGCTACTGCAAGTCAAGGGAGCATCACTGGCATTTCCAGGTTCAGGGAGGTGAAAGAGAGAAACAACCGAAGGGAGCAGCTTGTAAGTAAAGAAGAGATTGTTTGTCAGATTATGTTTTTTGCTTTCTGGAATCAGCTCGTTTGTTTTAGGGGACCAGTGTGAGAAGGGCAGAAGGCTGTGAGTGCTGTGTTTGCCAGGGAGGCTCTGTTGGGATTACAGAAGAACAGAGAGCACTTACTTGAGCCCATAAGGCAATGTGATATAGAAGCTCGTGGTGTGCCACTGAACTGATTTTTATTTCATTTTTCTTTTTTTATGTAGCACATAGTTTGGAAGCAAAAGTCTCTGTTGCTCTGCCAGTATGGCTCTTAGGACGAAAAGATAAAAAAATGCCAAGGAAGGTTTTAAAGGAGCACCAACCACCAATGGTATTGCCAGCAGATAATAAAAGTCTTCCGTTTTTCCTCAGCATCTCTTTTGTAGTGCTTTCCCCCCCAACCCTTACTTTTGTCTTCTGAGTTATCATCAGTATGAGAGAGAGAAAAAAAAACAGTATTGAGAAATCCAGTGTCTGCACAGAATCACAGTCTGTCCCTTTAAACTACAGAGAAGGCTTAGTGGAATTTCTATTCTGGGAATAGTTAATTCTGTTTGAGGTTGGGCAAGAGAGAAGTGCTCACAGGCTTAGTAACATTATTTTTTATTCCATTTGTTTTTTCTTCTGAGGATGTGCCTCCCTCATTTGATGAAAAGTGCAATTATTGGTCAATCCCCCACTAAGGAGAAGATTTTGAAGAAAGAGAGATAAAGAAAAAAACAAACAAAAAGCCCCCAAAAGAGTATTCGTAGCTGTAGTTATGTTATATAATAGCCATTATGTAATGCCTGTTGGTGCCAACTAAAAATATACTGGAAGATAACTTCCAATTCATTGAAGCATTTAACTAGATTCGTCCCAGGATTTCTGGTTCTGGATTCCACCCACCCCTTCTGCAGATGCTGAGAAGAGTTTACAAGTCCCCTAGTTTGCACAGAAACCTGTTCTGTCTCTTATCCCTCTTCTTTTCCACTCTTGTTTTTATTGTCTGAGTTTTAGAAGTGGTAAATGCCTCTTCAGTCACCTCTCTGCACAACCCACTGACTACACCATCAGTCCACACAGCCCTTTGTTTAATGCTTTGTTCAGCTGAGCTTTCGATGTCTGTGGCAGACACTGGGTTTCAGGAGAAGCTGAGCTTAAAGCATAGCAGCGATTGTATTTTGCACTGGCTCATGCAGCAGCCATTGAAAACCTGACAGCTTCACAGGCAATGTTGTATAGGGAGCCCTTCTGTAGCTGAGCTGCACCTCAAAGTACATGGCCTTTTCCATCCTTAAGCCTCCCGTTGAACTGCCAGCAGGAGCTGCCGTCCTGCCCAAGTGCTTCACCGGCCACAGTGGCAGCGATGGAGCACAGCCCCGCGGTGCCCGTACCCAGCCCGGGACAGGAGGTGCCATGTCCTGCACACCTGCTGTGCCCCTGCTCTGCAGCAGTGTCGGTGTGGCTGTGCAGAGCCTGCAGCGCTGCACCCACAGCAGCCTGGGCAGCGCCGTGGCCGTGGCTCGGGGGCCATGGCAGCCCCTCTGCGAAAGGGGAGCAGACATCAGCTGTGATCCCCTGCACAGGGTGGGTGTGACAGCTGTGGGCCCCCAGAGGCAGGGGACATGACAGGCTGCTGAAAGGGAGGAGCTGCAGGGAGGTGACAGGAATTAGCAGTGAGCTGCACCACTGATAGGGCACCTTGCAGCCTTTATTATTTTGGCAAGAGAAGCTTAAATAGTCCTGGCTGAACAAACCATGAGCAAAAAATCTGTTTATATCCACATATCTACGATTGCAGTCTGCACAGAGCCTTACAATACTGTCAATGATGTGTCATAAAATTGTGTGAGTGCTTTAATTAAAGCCTCATGGTAGTACCAGGAAAGGGTAAGTAGACCTGTTACCACCAAAGGTGAAGCTGAGCCATGGCTGAAGTAAATTCACACAGAGGGGTTTAGAAAGCAGGATTTGGATTCTGATCTTTTGCTGTAAGTGATGTAAAGCATTGCCATTTCTCTTTCTCATTATTGAGAAGTTCTGATGCTGTTTTATACCCAAGCACTAAGACTACAGTGTCAGTATCAATGGCATAAATCTCTGTTCAGGTCTGTTACTACAGTAGATGCATCCTGTTAATGAACGATGGTCAAGGGGACTAATGCCTTCATTGCAGGAGCAAGAGGTGCCATTTTAGGTGAGGGGAGATGAGCTGTCCAAGCCCTCCAGGATCACTACTGCCATCCCCAGTGGGATGAGCGAGGCGTTTTGTTTTGCAGAAGAGCAAAGGTTAAGTCTGTCTTTGGGACTTACAGAGCCTTTGTTTTGCATGAATTTACCCAAGAAGCATCTTGTACTTGCATCCAAGCCTTTTGCTCTTGAATATGCAAAAGTCATTAGTACCAATAGTAGCTATTTTTGTTGCTATTGCTTTATTGCAGCAACAGAATGAAGTGTGAATGCAGATAACTCCTGGTTAAATTCTATTTCCTCTGCAGGAACAGAAATGTTGACAAACTAACGAAGGGAACCAATGGTGCTTTGTGTGTGCAATGGCTCCCTGTCAACCACAATGACAAAGGCAATTACGTTATGTACAGCTTTAATAAGGGGAAAACCATGATAAGTAAGTAAAGTAGGATTTTAGCCAATAAGTATTTTTATCTGCTTGGTTTTAACTAAAGTTGCCTGCTCTCTTGCCACATGAATGTGCTTCATGCCCCAGCCCCTGGTCAGTTGAAAGAAGCCTTTCTGCTGGAAGATGCCTGTGTAGGAAGGACAGTGAGTACTGGGTTGAGGCAGTAGATCAGGACATGTGTGTGATCAAGTGTCTTAACCTCCTTGTGTGATGATGCTTGTTTCTGGTAGTTAGCATAGTGATGTGAATGCTTACTCAGAATCACAGCAAATTAGGTGGGTGATAATAGTTTAGCATTCTGGGATATGGATTTAGGACTCTAGAGCCTCAGGCCAGTATGATTTGCATTTCATGGGGTAAAATACTGTCTACAGTGCTTATTGCTTTATTTGTATAAAGAGGGAGAGAGAGCCTATGCAGAGGGGTTTTTTTGCTGGGGTGTATGTGAGCAGAAACCACTCTCCATTTCCTTGTGTCTGTGTGTCAGATCCAAGGTGGCAGACAGCTGGAGAGGAGACACACAAAAGCTGTGGAACCAGGAGCGGTGGCTTTGCCGCTGCCTCACGTCCAACCGAGCGCAGTCCGAGCAACACACTCACTTTGGTGCACTACCCTCGGCAGCCTCATCAGCAGATTAACTGAAGATATGGCCATAAATATTGTAGTGCTAGGAAAGAGCTGGAAGTCTGAAACATTGCATAGGTAACAAGAGCCCCATGGGAGATGCACAGGGCAGGCAGCATGGGACAGGTGCTGGCCCATCAGGGGTCCTTTGAAGCTGGAACCCATTGCACTGAAGGTCCTCAGTCTGCACCCTCTGTGTGCCTTTAATGGGGCCAGTTTGGGAAGTTGGCTCTGCTGCCACGTGGTTTTGCAC
Source organism: Pithys albifrons albifrons (assembly GCF_047495875.1). NCBI lineage: Eukaryota > Metazoa > Chordata > Aves > Passeriformes > Thamnophilidae > Pithys > Pithys albifrons. Next base: position 11,488,332 of record NC_092478.1, read on the forward strand.
TCTTATGGGCAAGATGTGTTGAGAAAAGCATTCATTACATTCCAAATAGGCACAGATAAACCAGATAGTACTGTATCAGCGACATTGTTGTGTGGGATTGTTACTTAAAACAGTGTTTCATCTGGGAGCTTTGACCAGCTCTTTCACTGGAAATCAGCTGGGTTTGTTATTGTGCCTATGTTTAAACAGTGCTTTCCTCTAAATGTCTTTAGTCTACATCCAGCATTAAAAATTCACTTAATTTTATGGCCAGCAGATTCCCTAGCTGCTCCTCCTGTACAACTGCTTCACCACCAGATATGCCATAGCCATTACATCAACCCCTGTGGTGACCTGCATATCTTTAAGCATTTAAATGAGTTCTGTAAATTAAGCTTTTAGTATTAGTCATTGTAGATTTGCAGCATCATTGGTGTGTTGCCAAGGACCCTGGTTTTGTCACCATGACTACTAGTGCAGGATTCCTGAGAAACACGAACTGCAGGAAAGTTCATTAAACCAAAAATTCACGTGCCAGCATGTGAGTGGGTGAGTGGTGACGTTGCACCTGCTGTGGCCAGGGGAGCACCTGGTTACTGATACCAGCACAGCCTGGAGGTGGGCCTACAGAGGGAAGAAGATACTGTTGTCTACCCCAGCAAAGTCACCATCATGTGTATTTCTTGTATCGTCACTTGTGCCTGTTCAATAAATAGTGTGTTTTGAGAAGGTGGGGAGGCGGTGGTAGTGTGTGCTTGTTCCCTGAAATGCTCTAATCCTGTGGGGATTGTCCCTTCCCAGGAAAGGCTGTCCCCACCATGGGGTGTGAAGCTGCAGGAGGGTGATCTTGTGTTAAAATATTTGGAATTACAAAATCCCGTGATACTTTCTGGTGAGATCAATTGTCATGAAGTGTCATATTGGGAGATTTTTTTTTAAACCGAAGCAATGAAAAACAGGATGCTGTGGTTTGTCTCCTGCAGGGAATATACAACCCAACTCTTCCCTGCTGTTGCTTCTTCAAATATATGCCTACTTTGTGCAAGGTGAAGCTCCTGGCCCCTGTATTTACCATCTTTTCTAGACCTTCTTCAGATATGTGGGAATTAAGTCTTCAGAAATAGAACTGCTGGAAACTCCTAAATGCCATCTCTTCCAGAACTGTGCTCTTGTATCATTTGAAAACCCATTCCCCTGGCTTTCCTCCCCTTCCCCCCAGTGTCTTCTAGGACATGCAACGTGTATATGTGAGTTTGCTTGGGAGCTCCTGAAGAGAGAGTCCATTTGGTAGCATCATCTAATGTGGTTTTCCTCATGCTGTTGATATTCGTGGCTCTTTCTCATGTAGTTGTCTCCATGTCCTCTGGTGTATGTCCTGAACTCTCTCACTGTATGTTACAGCAAGACAGTGCCAGAAATTATCAGTTCACTGGCATGTAATGGAAGAAGTGTCCAAGTTTTGAAATGTCTTTTACAGTCCTTGGTGGGAGAAGGAATTCCAGAGAATGGTTTTTCACTCCCCATCAGCTCTGCACGCACCTTGTCCTGCTCTGGGCAGGATCAACTGGGTTCCCAGCAGTGTGCTTAGTGCCAGGCAGGAGCAGAGCGCATTCTCAGAGGACTTTCCTGCTCTGCATGAATCTGCCTTTTCCATCTCACTCCATCTCTCCCCAGCACCTCCTGGCAGGTCTTGTGGCAGACCATCTTTAAGGCTGGCTGTCCTGTCTGAACGTGGGATCCTCCCTGTGCTATTCCACCAGCTCACAGACATCAGCTTGCCATCCTGGCAGGAAGGTCTACTGGTTTTTTTGTTTTAGAAAGAGATTCCTTGAATTCAAAACGTAGCAAATTCCTGATGGAGTCAGCTGATTGTGCTCTGTAAGGGCTCTGTGCCTGGGACCTGCTCTTCTGTGGTCCTTCCCTGGCCTTCCAGCAACAGTCCCAAAACCCTCTGTTGTGGGTTATACAGATCAAAAATACATAAATAGAGCGAACCCACATGCTGGGGTCAAAAAGGGGACAAATGCTTCTGATGCCAACTCCCACATGGACCTGAAGACACAGTGAGTGTCCTACAAGCCTGCTACTCCCTGAAAATGGGGCTGGTCAGGAGCAAAGCTGTGTGCTTATGTATTCTATAGACGAACATGTCTAGTGATACACGTGAGTACATTACATATTTGTGTGCTGGTAGGCCAGCATAACCCAACTGCTTCCTCAGTTTGGAGGTTTCCCACTTAAACCGTTTTGGTTTCCCTCCTGCGTTTTGTTTTTACTTTAATTTCCCACAAGTGACCCATCAGGGAGTTCTCCTACCACTCTCCTAAAGGTTTCCTTTCCCTGAACAAAACTGCTTTTGCAGCGGAATTTCACTTATGCAATAAAGTGCTTGTTCAAAGTCTGTGTGGGTGACTGAATGCTATTTGCTTTCCATAGCTGTTGGAAAAGCTAATGTGCTGGTCCCTTTCCATATTTGTATTTGTTTTGACTGTTCTAGAGAAATACAGGAAAAATACATTTTCACTTCAGAACCATCTCGATGTAAGTGCATTTTGTGCCTGTTCCTTCCAAGGCTGTTGCTGGGAGTAGAAATAAAGAAGTAAAATTCTGAGCTGTCATAATCCTGTTTGGGTGAACTGTCTGCCTCCAAAGTACCCAGCATGGTGTGGAAAGCATCTCATTTTTAATTACTATTAATGCTGCTGTTTTGGTGGCACTCAGCACTGGATTATTCGAAAGCCTGGCTGTCTCAGGAACAGCAATGCTGTCCATAGGCAAGTGAGATTTGCATACATGCAGAGCATGTGCCTCTCTGCTTGGTTGGTTTCAACTAAGTTTGCTGGAGGCAGAGGAAAAGTTCTCAAGGATCTATCTGGTTTCTGTCATTAATGGTGTAGATGGACGTGTAGAAGATTGGAGAGGTGTTGTATCCCTGTTCACCTTTTCCTGCTCCAGGGAAAAGATTCTGTATTAAAAGCAGACTAGGCTTCCTCACATGCATTGATCCCATTGCATCATGCTTCGGACAGCAGTTGCCTAGGAAAGGAGAGCCAGCAGTGGGAGAGTGGCTATTCCTGCCTCTTCCTGGAGCCAGTCTTCCCCTTCTCCTCAGCCCATTCATTTCCTGGGGTTTTCTTCCCACTGGCAATTATCATGATAATAATAGAATCAAAAGAAGAGGTGAAAATCTCCGAGCTTTCTCACAACATGGAGCACTGGACCTGGTCCCTCAAACCAGGTCCCTCAAACCAGGAATTGATGGGAGATTTTGGATGCTCTCTTGTAGTATGATGTTGTAATCTATTAGTGTGTACTCTTGATCTGTCTTGTTCATTGTCGGGTAATAATTACTCTGGGTAATAATTACTCTGACCATTTTACCTTCTAAAGTCTTGGCAGCTATTAATCACTCAGCAGCATTCCTGAAATAATAGGGTTTGTATCCCCATTATATAAATAAGGAAAGCGATATCAGGGAGGTAGTACAAAAACTTCATAGGAGTGTCTGCCGCTCCAGGGGGGTCTGGTTTGGGGTTGATGTGCAGATGCTGTTTCCAGGGTGCTGAGTCCCAGAGCAGCATCAGCACTTGATTGTAAGTCAGTCTCTGTGTGTCCCAGAGGAGAGGCTTTTGAAAAATTGCCTCTCAATTAGAAAGTTAATTTAGGAGTTAGGACTTAGATCAGCTTTCCTCCAACTACGAGGCTTGTTTTCATGGGGAAGATGCGTTCCCAGCACAGCAGCATGGTGGGAGGACGGGCAGCAGTTTTCAGCCTTCCTGCATCATCTCCACAAAGCATGAAGCTGAAGTGTTACCAGCATCCTGGAATGCTGAGAGAACTCAGGTTTTTCCAAACACCATCCAACTATGTAGATGCAAGAAAAACCCTGCTGTTTCCTTCTTGCTTCATTTGCAGCCAACCCTTCTATCCTGACTGGTTTTATTCGTGGTTTCTACCCTGTCCTCCACCTGCATCTTTCTGTATCCTGGCAAAGGAAGTGCTGTGATCAAATGTTAATGCTCAGGAAACATCTAGCTGCGAGCAGCAGCACTCACATCCTGCTGTTTAATGTTCCTTGTCATGGACTGCAGTGATCAGTGACTGGAGCAGGCTGCCTTCTGTCCCTCTCCATGCCAGCTGCTCTGTTGATCCCACCACAGCTCTGGCACTGGACTGCTGAGAACTGTGCTGGCCATTGCTCCCTCCCTTCTTCCCAGAGCTAAATACCTGGTGTGCCCCATCTCTGATGCTCCTTATTGGGTCCAGCTTTGTTTACCTGCATAATTCTCTCAGTGCCTCATCAGCTTAGTATGATTTCAAAGCGTTAAGAGCATCAGTGCCTCAAAGAATTTTGCAGTAGCTTGCCTTGGCTTCAGATTAGATACAGACATAATAATTCCATTCTATAGAATATAGAGTAATAGAAAACTGTTTGGACAGAGATGGTTGTCTTTTCTTCCTGGGCTAATAATAGAAGCATGGAGACTGTTGGAAAGGAACAAGGTTTTCCTTGTGGTTGCTTTAATCCTTGTTATGTCTCTGGTATCTGATTTTTTAGTGGTTAATGTTCAGGAATGGCAGAGAAAGCCCCCATGTGCCACAACAAAGGCCATGTGTGCTCCCCCAGGTCACGGGAAGAGCAGGAGATTCCTGTTGGTCCCTGTAGCTGAGGAGCAAGGCCCATCTGAACAATGTCTTTTTTCTCCTGGGTGAGTCTGAAGATTGGATTTGTTTAAAGAAAGGCCATGGAAGAGCTTATACTGGAGCCAGCCATGGTCATCCCTGCTTCCCTCCCTCCTCCGAAGCAACAGTAAGGCATGTTCCATGTATGTGAGCATTATGTCAGCACACAGGAAATAGTGAGATCTTCCTGGATCAGGAATAATCAGACCAGCATGTTCATAACATCCTGAATGATGCAGGGGTTTGGGGTGTGTGCTGCTTGTTATAAACGACCAACCAAATAGCCAATCATTTGGTATAAAGGGTAATTTTATAAGTAATGAAAGCTATAGAGTAAACAGCGTGGCACTGGGTGCACTGAGAGTCTCTGCTCCATCAGTGACACCCATTTGAGCTCGCAGGCTCCTTTTTTATACAGTCAAAGCAGGTTTATTTTTAACCAGTTCCAATAAATGATTTTCTTCTTTCTCCGAGTTGAGATCTTTTCATCTGATTGTTTCTGTTGCTTCTCCCTGGTCATGGGGGCTGGGTTCTTCCTTGGTGTGATTCTTAATGTAAAATTTAACTAGAGACAATCTTGTTAGTTAGGCCTTATCTGTTGTTTTGAGGTGTTTCTTCCTTATCTTGATTAGGTTTACTTCTCCATTGTTTTTAAGTATTCTTGGATTATCTTTGGTCTGCACTGTATTTATTTTACTTCAAAAGCCTGCTTATTATTAACTTTGGTTCTTTTTCTACTTTTTATACGTTATTTGATAAGCTCATAGACGTTCTGTTGCTAAATCTTTACTGCATCAAGCTACACAGAATTCTTGTTATGTTCTTGACACAAATTAAGTCCTATATTTATCACACTGCTGAGGACTGTGGTCGGAAAGGGCCACCCAGCCCCTGTGAGGGTGCTCAGTCCTCTGAAGGGAGCTGGTACTGAGCCTTGTCACAGACCTGGGCAGAGCCCTAACCAAGCTAATGCTTGCCTGAAGTGTTTGCTATGTCGCCAGTTTGCACCTCTTTCCATCCACATACCTCACACAGGGAGGATCTGTTTAGAGTCCTTCTGCCTTGCTTGGAGTGCTGGGTACAGCAGCAAATAGGCTTATGGAATAACTGGGGAGATACCTTTACTCCTAGCCAGAAAAAACGTGCTCTGCTTTCCACATCTATACCATATACCCAATTGCCAGGATGCAGTCGCAGCCCCTCCAGCTCCCTCTGTGCCCCTTTTCCTGGTTGCAAAAGCATCCAACAGCCACGTCCATACTGTAGCTTGAGCTCAGCGAGTGCCAGGCATTGACTTTTCTGCTGTTGACTTTTCTATCCAGAAAGATTTATTGGTATTCCTGCTTGCTGTCACCCTTTTTCCCCTGAAATTCCCACCCCTCAGCTTGGTGAATAATTTCAAGGTGCTAATTGCCACTTCTGCAGATGATCCATTGATCTGGAACACAGTCTTGAGGTAATTTCTGTCTGAGCCAGTCTGGGTCTTATGCAAGTGCTGGTGTTTGTTTCCTTGGGTTTTTTTTAATTTCCTGCAAAGCAAAGCTTTTGTGTTGCTCTCATCAAGATTTCTGTGCCTCTGCCTCAGTCGGCAGCTGCTCTGACAGGGCATGTGAGGCTTGAGGAAAATTGACAGCAACAATACCCTATTCTGTGTAATTGAAGTCTGGGGATAGGAATTGAAAGTGCTGCTCAGTCATGTCGCGTCCCTCTATCAAAACTGTTAGTCTGGTCCTTCAGGTTGTCCCGTGGCTTGTCTATCTTTGCCCATCTACATTTGGGACAGACTGAGTGCAACTCAGATTCTTTCTTTGTCCTGTTAGAAAAATACTTGTTCTGTTCAATAAATACTTGGAGGCAGAGGTTGCTGGGGTTGCATATCTCTGGGAATTCAGACATGCCTGTCTGTAACAGCTGACAACACAACCCAGCACTGGGTCGCTGCTGGCCACTGGGCAGTGCATCCTGCACAACAGAGAGTTAATTTTCCTATGGCTATTGCTTCCAGCAGCCTCAGCAGAAGCTGCGCCTTTGCAGGGTTTGATCCGAGGGGCGGGAGTGTGGGATGATGTAATGTTAGCAACTCCCTGTGCTGGTGGGAGGAGGGGAGGCAAAAAATAAACTCATCTGCATTCATTTTTCTCCCCAGCTTGTATGCACAGGTTCAGTTTACCTGGAGGACTTGCTTTCATACTTTTTCAATAAAATCAGTGGTTGTTTGCTCACCAAGGCAAGGCAGCAGTGCTGGCAGAGAGCAGGGCATGGGACCAGAGGGAACACCCTGCCTGGTGCTGGCGGGGCTGCATTCTGCGTGATGATGAGAAGCATGAGCTTTGCAGCCCATTTCTGGAGGCAGTTTTGTCTCCAGGTGATGTGTGTGTTTAAGCAGAACGGAGTAGCAGTTGTCTCCTCCTGGAATCATAAGCAGATTTTGAAAAGTGAAATACAGCATAACGCCTCTGTCCCTCCAGAAAAGCAGCTCCTTCACAGGGTCAGATAAGAAGCCCGTGGCCCAGACCCCTTTTGATGGAATGTGACAGTCTGGCTGAGTCAGAGGTGGTGGAGAGCCCTAAGGTGGCTTTAGCTTGGCTGAGGATGGGAAGGGAGGGGAAGATGTTGGTATTATTTGCAGTCCTGGCCTCTTTTCGGGCTGGCTGATGAACCCCATCCTTGTGGCAGAGCTGTGGCTTTGGCAAGAGGGGAAGGTTTGCTCCCACCAGCACCTCACACTAAGGCTTTGGAGGGGTGCTGGCCTGAGCACTGCAGCCCTTGCTTTAAAGACTTCATCTGTAAAAAAAGGAGGATCTGCCCGAGTGAGTGTGAGCCTTACACTGCCTACTTGGCCTTCCAGAAATGGCAAAGGTTGATGACACTTCTGGAATAATTTGGCTTGTCCCAACCAAGGAAAGATTTTTCAGTTCAAACACCGTACTAAATATCCCCTCTGTCCATCCCCAAATTCACAGGCAAGAGTAGGGTGAAATAGAAACATCTCACAAGTTGGCAACAGGGCTTCTGTGAATCCTTTCCCCAGCACCACCCCATGTCACCTGTGTGCCTGGCACTGGCAGGGAATGGGAACACAGCAGAGCTCAGCTGGCCTGCACAGCTGGCAGCTGGGAAGAGTTTTGGGGTTTGATGATGATGGGCTCAGATGACAAGTGGCCAACAGGTGTAATGCTTGTGATAATAGGTCGGGTAGCCAGCACTCCCAGGTTTCTCTCTGGTTTGCCCACAGATGTGCAGATATGTCTGCACTGCCCTAAAAGTCCTTTTAAAACTAATGTAATTGTTTGGATCGTGTTTTGGATCCACTCTGTGGTCTCAGAGCAAAATGGGAACACTCGAAAAATGGACCTGTGTGCTCATCTGTCATTGGACACTGTTGGAACTGCCTGTGGTCTGACTTGGTGTGGTGACTGCTATATATCCAGAACATCTCCAGGAGAGAAGTCTTCCCCTCCACCTCCTTTCACTGGAACAAGGGGAGACAAGCATTTAGCAATATGGCTTCAAAAGTTGGAAAGCTTAATGTTTTCATGTGAAGTTAATGAATGTCTCATTCATTTCCCTGCTTGAGCCCTGTCTGTTGTTATGGGTGTGACCCAGGATGTACATGGGACTGTCACTGTGGCAGAACACAGGACTGCAGCAGCACTCCAGGAACAGCGATCCTGTACCTGCCCAGGACGCAGCTTCACCCAACTTTCCTGCTTCCCACAGCTTCCATGTCAGGTCCAGGTGAAGGACCACAGTCAGTCTGGAATGCTTCCACACAGTCAGGAAAAAGCTGTCTTAGCAAAATCTCTGCAAAGTCCGCTGCATACACTCATTAGATACTAAGTACTTGAGCCAGGGAAGGGAGAGGAACAGGCACAGCTCTTGTGTGTCTTTAGAGATTTGTGCTGGGTGGCTCTGGTGAAGCAGCTTGGGCTGATGGATGTGCAGAAGAACATGCCACTGCTTGTGGATGTGGTTAGTGGTGGACAGGCAGAGGCTGGTCTAGGTGGTGTTTCTGGCCTCTGCCTGCAGTTGTGCAGCACTTGGTGGTTGCTGGGTTCAGCTCTTTGTCAGGTCAACACAGGGATGACAGTTCTTTGCTTGAAGATGGGGAAGCTGAGGTTCACAGGAACATTTGCTGATTTTAAAGGAAATACATTGTGTTTCACATGGCTGAAGATCTCTCTACTGCAAGGAAAACTTGCATTGCAAACACATTCTTTTCCTCTGGGTAAGTCTGTATTTTCTTTAATTGCAAGGGAATCCAGCTGCTCTCCAGATGCAGACCAAAGGAGTCACTTGTTTTGGTGGTAGGTTGGAGTCCAATGGAAGCAGAAAAAGCAACTGCTTGGATTTCTGCAGCTTTTGCTGGTTTTCCTATTTCAGAAGGATAGGAGAGGAATGGAGACCCCTCTCCTCTGTGGCACAGGCACTGTTGGGGTGGCTCTGAGAGCCACCCTGCTTTGGGAAAATGACGTGAAATGAAGATACCTGCACACAAATAAAGGGGAGCAGGCGCTTCCTTTAAGTACACCAGGATGAGTGGCCAGGTCACACCTCCTGAACTTATTTCTGGTGCTGTTTCTGTAACACACCAGAGCCATAATGCTCTGTGGTGCCAATATTTCATATACTTATTTAGTGCAAGAGGAAGGACTTTAGCAAAAAAATACTTAATGAGGAAAGGAAACACATGTATGGGAGGGGATGTGATGTGTTCAGGTCACCTCACAAGCTAGTGGCAGAGTTAAGGCAGGCAAGTCATATCTGGTGGGGCCACACCACTGTGATGGACTCCCAGCATCCATCTACAGCCCTTGCCACTGCCCCAGCATTCCTGCACTTGGACTGCCTCTGCCTGGCAGGGGCAGGGCACCTGTGAAACAGGCTGCAGCTCTCCTTACTGCCAAGCCAGGAGCCAGCTAGGCAGGGAGTATGTAAAAGTTTGGAAGAACGAGAGACAGGCCGCAGGGGAATGGTGCGTTTCTGAAGGCAGCGCGCTTCTCGTCTCTGCTTCTTACAGTCAGCAAAAGTAGCAGTTTTAACCTGGCTTTTGATGCTTTTTTGCATTCACAACAAGCTCCAACAATAACATTCACTTTATTTTAGCTCTTCCCCAGAAATGGATCTTTCTGTTTCCCCTGCTTGCCTGTATTCAGGCAGTGGAGAGACCCTTAACAGCATATGTTGAATAACAGTCACTAGTTTGTCTCTTCAGTCCCAGAGGTGTGCCAGGCACATTTGATTGCTGGAACTCGCCCAAATTCCTGTCTGCACCCCTAATTGGGAAACAGGGATGGGGATGAGCAGGGAGCTCCAGAGGTGTAAATATGTCAGTCAACCACAGGGCGTCATCTGTGCTTTGTACAAATACAGTTAAGGACATGCCGAGCAGGAAGCATCACTTTAACTAGCACATGCTCCTTCCCCAGCTCTGGAACTAGTGTTCCCCAGTACTGCTGCTTTTCACAGACTGGCTGGCAAACTGTCCAGGAAGGTGCCATACCTCAGCATCTGCCTCAGCATGTTCCTCAAAATCCACAAAGGCTGTGTCCATGTCAGCAGAGATGAGGTTCCCTTTCGGATCTGCTGAGAAAGTGATGCATGTGTTCCCAATAGGTAAAGAGAATCAGCACCACGCTGTCCTCCCTCATCATTCCAGGGCATGGATGTTATGCCTGGGATGGCTTTGTGTAACTGTACCATTAATGATAAAAGTACAGACTTCTCCATCTTTGAATGTGACACCTCCAGAGCTGTCAGACCTTCCTGTCTCGTTCAGGTATGTGGGCAGATGTGTAATGGTGCAGAAACTGCAGAGCAGTGTAGCCTCCCTTGCCTGAAACTTTTTATTAAAAAGGCCTTGCTTGGGAGCTGCTAGATTTTAGTGCCTGCAGAAGTGGTTGTGGTGTGGAGGATAGTGGATGGGGCTGTTTAAGTAAAGTAGATACTTTGAATAACAAGTTTTTAGCTGTTTCAACATATTCATTTGCACCTGCAAATTGTTTACACAGTATGGGAAGCTTCAGTGGAGGTGGCTGAGCTCACACAGCATCTGCTGTAGCTCCCGAGGTGTCTGGAAATACACCCAGTATTACATCCCTATTGCCTCTGGTTAGGAGCCATTTCTCTGTCTTTAAGACTGGGACTTGAAAAAATGTCCCAGGTGACTTCAGTGCTTTTTGAAGCAGATATTTCAGTCTTCTAATTTTTATAAAATAAAGGTGGGATGAAAGTGTTTATCACTTCCCTCCAGTAAAGGGCTTGGAGAACTCTCTTGTGTGTGACTTGTAACAGTAGTTTCCAGCAGATGGACATGACACCCAGGGGCACTGTGTGTAATTCCCTATGTATGTAATCTGTCCTATTAATGTGAATAGTTCCAAATTCAAACTGGTTATTACACTGGGTAAAGCTTGAATTGAATGGTCAGCACAACATGAGAAAATTGCTCTGGGTTCACCCATTCTAATGCATAGCCTTTAAAATTAGTTACTCTTTAAATTGAAAGAATATCTGTAACAGCAGGCAAGGACTAGTATAAGAAGTAAGGGAAGATGCATTTGCCCAAGGTTGCTTTGGGAGCACTCCTGGGAGGAGTGGGTTTGGGGACAGGTGTACTGTACCAGGAGTGGGACTTGGCCAGGCTCAGCATGCATTTTTTCCCTAGAGAGAGTTCTTGGTTGCTTACTTCTTGGGTTTTTTTTCTTTCTTTTCCTCTGTCTGTCTGTCTCTTATGGTCTTGATAGTGGAAATGAGAGACCTTTGCCTCTCGAACCTACCTGATCTTCCACTAGCAATAGCACCGATAGCTTCCTCCCTCAGTGACAGAGCAAGGATGCTCAAAGAGGCCAGAACAAAACTTCCCTGTTCCCACCTTTCTAACCCTGTTTTTTGCCACACTGGCTCTTAGTTCAGAAGTTTTCCGTGCTGCTTTGCATTAGTAGGTGTGAAGCACTGTGGCAGTTAAATGCCACCCTGACGCCAGATCCTGTCACATCTTGGAAGATGAGCAGGGTCAGGCCTGGTTAGTACTTGGGTGGGAGACCTCCTGGGAATACCATACCGGGTGCTGTAGGTTCTGGTCCTGAGGACTTCACTGTCACCATCCAGGCTCACTCAGCCGTGGCAGATGATCCTCAGGAGTTGAAGGGTGGGGCCAGTTCTGTGCAGGCTGTGCCTGACCTAAAAATCCCAGTGCAGGCTCGAGGGACACACCCACATAGGTAGAGCCCTCCCCAAGTGTTCCTTTGCGAAGCCTGGCCATGATGATGATGATGTGAAGTACTTCAACTGTGAGATGTATATAAACCTCAGCTGAACAGGTCAGCTGGTGCTTGAGAGCAAGATTTAGAAGAAATAGAGGGTTTGTACCCACTTCATGGGTAGGAAACTGAGAAACAGAAACACTGAGGCCAGATATGTGGAATGTCAGCTGTTGTTTCCTCACTGCAGAGTGTGAGTTTATGAACCTAACAATGTTCTTTTGACAGTTATGTGAGTGGGATAATACCTAAATAGGAAAATGAGATGACAGGTTTCACAGCTTCCCTGTTGAGGGTGTTTGGAATAAAAAAATCCCTCAGTTTTGCATGCTCTGTTAGGAGGAAATGTCAGAAGCACAGAAGCACACAGTTAGAGATGGCGAGGTTTCCCAGCTGTGGATCCAGTCCTGCAGAGGTGCCCAGGCAGGTGCCCAGGTAGGTGCCCAGGTACCTCTGGAGCAAATTTGGGATGCACAAAGAAGAGTGATAAAAGAGACCAAAATTGAAATTTGATGGTCCACTGAGATTCTAGAGGAACCTGCCGTCCCATTTTCTGGCAGTACTTGTTATCTAATGAACATGTAGAGCTCTAAAAATCCCTGCTGTGCCCTGGATGAGATGTCATGCTGCTGGCTTATGTGTCTGAGCCCAAGTGCACTGAGGACAGAGCCCTGGTGCTGGAGACACTGCACTCCTCCTGTTGCAGGTCGTGTTCACAGCTCTGACTTCTGTTCCTGCTTCTGGCATAGCATTTCTGGTTGCCCAGAAAAAGTGGTGGATGCCCAATCCCTGGACACATTCAAGGTTAAGTCAGATGGGGCTGGTCTGTTGAAGACATCTCCGCTCATTGCAGGGAGGTTGCACTGGGTGGCCTGTAAAGGTCCCTTCTCACCCAAACCATTCTCTGATTCATTTGCCACCTCCAGTATTGCCCTTTGAGGAAGGTGGCAACTGACCAAACCATTAGCATAAATGGAAAAAATTGCAAAAGTTGCTTGGTCATGAGCATACTGATGTCTTACCAGGACAAGCTCGAGCTTGTTGCCATGTGAGATGATTTCAGCTGGTTTGGAGCTGTAGGATTTTCTTCCTTCTCTTGAGCACAGAAGCATTCAGTTTTTGGATCAAAGCCAAGCAAAAGCTTTCATCTTGCCTGACTGTTGTACTTAAGTCCCTTGGTGTGGGAATGCTCTGTGACACTCGGATCAAACTGACACCAAGGACTTTCTGCCTGGCAGCCCCCTCACTCTGCACTGCAAACAACCCAGGGGACTTGGTTAGAATTTGTGTGGCAGCAGAAATCTTTGCTCCCAGTTAGTAAGTGTTGAAGCTGGCAACCTATGTGTTTCAAGGACAAAATAAAGGCTATTTACATCCTCTAAAAGGCAATAGTTTGCATTGTAACATCCCCAGGATGTTTTTGGTGCCCTGCTGGTGTCCCGTTGGGGAAGCAAGCTGCTGGATCACTTTGGCTTGTCCATGCAGCAGAGCAGGGTGAGGAATGGGACATCCAGCAGGAACAACCCTCATGGTTCCGGAGTAGTGAGGACCAGGACACACAAAGCTGGCCATCAGAACAGCCTCAAAGCTCTTTCTCGATTTTGGCACACTATAGAAATTGGTAAATAAATGTCTTTATCCTCTTTTGCATGTTTTCTGGAAGTGAGATGAACAGAGTTACCTACATGAAGCTGTGGGATGTCCGGAGCTCTGCCCTCCTCTCAGGGAAGAGGTGGAAGTGGTGGGTTGGTACTGAAACGTGGATGATTTCTCATTTTGCTCTGTATTTATTACCTTATTCTGCCTCACTGAGTCTGTCTAAAAAGGTTCTTCCCCCAGAGGGTGGTGGGCACTGCCCAGGCTCCCCAGGGCAGTGGGCACAGCCCCAAGGGTGCCAGAGCTCCAGGAGGGTTTGGATGATGCTCTGGGGCACAGGGGGTGACTCTTGGGGCTGGGCCTGTGCAACACTGAGGGTTGGACTCCATGATCCTTGTAGGTCCCTTCCAGTTTGGCATATTCTGTGATTTTGTGATACTGTGTTATTGTTACAGAACTGATGGGTTGGGCTCTGCTTGGATTTACAGCATTTAACAGCTTCCTGGGCAAATCACTGTCCCCCATGGCTTATTTGATGCTATTTAGATGAATTTGTTGAGCCTTCAGCCAGAGTTTGTTTCATTAAAATTTGGACTGTACTTTTCAGTCCAGCTGCCTAGTGGAGCCAGTGTCCAAGATTGGTATTTCAATCACTTTGTGTGTGTTCTTTGTGAAGTAATTGAATTGGGAGAAGCAGGTTACTTAAGCAAATGCAATGGCCCCTGTAACACTTCACAGGACCTGTTAAACACATAAACTCAAACATGTTCAACATGTCCCAGGAATCACAAATGCAACAGGCAAATCAACCTTCCTGCCCCTGAGGAAAAGGCTGGTCTTCTTGGGGCAGCTCCTCCAGTGCAGCTGCTGCCGGACAGAAACGTGATAATAGCTCTGTCCACCAGGAAATACTCCATCTTGCATCATATACCTAACCCAAAATAGTATTTACACTGGTATTTAATGAACTGCATCCAGGCCCACATCACCTGGACAAAGCAGGAGTATCATCTACTCTGTTTATAGAGAGAGAAATAAGTTGTGATCTCTTCTTGCTGCCATTTAGGAGTCATTAGTGGACTTGGGCACACCCGGGACATGCCCACTGTGGGTGGGATGGGTTGGTGAGCACAGGACCCCGAAGCAGGCAGAGCTCAGCAGCAGTTATTTTGAGCCCTAGCTTCTCCATGCCAAGCAGTCAGCTTGGGTTTGGGAGTGGTTTTCTGATGCAAGGGGCTGTCTGATCAGGAAATGGTATTTTGCTACAATTATTTGCTACACTGGTCTTTCCAAGGTAACATCATATTAATGCACAAACTTACCCCCTCTCCCTGTGTCTAGTTTTCATGCCATGTAAGCTCTTCTTATTCAGTAAAAAACATTGGTTTATGAAGCTAAACATCAAAATGCAGAAGCAGAACCTTCAGTGTCCCCAGTGTTCAGTGTGTTTGCTCAGGGTTATTTTCATGCCACACACAATTGAGGTTATTGCGGAGAGCAAAATGAAGTGTTTGTTATTCAGTTCATTTTGGGTTTCCAGTACTGTCATTGTCTCAGGGAAGTGGTGCCTGAGGATTTGGAGGGGATGAGGAATTTATTACACGATATCTGGGGCTGTACAGAAACAGTTGCCAAAGGTCTTGCTGAAGGAGAAGGAAAGGATACTGTATGGAAGAGCCAAGAGTGGACATGGATACATGGGGGTACTTGCCTACAGTGCCAGGGCACTGATGTAAGAGCAGTGATGCTCGGGTTTATGTTCTCAGAGTCCTGGGCTGCATCTCACCTCTGAGCTAAGTGTGTAGGTTTCCACTGGGACCTCTGCTATGTTCTTACTGGCTGGATCTGCATCTGAGGTTCCTTACACCAAGTAGATTTAACTGAGATTATGCATTTCTTAGTCTGGAACTAAACTGTTTCTATAATTTGCCAAACTAAAATCCAAAGTCCAGAGAATCTTAGAGTAACATATGCCTTTATTCCAGGGTCTGCATCTGTTTTTCTGGTCTGTTAATACATTAAGAGTTCTATAAAACAGTCAATAATTTGTATTAAAAGGTTTAGCTGCAGATATTGAACTACTTAGTCACAACAAATCAGAAGCAAATGGCATGGTGTTATTCTTAAAAAGATTTCTGTTACCTTAGTATGTGTTTTCCATGTAATCCCTTCTTCAGTGTATGTGTTACACTGACCATCTCTTACAGAACTGTCTGGCTCTTCTGCTCTAGAGGTGGAGGCAGCAGCTCACAGATGCATAGAGTGCCTGCTCTGCATCTCCAAAGTCCTAGGTTAGTGCCAAGGCTGTTCTGTCAACCTCCATCTCAAGTCCAGGAGAACAAAATTTGGGTTTAGATTAGAGTGGGAAAATGGAAACAAAAGAGATTAGAAAAGCCTAAGTAAAGTGTTTGAAGAAATTGTGTGATAGAAATTATTCAAGTTAAGTCAAAGACCTCGGGCAGTTTCCATGTAAGGTCACCAGGTCTGGTCACAGGCATCCAAATGAATTTCTGAGTCTCATGCAGTTCCGTGTTGTCCTCCACAATCTGTATCAGTTCTGCTACAGAAATTGATGCAATCAGTATGTAAAAAGCAGAACAGTATCAGGCTGTGGAACAGCATGGGAAGCCCAGGAGGTTGGCTGGATAAGGGGGCTCATCTCATTCTTTGCACTGAGGTCTGTGCTAACCATGTACTGACAGAGGGTGGGTCTGGTTCTCTCTGCCTCTAAAACAAACCTCTGTCCTCCCCTTCTGTCTCTTTGCAGAGCTTCCTTCCTCGGAACACTTGAGTGTGGCTGATGCGACATGGCTTGCCCTCAACGTGGTGTCTGGGGGAGGTGGCTTCTCCAGCTCCCAGCCCATTGGAGTGACCAAAATTGCCAAGTCAGTAATAGCACCACTAGCTGACCAAAACATCTCAGTGTTTATGCTCTCCACCTATCAGACAGACTTCATCCTGGTAAGAGAAAATGAGGGGAAATGGCAGAGTTACTGCCACCGATGAGATTTCAGTTGGGCATTTCTGGGAAAGAGCTGTTTGGGGAGCAGCAGAAGTACCAAAGTCTGGTTTCCCCAGAGCTCCATCTCTTGTAGTTAGGGTTTTCCCATGGGATGAATCTTTTGTTGTCATGGGTTGTCTGGCGTCTAGTCAGAGTGCTGTGCCCACACTGCAGTCTCTCCTGCAGTGGTGGTTCTGGCAGCATTTCCCACTATCACTCAGATTTTGATTTTCTGAAAGTCAGAGGAACATAGTGTCTGCTGTCAGGTTGGCTAGTGATGGCCAAGAGGCTCCAAAGTTGTTTAGGGGATAGACAGACCATCTTTCTGTCTCACACAGGTGTGTGTGCATGCACACGGGTCACGACCTTATCTTCTTGGGAAACAAGGCTGAAGAACAGACAGTGCTGAGTTCTTGAAGGGATGCTGGAAAAGACGTGAAGCATCTCCCTCTTAGAAATCTCCACACTCTTTTCACAGTCTTAAAAGCATTCTGATCCTTAATCCTGCTGATACTCGCAGTGATATTACCAAGTGTGCTTCTCTAAGACACACACAGAGATGGTAATTATCCTTACACCCCACCTGACTCAAGCAGGAGTCATGTGTCCACTTCGCTGTGCCCTTGAGAACATGTACCCTCCACTACAGTGTCCTGTCACTTCTGGTGCTCACCTTCACCATATAATCCTGTTGTCACCTCCAGGTGCGTGAGCGAGACCTGCCCTTCGTGATGCACACGCTGGCTGCCGAGTTCACCATCCTCAGAGTAGTGAATGGGGAGACAGTGGCTGCCGATGACTTTGGGATAACAAATGGATTTGTCAAACCAAAACTAGGTAAGGACTAACATAGGCTCAGCTTCCCAGAGAGTTGGTCTCCATGGCACAGGGGGTGGAAGTCCTGCCTCCTAGCTTACTCCAGCATTGGGGTATCTTAGTTTAGAGGAAAACTAAGATATTTATATGGACCAGAAAAAAGGGCCTCCCCAAAAAAATCACCACAACCTTGAAATTAAGGGGGTTTAATCAGAAAATTTATAGAAAGGAATAACAGTTCTTAACTACAACTATATATCTATACATATATATAACCAAAACTAGAACAGAACAAACAACTACACTGTAACCAAAAACCCCACAAACCCTTTAAACAAAACTTGAGTTTCTTGCCTCAGTTCCCCTTGGTGCAATTCTATTTCCGGACAGCAGGGGCCGCTGCCGCGCCTCGGCTGGGTCAGCAGGGGCCGTGGGGCTGCTCCGAGTAACTCCCGTGCAGTGGAGGCCACTAAAGGGGATGGGGTGGAACTCTCTCCGCGGGCAATGCAGGGACTCCTCCTTGTCCTCCACGTGAACAAAAATGCAGGGGATAGGGAAACGGTTGTGATGGTCCCGAGCCACTCGTCTGGAGATGGTGTTAGCCCTCTGGAGTCTGCAGCAGTTCCAGGTGTCTCTCTGTCGGACGGGCAGCACAGAGTGCGCAGAGCTGGGAGGAAAAGTGGAATCAGGGCAGCTCCTCCCCAGCACTTCCACCAGCACAGCAACGGTGACTCCCCTCCAGCAGCTGTTAAACCAAAGTGAAGCCTCTTTCCTCCTCTCCTCACCTGCCCCCCCAGCAATCAGGCTGGAATTCGAAGCCATTTTCCATCTTTTTTTAGCTGAGCCGAGAGTAGGTAGTGGGGGCAGGGCTGTAGCTCTCACAGTCTCATCTCTCCCTTAATAAGGGAAAGAAAAAATTTCCATCGAGATTTCAAACCTGTAGCACTGGAGGAATGTTTATTCTGTTGTAAGGTAATAATCTTACAAGCCTATCTCAGTACAACCAAGGATTTGAGGAGGTTCTTAACTTTCTGAGCAGCGCTGATGTTTTGTTGAATTTTGCCCTTTTAATGCTTGTTTCACATCTCTAGAGGAGGTCATGCCTTTTGCAGGATAGAAGGTTAAAGTACAATCCATTGCAGTTGCAAAAATATTGTCTGTAGCCCATATTTCCGTGTTTCAACATTCCAGAGGAAAATGGTTTCTGTAAAAGTTTGTTGCAGTATTGCAGTGATGCACATAGAAGATTGTTGTTGAACTTTGACACTTCAGTGCCAGTTAGGATCAAGGCCACAGTGAGCCCAGGGCTGTACAACAAAACCTTTGGAAGTTTGCAGTCTAGAGGAACAAGCATCGAGACGAAGGGCGCAATTAGGAAAAGGAAGAACTTAAATACATATGTTTGCCTAGAGAACTGTGTGTAACTTTTTGCCCATAACCAAAAAAAAGTGAGGATCACTTTTTACAAAGTGACACTCAGTTTCATCACTCGAGAGCTATAAATCTTGTTTAAGAAAATGAGCCTTAAACAAAAAAAGCATCAAGGAAGGGCACAGTGAAGCATGTGTTGATTATGCACAGGTATGCAGTTTGCTGTGTGCTCTGTTTATTAGTTGCATGCCTAAATACTGGCTGCTTCTGAACCACTGGCTGCAATGTGTTTGCCAAACTGCTGCATGGCAGCTGGTTTTTAATTTTTCTGGATATTATGGCAAAATAGTCCTCCAGAAATGAAGGGAAGGAGGATGGACTGCCCGCAACCACTGTGGAGAAATGTCTTCTGTAGCCCTGCCTTTTAAATGGTGGAAGCTTGAATTTTTGTCCACTTTTCAGTTCGTCTTGGGACCTCCTTTAGCTTGCCCCTCGTGTCATGTGGCCTGAAAACCCCTAGGATTAGAGAGCTGGGCAGGGCAATACCATCCTGTGCACCAGGGAGAGCACCACAAGAACATTTTGTCCACAGGTCCCTCAGTCTCTGTCTGAGAGCCAACAGGTCTTCAGCAGCGAGGCACTGCCCTGCAGATCCTGTCAGCGTTCTCTGGGGCTGCTGCCGGTGCATGGGGAGCACGGCGGGCAGACGGGAGGGGGCTGCAGGCGTGGCTTCATCCTTGTGTGTGTCTGTGTGTCTCTTTCAGTTCAGAGGCCTGTCATTCATCCCCTTTCCAGTCCGAGTAATATGTTCTGCGTCACCAGTCTGGATCCAGATACCCTTCCCACTGTTGCTACACTCCTAATGGATGTCATGTTTTACTCCAATGGGTAGGTCCCCAGGGACATGGGCTCCCAGGACAGGTGTGGCTGGCATCTGGAGACACAGATTTGTTTTGCTCCTGTGGGATGTCCAGGGTTCTGCTGTGGCCTTGTGCTGCTCCAGTGCTCTGCACTGGGGGAGGGAGGTTTCACAGGCTCAAGAGGGTGATAGGTGGAAGCCAAACAGGCAATTGAGGGTGCCCAAAGACATCTGCTGGTTTTGGAAAGCTGAGCCTTTCCAGAGTGAAGTTAAGAGTAGCCATGTGATCAGTGTGCTGCATATCTGCACAAGGCCAGAGCGTGTACAGCAGGCTGGGCTGCTGCCCCTTGGTGCCTGTGACTCCTGCCCCACAGCCTCCTGTGAGGGTACCCTGGGGCTGGGACGGCAGAGGTTTGTCAGTTGTGGAGAGTGGCTGGTTTTCCCCCTGCAAAATAAAAAAAATAAAAGCAATATAATGTGACAGGACTTAATGTCACTTCCCTAAGTCAGTGTGTGAACATTTCTGGTTTCACTGGCTATATCTGCTTTAAAGCCTTCCTGTGCTCATCTAGCCACAGTTAATGTTCTTCTCTTTGTTTCTTCAGAGTAAAAGACTCGGTGGTGGGCAACGAAGACTCGGGACATATTCGCTTTTTCTCCTTTTCTCTCATCGAGGGTTACATCTCCTTGGTCATGGATGTGCAGACACAGCAGAGGTGAACATTGATCTCAGGGTAACCTGGACCTCAAAAAAAGCACCTGGGATATTTTCAAAGGAGCAGGAAGCAGCTTAGACTCCCTCACATGAATTATTGGGACACTCGTTACATTGGTGTCATGGGCCTGTACACCCTGTCACTTTTCTGAGTGAAATCTGGCATGTTAGTTCTGGCATTGTAATTTTGGACTTGTCTGTCCAAGCCCTGAGTGAAATCACAAGTCAGGTTGATGTAGAGTTATCTAACTTTCAAAAGAGGAACACTGGTGCAAAGTGATTTTGGCATTTTTATTTTATTGTTCATTAGCTGTGCTTTTAAGAGCAAAACCCCAAAAGAAAATCTGGTGTAGGTATTTGAAATTTGACTGCTAAAAGCCAAAATCAGGATGGGGATTTCAGTGATGCTGTCTTCCTGCTTTGCTTTTACACAAGGCTGGGCTTGGTTTGGAGTTCTGTTACAATGATTATGTCCTGAATGACCCCTATGCAGTGGGAGCCCAGGACACGTTTGTCTGGTAAGGAGGGAGTCAGCTGGGGACCAAACATCAGCCTCTATGTGCATGTGTGTGCGTGTGTGCGTGTGTGTGCGTGTGTGTGTGCGCGTGTGTGTGTGTGCTGTGTGTGTGTGCGCGTGTGTGTGTGTGTGCGTGTGTGTGTGCGTGTGCTGTGTGTGCGTGTGTGTGTGTGTGTGCTGTGTGTGCGTGTGTGTGTGCATGTGCATGTGCGTGTGTGCGCGTGTGTGTGCGTGTGTGTGTGCGTGTGTGTGCGTGTGTGTGTGCTGTGTGTGTGTGCGTGTGTGTGCGTGTGTGTGTGCGCGTGTGTGTGTGCTGTGTGTGTGTGCGTGTGTGTGCGTGTGTGTGCATGTGCATGTGCGTGTGTGCTGTGTGTGTGTGCGTGTGTGTGCGTGTGTGTGTGTGCTGTGTGTGTGTGCTGTGTGTGTGCGTGTGTGTGCGTGTGTGTGTGTGTGTGCGCGTGTGCTCTGTGTGTGTGTGCTGTGTGTGCATGTGTGTGTGCGTTTGCGTGTGTGTCTGTGTGTGTGTGTGTCTGTGTGTCTGTGCGTGTGTGCATGTGTGTGTCCGTGTGTGTGTGCATGTGTGCACGTGTGTGTGCGTGTGTGCGCGTGTGTGTGTCTGTGTGTGTGCGCGCGCGTGTGTGCGTTTGTGCGTGCGTGTGTCTGTGTGTGTATGCGCGTCTGTGTGTGTGTGTACGCGTGTGTGTGTGTCCGTGTGTGTGTGCGTGTGTGCACGTGTGTGCGCATGTGTGTGCGTGTGTGTGTGTGCACGTGTGTGTGTGCGTGTGTGAGTGTGTACGTGTGTGTGTGCGTGTGTGTGTGCGTGTGTGCATGTGTGTGCGTGTGTGCGCACACATCTGTGTGTGCACGTCTGTGTGTGCGTGTCTGTGTGCGTGTCTGTGTGTGCGTGTGTGTGCGTGTTTGTGCATGTGTGTGTGTGCGCGTGTGTGTGTGCACGCGTGTGCGCGTGTGTGCGCGCGTGCGTGTGTCTGCGCGCGTGCGTGTGTGTGCGCGCGTCTGTGCGTGCGTCTGTGTGTGCGCGTCTGTGTGTGTGTGTGCACATGTGTGTGCGTGTGTGCCTGTGTGTGCATGTGTGTGTGTGTCTGTGTGTGTGTTTGTGCGTGTGTGTGTGTGCGTGTGCGCGCGCGCGTGTGTGTGTCTGTGTGCGTGTGAGTGTGTGTGCGTGTGCGTGTGTCTGTGTCTCTGCGTGCGCGTGTGTGTGTGTGCGCGTGTGTGTGTGTGCGTGTGTGAGTGTGTGTGTGTTTCTGTTTCTGCTGCTGCACAGCACAGCGCTGTAGGCTCTGAGGTGTGGAGAGGATGCTGTACTGAGACACAATGCTTGGATTTCCTTTTGACACACAGTGCAGAACTTGGGTTTGGTTCTCAGGGATAAGTTCCCTGCCCCAGGGACTTGTTTTTCAAACTATTAATTGCCCTCTTGAAACTTTTTTTTACCTTATTGGAGTAAACCTTTATCTGCCTTCAAGAGAGGCCAGAGGGCTGGAGCTTCAGCCTGGAGCATGGGAAACCTGGGAGGCCAATTCTTCTCTGCCACAGGCTGCCTGATTGACCTTGGGCAAGTCTCTTAACCACTGGTGTCCTTTCCCCTGCCAAGAAACAGATTTCTGCAGAGATGCCAGGGACCTCCTGGGGATGGTATGGAAAAAAGCACTGAGTGTGCTCAGACACAGAAACAGTGGTCACTGTTCACATTCCTGAGAGCAGGTATGGAAACATCTTCCATCCGTAGGTGTTTCCCAATGCAGCTCAAATGAAGCCTTCACAGTCTCAACGCTTGTAAAGCTGGGGCACAGCCTGTTTCTCAGAAATCTTCTCCCGTGCCTCCCCGGGTGTCTGTGTCCACCCCCAGCAGGGGATGCTGATTTACTGTAGGACACCTGGACAGGCAGGCAGGGGCATCTGCCCCACTTGCCTTGAGTTTTCCCACTTTGCCTAAGCTGCTGCCCTGCTATTGTTGGCTTCAAACCTTGCAGGGATGCAGGAAGAGCAGATCCCCACAGGCAGAATCTGACACACTGCTGTGTTTTAATTGCCGTGTTTGGTGTTCCTTTGCTTTTATAGATTTCCTAATAATTTGTTGTTTACAAGTGCATCTGGTGAACTCTGGAAGATGGTGCGGATTGGCGGGCAGCCTCTTGGCTTCGGTAGGTGACATTTGGGGCATCAGTTGGTGGGCAGGCAGGCAGGCAGTCACCTCAGGGCCTTCGAGGTGTGTGGAAAAATGCATTTGGAGCTGAGGCTTAACATGACTTTGTGAGCTGAGATTTTCAAACAGGAGTAGTCTGACTCCTACCTATTGAGTTGGACATTTAAATACACTCCTGAAAGCACTACATGCTTGACAGCTCCAGCTAAATTGCATTCATCTGCTGGACTTTGGAGGTGTCTACTGCAGGGGCTTTGATTAAAGAGGAAAACTGAACAAAGGTGGCATGGAAACGCATTGCGGGTTAGTGAAATCAGTGGTCAGAAGGCACTGTCATACTCCAGTGCAGAGCTCAGGTTAATTCTGTGACTTTGGTAGATATAGTGTAGATTTACAGCGATTCAAGTGGGAGTCCTGTTGACAGACATTTCACATTCAGTGCTGCACATGTTTTCTCTTCTCAAAAAAATGTTGATCCTAAGCAGCCCAGAGCAAGTGCTCCGTGTCTGGAGGAGTGTTCGTGTTATTTCTGTGCCCCCTGCAATTTTAAGGGCCTGATCTTCAGGAAACACAGGGGCTCCTTCCCGTGGGCTCTGAACCAGTTACGAAGTACAAGCTTCAAGAAGATTTCTGAAAAACATTTGGCTAAGTTTTATATTTAATTGCTACTTCTACACCAGACAACCAACAGTAGCAGGAAGGAAATTTTCATGTACCTTCCCTTTAAGCATCTTAAAGGCAAAATATGTAGAAATGTCATTGATGGCACATCAGGACACTGACCAGGTCCCTACATATGCAGTGTTTAAATACGTTAACTTAAAATCAAGTTGAAATGTTGAATTTGGACCAGTGAAACTCAAGGTTTCATCTAAAAACAATGTATCATTTGATCGGGAACAAACAAGACAGATGTACCATTGAAATTCCATTTAGTTCCCAGAAAGCCAACCAAATAGCCCAAACAGCCAGCCTAATCCTGGGCTGCATCCAAAGGAGTGTGGCCAGCAGGTCAAAGAAGAGGATTCTCCCCCTCTGCTCTCCTCTTGTGAGACCCCACCTGGAGCACTGAGCACAGGTTTGGTGTCCCCAACATAAGAGGGATTTGGAACTATTGGAGCCGATCCAGAAGGGGAGCATGAAGTTGATAAGAGGACTGGAGCACCTCCCCTGTCGAGACAGGCTGGAAAAGTTGGGGCTGTTCAGCCTGGAGAAGAGATGGTTGTGTAGAGAGAGACCTCACATCAACCTTCCAGTGTCTAAAGGGTCCTCTAGGAAGCCAGAGAGACAAGGAGTAGTGGGTTCAAACTGAAAGAGTGTAAATTTGGGTTAGATATTAGGAAGAAGTTTTTCACTGTGAATGTGGTTACCCAGGAAAAAGTGTTGATGTCCCAGCACTGACAATGTTCAAAGTCAGCTTGGATAGAGCCTTGAGCAGCCTAGTCTGGTGGGAGATATCCTTGCCCATGACAGAGGGGTTTGGGTGATCTTTAATGTCCATTCCAACCCCTTAATGTTCTATGATGATTCTGTGATGAAATTGTCATGAAATCCTGTCTCAGGGGGTCTGGTGGGTTGTGGCCTTTGGGGATCTGCATTTCTCTGTAGCAAAAAGAAGGTAGTCAAATTAAATGTGCAATGTATTGTGGTGGCCCAAAAGCCTATTCTGGGAGAAAGAACACATTTTATTTACAGAGATTCCTTCTCGTTGGAGTTTGTGAAGACAAACTTCCCTGTGTAACTATGGAGCTGGTGAGCTCTGGGAGTTCTGTGAGCCCCTACAGACAATGATTGATTTTTTTATCTATCTCCCCATAGATGAATGTGGAATTGTTGCTCAGATTTCTGAGCCTTTGGCTGCAGCTGACATCCCAGCCTACTACATCAGTACTTTTAAGTTCGATCACGCATTGGTGAGTATGAAGACAGCTTCTTTTAATTAGGGCAGATCTTTTCCCTGGGAGAAAACTCATGACGAGAATGTTATTTCCATCTGGATAGCCTGTTGGAAAGCCTTTGCTTTGAGATAGCCCAGCAGACACCTCTTTCTAGCCTCCTCCTGGTTGTCTCTCTCCTGGGTCAGAGGCTCCTGAACCAAGCCCAGCTCTCCCCAAAGGCAAAGCCAAGTTAAGGAGTGTCGTTCTGGAAAAAGGCTGCTCTCAGTCCTTGAAGACCTGCAGCAATGAAGAATTCACAGCCTCCCTGAGCAATCTCTCTAACTGCATCCCTGTCTTTTATTAGAAAGAGCCACAAACCCTCTCCCATTTTCGTGCATAGTTGCAAGCTCCAGACTCAGGACAGTGCTGTGAAAACCCACCCGTAAGGGGAAGGTGCTTCTTTAGGTGCTTCTTTCCATTTAAGCTTGGGCCATCCCAGGTGTGTGGGGAGCATTTTGTAGAGTCTTCCAATAGCAGACCCCTGTCTTCATCTCTTGGTGCCTGCATGGCCCTAACCTTTGAGACCCATCTAATAGCTCTGCTGTCCCTGCATCCTCCTCCTCACGATGCAGACCTTTGATAAACCAGCAATAATTGCCAGCACAGCAAGGGAAGGCAAGTTTGAAGAAAACAAGTTTGTTGCCATGTTTGTTCTCACGAGTGCCCCTAAGCAGTTGCAGCACAATCATCAACATGAGAGCCTTACCACCCTTGCAGAGTTCTCTTCTCTTTTATATAGATGGGTGTTTTACTTTCTAGGCCTACCTCTGCTCTTCCTTTGGCTCTATAGGACACCCTCAAAAATGAGTAATTTCCCTGGAAAGGGAAAATTGTTGTGCCCGTAGCCAGAAAGAGGATGGCATTTGTCTTGGAGCCCCTTTCCCTGGTCCTGAGGAAAGGAGTCAGTAACCCATATGCCAACAGACCTACAAAACTCAGCTTCTTTATGCTATTTGATTGGGTTTTTTCTTAACTGTGCCCTTTACTGTGTTATACTTTGCCTTTCATCACTCCACATTCACTGCTCTAGGCTCTACCTTTGACCTGTAAAAGCTCCAGTGAGTTCAGGGGAGGTTTGAGAGGGTGGGTAATTACATTGGTTTTTCAGAGTTGGTGTGAGCCATGTGCAGCTGATAGGTCATGTGCATAAAGAGAAAAAGTAAATATTATTTCAGATAGCAAAGGTCAAAGTGTTGTATATGTTTGTCTTATTTTCTTGGATATTAACTGTGCTGATAAGGTAAGCTAATAAAACACCATTTAGAAATCAGTGCTGTTAGCTTTACCCTACACTGCTGCCCATTGTGTGGCCCCAAGCGCCCACTCCCTGTGCAGCACAAGGTGCAGTGCTGCTTCCAGGTGTCAAGCCATATCTGGAGAGCTCAGCCCTGTCAGTTAGAAGAGGTATTTCACTGAAGACTTGTGCCATACCATAGCGATGGCTCTGCAGCAGCCCCACCTTGTGCAGTGCCTCATTCTGCTGCCCCAGGCCCTCAGCTCCTGCCTCCAGCTGCCAGAGCATTATGGGGCCACACACTGAGGTCTGCAAATCTTCCCTACTCAAACCAGTATTTTGGTGTTTTTCCTTGCAACTTACAATTTTCTTTATGTATAGTTTTAAACGCCTTTTCCCCTGGACAGTGCTGTTTTAGCTGTCAAACCCTTCCATTCTTTGGAAGGTGCATTTCAAGCCCTCCTTTGCCTGACTTTGCTCTGAGCTCACTGGCTGGGTTTGGTGCTTGTTGGTTCTAGGATCGTTTTGTTGGCCAAGACTCTGACCTAGATTTTGTCATGTTTTCCCTTACTTTGCTACCCAGTTACCTTGACTTCTAGTGACATTTCTCAAGGTCTAAGTGCATCTTGAACCCTTTGTCTAAATCCTCCCTTTCTTTCTTTAAGGTCAAGGTGTTGACCTGTTGTCAGTAATTTAGAACATTTTATAAAAGCTTGTTGCTCCCTTTAATCTGTGTTTTTTCTCTACTGTGCATCTTAAGGTGGTTTTTGTCACTTAATTTTTATTTGACCTGATGTCTTCCTGCAATGCTGTAGCTGTAGATGTTTGCCCTGGAAATCAGGACTTGTGCTTGAGATGAAATCAAAAGAAAGAGTGTTGGAGATGGGAACCTCCAGATCTCTGGCCTGTCCCCTGGGTCAGGTAAGGCTGGGCTGGTGAGAGCAACACTTTCCAGCTCTCTCTTGAGAGAGCAAGGGAAAGGAGTCCCCCTTCCAGGTGCTCTGCTTTTGCTCACAGGCATCTTGCTCTCCTTCACCAGCAACTTGCTTCTGAAGAGGCTAAAGCTGTGTCTGGCATGTAGTTTGGAGCTTTACTTCTCCCTTCATGGGAGGTGCTTTGATCTGTGCACTACCTGAGGCATGAACACTGTGCCAGCTGCCCTGAGACAGGGATCATTTCCAAGGGACAGGGAAGGGTAGAACTTCTCTGCTGGTGGAAAACTAGGATGGTGCTTCTTTCTCCTGCTTCCATCCAGTGCTGACAGAGCACGTGGAGAGACCTGTAGTGCTGAGCATTGCCGGGGATGATGGGGGAGCAGGGTTTGAAAAACTGACTCCTATGCCTCCTCTGGAGAGTCAAACAGCTTCTTCCACTGCAGTATTCAGTGTACTCAGAAAAATGATGGAGGGAAGGCAATGGAGAGTCCTGTCTCAAAGTCCTGTTCCCAGTGGTGGAGGTGTGCTGGGGTTTTCTTCCTAATGCAGAAGAGTTGTCTGTATGCTTGTTGCAACTTTTTTTTCTTCCTTTCCAAGCTGACTTTTGTTCACACAGCATCAGAGTCATTCCATCTTCTCACTGGAAAACTGAACTTTTTTCTTGTTATTTCTCATCAGGTTTTCCTCAGTTTTGTTAAAAACCTTGCAGAAAGTCACAGTCCAGTTGTATTCCCATTGTCTGAGCTCTGGAGAGTGTCAGTGAATCCAGATATAGTGCTGTGGGCCTCAGATATCTCACAGAGGAGAACAGTCCTTCTTTAACTTATTTAACATGAATTATTTTGACTTCTTGCAGGAGCTTGCAGAAAATTTATTTTACCCCACCTCTTTCCACATTCCAAGAGCTGCCTGTTCCCTGAACAGCATTTTGGAGTTTATGTATTGGTCAGATGCCTCTTTTCTGCCTGATGTAACTTTACTTGTGATGTTTTTTTCTGAGGACAATCACTCTGACATCTTTTTGCATCTTCTGTTGCAAGAGATTTTTCTTCCAATAAATGTGACAAGACTGTCACAATTTTGTATGTGGTCTTCTGTGGTTAAAGTCTCCTCACAAGACTGGATGAGAAGGTACAGGTGCTACACCTCACCATCTGGGAACCCCATCACAAGCAGACTGGTGGTTCTCTTCTTCTTCTGACGGACATGTTCTCTTGTCACCCAACATGGTCTTCTGGCTAACACTTATGGATCCCAAACATGTAGGATGCCCTTGAAAGCCTCATGGAGGCCCTAGGCAGCCACATAAATCAGTCAGCACAGGACCTTTTCATGACCCAGCTCCTGGCATACAGGTCCTTAACCAGTAAAAGGGAGGGAAAGGAGGAGAGAGGAAGAGGAGAAAGAGAAAGTCCAAAATAGTTTTGTCCCCGCCAGCACGCACCATAGGACAACAAACCAGCCAGGCGATAACTCTGGGGGTACCATGTGTTACTGGGTATATCCTTGTACATGGAGTCCTTTCTCAGTGCAGTTCAGGTGTCCACCTGCCTCCTTGGGACTGGTCTGGCATTGTCTTCTGCCTCTCTTTTCCTTGTCCCCGTTGCTGGAGTATGACTTTTTTTTTTTCTTGCAGGTACCTGAAGAAAATATAAATGGTGTGGTCAATGCACTCCAAGTCAGTCAAGCTGAAAAGCATTAGAAATCTTCTGAGCTGGTTCCAGATGCTTTTTATTATTATAATTATAATTATTATAATTATTATTATTCTTTTTTTCTCACAGTATTTCTTGAAAAATCTGATGACAGAGAGTGACATGAAAAGAGACTGTGGAAAGCGGAGCAGAAACAGCTCCAATAAGCCTTTGTTTTAATTATTATTATTATTATTATTATTATTATTGTTATTTTATTAAATTTATGAATGAGGGGAAGGAGGAAAGGGAGTTCAGATGGTTTCGTGATGTTGAGCTCCAAGGTGAAGTGTACCCTGCCTGTGTGCTCAGCCTGGCAGGAGGGCACATGGGACGGCGTCGGTGCTGCCGAGAGCAGCAGGGTGGGCCAGGAGCAGATGGAGGGGCTGTGGCTCAGAGCACCCTGAAAACCAGAAACAAAATGTGGAGAATTAAACAGAAAATACGTTGCATAGTGCTGGCTTGTCTCCTCGCATCAGACTTTCTGAGGACTATCCATGACTGCTTGTGTTGAGATAGGTTGGGAATTGGGTTCTATTTCCGCTGGTAGAACTGTCTAGTGTTGGAAAAGGGGAAAATATCCAGTTGTTGGACTTGTTGTCTTTTCCCTTCTCCCTGCAGTCAAAGCCTGGCTGCTCTGAGAAAGCCCGGAGAGGGGCATTGCTGCTCTGGCCAGCTCCTGGCAGATGGTGTCACACAGACTTCTGTCTCCATTGAAACTTGACTGCTTTTGCTCAGTTTTTCCCAGTCACCCTCTTGCTGTTCCCAGTATCCTGCTGCCAGGGCAGCTACTGGACCCTTGCACTGTGTCAGAGCCATCCCCAGCCCTTGTTCCCAGGCCCAGCAAGAGGAGGGAGGCGTCTTTCCTCCCGTCCCCTTGGGCTTTTTTCCCGTCCACTCTATGGCACGGGAACACAAAGGATTGCCTGAGCTCCCTGGGGAGCTGCTCTTGCTCAAGATGGGCTACCTTGGCCAAGAGGCACAGCAGGGCGTCCCCGCTGGGGCCAGGAGGGCACCTGAGCCCTGTGGGCACCCTCCTGCAGTTTTTCATCACCCAGGTGGGAATTGCTGCTGGCTGGGGTCTTGACTCCCTGGGGTTTCCTACTGGGTTCCGTGGGCAGCCTTTTGAAAGTAGAGCAGTGCTGAAAATGCCTAAAACCTGAGGTATTTCCCTCGGATCCTGTCACAGAAAGGTGATGGGGGCTTTTCCTACTCCAGGGCAGCAGGAGTGTTTTTGTTCCTGGCTTGTACCACAGGAGCCAGCCATCAAGGCCTGAAGTGGCATCCCCGTCCAGGTTGTGCCTATGGCTGCTCCCAGCACCATGGAGCACGGCAGGGACTGGTGTCAGGAGAGCAAACATGACTCAGGATCTGGGTGCCAGAGTCTGCCCCGTGTGTGACCGTGCAGTGAGGAGTGGTGAAAGGAGAAGCTGTCTGCAGAGGACCCTTTTGTGGTTAGCAGCCACAGTATATCTTGCATTTCTCAACTTATTCCACTTCAGTCTTGACATAAAGAAATTGCAGATCTTGCCTTTTTCCTGAGGACTTTCCAACCATGCTTCAGAGACAGCCTCTTGCCCGGTTTCTCTGGGACTGTGCCATGGAGCTGTGAGCCAGGGGTTCACACTGATCTGCAGCAGCGAGTGAGCACCTGAGACAGTGCTCTGGCCATGTTTTGTTCTGTTGTGTAGGACACTTGGACACACACGGGCTTAGAGCTCCATTTACAGTGCTGGAGGGCTGAGCTTAAGAGTTACGGTTTCTGATGTTGCTGGACCCAGACATTGAATTTCAAATCTGATTTCTCATCAGTGGGATGTTGTGTGGCAGCGAGACAAGGAATCAGAGCATCCACAGGAAAAAGCGTGGGTGACTCTCCTTGGTTGGCCCTACCTGAGCTAAAGCATCCCTGCTGAGAAACACCAAGGCACGTGTTCAGTGCAGTCCCAAACAGGATGCTTTGTTGTTCCTTGACATGGGTTTTCAGAACTGCCCCAGGACACGTTATGTTCATTGCAGGTTTCTAGAGCACAGGCCTATCCCAGATGTGGCACTGTGTGTCTCTGGACGTTTGCTTGGAAAAACACTTAAATCTCCTGCCAGAAGGACGTGGGCAGAGGCTGTGCAGGGCAGTGTTCAAGGCACTTGGAGATGTTTGCTGTGACCCTGCCCAGCGTTGTGGGCACTGAGCTGGGCTGGGGCAGGGGACAGGGAGGCAGCAACTTTTCACCACGTGTATTGTCGAAGGGCTCCTCCTTGGGATGGCAGACTGGGGAGGAAGTGGGACTGCACAGGATTTTTTTTACTGAGTTGGTGTACAACTACTGAGGTGCCAGTCGGGTTTTCTGGTCAGCTGAGTTGAGCCTGAGTTTTCCCTGTGTGCATGGATGGTGCCACCATGATAGGGTCACCAGGACAGAGTCATCTTTGTGCTCTGGGGTTTTGGCAACCTTTGGAAAATGCCAGTTTCAACATCAGAGAGCACTGTGCATTGCTCTGCGTGTGCCAGTGCTGTTTCCAAAGGACTGTAACATACATGGGAAGGAATTACTTGAAATGAAATAAGCAACAACTTTACTAAGCCTTAAGTGAAAGTAAAAAAAAATTGTATTTAATTTTCTTTTTCTAACATTACACTCAGGCACTTGGAGGCTGATTTTTTTAATTCAAATGTTTTACTTTTTTCCCAAGGGTGTCAGCCTTAAATTTGTGAAATCTGTAAAAACCTTTGTGTTTTTCAACCTTTCCAAAGCAGGTTTATGTCACAAAATGGAAAAGTTGGCCTGAAAAATTCACAGGGTGTAAAAAGGCCATTGAGGGACTCCCTCCACCATCTTCTGGCACCATCCTTGGCTTCATTTTTTTATTTCATTTTCTTGTTTTGTCCTGACATCCAAGAACATTATTTTAGACACCTTGGGGTAGTTGATGCATTCTCTTTAGTTTTCCCTGCATATTTTTGCTGGTGGGAACTGAGATACTCTGAATGTGGCCAGAATTGGTGGAACCTTGTCCCCATGCCCTGAGAAGGGCAGGCCAGTCTCTAGTCAGGCCTGGTACAAGCTTGCGTGGTGCTGTTGCTTGTGAGACCTTTGCTGGGTGAGGCAGGAAGGGCTCTGTAGGAGCTTTGCTAAAACATTTCAGAGTAATAATAATACCACCTCAGTAATAACACCACAGTGTTTAGTGACCCCAAAGTAGGTGCTTTTAAAGCTGTTCCACAGCTCCCACTCTCCTAGTACTTGGGTGGGGTACATTTGAAGAGCGTTTTACTTCTCCTAAATGCCTTATGATAATATGTCTGAGCATCCCTGGCATCATGCTGTTCAAAATTGTGGATAAAGGAGGAACATGCCTCAGTTGGGACATCCTTCAGCTGGATGCCTACTGGTGTCAGCCACCCACACTGCCCCAGCATCCCTGATCAGCTCTCTGCAGAGTTCCACCTGTCTGTGTCTGCTGCTATTAAGGGATCACCTCAATGCCACAGGACCCTCCCTATGCCCTCTCTCCTCTCATCTCACAAAAATTCACCAAACAGCAAAATGCAGAAGTGTTTCCAGCCCTGCGGGGAGGGGTGGGCAAGTTGCAGGGAAACCATGGACCTCCCACACATTCTGTCTTTCTCCAAGGCTTTTGTTTTCTTAGAAATCTCAACTTCTGCAAGTTGTGTGTGTTACTGTGTAGGGTTTTGTCTTTTTCCCCTGCCCCAGTTAGATTTTGGCTGCAAATTCCTTTCTACTGTGTGTGTTAATACATAATGTTTCTATAGAATCCTTAGTGTGTCTCTTGTACACATATAAATACCCATGCTTATGTCTGTGCATGGTGTGGGCACTCAAGCAATACAGTATCATGTATACAGTTTGAGTACATGTGTATATACCCTGGGCACACACCCTGTGTGTGTGTATCTATGTAGTAAGTGATGCATACACACATTTATTCGCCAGATATTTTTAATTCAAGTAATGGGAAATATGAGCATTAGTTCTGCTCTCAGGATTCCTCTACTTGTGTTCTGTGAAGAGCAGCAGTGGAGCCGACCTGCAGTAAAGCTGGGGCTCCTCTGCGTGCTGGGAGGAGCATCTAATTTTCCTGCCTGCTTCAGAAACTCCCTGTTCCTCTCCATTTTGGTGCCTCAAGCACAGAGACTGTAGGAAAGTCACTCCTTTTTCTTTCTGTGTTCTAATTGCTGCCCTGAATTGCCCCAGCCTGTGAGCAGGGCTGGTTTGTTTACACAGTGCCCTCCCAGACCCTGGGGTATCCAGTGGAGCTTCCAGCTGCCAGAAGCACCGAGCCAGTGCTGGTGCCAGTGCTGTCCCCCTTCCCCTGGCCGAGGCAGAGCTCCTCCCTGTCCTGTGTCCAAGGCCCTGGGGTGGCCTGGGCCAGGCACAAGTGTTCCCTCTGCGCCAGGTCGTGGTGACCCTTCCCCAGCAGCTCCACATGAGGCTGTGGGCAGGTGTGAGGTTTCCTGGTGGATGTGTCTGCCAAGTGCTGCAGGCAGAAGGCAGCCCATGCCTAGTGCAGTGCTCTGATATTCTTTGGGGAAATCACATTTGTTGGCCTTTGAGGAGCTGAAATCAGTGGGTTATTTTTTAATAGATGGAAAGGTTGGAGGGTCTTTTCCTGTTAAAAGCAGGAGCAGCTGTTTGAACCCAGTGATTGGAAGTGCATGGTGTTTGCATCATTGGAGATTTCTGCTGACCAGGGGTGCTGTTAGGGTCCAGGTAGGGAA
This sequence comes from Pithys albifrons albifrons, assembly GCF_047495875.1. Classification (NCBI taxonomy): domain Eukaryota; kingdom Metazoa; phylum Chordata; class Aves; order Passeriformes; family Thamnophilidae; genus Pithys; species Pithys albifrons. The sequence goes on from NC_092478.1 coordinate 11,521,833, forward strand.
AAGTTTTAACCCAAAACATCCCTGATTTTGCTATTTCAGTTACACTTCATGGAAAGCAGTGGGGTTCTGTCTTGCTCCTGACCTTGCAGCACTTTGAGGTTGCTGATTTTTCAGGCTGCCCCACAAATGCATCCTTGCACAAGTTTATACAGCCTTTGGTTTCTTTCCAGGCATTGAAGTTAGCTTGGAGTTTCCATTGCTGTGCTTTAGGTGGCAAATATCTGCCTCTTGCATGGAGACGCCTTAATGGAAATGTTTGAGTCTGCTGGAGCACAGAGATGGTGGCCACTGCAGTGGGTGACATTAGTATTGACTCACGTAATGGCAATGCCTTTTATAAAGCACATTCATCATAAAAATATGCTGCTGCTTCCAAATGTATTTTTAAATCCAAGCTCGGTGTTACCATTCCAAGGGCACAGGTAGGGAATGCTACTAGTCAGAGATGGATTGTCCCTCATCTCTCATGAAAAGCTTGTTGGTGTCAGACTCTCCTGTGGGGTAGCACATGGCACTGAGCAGGGATTTACTCTTTAAGATGTGCCATGCAAAGTGGGTTTGGGGACTTTTAGGACTGACACTTGAAGAAAAATGTTACTGGGAGGTTATGATTGCTTTAGCAAAGCAAAGCATTCAACAGAAGTGTGTCAGGTTTAATTTTTCTGAAGCATGATGCTTTGTCCTGCTGGCCCTGGGAGGAAAACAAGGCAGTGCAGTGCAGGGAAGCGCGTGGCAGAGCATCCAGCGTAGCTCCATGAGCACTCAGTTGTTTTCCTGGTGCTTGATGCTCTCAGCAGTGTGCAGACCCCTGAGCAAGGCAAGGCAGAGAGCAGCTCTGCTCAGAACTGACACTGCCATCTGCAGTGCAGTTGCAGGATTTGCTGTCCCCCAGGCATGAGCATCCAGCATGTTCTTGCACTGCCTGCCCCATACAGGCACCTGTTGTCTAACAGTGTGTCCATGGGATGAGAATTTAATAGTGTGACTTTGACATCTCATGAAGGTTGGGAAGCTATTTGGGACAATAAAGCCTGAATCACATGGGCTTGATCAGAGCCTGCTCTGAGAGCAGCTATTTCCCGTCTTCTCAGCTCTGCTGTACAAAGCCTGAATTTTCTTCTGTTACAAAGGGGGCTCCTTCCTGCAGTGAGGTGATGTTGCTGTCACTGCCCCACTGCAGAAGGGCCGGGGCTTCATGCCATGCTGACCTGCAGCAGCCACGGGGTCAGCCCACGCTCCTCTGTTCCAGAGGGTGTCGGGATCTGCCCTGGCAGCCCTGCATGTCCGTGCTGTGGCAGTGCAGGCTCTGTGGAGGTCCCTGTTAGTGACAGATGTGGAAAGGCCAGGGGAAAGGCAGGGATAGCTGGAGTGACAAGGGATGCAAAGGGATCAGTTTGTTCCTTTTTAGTTGTGCAGACAGGAATGTATTGCAGTTTTGCTTATTGTTGCTAACACAAAAGCATTTTCATTCTTTTTCTTCCTCATTGACTCAAACAGATGTCCCCTCCCTGCCCAGCCTCCATGCTCAGGCCGTGCATCCCAGGGGGATGCATTTGTCACAGTTCCACCATCCCAGCAAGGGTAGGTGGCACAACCCCTCCCAAACCCCCAGTAGCCAGAAAATCTGATGCTCACCCTTGACATGTGGGGATAGACCCTAGGAATCCACATGTGTTTTGATGTAACTGGTGTTGGGCACTGTGGCCTTGGGGGTTAGTCCCATCTTTGTGGTTTTCCCTGTCCATGTACCCATACACAGTGTTCGAGACCTCCAGGGCATCCTAACTCCCAGCTGTAGAGATCAGTGACTTGAGTAGGAGGTTCTGGGTCCTGCATTGGCACAGACAGCACTCACTGAGAGAAAACACTCCTGTCTTGGCACTGGATAATTGGTATTCTCAATAATGACAAGGGAGAAATGCTTTGTTTTGCCCCAGGCTGAATGTCACTGCTAACTCCTGAGAGACGTCCCCCAGCAACATTCAGTGATGGCCAAGAAGTCATTTGCTGATGAAGATTTCTTCTCTCTCTGTTACTGTGAGACTGTTGTGGACATCTCCAGTAAGCAGCTTAAGGCATCTCACTTACCTGTTCCAGTCCTGCCTGCAAACGTTGGATTGGATTACACTTTTATTACTTGTGGGAAGAGTAAAACCCAGTAATCCTTTGCCAAACAGTATTTAGATGCTGCAGCTTGTGCTGAGATGTGTTTACATTGGCTGAAATTTGCAGACCTGCCTCTAGATTTCCATGCCTTCTCCCCATGAGTGCCTCTGTCTGTCTGTACTATATCGTGGGCCATGTCAGTGGCCAGCAATATCCCTCAGGCGTCCTGTCAGCACTGAGGAAACACTCTCTGTGCACCCTCAGCAAGGGCCACAGGACCCTCTCAGGGCACCTGGCAGAGAAATGCTTGACTGTGAAGATAATTTTGAGTTACTCTGCTGTCCTTATGAAACACAGCTGGGTTGAAGTAGCAGCTCCAGTTAGCACAAGGAAAGGAAAGGGTTTTGTAGTAGGCTGTGCACTGGAGGTTGATCAGCAATTCTGGCTGCAGCAGTAATAGCCCCTGCAGATGCTCTGATGAGCACAGAGCAATGTATAGCCCATTGAATGAAGGGGAAATTAATGAAATATATATCAAAGTACATACATTTTAGGGTGTTAATTTTAGGGTTCTGTACCTCTTTGGAATATACATAAGCCAAAATGGACTCGGTCTCCCTAGATAGACAGCACCAGCCATTTTTCTTCAGGTTCAAAGCCTGCTCCTTTTAGCTTCTCCCTGCTCCATAATTCTCTTGCAGTCATGACCTGCACTGCTGCCTACCCTAGTTTGGGGAGGGCCCAGTCATGAGGAAACACAAACCCCAGGCATCTCCTCGTAGCTGAGAGCACCGAAGTTTTGCAGCCAAGCTGCAGACAGCAACGGACAGATGACAACCTCTTGTTCTGCCTGCACAGCTCCAGAGTGGCCACAGCCAGCCCAGCTCGGAGCTGCCCTGGCTGACAGAGCAGGGAGGGTTGCAAAACAAGCTGCTTAATGTCCTCTGCTCCCTTAAGGTTTTCTTTTCATCTGTTTTTAGCTTTCTGCAGAATTCTGTGAATGAAGTGTGCATGGATTTTAGAGCAGATGGATGGATTTGCTCAGCAGGCATCAGGCAGGATTGAAATTTTGAAATATGGAATATATTGCTCTCCTCTGTCCAGTACTGTCCTCTGCCCATATCATAGGAGACCTGACTGGCTACTGTGTCCCTCTCTAGGCAGACCCAGCAGATATACCCATGTCCTCCCAACCCTAAAAGATTCTGCCACAAATAGGACTCATTTCCCTTTGGGGGGCTGGTTGCTTTTTCCTTCCCTGTAGGCCTGTGGCAGAGGCAGTGTCTCTTGCACAGCACCTTTGGGAACCAGTGAAAGCTGCTGTTATTTGGGGTTCCCCTGCTCTGCCTGGCTTTCTGCTGTTACCTGATCAGTATCCTGAGGATTTGAAACAGCTTTCTGGAGTTACAGTAATAAGCTTTTTCTTTTTCTCAGAAACAAGAATTCCTACCAGTTCTTTTGTAACTTGAAAAGTATAATTTTCCAGGTATCTGATTCCCTGGCCCTTGTGGGAACGCTGCTCAAAGCACCCCACGTGCCAGGGGCAGTGCTGTGAGCACTGCTGCTCCTTTGGGCCCCAAAAGGAGTCCAGCCCCATTTGCCTGCTGAAATGCTGAAGCAGCCCCCGGGCTCAGGCTGGCCGGATGCTGCTGTGGGGACAGGTCACATGGGAGAGACAGCCAAAGTAAACACAACCCTCTCAACCTCCATGTCCTTGTTGCCTGCACAGAGTCACTCTCGTCAGCTCAATAGGGACAAAAAGTGAATTTGCCTTCTGCTGAAGAAAACCAGCAGTGTCCTCAGCGGGTTTGTGGTTGGTGGGAAGAGTAGAAAGGCATTTGCCATGTGGGACACTGAAGGACGGGGCCAGGAGGTTGTATATGTAGGGCAAAGAAGGAAAAACCCACAGCCTTTATTGTAGCTGTTTTTTGCAATTATTTCTAATGCCAGCCTTGGGATGGATTCAATTTTTGAGGTCACTAAAATTACCTAAGAGAGCTGGTGCTGTTGTTACAACTGTGGTCACTGCAGACCTGGTAGCGTTACCTTCAGGCAGGGCCAACCTCCACAGGGTGTGAGACCCTCCCCACCATGGCTCAGCCCTGGGGCATGGGATGTTTGGAGGGCTCTCCCATCCAGCTCTGCCATTCTCCTGCAGCAATACATGTAGGCAGACTATTGAACCAGGCCTGCTCTTGAAGAAATCCCTGACATCTCCTTCCTAGAAACAAACCTCTGTGTTTTCCCTGGCAGTGTGTGTTTGTGCAGGGTGTTGTGGGGTTTGGGGTATGAAGAGGATGTCTCTGCAGTAGGAACACACACTGTCTCCTCCAGCTTGATGACCCTGGCCATTTTTTTCAGTTGTATCATAGAATTAAAAAAGAATTGTGCCCTCACTGTCCTTCAGATCCTGCCCGCCAGGGTCCCCTACCTGCCCATGTCTCAGTGCTTCCTTTCTTCGGGTCTCTGTTTGCTCTGCGATTGTGAACTGCTCCAGTGATAGTGTGGTGGAACAGAGGAGCAGATCAGTGTCCCAGGGCAGTCTTTCTAGGTGCTTGTGGTTGTGCTGAATGTGGGGTTTCCCTCGCCTCTCACCCAAAATCCTTCTGCTACTGCTGCTAAAAATAATCTTGCCAATCCAATGGCTGTTGATCATAGGGGTGTGAGAATTGCATCTGAGTGCTATTAGTGCCCTGGTCAGTGCCTGGAAATGTAGAGGGTAGTGGCACTCACCTGCCTCTTCCCAGCCTAGGACTGTGCTCAGTGTCACATCCATCATGGTCTTGTCCCCTGCTGCCTGTGGCTGGGTATTCTGTAATCCCTCCCCCGTGCATTGGCACCAGGCTTGGCTTTGGGGCTTGTGGGACATGAAGTTGGGGAGTGGGATGTTCATTTGAGCACTGTGGCAGTCGTATTCCCTGCCAGTGCATCCTCGTCCTCCACACTGTGTCTGTAGCAGCTGAGGATGACGGTGGCACAGAGGGGATACTCATCCTGGTGACCAGGGCAGTAGGACAACCATGGCTTTTGGGACAGGCAAAGGAGGAGGATGCTGGGCAGTGACTCATGGTAGGATCCAGCTTTGGATGTTCTGTTTCAGCCTATAGAAGAGCCTGTCTCACTCCCTCTCTGTTAACTCCCTACATAATCCATTCTCCAATTGTTTTCACTAAAATTAGAGGGTCATTACCTCAATTTGTTTAACACCTTCACCAGCTCCCACCACTGAGCCATGCCAGCAGGTCTTGGTGCTGCTGGGATTTGGGTTGCAGTGCCCAGGGAACATGCTCTGGGATCTGCAGCCCCCACGTGCAATGAGTCTGGCTCATGCTGGTCATCTCCTGCTCTTTGGGCACCTTGAGGCAGCTGGTGAGGGTTAGTTCAGGGGGCGCATTGCACAGAGGGAGTCTCATCCTCCTCATTAGTGCCTAGGGCAGATTCTTAGTTTGGTTGCTCTGGGCTAAGCTGCATCAAGACATCACTGAAGGGTCGCAGAGCAGGATTAGGCCTCAACCCCACTGTGCTGTGCATGTTCAGGGCTCATCAGGAGGGGGTTGGCCCTTCACTGGCCATAGTGCAGCACCACTTGATATTAGTGCCTCAAGTGGCTTGAACAAGACTTGAGCATTTCTCTCTTTCTCCCCTTTGTCTGAACTCAAGAAAGAGCCCAGGTTCCCTGCAGATGCCCAAGATGGCCACAGCATGAACCCAAATTCATAGAACTGCCAAGAGAACAGAGAGGCTCCTGGTGCAGAAGCTGCCCAGCTCATATCAAGGTCTTCCCCTCTGGCTGCTTGGAACACCTGTGCTGGACAGGCTGGGGAAGAAATTCAAATCTTTAGGACTTCATTTAATAAGTTGTAATTTGCTCTGTAAGTCAAATACCACTTCTGGCCTCAAGAGACCCACCAAACTGGCCTGACGTGGGACTGGGAACCCCAACCTCCTGCAGGCTCTCCTCCTTGCTCACCTCTCAGAAACTCCATGGAGGTTTTCACTGGGGGGAAGATGGAAGAGTGTGCAAAAAAAATGTGTATTTATTTCCCTTTAATTACCAGACTAATACAGGGGTCCCAGTCCTCCCCGTGCAGAGGCCTGTGCTATACCCCCTGCTCTGGGCTGCACTTGCTGTGTGCACAGTGCCCATGGGCTCAGTGGGGCTGAGCGCCGTGCACGGGGGTGGACAGCAGCTCCTGCGAGCTTGAGGGCACAAGGCACAGGGGAGCCTGAATGCATCAGTCACCTGTGTGGCCTCTGCACGAGGGGGGATGTGACACCATGGGGCAGAGGGAGTGGTGGTGGCAGCTGGGGATCAGGCAGCGGGCACAGTGGAGAGCTGAGAAGTGGCTGCTTTGCTTTCCCAGTGAGTGCACACACTGCTTTTCTTTGCTGGTCTTATGCTGAAAAGCTGAGATTTATGTACTGTATGAAAAACAAAAACCAACAAAACAGAAAAAAAGAAAAAATCCTAACGTTCCAGAATAAATGACAGTATATTTTGTACTTTGTAAAGTAATTACAATGAAAAAAGAATAAAAAGTGAAACTTATGCTGTCTGCTTTTGTACTGATCAAACTGTTGAAAATAAAGCAGAGCTTGGCATTGTCTATGAGATGTAATTTCTTTCACCTACAGCCACTCTGGGCCTCAATCCCACGCACACCATTTAGGGAGGTCAGCAGACATGCCCAAGGCTCTCCAGTGTCCAGGACTAATCACCAGGTGTACTGTACCCCTACGGATGGTGCCCACCACCATCTCCATCCTCCCACTGTTCTCTGGGAGCCACCAAACCTGTCCCATCCTATTCCCTTAAAATACAAGGTCAGTGGGATGCTGCTAGTGTATTTGCCAGACTTAGTTGTACCTGCTCACTGCAGGGTGCAAGGTGCCCAGGAGCCTGCAGAGCCCCAGCAGAGATCCTGGTGAGGCACCCCAGAGCCCTGCAAGCCCAGCAGCAGCAGGGGAGCAATCTCAGCCCTTCATGGACAGGGCAGTCACTGCTAAGGCCTCAGTCTCGGTCAGCAGTGGCTGCACAGCACCACTGCCACATACAGGGAGGAGCTGAAAAACCTGGCTGAAGTGTGCAAGAACAACAGTGAAATCGGGCTTCTCATCACCCTGTCATGGTTGTAACCATTTATAGTGCATCTTTAAAGCAAAGCAGCTTATCAGCATAAACTGTGGTCAGGAAAAGTTATCTCCTTCTTACTGTACAGTAAGCCATTTTTACTCTTCCAGTCTAAGAGCATTCATGTAAGAAATTAGTGTGGGATTGCTAATCTGGAATGCAGCCTTATTGCAGAGCACTGCCTTGAGGGTTTAATCCATTAAAACAAAACAGAAATAAACTAACACAGGCCACACAATCTCAGCACTGTCTGTCACTCGCTGCAAAGGCAACTGTCACCTCAAGGTATGTAACAGAATTTAGGCCGCTAAATTGGTATTCAGACCCTGAAGACACTGAGAGGCTTCTAGCATTTGTCTTCCTTCACCTGCCCAGCATCACACCCCTGAGCAGGAGGTGCTGGGGACATGGAGGAGAGGAGGAGGAGGGCCCTTGCAAAAAATTCTACAAAAATAGATTCTGAGGAGTCATGATGAAGTAATATTATTTTAGGAGCTATTACTCTGAATCCTTCAGGCTAATTATTAGTTCTCTGAGTCATTTGTTTTTGAAGGAACCTGTAGAGAAGAGTGCTGTAATGCAGCAAGTGCCCAAGATAATCTTTGTCTTGCAGGCACTCGTGTGTTTTATCCCCAGCTGGGCAGTTTGCTGACAAGCCCAGCCCTGCCGTGCAGCCCAGGGGCCATGCTGGGGCCAGCTCTCCAGCAGCCCCTTGGGATGGCAGGGTGTAGACAGGGCACTGGGGCTTGAACCTTTCATCCCTCCCTGCTGCAGCTCCTTCAGCCCTTGGCCACTGCAGTGCTCAGAGCTGTACATGCACAAGGCTCTGTGCCAGGGGCTCATCCTGAAGGCCTTTTGGCCTATTTTAAGCCAAATGCTGGCATGGTGCTGTTCAGAGGGTGAATTAGTTGTGTAATCAATGCCAAATCAAGTAGGTTATTCGAGCTCTAATGGGAGCTGCTCCCCATGTGCATCCCTGGCCCCCACTCCCTCGCACTGCAGGTACATTTAGGGATACTGCTCTATTTTGGGCTGTCTACTTTGCCATACTTTGAAGGACAAAATGATAGGAAGGTGCCTTGCAGTGCACACTGTAGTGCCCTGGGGCCACCCCAGCATGGCAGGGCTCCTGTATGGCCCTGGCCCCTCTGTCCTGGGGGAGGAGCACAAGCCATGGAGGTTGGGGCTGCCTTCGACAGGCAAGGGGTCTCAGGGGGATGAGGGTATTTTCATTTTCTAAGCCAAGACTGAGCCCATCAATGATGGTAGCAGCACCTCTCAGAGAACACACTTCAGAAGAGGGAAAAACCACTGCACAGCAGCAGCCAGGATAGCAGTGTGAGAATCTGTGAGAGACAACCACCCAGACACCAAGGTCAGTGCAGGAAATGGAGGTAGAAAAGCCAGGAAGGAGTAAGGTTGAGCCTTTGAAGTAGAAGTATGAAAAAGGCACTTTTAGATTTCTTATTCCTCATGATCCTGCTCTGTTTCATTGGCAATAATTTCCCAACATGAGTCTGTTGTGCCCATGATGGTAACACATAAGTGAGTAAGTGATGCCCTGTCCTTGTCCCAACTCACCCGCTTTCCTTCTGTTTTTCTCCCATTTTGTTAATAAGTAACAGAGCAGCTTCGGCAGCACCTGACGAAGGTCAAACTGTTCCCCCAACACAGTAACCAAAACAAGAGTCAGTGCTGGTGCTTGCTGGACTGCAGATCCACTGCCACTGACCTTGTTCCCACCAAGCAGCGTGTTTGAGAGTGCCCCCAGCTGCATTAAGCTATTCAACACTTCTATTTAGGGCTGAAGACTTCACTGGCATCTCATTAACACACAGAATTTGCAATTTATTGCACAGCAAGACTGCAACACAACGAGGTATGACACTGCACTAACTCATCCCAGCTCTGCAGCAGGTGCACTGGGAAACAGCTGTGAATGAGAGCAGCTGAGAGCCCAGCATCTACCAGCCCTCCTCAACAGCAAACATCCATGAAGGGAATTGTTTGCAACACCTTTCTTACCACAGTTTTTGTATTTGTTTTCAATGCTTTAATAAGCTTCCTCATGTTAGAAGGGCACAGCTACTCCCATGAGGCTAACAAGACATGCTTGGACAGCACAAATGGCCTGTCACATGTAGAATCAGGTATAAATTAAAGCCAACTAAATGGGAATTCACAGCAGTGAAGGTCTGCCAATTCACAGTAGCTTTCTGGTTGTTCTGCCTCAACCCACCCAGCAACATACCTTATACAGGAACGTCAGTAAAAACTGAGAGATGTATCTCTGTGGGTACTTTGGTTCACCTTTCCTGTATTTTATGCAAAGATCTTCAAGACTTATTTCAAGGTAAAGTTTAATACCCCAAGTTCTAACATGGAATTTCATCTAATGAAGCCAAAATGTGAGTATGTTGTGTGCCCTGGGGTCACAGACACAGTGCCTGACTACAACAGTATTGTTCCTGCAGGTGTGGAGGTGGCTCAGCTGACAGAAATTGTTTCCTATCACATCACATGTAAACCAAAATGCTGAAGTTTAAATGTAGAGTGCAAGACAGAGTGGCTCATGTGAAATTATGCTCCAGAATATTCCTATTACTACCAATTAAGACTTTATAATCACTTTATTTAAAACATATGATCTCGGATTTTGACAAAATACTTTGCACAGTAGAAGTATCCCACACAGAGAGAAAAGACACAACTCTGCCTGATGTTTGGAGTGTTTCACAGGAGACAGTTTCCCATACTTGATGTGAGATTGGGTAAGTGTCTGCAAAGGTACATACACTTGTTGCATCCCCTCACTTTACTACTAAGAAGGTACCAAGGAACGAGGCTCTGCTTCTCACCCACTAAGACTCCTTCCTCTGCTAGGCAATCCTGAAAACCCCAGCCCGCTGCAACTGAGACCCACCTCACCTCTGAAAACAGAAAGAGTGCACGGACTCCCCCCTAGAAAAAAAGTCAAAGACAGTGTTGTGTGATCAGCACAAGGAGACCTAAGTACCTAAGGAGTAGTGAGCACTGCTGACATCCATGCCTGAGCACCAGTTCTGCAGGTAGTTGAGCAGGGACTTTGTTTACAGCCTCGCCACCAGGATGGGCTTCTGTCACCGTCTCTTTGTTCTCCCATAGTAACAGCAGTGCAGATAGCCTGGACTGATCCTTCCCTGCTGTCTTAAATATTTAACATTACTTTCCCCTGCAAACAGGTTCTCACTCTCCCCACGTGTTCCTGGGGTGTTCAGCCTTTAGTGCTGACACAGAAAGCCTGCAACAGCCCACAGGCACAACTCTGCCTCCAGGCCCCCACTCTGCATCCAGCTCTGCATACAGTTTCCACATGGGAAACTGTAGCCCACGCACAGTGCAGATGAAGGTGACAGCTCAGGACAGCTTTGCTGGCCTTCAACAACCAGCACAACCTCTCTTCCACATAAAAAACCCCACACCTTTCCCTTGAGAAATACTTTGACTCTGCTCCACACTGACACCCCAGAGCTGGTGACAGAGAGTGTCCATAAATCGAGGTCCGATGCTGCAGATTTTATCCTGTGCCAGTCTTTCTTCAGGGAGATGTTCTTCATCCTCAGGCACAGAGGGGCTCACCAGCTTGAGCCTGGGCCTCAGATTCTCAGGCAGCTCATCATGAACCACCCAGAGCACTCCTTGCATTTTCACACTCCTTGGGGAAGTGCCTCCTTCCTGCAGCCAGGGCAGAGCATTTCAACAATGCAGAGATGACAACACACTCAGGCACTGCAATGGCTGTCTCTGCTCAATCACTTGGCTTCACAGAATGAATCTTCCTTTCCAAGAAGCTTGTCACCAAGTCCCCCCATCGCCCTGCCACAGTGCTGAGGTCCAGCAGCATTCCTAGGCAAAAGACTTGACCATGCTTACCATATGATCAACTCCACATGCCACATCTACCACCTCACCGGGTACAGTCACCTGGATCAGATACATGAGAATGGGTTAGTTATCAAGCCAGTACTTCACACTTGGTATTTCCCATTTCTCAACCTCCTCCTGCTCAACACACCAGCTGGCTTCACAGGGCCTTGTACCAATGGAAGTGACAACTTCCAAAAAGAACAAGATTGAGCACCAGTCATGCTTGTGCACTGAGCTGTCAAATACTCTTCTGTTTCCTTCACAGAAGCATATAAAGCTTTGGAAGGACAGGAGAGCCAGCTCACTACCAGACCACAGAGACTGTAGCCTCAGCTCATCTGTTCAGCAGCAAAAGCATCATGACTGAAGAGAGAGCATAATCCAGAGAGCAGGAAGAGCACCTGCCCAAGCACTGTAAGGATTTGCCTCTTCTCTCATCAACAAGAACTGGAACAAGGCAAGGCTCAACTCAGCCTAAGGCAGTTTGTGCTTTCATGCTGAGAGAGCAGCTCCTCACTCCTGAAATTACAGCTCCTTCACTTAAAGCTTTCCTCAAATTTGAGGAAAGCAGAGGCTAAAAAAGCAAGTTTTTCCTTAGAGATAAATGAGAGGACAGCTGGCTAGTTCTAGGGCAGGAGGAGGTCACAGAAAAGGATTCTGCCATGTTCCCATAGTCCTGAACAGGAGCTGTTTGTCTGAAGGAGCATAACGTCCAATGTCGACACTCAGGGAATACAGGACATGCCACACTTGGTGAACTCAGAAATCCCACTCAGCCCCAGCAGTGTGATTTTAGGCAAATGCTCCAGAGCTGGTCTGGTTTTATTCATTTATAAAAGGAGGAGAAAACACTACAGAAACATTTACTGCAAGCTCAGACACCTGGACAGAGACTCCAGGGGGGTCCAACTGATTGCCTACCTCCTCTCCCACTTGGCCTTTATGGAGACCAGGTACATCTGTTAGGCTGAGTGCTGAACTCCAGAGCCAAGCACTCTTCTACAGTCACTAAGTCTGGCTCTCAAGAGACATGTGAGAGAACGGAGTGGAACTGGAAGTGCTGTGTAACAGCTATGAAAGCAGTTGAGTAAGGACCTCTTACTGTAACCTTGCAGTCAGTCCAGTGACCCACCAACACAGCTGAAAAGGAAGCCCACCATGTGGACCTGTAGCCACAACAGTCTGACCAGCATGACCAAAATGTTGACCTAATTTAATGAGTAATCAAAGTCAGGCTTACTGAATAACTCTATCCCTGTAATCAGGCTACACAAAGAACCTCTGGAAAACAAAGCCCTTCTACAGTCATCTTAGACTTCCACTTCTTTCAGAATTACTCAACAAAACCACACAGCAGATGATGGTCCTTGTCCCCAAGATAACAAAAACTAGCCAAAGAATATACTCTTGGCCTTAATATCACCATTCTTACCCTCCATGGGAAATACTGGTCTTCCATTCTTCCAGTTCCCAGGCACCCTCTTAGATTCTTGCCCCATACAAACAGTTCTCCTCTGTCTATATAGCAGAAAAAATAACAGAACAGACATTAAAAAGGAATAGTTCTATTTATGATGTTGGCAAATGTGGCTACAGTATTTCTGTGAGTATACAGGGTTATACAAGCAGTATAACAGCCACTAAATTTACCTCAAAGTACAATGGATGTACTTGTGTTTGGGGAAAATGATGCCTAATGAGCAGGACAAGCAACCAGTTCTGTTTCCCTGTTTTACAGCTCTTGCTTAGGAATTTTATTTGAAGAAAGAGTGCAGCAGAAGAAATCCAGGGAATCATTTGTGCTGGAAGCCACTGATCCATATCAACTATCAGCAAAGCAAATCCAATAAGCAAGGCAGTGAGATTTGTCCCAACCCATCACTTGGGGCCTGCTTATTCCACTGCCTGACAGAAGTGACCTTCTAATGACAGGTGGGGAAAAGCAAAAAACTTGTGTTTAACAGTTAATGTTTGGATCAGCCCCACTGCAGAGACAACCAAAACACAATCTATAACGTCTGTACAATTTCATCAGAACACGGTTTCTAATGCTTTCTGAACACTAAGGGGAGCCCTGTTACACATAATCTGCAAGAGACTGACAGTGTCACATGTACTGCTTGCCCCGAAGGACCTGGCACCGGCACTTCCCCACACCACCACCACGCCCCCCTGCCCAGCCCCTCCAACACTCGCTGTGAGTCTCTGCACTGCCACCCTCTGCTGCTCGATGTTAAATGACTTTCAAATTCCAAACCCTTCAAAGGCTGGGAACCAGCATAGGGTGCATAGAGCACAGTATCATATGCTTTCCATATTAACTGCCTGGGTCTGCCCTCCTCAGGCTGTTAACTCAATTGGCCAGAAGTGCCAAGAAACTCTGACATCTAGCTCCATTTAGACTTGGTTTGAGTTTGTTCATTTATCACATATATTCCTGCTGCTGCTAAAGTGCAACCAACTGACTCATTATGTACAGAGAAATAAAAAAACCTTCCAGGTTTCCTATTTGAGAAAAGTTTTTTGCTTTAGACAAATAACACTTTCTTAATTAAAGCATAAGCTGGTGCAGGAGGTGTGCCAGAGGCCATGCTGACACCTGTAACCCTGCGCTGCCCGCCGCTCCAGTGCATCCCAGTGTGCTTTCAGTTTCAAGACAGACGGGTGCTATTTTGGGGGTTGGGGGTTTTTTTGGCTTTTTTTCTTTTTTTCTGCCAATAACACAGCAATGTGACTTCTCCATGACAGCAGGATGAGAAACTTACTTGTAAGTGCTGCAAACTGGCTGAGTCCACAGCGAACGTGAGCAACACGGATGTCCGAATTGAAGTCTGACCACCCAAAAAGGCTGGGTGGGATCATCTCTGGCACTGCTGTCTCTATTAGGTTTGGTCCTTTCCCAAGAATTCCATATCCCCAGACAAAAATATTTCCTTCTTCTGTATTATAATAAGAACACATTCTGTAAGAAAGTCTGTGCTTGCAAAATTCATGCCATGACCAAAAGTTGATCAGAAACAAAGGGATATTTTCCTTTCTACTAAATCAGTCTAAATCCTTTTGATTATTTAAAATCTGTAAACAATGCATTCCAATCCCAATGCCTCAGTTTTTTCCTAAGCTGTGTAAGCAGATCAAGCTTCTCAGGCAAAACTTTCACAGGGAAATAGTGCCAAGACAGTGTGGGCTGGATAAAATACTTCAGCTTACTGACTGATGGGACAGAGGTTGAGGGTTTATCATCACGGCTTTCTCCTTAGAGGCACACCCAAGCTACCAGCAGGCTCATCACTCTGCCTGGCATTCTGCCCTAAGCTGGGTGTCTGGGAAAGTCAGCACTTGGACCGTGGAAAACAGAGTAAGTTTCTATATCAACTAGTTCTGTTTCTTTCACACTAGAAGCTAAAATGTCTGGTCATCACAATGACCCCATTATACATAGGAATGTCTTCCTTGAGATAACCCTTCCTAAAAGTAGCACAATCCCCTCCTCCATTCCTTCACTCAGCAACCCTCCAGCTGTGCTTCTCTGCTGCTGACAATCCAGGGAACAGTCACTAAGAACCTGCTGCAGAGTTTCACTGTTCTCAGAACTCTCCACTTTCTGTCCCATTTATCAAGATTTATAAACATGTCAGATTCACATGGAGTCTGAAGGACTCTTCTTTCTTTCAAGTGTTGCTTTACTTCCTCCCTATATCCACACTCATCATAGGCCACACATGGTTGTGTGTCCAGCAAAGAACAGCCAACAGCAGCCATGCTCTTGCTCTAGTCTGCAGAATTTCTCAAAACAGCACACACTGCAAGCAATGCTCTGCACTAGTGGAAACAACTCCTCTAGTACGTTCTTAAATTACAGGTTTCTCAGTCTCAAAGCTTTCCTCGTAAAAGAGAGTACTTCTCTGTGTCCAGAAATACACATACTTGTTCCATGATGTTACAATCCACCATGGCCTTGCACTAAAGTGGATGATCCTAGACATGAACTGACCTGTTAGCACAGCACTGCCAGTCCCTCCACAGGCAGCCTCCTTTATCTTCCCAATCTTGAATGGCAAATGTCTGGGAACATTGACCTGTATGAGATTGCAGAAGAGTTGTTAGAGACAAGGTGAACTGCAAACCAGACACATATTTAACTTATTCTCTAGTTCTGGTTAGAGCTTGCATACACTGGGTTCCTGATACAACCTTTATTGCCTGAATAACAGTATAAGTGAAAGTCCCCAGAATTAAAAAAAACTACATGAAATTCATGAAGGTGAGGTCAAGCTGGAAAAGGTTACCCACTGGAAAGCTTACATGGAAGGCAACAAGGCTGGGAATGCCTAATGTCTGCATCTATCTCTGGCTCTCCAAGTCAGACACAACAAGGAAGTCAATAGGTGAGCATGTTTGCAAGTTTTCACCATGGACTACATCACTAAAATTTGGTCTGCAGTAGCATTTTTGAACATAATAGGGAAAAATAACCCAATGAAAATTGCACTTCTTTGGTGCAGTCCAACATAACAGAATCATACACAGCTTGACAGATGCAACATGTAATCCCTGATTCCCCAGTTCACTATTCCACAATTTGGACTTCACCTGTATTGTGGCTAAGACTCATTTTTGCCACTCATCCATTTCAGACCCCTCTGACCTCCACTGAGCACCCAGTCAGGAAAACTACACAGTATAACCTGATGACTGTTTTCAGGCCTCATGGATCTCAGTATCTAGCCCTACACTAACAATCCATCAGGAGAGGCATGGCAAACAAAGGTTTCTAAGATTTCACTATTGTAATGCAGTTATCTGCCCTTAGTCTTCTGCCAAGAGTAGCTTGAGCATTAATAAATTCCCTGACACCACTTCCTAAACTAACTGTAAGAAGAGCCCATATGCCTAATGAGCTCAATACTACAATGCCTAATGTGAAGTCAGCACTGTATTTTTGCCCCAAGCAAGTATGGTGCAAAAAAACTTTTATCTGTGAGGCACTGAAATTTGTTGAAGACTCAGTTATAAACCTACAAAGGATATCCACTCGAAATTCTGTATTAGCCAGAAAAAAGACTAATTCCTGTCCTGAAACTCACAAAAGCACCTGAGCTGGGTCTCAATTTGGAGCAAAGTCCATAAAAAATATGGGGTTCTTAGACTAAAAAAGTGGGGTGAGGCAACACAAGCCTTTGCCTATCAAAGCTGGGAAACATCCTGCCCTAGAGCAGTACACACATGTCAGACAGGTTGGTTTTACAAGCATAAGTAAAAGCAGCCTGCTGCTAATAGTGTTAGTTTGTATCAATTTATACTGCTGTCAGAAAGACTCAGAAAAGGAAGAAGTGTGTCATTTTTAACTCTGTGCACAGCAGCTGAACTGAAACATGTAAAAGCACACTCCCAGGCCAACTGACCTGTGTTGTTTCTGTGACAGATGCCAACTGCAAGTATTCTGAATTTCCCCAACCAAAGAGCTCTCCTTCATCTGAAACAGCCAGACAACAGTCCCCATAAGAAGAGACCTGGACAATGTTTACTCCAGCAATGTCACCATGTAGCTTAGTAGGATTACTGGTGATGTTGTAATGTCCAAGACCTGAAAGAATAAAGGTTGAGAGACGATGAAGAATTTTTTTCCAGACACGTAACACCTGCATTGGATTTTGTCATGTCACAAAATCACCCATCCTCCAAAAGACATCTTTCTGTCCACACTGCTTAACTTCAATGGACAGTCTCCACAAACACCACTTTCACTAGCCAAAACCACTTACAACAACTTTACACAATCACACTTGGAAAACAGCCTCATCTCTCTTGTCTGCATGGACCAAAGTGTTTAAAGAACAGTAACCAGGCAGATACCCCAGCAGAGATGAAGTTTCACAAACTGGCTGCATTCTGTCTCCAGCAAAGAGAGCTATGAGTGACAGCATGCTGCAATCAGTTAGACAACAGCAAGGGAAGTGGCAAAAGAGGCTGTGAAGCAAATGTTTTACATGCCCATGCCAAATTGCTGCTTGGAAAAAGAGACCAGAATGTAGATGACAGGAAGATGGGCTACTGTATACTGGCACAAAAAAACCTTCCCTGGGAAGAACACAGCGTTGGGAGCAGCAGAAGGACTAAACACGACTGTGAGGAAGTTCTCTGACAGCAAAAGCCACCTGACAAAGGGCCTGGCCAAAGATCCCACGCTAAGACAGCAGAGGCTCCCAAAGGGCTCAGTTAGTTCAAAAGAGCGAGAAGCAAAACAGAGCCTGAAACAAGAATTAGGAAGGCAAAGCCTACACAAAACTGGGGAGCTAAGCAGCCCACATCACTTCTACACCCTCTCAGAAGCTTTAACCATCAGACAGACTTTCCTCAGACTGCATGACTGGACTGCCAGCGTGGCATCCTAAAGCTACTCCAAAAATGAACTGGATTGTCTCAGTTTGGTTATACAAGAGCACTGAGAACTGCACACAGCTGGAAACATACCAGCCCCTTTCTGTCCACACACACATGACAAATACACATCATAAGCTCTGAATTAGGACAACCTGTGATATTTAAAAATTCCCTGAAAAACAAGCTGAGCTGTGCTCCTACCTGTTTGTCCATCAGCTCCCCATCCACATGCATAGACTGCACCTTTCTTGGTTCTAAACAGACTGTGGTCCTGCCCACACACTACCTGCACACAAACAAAAAGTCACAGCTGGTCAGAAAAGATCACATGTTCAGACTCAGTGTAATGAAGAATTACTGGCAGATAACTGTGCAATGAGCCTCTACAAACACCATCAGTTCAGATTTTGACCATTCTTTCCTGATCAAACGTCTCTACAGACAGAAGACCAAGAATAACAGGATACAACACTGAAAACAGCAGAATTTTTTTGATGGAAAGTGATGCTGCAGTTGATTTGTTCTGAGATCCAAAACAAGGAAAGAAAGCTCATTTAAGCAGTACAATACAATAAAGCAGCAAAGAGTAAATAAGAGCTCTCCTTTCCCAGAGTGCTAACCACATGGCTCTTGATGCCAGCTACAAACTGCTATTGATTCCTTGCCATGTAAGTGCTCTAGGCACACAGCTGTTCTCAAATCCACATTTATGTTGAAGTAGCAATCATGTCTGCCACAAGCTTGGCATGAATTAAGGCCAAGCAAAAAGCCATTCAAAAGTAGACATTAAAAATTAGCCAAAAGGATTTCATCAACAAGTTAAGAGAATAACTATGGATACGAAGCACATAACTGCTGTTATCAGCGTGCAAACAGGTATTAAATATTCAATTCCCTCAAAAAAATAAAATCATGAAGAGTCCAAACAGAAGTTTATAAGCCTAATTCAAAACATTTTTAGGATGTACCATGCCACAGTCTCATCAGGTGGATCTAAATGAATGATGGAACAGGAGTAAGGTTTGCCCATAGACTATGGCTACAGGGTCACAGATATGCTCTGCACTCCCTTGCTCTCCTGAGAATCTGCCCTAGAGAAATGCTGGCTAGTCTAAGTGACCATCTCATAGCTCACTTTTGAAAAGGGAAAGACAACAGTCAAACTAGAACAAATCCCAAGCAATATAAAATTGACAAGGGGAACAAGATATCAAAACAGGAAGAGATGAGGTGTCCAAATGACCTCCCTGTACTGGCAAGCCCAGAACTGGGCAATGTACTCTGAGTGTGGCTTCACCAACAGCGGGCGAAGGGAAGAACCACCTCCCTTGCCCTGCAGGTAACACTCCTCGTACTGCAGCCCAGGGTATCATTTGCCTTCTCTACAGCAAGGGCACACTGCAGGCTCATCATCAACTTGGTGTCCATCGGGAGCACCAAGGCCTTTGCTGCAGAGCTGCCTCCCAGCCAGTCCCTCCCAGCACACAGCAGCGTCTGGGGCTGCTCCTCCCCAGGGGCAGGACTTGGCCCTTCCCCTTGCTGAACTTGCTGAGGTTCATATAGGCCCATTTCTCCAGCCTCTGGATGGCAGCACCACCCTCTTGTTTCTCTGCCACTCAGTTTGTCATCTCCTAACCCGCTGAGGGTACACTCAATGATCCAGATCACTAGTGAAAATGTAAACAGGACTGGACCCAATATTAACCCCCAGGATACACCACTCGTTACTGGCTTCAACTTGGCTTCTTGCACACGACGCACCCTCTGGGCTCGGCTATTCAGCTGGGCTTTCAATCCACCTTCAGAACAGAGTTCAGATGATCCTCTTACCTGCACAACTCTGCTGTCAAACTCATTCAGCTGGTGAATGAGATGGCTTTCACTGGACAACAACCATCCACCAAGAAAAGAAAAGACAACACAGAGGATTTAAGAGGACTGCAACTGAAACCCACTTTATACAAAGGAGATTCTTTTACAGGAAGTTCCACTGCACAATAACGGTACAAAGAAGGAACATGAAATTTTACATTCTCTTACTGAAGTTAACAACTGGCACTTTTTACATATATCCTTTCATGGGAATTGGGGGTAGGAGCAATCCTCCAAGACAGTCCCTAGTCTAGAATAAGCAGACATTTCATAATACTGCAGCACCTACATAAACACTACACTTAACAAGAGATTAACCAAATATCCCAGAGCACAGTATGGTGCTAACATCTCTGTCATTCTTTCACAATACTGGGAATTATGAACAATCCAATGACGGACTTGCAGTACCAAGGCTAACAAAAGCTACCTAATTACAGCTATTTTCTCAGACTCTACAGTCCCAAGTGTTGTGGACCACAGAGAGGGCAATGAACACGATATCTTCTAGGTCCTGCCAGGGAATCAGAACCTTCCACTATGCACTTACTCGCTGCTATCTTACAGAGCATTTTGAGCATATGCTTTGGTGGGGGCCAGAAAAAAACTGTTAAGGAAAAGCACTGCAGACTCAGAGGCAGTTACAGCAGAGATTCAACCAAAGGACACCTTTTTCATAATTAAACAGCATTCCTAACACCCTCAGGAACAGCACTGGGCTCTGCATGTCTGAAGGGAGAAAGTCCAACTACTAACACCGATTACCACAAGCAATCTATGAAGGCTGGATTTTCTCACTGTGCCCTGTGAGGTCTCCTGTCTTTTGCAAATGCAGTCAGCAGAATGCTGGTGCCCAGCCTGGGTTCAAGGCTGCTTGTATGACACCTGCAGCACAAAACTCTGTTCTCAGACTCTTTAATCTTAACTGATATGCTTATACTACCAGACTTTCTGCAGGGTTGCTTTTATCCAATTATGTTCTTAACATTAAGAAAATTCAGGATCTTCAAATTCTCACCTGTAAACTTCATCTTCAACAACCTTCCGGCCGCACTGTCCATAAGAATTGTTTCCCATTGTGAAAACTGAAAATCGATGATAAAATGCATTAGTTTCATTACTGTCCAATCCCCTGAAAGCCTCTTTTCAGGCCAACAAATTATTTTCAAGCCACTCTCAGTTTGAAAGGTGGAACAGAGTAACAGAAAAATGGCACAAGCTTTCTTCAAAGCAAGTCCACTTTAATTCAAGTGATTGAATTCATTTTCATCAACAATACCCAGCGATTTTGTTGAGGGAACAGCAAGGGTACCTGGAGCCCACTGGCTGTTTGTCAGGAATGGGTTAGTTCATCCTGTGTTGTCAAGGAGACTCAGAAACACATCAGCATTCCCACTGGAATGGTAAATCGCCCAACCAACCATCTCACACACTGCAAAGCTGCACTGGATCACTCAGCGCAGGACCAAAGCCAGTGCACCAGAGAATTTCCAAAGAGATGGAGAGACTGTTCACAAACAGGATCTTCTCTATAAAGGGCTATTAATTAATTACTTATTTTTACAAATGTAGCACTCCATGGCTTCAAGGGAAAAGTAACACAGGAGTATTGGCACAGTCATCTAAAGCTGCGTTCAAAACTGTTTGAGTGAACATGACAAATGGGCTGCACTTCAGCCAGGTCTGGGGCTACATAAACAAACCTCATAATGAAAAAGCTCCCAGCACATTTACAGTTTGAGCCAAGCAGAGTCGTATCTCTCCCTTGCAGGTGCAATCCCACAAAGGCCAACAGCTGCCTGTATCCCATTTACAGTGCAGACAGACCACCTGGGGTCAGCTCTAAAGGACAGAGAACAATCTTTTTTCGAGCTTTTAATAAAAGCATAGTCACGCAACCCTTATCACCAGCACAAGCAACATTATACCTCCTTCACTATCTGTCAGGACCAGGGAATGGGCTCTCCCACAGGACACCTGCAAGACTCGAGTCTGTTGCGGCTTCTCCAGTGGCAACGGAATTGGAGACGGTTCCAAGACATATTCATAGCCCCTAGCTTGAAGAGAGAAAAATGTTAAGTCAGCAGCTTCCACAAAGGAAATTTAGCATCTATTTGCTGATCCTGTGGTACATTCACACTTTCACTTCTGCTTTGTTACAACAGCAGATACATTTTAGAAAGCCAAGACTAACCAAGGAGGCTGACAGAAATCTATGGCAGAGAGAAGGTAAAAGCCTTGGCGACGGCTGAAGCCAATAATCACTGCCTAATTAAAACTCTACCATACCCTGAGGCTGAATTAAGGCTTCAGGTGGCAGAAGTGAGAAACTGAGGCTTGCAGCCATATGTTCAACCACTCTGGTGACTAAGGCTCGATTACTAGAGCTTCACACCAAGCACAAACTAAGAACTCTGAAAATGGGGATTTAGGGCTTCATATTTAAAGAACAGTAGATTAAAGGCCTTTTCAGAAAAAAAGGAATGCAAGAAAAACTAGCTAGGCTAGCTCCATAGGGAATAAGTGATCTTATTAAAGAAAATAACATGTTGTACTTGAAAAAGACTTAGTAACTAGAAGAATATGTAATCAGTTAGTTCAATGGGGGAGAAAAAAGAAGAAAAAAAAGAACAGCAAAACATAAATCAGTACTAGGGAAAAGGTTAAGGGGAGATAAAAAGCTTTGATATCAAAGAAAGTTACTGTAAAAAGTTAAATCAAATCCCAGAGGACTCAAAGCAGTCTTCTGCTCACATGCAGCAGTGCTTCAACTGGTTCTCACAACCTTCAATAAAGACAAGAATTAAAAAAACTCTAGAAAATCCTCACACGCCCTTTTGCAGTAAGACACTGGTGGATGTGGACAGGCAGAACAGGATGTTTGTGAATGGCAGGTGCCCATCACGCAATGGAGCAGGAGCTGAAAGGCAGCCAAGTCTCTGTCTGAAGACACATGGAAGTCACAAAGCAAAAAAACCTTTTCCTTCCTCTCTATTCCTTCCAACAGTGCAACACAAGCTACTGGGATCTCTGCTAATCATCACTGATAGCTGAGGGATTTTGGAGCAAAAAGGCAATGAGGTGGCTAAGGAAGAAGACGGTGAGAGTAAAATATTAGTAGTTTAGACAGAACCATCTAAAAGTCAGAGGGTTGCAAATGCCCCTGGAAATGAAGCACCTACAGGGACACAGTGTTGGAACCAGCAGGTAAGGAGGTGAGTTTGCAAAACACTAATGAGCAGCACGTGCCAAAAGAAAAGCTCATCTGCGGGAAGGAAAACAAGAAGCAACAGCAACCCCCTGATCTGCACCACACTTTCTTATCAGGGCTTGAACTGCAAAACTATTTAACCTATTTCTGGATTCTCCGGCAAAAATAATCTCCAGGTCAGATGAAAAGCAAAACACACCTGAGACATCACAATGTACAGAACTAAGACACAGCAAGAGCTGAAACCTGTAAAAGCAGAAGTGAGGAGAGGCTTTTGCAGCCCCTGCATTTTGCCACTGCAGTTTAAGCACACACTTGCTGCGTGCACACACTCCTGGGGACCACCCCTCCAGCCAGCACAGAACAGCACCACTGCAAACCTCAGCAGCCTCCACTGCAGCTGCAACTTCCTTTTGCTTCTCCACAAAGCTTCTGCCCAGATCAGATGCACCCAACCTTAATGCATTACAATCTTACACACTAGAAAGAGAAAAGCTGCTTTCAACATGATGATCCTCAATTGTTTACAGAGGAATGACTTCAAAGACAGCCATTCTATGGTGAAAATTTGTGTTTTCTTCTATTTGCCTTTGGTGAAAGGTGTCAAGATTCTGCACAGAAATCATAAATGGTTTGGGAACCTGGCAGAAGACAGAATGACTGAATAATGTGTTTTTCTTTTGAAATTCAAATTGTTATTAAAATTATAAAAAAACTCCTACAGCTTCAAACACACACACACACAAAAGGAAGCACTGACTGTGTAAAAAGAGCTCTGTGGGAAAGGAATTTAGTTTATAAGTGCAAAGGCAACAGAGGGGAGCAAACTCCCCTGCCAAAATTGTTTCATTAACTAGCCCCCTAAATTGTCTACTATGGAACAACAGCTTCAAAGCCACACCTTAGCCAACATCCACAGTGTGCAGAATAAACAGTTCCATTCCTGCCTGAATGGAACTAAACTCTGTAAGTGCAGTGCATACAAGAGGCACACCTTGACCAATTACAAAGCACAGAACAACACAGTGAAGTTCCAGAAAGATCTCTTCAAAAAACCAAAGCACAGCTGGCACTGCATCAAAGCCTCCTCACATTTTTCACACCTTCAAACTGAAACTTCCTGTACCACAGGTATCCTGCAGTGCTCCGTGCCCATCCTTAGAACACTTCAATGCTTACTTTGATCTCTTCTGCTTCTTTGGAATCCAAGCTGGGAATCCTTGTTGAGTCCCATACCCCACACTTTGGTGATGTCTGTGGTCTTGGAGGCCAGCAGGGTGAAGCCATAACCGCAGGCAGCAGAGGAGATCTTTGAAGACAAACAAACCCCACACCACTGTTAGAAATTGTGGCTTAGAAAAGCAAGTTTCACCCCATGGTATTTGTTGATCAGCATTCATCCTTCATGAAGCTAAATCCATACATGGCCCAAATTCATGGCACGGATGATCTTGGAAAAATTATCAGAAACATTCCTCTGTGATAAGCACAATGGCACAAATTCAAGTCCAAGGTTTTTGCCTTTGAGTTTTGTTTTCACATGCACACATCTGCATGTAATGCATAATTTTTGCATTACTTCGGCCCCATTCAAAAACACAACAGGAAGACCTGTTTGCTGACCTGCATCAGCAAATGAAAAAAAATCAAAGACATTAAAAGAGTAACATTCCCATGTTTTACTCCTTTTGCAAAAAGACCCCACCACAAAAGCTACATGAGGAGCAGCTGAGATCACTTGGTTTGCTCAGCCTGGAGGAGAATAAGGGCAGAGCTCATCGGGATCTGCAGCTCCGGGGGCAGCTCCGAGCTCCGCTCTGTGGGGACCAGGGACAGCACCGAGGGAATGGCTGGAGCTGTGCCAGGGCAGGGTCAGGTTGGATCTCAGGCAAAGGTTCTTCCCCCAGAGGGTGGTGGGCACTGAACAGGCTCCCCAGGGCAGTGGGGCTGCCAGAGCTCCAGGAGCGTTTGGACGATGCTCTGGGGCACAGGGTGGGATTGCTGGGGTGTCTGTGCAGCATCCAGAACTGGAGTCGATGATCCATGTGGGTCGCTTCCAGCTCAAGATATTCCATGAATGCTCTGACCCTCTTTACATTGGGCAGCAAAGCACGATGAGGGAACTACGTAGGCAAAAAATAACACGATTCTCAAGACAAGCTTCCCACTAGTTTGGGTGCAGCCACAGAGCCACTGGAAGCGAGGCCCGTTTTCTCTGGCAAATGCTCTTCACACCCTGGTTGTCTCACGCCTCTGACAAAACTGCAGATATACATTTTCCAAACTGTGTACTGCTACAGTTATACCAATAATCATCCCAAGTAACACCGCTATATCGATAAAACGCAGTGAATCACGACACAGCCTTTAAGCCCGATCCCGGGACGCCGCTCTCGGCCGTGCGGACCCTGAGCAGGCTCCGGGCTCGGGGCTCAGGCGGCCCCGCCCCACCTTCTCCTCCGTCTCCAGGCGGTACGGCGTGGGCTGGATGCGCCGCGGCTTCTTCCAGCCCGCGTCCGGCTTCACGAAGCTGGGCACGCCCAGGGCGCCCGAGTAGCTGAAACCCCAAACGAACACGCGGTCCTTCCGCTTGGCCGCCTTCCCCGCGTACTGGAACACCGGGGCGGCCTCCTCGGCCTCCCGCAGCTGGCGGGTGCTCGGCGGCCTCGCGGTCCCGCGCAGGCCCCTGCGGAGCAGCAGCAGCAGCAGCAGCGGCGGCCGCGCCGCCCTCAGCGCCCTCCGCGGCCCCAGCGCGCCCATCGCCGCCTCAGGCCGCCGCCATCTTGCCGCTCTCTCACCCGCGGCCCCGCGCGGGGTCATCGCCTCGCGCGCACGCGCCCTTCGCTTAAAGGGGCTACGCCGGGGGTGGGCCCTGCAGCGCCCGCACGGCAGCGCAGCCAGAGCGGGCCCGGGGGGAACACGGACCGAAATCCAGACCCAAACCGAGATCAGACGTCAAACCCAGGCCCAAACCTACGCGGAGACCCAGACCCCACGCCAAATCCAGCCCCAGCCCCGCCTGGGGTGGGCATGGCAGCGCTGGCACCCAACCCCAGCCCTACACCCCCTGCGTCCCCGTCCCCACAGCCCGCACCTTGCTTGCCTTTTCAGCGAGCAGAGCCGCCCCTTCCAGCGGGAGCTGCCCCTCCCAGCGGGAGCTGCCGCCCCTCCCAGCGGGACCTGCCGCCCCTCCAGCGGGACCTGCCGCCCCTCCCAGCGGGAGCTGCTGCCCCCTCCAGCGGGACCTGCCGCCCCTCCCGCCCCGCCGCAGCGAGCCCTGCCTGGGGAGCCCCTCGCCCTCGGACGCTGCCGGGCCTGTCAGGACCCACACTGAGCTGTCGAGTCTCCTTTATTGATGAACATCACAAAATCATTCCAAATAAAACAGGTGATGAAAGGGTGTCTGGAGCGGAGGGTGCGGCGGCTGCGCAGCCCCAGCCCCGCCGGGCAGGCCCTGCCGCGGGGCCGCCCCGAGCCGTGTCCGGGCAGGGGCTCGGAAGGTCTCACAGGATCCTGCTGCGGGTGCTCTCGGTGCAGCGGGTCAGGATGACGTCCTTGCTGGGCCGGGGAGGAACTGCAGGCTGGGCCTTGGCCTTGTTCTCCTGGGGCTCATTCCTCTCCCCTGCGAGCAGAGCAGAGGCACGGAC
This sequence comes from Pithys albifrons albifrons, assembly GCF_047495875.1. Classification (NCBI taxonomy): domain Eukaryota; kingdom Metazoa; phylum Chordata; class Aves; order Passeriformes; family Thamnophilidae; genus Pithys; species Pithys albifrons. The sequence goes on from NC_092478.1 coordinate 11,548,090, forward strand.
GGCTCAGGGCGCTCCACGGCCGCACCCTCGGGAATGGCCACCGGCCCCCGATATGGGGATGGCCACCAAAGCTGCTGCCTCTCCTCCCCGCTGCCTGCAATGGGCTTCCTGTGGGTCAGGCCGGTGGGTGAGCCCACGGTGTGCAGCTGGGAACTCTCCTCAGGGGAGGCCCAGCGTTAGGGCTGCACAAGGAGCTGCTTTCTTGGCAAGGCCAGGGGCACTGCAGGGCGCTGCCAGATCTGAAGGGCCTGCCCCCACGGCAGCGTCTTTCTCATGAACAGAGGCTTTGTACAAGGGGCTGGAGGGACAGGATAAGGAGGAATGGCTTCACAGTGAGAGAGGGCAGGCTTAGATTAAATAGTAGGAAAAAAATCTGGCCTGTGAGGGTGGAGAGGCACTGGCACAAGTTGCCCAAGGAAGCTGTGGCTGCCCTGTGCTTGGAAGCATTCAAAGCCAGGTTGGATGGGACTTGCAAAACCTGGGATAGTGGAAGGTGGGATTTGAACAGGATGTTTTTTAAGGTCCCTTCCTACTGAAACCTATGATTCTTCATGCAACACTTCCCTCTGGGGGCTCTGCTGACTGCTAATGTACATGCAACATGTGTACCGATGCAATGGCAATTATAAGGGCAGCACAGGTGAGGCTGGTGCACAGAGGGAAGGCAGCAGAGGCCCTGAATGCCTCCCTGAATGCCTCCCTCCAGGTCTGGGTTCTACTCTGTCTGACCTATAGCCAGGGGTAAGAAACTTCATTGAAAGAAATGCCTCCCTGCACACACTTTCCCCACAGGAAAAGGGCAGATGGGCACAGTGTGACCTCAATGTGCCATCCTGCTCCAGCTGCCAGCACGAGGGGCACAGGCCACACCTGCAGGATTCCAGTCCCATTGAGACTTACTGATGGCATTGGCCTTGTTCTGGCTCAGGATGTACTTCTTGCTGTTCCTCCTGTAAATCTCCTGGCTGATCTGCTTCCGGCCCTGTTTGTGGATGCTCTGCACATTTCGGATGGTGGATCTGCAGGGAGTGAGAAACAAAACTTACAGTTTCATGCTGGCAACTCTCACACCACACATTTCTTTCCTCGTGCTCCCTGCTCTACTTCACTGAAACCCCAAAGTTTCTGCTTTTGGGTTTTGCCTGGTGGGTGCCTGGTGGGACAGCCATGAGTGAGACACGATGTGTGATGCGTTCAGAGGTAGCTGGATGGTGCTTTGGAAGGAAACTTTGAAGGGTGAACCCTGAACACAAGTCTGCAAAGTAATGATGGGGATGGTGAGGAAGATTGGGCATAAGGCTGGGAGGATTAGATGGTCATGAGGTTTGTCCAGGGAAGCCCCAAAAGTGATCTATAGCTCTTTGATGAATGCACCTATCCTGGCTGTAAAACTGAGGTCCCTGGGGTAGGGTTTGGCAGGCTCTCCAATGCCCAAGGACCAGATGCAGGGGAATGGAGTGTGGGGCATGTGTCAGTGTGCACCTGGATGTGTGCTGTTGAACTCACAGCAGAGAAACTACCAAGAGAAGTTAAAGGCTGAGCAGCATGGTGCTGCTACAGGGGAACCCACAGCATCAGGACCATCCCCAGGCCCACAGATGGACATCACCGCTTTGCCTTCACCACCATGGCAGGAGTGAAGTGGCTTCTTAAGTCCACCCCATGGCACTGTCCTCCTGCTCTTCTCAAGGCATCGTGCCTGTCTACCTTCAGCCCCTTCCTGGTCTGAGCACACATCCCATGTCACAGCAAAGCTCTTGCCTACAACAGCAGGGCTCAGCCTGGGTGCCAGCGCCAGCACTGCAGGGGCAGCAGTCACCATGGTGGGGGGACAAGCCACTGTTCTTGGAACAGGCCACCTCACCTCTCCCCAGGGTATCAGCAAGCATCACTGCACTCAAATAGGTAGATCTGGATCACTTTACACTGTCCCACATTCAATCCATGCTCCATCAGAAGCGGATTTGGAGAGATTTTAGAGCAGGGCTGATACGTTTTCTTGCAGGGAAGAAAAGACAGCTGCAACTTCTGCCCTTCCTAGGCATTTGCTTCATATCAGAATTAATGAGTTGATATTGCTTTTTATCTTTTTAATCAAAATAAAATCCCTTCCATTAGCTCAAGTCCTCCCATCAGATTAGGCCATTTGGCAGCTTTGTTTACTCAAATCTCTCCTTGCTTCTCAAAGATTCAGTGCATGCACTTAGAAAATAAGAAAATGGCCAATTTGAAAATTAAAGGAGATTAGCCCAGAAAAGAAAATTTGCAGGACAAGGAGAAATGCCCTCGGCTGGAGGACCTGTGGGAGCAAGGATCATGCAGCCTGGCATCAGCAATGCTAGGGTGCCTCTGGGAGTTGGGGAGAGCTGCTTTTGTGCAGCCCTGGTCTGTCTGCTCTGCTCACATCTCTCCAGGCAGTTCCTCATCAACAGGGCAAGCAGGGGACACCACAACCCACTGTCTGGTTTAATTTCATCTCACTCAAGGAAGAGCTTTAGCTGTCCTCCCCCACCACCCAAGGCTACTCCCACCTCCGTGGAGGAGCGCTCCGGTTCCTCAGCTCACTCTTCATGGAGGTGTTCACCTCCCCAGCTTTTTGCAGGTACATGGAGGGGTAATAACCCGTGGTTTCATCCTTCCTGCAGTGCAACACAAAGCAACATCACTTGCAATCATGGCTCTGTAACTGCCTCCCCAGTCCAGGAGAGAGACTTGATGATCCATGAGGGTGGTCACAGAATCCCAGGTGGTTTGGGTTGGAAGGGACTTTAAAGACCATCTTGGTCCAAGCCCCTGCCATGGGCAGGGACAGAGAAGGTTGCCCCAAGCGTGTCCAACCTGGCCTTGAACACCTCCAACTGAGGATATCCCATGATTCATGGTTCAGCCTGTCTCCTATGGGTATCATGTGGGTTATCTCCCATCCTTGCAGGTGGGATGAAAGTTGAGATTTTGCAAAGCAAAATGGGCCAGAGCAATTAAAGGCAAAGTAACAGATAATTCTTTTTTTTTCCATCTGCCTCCTTCTTGGGTGTTTCTGAAGTCCCCAGCAGAGGAATCTCCAGCTGCAACATTTAGTATTTGGCAGAGAACAGACTCTGAGAAGCAGCCCTGCAAAAGGAAGTGCTGGGCAGTGGCACCAAACAGCCCACAGCTTCCACAGCCCTGATGTGGATAACCACAGGTGCATCCCTTCCCTCTGCCTGAATCCTGTTTGCCTGACATGTTTTTGGCATCTCTCACCTGATGACCCACCAGCCATCAAGGAGCTTGTGGATGACTTCAATGGTATCACCCTCCTTGAGGGTCAGCTCGTCCTCCTCCACAGCTGTGTAGCTTTTCTGGACCACATAGGACTCACCTGCACACAAAATGGGGATGGCAGGTCATGCACTACCATCTGAGGGATAGGGCTCAACCTCCCTGGCTGCTGAGGAGAGAAGGCACCAGAACATTTACCCTACATTTTAGGCAAGACCCAGCATGCTTCACGTTTATATTCGGACTTTCTCCAGCCTTGTCAGTGCCCGTGACTCATCCCAGCCACTCAGTCATGTCTCCAGAAGAAAGTTGTGTGCAAGAAGTGGAAGCACAACTACCTCTGCTAGAAAGTGTGTTCAGAACTGGGTTGATGAAATGAGGCAAAAGGAAGTGTTGTGCTAATAAAGCCTGTTGCAGTGTTGTAAAACTCATAAAGCTGAAGCCTGGTAAGCAATCAGCATGACCCTGTGGGACCCCCCCTCTGCTCTGTGCAGTGAGGCCCTGCTCCTCACGGCCGGGTGACACGAGGGCCCCGCGCTCCTCCACTATCCCAGCACTTCAGCATTCACCCAGCCAGCTCAGCACAGCCACTGCATGAGATGAGCACCTGTGAGCAGCCAAAACATGTGTCTAATGCTGAGTGGCAGGTCATGGGAAGCTCCCAAGGTTGACAGTGAGGCACGAAGCCACGAGATTTGTCCCTCCTGGCAGTTCCTCCAGCAGCATCTCCCTGCCCCGAGATCCTGCTCAGTGTGGATTTCCCAGCCTTGCAGTGAGCCATCCCAGTGGGGAGCTGCAGTGGGCTGTGTATTGATGCACACCCTAGGCACCCCAGCATTTTACCAGCATAGTTGGGCTCCTGCTCTTCAGACTCATCAGGACCATCCATTGGCTCCAGATAGGCAGCAGGCACCCAGCCCCGTTTATTCTTCAACTGGCAAAACCACCAGCCTGCAAGGAAAGCGGTCATGGAGAAGAGCAGGAAATACTGTGGGGGCACCATGGGGGCACTGGCACCGAGTCTGTCCCGGATGGGCGAGGTGCAGGCATCCTCATGTCCTGGACTGAAGGGACAGTGCTGGGGCTGGTCTCTCTTGGCACAGTGCAACCAGAGAGCTTTACCAGTTCATCCTGTTCCTGAGGCACACCAAGAGGTTGCACTGTCTTCTAGAATTGCCCCTCACCCTTCAGCTCATGCACTGTCACAACTAACTCACATACTGCATTTGGACTGAAGATGCAAGGGCAGTTCTCATCTCTGCTGAAATGGTGACAGGGAGGGGGCTGGTCCTCAGGGGCTCTTCAGAGGGCTGGACACATACCATTCTCACTCTTCTCCACGACATCCACCATGTCCCCAGCTTTTAGAGCCATCTCAGATGTGGAGCTCTTCTCGTAGTCAGCGATGGCTCGGTAGGTTTGCAGGACAATGGGGCCCGTGATGTCTGCATGAGGGAAGTGAGAGATGTTCCCTCTCCCAGCCCCCAGCACAGAAACACCCTGTTTCAAGTAGTCCAGAAACAGCCCCAGGACAGCCCAAAGTGCTCTCCCAGCCTCTTCCATTCCCAAACGAGCTGGATCTCTGGACAGTGACTCATTCTCCTTGAGGCTTTGGCTTCCCCCCAACTGCAGCTCTGGCTCAAAGACTGTGCTCTTGGTGAGGGCACCTGCTGTGGGATGGCAGTCCCTCTGCCAGGTGGGCTTTACTGCTACCGAGACAGCTGCTTGCACCTGCCTGAGACCTCTTACCTGTGGGGTTTCTCTTGGAATCCTTTGGCAGGAGGAAGACCTCAGGCTTCTTGTTCCTAGACATTTCAGAGCAAAGGCAGCTTAATGCCAACCACCCCTATTGATCAGCAGCCATGTCCTCCCTGTAGGCTATGCCAGCACGCACAGGCAAGGGAAGCAGGATTTGCCCCAAACTGGCAGGCATCTGGACTCACAAGCTGTCTGTGACAGGGTTCATGTCATCATGACGGACCTTGAAGAAGGTGACCACATGCAGGCACCGAGAGATCTTGTGGGGCAGGTTGACCAGCGTGTGGCAGTACTCAGCCAGTGTCCCCTGCCTGTTTTCAGTCGAGCGCTGCCCATCAAACCACTTTGGGGCTGGGGGAGAGGGACAAGAGCTCAGAAAAAGCAGACAGAGAGCCTTATTTTTAATACTTTCCCAAGGAGGCTGCTCTAAATCATTAATTTTGCCTTGCAAACAAGCAGGTCTGGCCCCAGGGTGCTGCATGGCTACATGATGCTGCCCATAATGTGGAGCTCTGGGGGAGCATAGCTCGTGCAAGCCCAGAAAAGATATGGTTTGACCCCATTTCAGTTTCAGGATAATTGCCACATATGTGTTCAAACTAAGCCCAGCTTCTGGACCACAAACACAGCAGCTGCACTGGGGCACCAGGAAGGGCTCAGGGGACAAGCCTGTGGCCAGAAGAGACATACTTATTCCCCTGTCCCACTGGCCATGATGCTTTTGACCCCAGAGCTCCAAAATGCCACTGGCAGCTCCAGCCCCAGCAATGCTGAACTGCATGACAGGGGGTGCATGTGTGTGGTCGGTGGCACTCCCATGGCCCCCAGCAGTCTGACACCTGCCTGGTCCCCAGTGCTCTCAGTTCCCCAAACAGAACAAGGATGCTTTGAACAGCCCCAGCATTGTGGCAGAAGCACATGGGAACAGGCCCAGCATGGCGGTATCAGTTTAGCCCCAACGGAGACCCCCCAGACATGACACTCACACTACTGCACAGTGCAGGCTTATTCCTGTTCAAGAGGTATCAACCACAATCTGCACTTCGTTCTCAGGCTCTCTCCTGCCTCCTTTAATGCAGGAAATTAAATAAAACAGGGAAGTTTGCTGACTTGCACCTTGCCTGGGGACAAAGCGTCAGCTGTTTGGATCAGGAGTTCATTCCCTGTCATTCAAGACATACTGCATGGCTTACAAAGTATCTGTGTTGCCATAGGGGCATTAAACCACCCCCAGTAATGGTATCAAAAAGGAGGGCTTGGCTTAGCTCGGCCTTGCCAAACCAGATGCTTTGCACCAGACAAGGGGTCACAGCTGATGCTATGGGACATGCCTCTGGGATGCTCAGCCTTTGGAGAGGAAGGATGGGGTCTGTGGGGCTGCTCAGTGTTGGAAGGAACCGCTGCCACTGCTCAGACCTTTCCAGGGTTTAGATTTCAGGCCTGGTGGACAGGAATGATCACACCACGGCAGCCAGCACAGCTTGACCAACCAGGGTATTTCCTAACCAGCTGCAATTTCTGTATCACCCCAGTGCTTGCCCCTCACCTGGCAAGTGTGGGATGATCCGGTTCTCTATGTTGATGTCCCCGGATTCAATAGGGAACATCTCCTTCAGCGTTTTCTGCAGAGCAGAGCCAGGCATGGCATGAGGATGGCACCAGGGGAACCCCCTGTGACACCCACCCCCTGCCCGCAGCTTGCCTCCCTTTCAGGCGCTGGCCCCGCTGCCACGAGCATGGGCTGGCTGGATCCCACACCTCAGCACTGGGAGAAACCTACCCAGTGACAGAGCCTCGTTGGCTTCCACCTTCAAGGGGCAAAAGAGATTGCAGGACTGGACACAGAAGCCTCTTTTGAGCCAGGTTTGCTCTGGGGCAATTTCAGATGGAATTCACCCTCCTCTCTTCCCCACCCTGAGCCCTGGTGTGCTGGGCCAGGGGACAGTGCCTGTCCCGGGAGGACTCACGTGGAACTCGTATATCTCAGTAAACCTGCGGTAGATGACCTTTTCGGAGAGGTCGTTCCACTTCACCAGGAACATGTAGACCTGAAGGGCAAAGCAGAAGTTGCAGCTCTGCAGACGGGTGGGACCCCACACTGTGTTGTGTCTGGGGAGCCCCATGGATGTTTTTGTGTCAGAAAATCTGAATGTTTTCCTTCTCCCACCCTAGTGCAAATAGCTCTGCCCTGTCAGTGAGCAAACTGGGCAGTAGGGAAGGTTGGCACGGACAGAGAGGGGAGATGGAAACGTGTATGGGTGCCAAACAAGGAGGAAAAAGCCCTTTTCAAGCCTGTGAAGTAACCAACTGCTTGCAAAGGAGGTGCCCAAAATCTCGTGTTTCAGGACATTTTAGTCTCTTGTTGCCTCCAGCTCATGCCATCAACTATCACCCTTCCCAAAAGGATGCTCTTAGGCCATAGATCACATTTATCTCAGGAAATTTGCTGGACAGGCTTTTTACCCCGGCTAGTCCTCGCTCCTTGCTTGCCAGAAGGTCGCTGTGTACTCACATAGTGCTGGCTGGGGAAAAACCTTTTCTCGTAGCCCAGCAGCTCGATGTGCCGGATGAAGGCGTCCCCCATTGCAGCTCCTGCCGCGGCGTCCCGCTCCGGACCTGCTCCTGCCTCCCGGGGGTCCTGGTGCCCTCCCTGCGCTCACACGGCTCTGCCTCGCCGTGAAATCGCGGGGGAAGCGGAACTCGCGCTGCAATCGCTCCGTAATGGTTTGCCCGCTGTGGTTTGTATTGAGTCAGTGTTTCCCATGGCGAGTTCCTAGCCCAGCACACCCCTTCCGGTGGGTCCAAGGAGAGGGAGGAGGTGGGCTGGGAGAGCTCGGGGATATCCTGGAAGCACCTCTGGAATCAGAGGACAGTGAAGGGCGAGGGCCAGGGTGGCTGCGCTGGTACCCAAGGGTTGGCTCTGACTGCTTGTGCTGCCCCGATGATTCTGGGTGCTGCATCAGAGGCTCAGAGACGGACAGGTGCCTTAGCAATGCCAGAGGAGCTTTTTTACCCTCTCTAGCTGAGCTCGAAGAGCTGGACGAAGCATGTAGCATTCCCTGAGCCCAGGGATGGCAGCACCGTCCTCTGTATGGCTGGGAAGAGCAGGTGGGAAAGCTGAGGCACAGCTCAGGCAGGATGGCGCAGCCACGGGCTGTGTGCAAGAGCTCCTGCCCTTGCATCGCCTTTTCCTTTGAGTTACCTGCGGCTTCCCTAAAATCTGCCACCAAAAGACTCCCTTGAGCAGCCCCCGAGGACCTGAGCCGGCCCCAACGCTGCTCAACGCCTTACCCGAACGCAGGGCTGACTCGGAGGGGACTCCAGGCACTGGGAAACGGCAGCGTGGGCTGGAGACAGACCCTTCCCTCCCGCCCGGGCAGCAAGGAGTCCCTTGCTAAGCCCCTCTGATATGCACCGTCTGCATCCATCTCCTCCTTCTCCCTCTTCAGCCCTGAGCAGAAAGACCTGAATGTATATGAGACCTCCGAGGATCAATCCTCCACTGCTTGCAGGCAAAGGTGCATCCAGGAGTACTTTTGTTCCCACCGAGGACACCCTGGATTACAGCGCTGCCCAGGGTTAGGCAGCTCTGTCAGGGGACAGAGCCGGGACCCGCTCTCCACAGGATGCTCGGCGGGACGCAGCTCCAGCCAGCCGTGAGCCCTCAGCCCCATCCCTGACTCCCGGCGCTCCATCCCTTCCGCGTACCCTGCCCGGGTGCAGCTCTGTCCCCAGAGAGCCAGCGCGTTTCTGTGAGCTGAGCGTCAGAGCGAACCCAGCCCCACGCTCAGCCGGGAGCAGAGGTGCTTTGAGCAATGAGGCAGCAGCCCTGTCCCCTGATCCTGGCAGGCAACAGCTCCAAACCATGGCCGAACTGACAGGGGCCCTCCTCACTGACCAGCAGCAGCAAACTCTGGCACAGTACCAGCCCCATGCCCTTGTTAGCTGTAAAGAAAAAAGCTTGCTTTGGCTGCATTAAAAACATCAACTACTAATCCTAACTTTCCCCTGACTCTTGGGTATGGTGCTTTGCAGCTATGGAGTTCAGAAACATGGTCATTTACATTCGGTTTCTTGTTATTTTAACACGGGGACTTCCCTATATGCAATGCAAACTTATACAGCCACAGAGACTAAAAAAGATCCCTCCAGGGCTGTTTGGATTCTGCTCTGTTAGTCATCAGATAGCTTATGGAGAATACCACAAACTCATGAAAGCTTATTTCATAATTACAATTGTTTGTGCTAAATTTAAAACTGTGTTACAGACATTACTGGAAACCACGCAATTTACATGTTTCTTCCTGTTTTCTCATTCTGTATCTTGTGATGTAGGAAATGAAACAGATGGTGGATTCCACTGCCAGGGATGGGTCAGTTCCCAGGGAGACACCACCTGTAACTCAGTGTCATACTGCTGAGTGTTCCACCAACTGTCTCGCAGCTGTCAAGTATCATTTTCGAAGAAAATTCTCAGAAGAGGAATGACCCATCTGAACAGGCTGAGTTTACTGAGTTCATGAGCTGATTCATGTTTTGGGAAACAAGGCTGACATCTCAATGCAGGACTTGATTTTGAGAAAGGTGAAGATCCATGGCCTCCAGAGCGAGCTGGTAGCAGTGCTCTCAGTAAGGCCCCTCTGCTCTGGAAACGGCATACACAGGACTTCAGGGAATGGATTTGAAGATGGAGTGCTGAAAATAAAGTTTCTTAGGCAAATGGACTATTTGCTTTTCTGCACTGCTCCACCCAAAACCTCTTATGAACTAAGAGCTGATGAAAGGAATGCCACTCTAATCTTTGTTCAAAATATAATTTTGATTTTTGGTAAATTTCAGTTTAATTCAATACAGAGCCAAGGGAGACTTGCTCATGTCACTGATGGCATGCAGCTGTTACACAACGACAGAAATGAGAGCCTGTCCTCTTCCTGGACAGTCGGTCTCTGGCAGGACAGGTACGAAAAGAAACAAAGGAGAAAACGTTCAAGTTTTATATGTGGAAAACTTCAATTCCCAAGGGAAAAACACTGGCCAGCAAGTGCACCACAGACATGCTGGACCTCAACTGGTTGATATGCTGTGAGGAAAGTCAGCATGCCATAACTGAGGAGTGCCCAGTTCCACCATGGACACCCAGGATCCTACACCACTTGGATTGAAAATTCCCATTTAAGAGAAAGGAGCCAGCCCATTGCACAGGACAGGCTTTTAAAGTTCAGTAAAACAAGAATAAATACTTGTCTGCTTCTTTGTCAACACAAACCTTTCATGCCAGAACAAAAACTAGTCAGAGCACTGGTAAGTTGTTGCAACTTTATTTGTTTATTAGTACAACAAAGGCTTTTTAGGGCATTATCATTCAACACCTAAAGAGTGACATACCTCTTGTATTACTAGTTTGAGTGAAATTTTCATACACAGTCAACATCTTAAAAGTTAGGCCCTGTTAGGACTGGAGGTAGATAATTTCTTAATATAAAATTCATATTTGGAAGGTATAAATATTGGTGCAATTATTCTGTCAGTCCAATTTACCTCTACTGGGTGTAACTCAAGATGTCTGAAACCAAAGGTCTCAGTGTTGAGTTCCGACGCACCCCCCGGCATTGCTGCCCACCCTGCAGCAGCTCCACGTGATGCACTCCACCCCCTGACTGCAAGCACCACAGACAGACTCTAGTCCTTCCAGTAAAACAATTGCATTCCCTTTCACTTAAATTTTTTTCAGCACCTGCATACAAAGTTGCAGGAGGACACTCTGCTATTATACACTTGACAAGGCAATACCCTGGAATTATTTATTTTCCCAGTTCCTTTGCTGTGATACTTTGCCCTCATTTTCAGCAAGCACTACAACTCCACCAGCAACAGAGAGCCTTGCTGTGCAGGCAGCTGTGCAAAAAGTGCCTCCTAAAGACGGCTGTGAGAGAAGAAGGGATGGATCATCCTTCTGCCTTTTCAGAAGGGGAAGTCATGCCAGCTGAAACCGGAGAAAGCTGCATTAGCTCATTTCGCCATTCTAAACATGTCCATCAGCAAGTGTGAAACCTGATCCTGACCTCTTGCTGCAGGTGCATTAACTGAGGTGTCTGTTCAAGTCAGCAGTTGGCAAATGGGTCAGGTGGTTATAATATGACCAGTACCCACAGGGTGGGCTAGTGGGCAAGGTGCACCAATGGGCTCGTTTCGTGGAGAGGCACCAGCTGGAGAGCAGAACAGGATGTGTGTTTTCAAAATGCCTCAGCATGGAACTAACCCTGCCCCTCCCAACATCATCAGCACAAGGTCCCGGTACTGAAAATCAAGGGAGCACTCAAATCTGGAGGGAGCAATTCTGAAAACACAAGCACATGTCCTACAGCACCCCAGAATGGCAAAGCATGGGATGCTCTGAATTCACCTGCTGCATTTCAGGTTGGTCCCAGGGAACAGACACAGCACTCAACTGAAATGAAGGTTTCACAATTTTCCTTTAAGATACAACCACCTTACACACCTGGAGCTGGATTTCTGTCTCAAAGGCATGAAAGGACCTTACCTCTTTGCTGGAAGGAAGCAACAATGCTGCAGCATGTTCTACCTGCCTACAGAATTACTGCTAGGACTTGATTTGTTGTAAAATATATCCATGAATAAAATACATGGACCATCAGGAAGGTCTTTATTTAATTAGGGAATAAGGGTTACCATTTCTGCATGAAATGCAGTCATCCCAAGCTCATACCAGTAAAAGAGAAACCTTTACAATATCTGCACCTTTAGAGATTATCATACAGTCAGAACTGTATGTCTCTTATGGCTTGTGAAACTTAAAAAAATATAAAAGTACATGAATATCTTACACAATGTGGGGTGTAATTAGGGGACTTAAAACTAACTGTTGTATTCACAGAATATCCTGAGCTTTTGGCATAGAAGGACTTAGAGCAGATTGTTTCCATAACTAGAGGAACAGAAGGGCATCCCCCACAGCCTTCAGCAGAAAAACTCTCACGTAGGTCCAGGCAACTTTTGCCTATGGTAGGACTGCAAGACCAAACCCATCATATATAATCTGTGTGATACATAAAGCATGCACTTACTACTTTGAATTAACAGAACTGTAACAGGGTTTAATTTGAATTGGTTCCTAATCCACACACTGAAATACTGATGATTTCACTGTCTGTCTCATTAATGTGTACTAATCATCCAGTGAACCAGTTTATCTTTTATTTAGGAAAAACATATGAATCATGACAGGTATAACAGCAAATATTAGTTCAAATATACAGATACTATTGCCCAAGTAACCATTAGTTACTGAAAATTCTTTATTTTTTTTCTTTGAAAATAAACAAAGTGAAGACTTTGCAGGAATTTTTCCTCGTTATAAAAGATGAGATGCATTCAGGTATGGTGCCATTCAGCTGTACTGGGAAATGTAGACAGCCTCAGCTATGTCTCTCATGATTTTAATCCCTGTCATCTCCCCCACATTGCTGCATCAAATTTAGTCCATAAATATATTTCAAGGTAAAACCAGTCATTCCAAATCTACAGTCATTCTTTGCTTTATGTCAATTCACAGAACTGCAGAAAAGTAACCATTTCTATTTAAAAATACAAAAAGGTTTGTATAGAAGGTACTTTTCTTACACAAAAGGGTTTGTATAGAAGGTACTTCTTTTATACTCTCTTATATTACACAGCTCTAGATTGCCCAGCAGACTCTTCTCAGAACTGGATGCTTCTGACTAGATAAAAAAAAAATTTAAAAGTGAGTTAGTTTCATTGCAGACTTGTATCTTATTACAAAAGTGAGTTAGTTGTATTTCAGCTTTGTATCTTATTACAACTATGAGCAGTTTGTGTTGCATTGTCCAGTTCTTTAGGCCTAGATTCAGCAAACATGCAGAAGCTGAATATTGCTCTCTATAAATGTGAGATTAAATGTGTGCTTGAGTGGTCTCTGTAAGAATTTAGATCAAATATTTACTTCAGTATAAATTCAGTGGATGGCCTAAAACATCTAAAATCCAAACCACTGCAGTATCAAATTGTGCAGCCATTGCTCAGACAACGTTTCTGTGACCTTTAATGAACAAGTGAGATGGTTTATATATCTCACTTGGCTGCAGTGCTCTCCATGACAAATCAAAAGTTTTTATTTAGTATATTTTCTCCTGCCACATTCAGTTTTATGATAAATATCCCCAAAGCAGACTTCACTGATTTAATAAGACCACCACTGCTGTGCCTGAAATGCTCAGGGCACAAGACAATTGGGACGCTGATTTTTCAGTGCCTGCCACTTTCCACCACATCATTTCCTTGTCCCAATGTTGCCAGCAGTCTTCCATGTCCCAGGCTGTGTTCATGCTGCACGGATGGAGTGCCATGGCCAAGGCTGTCCCTGGTCTTCAAAAAGTTGGATGGTACCAGGAGTGAAACCTACAGGCTCCAGGCTCTCCCAGCCACTGCTTCATCTAACTTTATATCAATCAAATCAAGTTGCTTAAGTATCAAGTACTGCACAATGAGGAAAACACTTCATTTCAAGTATTATCTAAAAACTGAAATGGGAAGAAGTACTACCACTTCCCTCGAACGAAGCACAGAGTCAAGAACATGTGGGTCAGCATTTTAGATTTAGATTAGATTTGGTAATTTTGGCACTGTAAATTAACCTAGGCTTTTCTTAAATGTTAACAGAAAAGAAAGAAAACTTCTAAAGGAATTTTGTTTGACATCACAGCTAACAGCTTTACCAAGTGTCCCAGGCTCAGAGCTTTCCTGTTCAATTACAATTTGGAAACACAAGGGCATTACCAAGAAAAATGCTCTTTTTCACAACCATGTCAGAACACTTCATAAACACTAGTTCCCTCAGCTCAGTTGTTCTGCCTCCAAGGTATGTAATAACCATTACCTATTTTTATTTTTAGGCCACATTTTCCTAGAACTGACTGCCTCCAGAATTTGAACAGTATGCTTTACATTGTATTTGGATATGGAAGGGAAAACATCCTACATTTTGTACGTGAGAACTGTGATAGATAAAATAATTCACTAGCAAAGGACTGGCACCTTCTGAAATTCAGTATTGTACCTCATCCCTCTTCTTCCCACCAAAATAGATAAAAACAGTATTTGTTGACAGGTGTTGACTGTGTCACGAGACACTAAATTCTTTTACCCAGTATTGATGATGTCTGTGACATCAGGTCTGGTTCTTGCTTTATTTGAGAATTTTCTTCTGTTTTCATATTATCTGTTGAAAAAGAAGTAATGAATGAAGGGTAACTTCCCCACCAATTCTGTTACTGTTGTACTTAATAAGTAAAATCTTATGAAAACATGAAAAGCATTAATTATCCTTTTAACTATTAATGATAAATAAAAATGTATTCACAGCAATCTGATTCTGTGGAAATTACCATTTCAACTTCAATGTAAAGCAGCCTGGGATCTTAGAGAACTCTACAGTTTTTAAACAACGGAAATAAAACCTGCATTAGTAGGACTCTGTCTCTTAACTAGAAACAGACTTCTGCATTTTTCTACTTCAATCTGTCCAAAACAAATTCTGACCCTAGCTAATTTTCTTCTTCAAAGCACAGTATCCCATAGGAAGGCATTATGATATGTTTAAAAAAACATCAAATTTTATCTTGTTGTCTAAAGCATTCATCATCTTTTGATAGTTTTTTTCATTTCAGAGATGGTTGCAGGTAAATCAAAGGAATCTTGTTCCTGTACTGTCTATGTGACCCAGAGCCTGATTCTGTTCTTTTTATAAACAATATGATGTTTGAAGGAAATTGGGTTTTTCCCTGAAGTTGTTTGGAAGGTTTGGGGTGAGGAGTATTCATCACCAGAAAGCCAAGCTGTTTCACCACATGATCATTTTATACCTTCCAGCCTAGTTCTGAAGTGATTTTGGGTTCTTTAGCAACCTGGTTTTGGATTCAAAAACATGCTTGTCTATGACTTCCAAACCATCACTTTGAGGGCCCACAGCTAGATTTCCTCCACATGACACTATTCAGGAACAACAGTCTTTCTCCATCATCTAACTTTGGTGATCCCACAGAGTTTTGGCGTTATTAAGTCACCTGTGTTCCAGCTTTAAGTAACTGTGAGCTTAAAATCTGCAGCTCAGCTCTGCTGTGACTCTAATGCTTGCCTTCTTTCTATCTTGACTGCTTCAACAGGGTTGATCCATACCCCAGGAAAGACTGACTTCAAACCCTTGGAGTGAACCTGTAACTTGTACCATCATTCTGGCAGAGCACGTTGGCTTGGCTCAGCTCAGTGACATGACAGGGAAACCAAAGCAATGGAGAATGGAAAGGGCATTTCCATGGAAAAGACTACAGAAGAACAGGAGTGTTGAGGTTTGCTGCTTTCTCTTTTGGGGTCACATAAGCAATATAAGGGAATGAACTGAAGTTGAGAGTCTCAAAATGACAAGTGCTGATGCAAAACAGCCTCAATCCCAGGGCTGTTGGCTATGTTGCCATCAAGCTGCCATGGACACATCCACAAGCCCCTCTCAGGACCATCTGACATGAAGGCAGCACCCTGGCAAACTACCACAGCACCTCAGATCCCCTGTGCCAGCCATAGCAGAGGCAGCCATGGCTGCCTAGGGCTGTGCTGACAGGCTGGGGCATAGCAAAGGCAGCATTTACAGGAGCAGAGCACACGGCAGACACCAGCATCCCAACTTTGACATCAATTCAGTATTCCTGAAGACCACATGCAAAAGCACAGGGGGATACAAAATCTACAGCCTTCTTTGTCTCACATATATCAATATATTAGGAAACATTTCTTCACCAAAAGGGTTGTTAAGCTCTCCAACAGGCTGCCCAGGGAAGAGGTGGAGTCACTGTCCCTGGAGGGATTTAAAAGCTGCGTAGATGTGGCACTTGGGGAGATGGTTTAGTGGTGGGCTGGGCAGTGCTGGGGGAACAATTGGATTTGATATTCTTAGATGTCTTTTGCAACCTAAATGATTCTACGATTCCATCTGAAAAAGAAACAACTCAAGTATATTCTTAGACAATAGGAAGGTTAGATGTTTTTCAGAGCTCAAGATCTGGAAGAACAACAATATTCCACTTCCCTTCCCTCAGTACAGTATATCCAGGCCAATACAGCATTCAGAGCTCCTGACAATGGCAACCACTCACTTGCATCAATTGTGAAATGACTGCACTGAATAACTAAATGCCTCACTCAGGATAGGAACAATCACTCAGAGCCTGTCTATTGTCCTGCCTCACTAGCCATGAAAAACAATTCGTAAAATTGCTTTGTAAAATTACTCGAATAATAACTTTTGCACAGAGTATTTTTCCCATGATGCAGCATGATATTAATATAAATGAAAAAATGTCCTGGGAACCAATAAAAGCCCTTTCTTTGGTTTTGATTGACCTGAATTAAAAAAAGATACAACTTTGTTCAATATTACTCTAAAAATATTTCTTGATAATAACTGAAGAACACTTACCTCCTAGCAATACTTCTGTTTTGCATGGTTCAGCTGGCTCTTAAATGAAAAAAATACAGTCAAATGAATATAAAGATAAATTGGATTAGGAAAATTAAGTTTTCCTTGAAAAAAAAGGCTTCATTTTTTTCTTTATTGATCAGACTCATACCTCTTTGTCTGAGATAAGTTTGTGTAACTTTCTATAGTCTGCAGCAAAATATAAAAAACCCCAAACATTTGTTACATTCAACTACCTAACACTTTCTCTTCAAAGAATGGTTTACTGTGGCAGACATATCACCAAGGCCCAGCACAATGCAATGTGCACTTGCACAGAATACACCAAGTGTGGAAAAAAGAGCCATCACCCTTGATGTGCACTGTCTTTGATGGTGAGTATTGGGGGAGAGTGGGAAGGTCCAGAATACAGGATAAGAAGTATGTTTTAATTCCACAATGAGTTTTCTATTATCTCTGAATGGATTATAGATGGACAGGTTCTGGGAAAGCCAATGAACTTCTTTAACACTGTGGCTGAGTTAAGGACAGACAGACTACAGCAAGCGCACAGACCATCAGCAGCTGTTTCCTCCCTCCCATACCTTCACAAGTAAACAGATGAGCCAGTAGTTTCCTTTTTAATAATTCTCATCATACAGGTGTCCCTTACACTTAAAATGTTTGCAGAATGTTTTCTCTTAGTTTCGTAATTCCTTTGTGTAATGTTTTCTTCAGTCAATTGCAAAAGTTTTTCCTGCACTACACCAACTTGGGACACACATTTTTAAAAGGTCTGCGAATATTTAGGAGCTATATTGGATCAAAATGAAGTTGCTCAGCCACATTTACTCTAGTTATTAATAGCACAAAGCTGAGTTCTCCCTTCAGACTAAGACAGGTGATGTGTGTGCAGTTCCACACACAGTCTAGCAGGGGTTACAGGTTTGCAGCATGCAGACCCCATTGCCAGTTATGCAGGCAAACTTCACTTGGCTGAACATCCGTCTGGTTCAGACATGCACACATTTGAGTTAAGCAGAAATCAATAAATGGATACTGAATTGGTTTTGTATGTATGTATGGCCAAACTTCGCGAACGAAGGTTTGGGCAGGGCTGTCCCCACGTGCCCTTCCAGCCTGCACAGTGGATTTTAGGTGAGGCTCAGCGTGCCCAGAACTGGCCCCACCGTTTAAGTCCCAAGGTTCATCTGCCACGGCCGAGCGAGCTTGGACAGTGCCAGTGAAGTCCTCAGAACCTACAGCCCCCCGGCATTTCCCAGGAGGTCTCCCATCCAAGTACTGATCCGGGGCTGACCCTGCTGAGCTTCCGAGATCTGACGGGATCGGATGTCAGGGAGGCATTTAACTGCCTGGTGGTTTATATATTGCCCCTACTAATCCTTCCTTTCAGCTCACTCACCATCTGCGAAAATCAAATCACGGAATGCGCCAATGACACAGCTCAAAGAAAGCAGAGGCTCTTCCCATTAAATTATTCATATTTCACAGCTATAAAAGTCCCTGTTGCACACCATGTATCAAAACTATATGGCTCACCATGAGCAGCATATACCCTGCATATACTACTAATGTCATCTGCCAATGAGATGGAGAACTCCATAACCCACCCCACCCGCAGGGACATGTGTCACACTCTGAATCACCTGGTAGTACTGGGGTTGCTGTTGGTGCTGTTGGTGATGCTTCTGCTTCAGCTTTTTCCACCAGACCTAAGATAAGACATGATCAAAATTGACTTCACAATCAAAATGGTTCACAATTTAACAGAAGGGCAACCTTTGAATCTGCAAATCCTGAAACTTGTCACACAAACAGGTTACTAACACTTGTGATTGAGCTGCAGTTCAGTATTTTCTGTTACAGAAGAATTGTTCCCCGTTGTGCCTGCAAGCACCAAGATTTCCTTTTTAAGTTTCCACATGTTCTTCACATGAAGAATAAAGCACCATACCTGTAAGCAGTAGGCTCAGAGCCTTTCAGTCACCTTGGTATCCGTTAATATCAGATTATTTTGATCATAATTAATGGGTATGAATAATGCCCAAACCCCACGTGTCAATGACCAGTCTGCTCCCCCAGTCTCAACACATGCTGGTAAGTTATGCTGAACTGACAGCAGTTCAATAGACTCTTTCATTTCTATTTCATTCCCTGGAAATGCTATTACACACTTATTGCCCAGAAGGCTCCCTCTTGCACAGGGATCTCCTTCCCACCTAAGAAGGTGTGCCAAGGACTGGTAAACAGGTCACTGGAAGTTACTGGCTACAATATCTTACTGAGAACACCTCATACTTGCACAGACTCAGTGTTGAAGCATTTCTTTCAGAAAATGGGCATGTGAGCAATCCAGCCTGCATCAGCTCCGTGAGACTGGAGCAGATATCAGCTAAGAAGCAGCAAGGACCCAGCTGCTGTTGATCCTTAAAGGAGAAATCACTCCCTACGAGTTCTCAGTGACTCCCCAGAAGTTTTTCATGAGAACACTTTGACTTTCACACAGGACTCTGGAGGTGTACCTGAAAACATCTAAGATGAGTTCATATAAACATTGGACTTGTGAGATATGGATTATAACCAATTAAAAGTTGTGGCTTGATGATGTGAGGTTCAATTTAGCCCATAGCTTTAACCCTATATAAACTGTGTGCAGTGTGTAATAAAATGTCTTCACTGTAAACCTCACAGGCTTGTCAGGTGAACTCCTTTCCCTCCGCAGAAGATTGTTTACTTTAACTCAGGTTGTTAGCTGGAATAGACTGGCTGGATGCACATGAAGGGGCGCTGAGTTGCTAAGGCTTAGGCTGGGTATGGCTAAAATGATGACAGTAGGTTATTTGGACTGTATTTCTAATCTGACATTGGCTCAGAAAGAACATGACACAAGGGACAGTGTTAATGACAGTGCTTTGTGATTTGTTTTTTCTCCTACATAAGATCTAACAACCATGTCACAATTATTTTAGCCTACTGAAAATATTGTACCTTTCCCTCCAACTATCCATGGTACTTCAGCTAACTCTGCCTCTCTGAACAGTTACATTTTCAGCAGAATGCAGAATTTTTCACTGGAATGGGGTTGTGCAGCTACTGGAAAGTTCTTGCTCACTAACTGCTACTGTCATGGCACCCTCGTGTAAGTCTATTGCTTGGTCAGGATCCTAAATCTCTTTGGGATTTTGCAGCTGAAAAATACAAAATCAGTGTCTTGCATTTTCATATGAAATTTACTCCCTTACCCTCATGTTTATGCATGTTTAGTCAGGAAATCTTACTGAGAAAGACACAGTTACACAGAGACCTTAAGGACTGTGGAGCCTCTGCCACTAAGACACAATGTAGAAAAGGTGTCTTGGTAGGTTGCAAAAATATATTTGTCATCAGTGTGTCATAAATACTTACTTTTGTTAATTGTAAGTCCTGGAAATGTTCTGAAAAAAAAAAACAACAAACCATTAACTGATTCTAAAATGCACTGCATGGGGTCTCCTCCCAGTGCAACCTCCCCACGCTCTCTGTAACAGAGGTCATACTAAAAATGCAAAGGAAGTCAAATAAAATAGAAGGAATAGCAGCTCTTGGGCTCTGTGGTTGTTCCAAACTAGCATTTGGAAAGTAACATACATGGGAAGAACTAAACCCTTCCCTTGGTCACCAATAGTTAACAAGGGGTCACCTCTGCTTCAGAGCTCTATTCAACAACACACATCAAAGTCCCTTTGGTTAAAACATGCCATGATTAAGGGTTGAGAATTCAGACCCCTTAATAAGATATATTTAAGAAATTTCTCTCTCTAAAGGTAAACTGAAGTTTTAGGCTTCTGTAAAGTCATCTATGATCTGAGGAGTTACAGAAACTGATAAATTTTTATTTTCAATTGTTCCCTAGTATGATTCCAAAGTTTCATCTACTCTGCTTCATGTATACAAATTAACTTTGTATATATGTGTGTTTTATATACATCTATGGAAATATACACACATAAATGAAACGCCCTTATATTGTAATTGGACAATATTGCATTTTTAAATCTTGCAGATAAAACTCTTTCTGTAGGGAAAAAATTATCAAAGAGTTTACCTGAACTCAGGATTCTTAACAAAGCTGAAATATTTAAAAATAATAATAGTAGTACTACTACGAACATACTATTTACTGTTAAGGGCCAACAAGCTTTGGACTTGTCTCAAAGCTTGGTATTATAACTGGGAGAGTTAAGGCCCACAAAACTATAGGACTGTTATACAATGTGAATAGATTCTAACTCAAAAGACAGCTTGCTGTAATATGCAGTATTAACAATACACCCCTTTGTGATACTACATTGGACATGTCCTTCTTCATTCCTGCTAGGAACATCTGGGCTTTATTGCACCTGAGAGATTGTTATTCAAATGAGCCTCACACCATTTAAAGATACACTGCAACTTGTATTCTTTCACATTTCAATTTATTCCAACTACAGGGCTGTGCTCACAACACCTGCACCATCTAATCAATGGCAACTACCTACCGAATGACAGTAAACTTGATAAGTTCTGCTGATTCCAAAATCTTCTTCATTGAGCTGATTTCCAGGTAACTGGGTGCTTTAAATGTCACGCCGGGAGGCAATCCCTCCACCACCACACAGCCAGGGTTGGTGGTGATCTTTCTGTATGGAACTTTCACAGGATAACTCACACCAGTAGCTTCACCTAAGTGAGAGAGGTCATGTTTATTTTCAAGCCTATAATATTTATGATTTCCTGAAGGAAAAAATCCTCAGAGGACTGAGAAACAAAATGCAAGCCCAAGCTTTCCATCAGATCTGAAACTATGAAAATTCACTTGACAATGAAGCCATTACAGTGTTAGAAATAGTGGTGTTGGATTACATTCATGAACATTACTAGGAGAGCATTAGTCATAACTCCAAATCTGACTGCTCACCATATGAACAACATAGATTCTGCTTTTACTAAAAAAAATATAGAACAGGGTATAAAAGGAAATAACTACATGAAGGAATACAAAGCGTTTCCTGCAATGCCATGAAAGGTAATTCAACACAGCACCACTGAAGGAATTTCAGATAAAGAAACTCAGGTCATTACTGCTGTACAATGCAAAGTAAAAAAAAAAACAAAACAAAAAACCAACCAAAAAACCACTATATACAGCAAAACAGTTAAGATGCATTTTTAAAATTACTCTAGTCCCAGGAATTATGAGGTTGGGATTATGAACTCCTGAGAAGAACCATGGACTGCCAGCAAAATAAATACTTCATCCACACTGACATAGAAAGAAACAGGAAAAGGGAGGGGAACCATGAAGCAATCCAGACTCTTGAGATTTTATTGTTAACACACCAAACTACCTACATCACTTACAAAAGATTTTTTGGAAGTTAAAGCACAACATTCATATACAATTCTCAAATTTGTTCATTGTAATGATCACATACATAATTCACTGTGAGTGAATACCCATTCAGTAACTTCAATATGAACAACATTAGTTACACCCACACCTATGTAAAAATGGGGAGTAAGAAGCAATTACCAAATTTCTGGCTAAAAAGCTCATTGACTTGCTCTCTCAATTGTTTGGCCTTCTCTACGTTTGACAGTCGCTCACTTTCATCATCTGGAAGAAATTGTTAGAACAGCACGAGAATTAAGCACAAATTTTGTTACCCCTGAAGCTTGTTTCTCTCTGCATGTTTACTCAAAGCAGATATACAGAATTGTAGAAATACCCAAAACCAGATGGTTACTAAGAAATCACAGAATCCTAGAATGGTTTGTTTTGGAAGGCACCTTAAATCTCATCCAGTTCCAACCCCCTGCCACAGGCAAACACAACTCCCACCAGTGGAGCAGGTTCCTCCAAGCCCTGTCCAACCTGGCCTTGAACATTTCCAGGGATGAATCCAGGTTTACTGTCTCAAGATGATTTTGTAAACTTAATCTAAACCAACAAATCATATTTTATTTTCTTACAGAACACGGAATGATGGGGAAAGGTAAAAGCAAAGTGACCATTCACCGGATGGCCATAGCATACAACATTCCTCATGGTTTCCAGTGAATTCCAATGGCTGTAATACATGCCTGAGAAAGCAGTAATCACTGTTAAGACAATGCAGTTCAGTCTGCATGGTTATTCAATTCAGCCTGAGTACGGATGTCCTGGAATTTGCCAAGAATTGCAAATCAATATTTAAATTATTGCAAGAGAAAAATGTGAATACTTCTTAACTAATAGTTGGTCAAAGAATATTCTAGAGATGACACTGAATGAGTGTTAGAAAATACGTAACATCTCAGTAAAACCCAAATGCTAAAATTATGCTCTTTGGTGACCGTGCTAGTATTTCAGTGAACCAGCTTGACTGTAGGAAAAAACTTCCTCAAACAAATGTCATGAATAACACAAGCACAAACAGGAAGATTGTGAAACCCACCAGAACACACACCTGGTACAGTTACTTGAATGACGTCAAAGTCTTCAGCATCTGCAGTTCTGTCCACCACTGTGTGTGCTGTGGTACTTACTGCCCTGGCTGTATCCGGTGAATTAGTTTTTCCTAAAAGGATTAATTCAGAAAATATTTATAGAAAGTTCAAAATCTTCAATCTCTTACATGAAGAAAATATTGTAAAACAACAGATATTGGCAAAGTTTTCAAAGAGAATGCAGTTTCAAAATGGGAGCATTTATTCTACTACCTATTTGACACAATTTTCTACTGGTTATCTGCACTGCTGTCTCTTGAGCATTTTCCATTTAGATGACCTACAAATTAGGACCAAATAATTTATCTCTAGACCTGAGTTACTCCTGTGAATAATACATTACTGGCTACATTTTGATAAAAAGCAGCAAAGAATACATTAGTGGCATGATTATAGGGAATAATTTTAAAAAATTAAGACTCCCTTGCTAGAGCTATATTTAAGCTGTAATTGGTAAGTGCTTTTCCAATCTTAAAAACACAAATAATTAAGTAAATGAACCAAACAACCACAAGGTAGAATGCATCATTCAGGAATTTTTTAACACTATGCAGTCTTCATAATTTGTATTTAATCCTTGAAAGAAACTTATCTAGAGTATGAAGCAGTTGCAAAACTCACTTTGGGGGCTTCTAGCAGCAGAACATTCTTTAATAGCTGCCTTCAACACCTCAGGCCTGCAAACAGATTGAACATTTCATGTGCAATATTAAAATTACATTATCAACATTAAAGAAAATGCAATTTTCTAGTATTATTATATTAAAGACAGGAACCAAGTGATATTCTCTCAGCCAAACACAGTGAAGAATGCAATAAGTGAGAGGCTCCATAACTTCACAGAATCACAGAACAGTTTGGGCTGGAGGAGATCGTTAAAGACCTCCAGTTCCAAGCCCCTGCCACAGGCAGGGACACCTTCCACTATCCCAGATTGCCACGAACCCTGTCCAGCCTGGCCTTGGACACTTTCAGGGATGGGGCAGCCACAGTTTCTCTGCCCAACCTGTGCTAGGGCATCCCCACGCTCCCAGGGAAGAGTTTCTTCCTAATATCTAATCTAACCCTGGTCTCTGTCAGTGTAAAGCCACTCCCCCTTTTTCTATCACTACATTCCCTTCCTAACTTCTCTTGCCACTGTTTCTACATTGGCACATGGGTATCTAAGCCTGTTCTAGACAGGAAAAAGCAAATTCTTAAAACACTCAGTATATGAATCTCCACTTCTCAGCTCTTCATACAGAGCCAGAAAGCTTTACGAGTACCCCATAAGTGCCCCATGCAGTAGGAAATAGCCAGAGATGTGATAATTGTACTGGGCTAAGAAACCTGGACTTGTTCTTCCTCTCACAACATGCTGTAAGTCTTTCTGAACAAAAAAAGTATTGTATCTTGGTCTATCTCTACAAAAGGTTTTTGACCATTTCCTCAATTTAGTAGATATATATTCCCGTGTGTATTTTATAGAGTAATTTAGCAACCCAGCAACACAATTTCATTTTTTGGTCTACATTTCAATTCTCATAGAACAGGTTAACAAAGACATATTGGAGTCTTACTTTTTAATAACGAATTTTATTTTAGCTTTGTTTCTCAGGATCTTCTCTAGTCTTGGAATTCCAAAAGTTGAAGGTTGGCGGAAAGGTACTCCCTCAGGTAGTCCTTCCACGTGGAAAGCATCTGTGAAGGATTCAAACAGAGAAAACGGCACCTTCACCGGCTCAGTGAGCCCCAGCGCTTCCCCTGCAATGCAACAGAGCAAATAAGCTACCAGCTAAGTCACTGATGGGTACAGAAACAGAAAACCTCTGGTATAAATGGTATAGAAAACTTGGCCCATACATACGAGATTAGGCAGAACCAGCAGGTTTGCCTTTTTTTGGTGACAGCTATGAATAGGCAGAAGAAAATGAAGTTCCAAGATAGCTCATTCTGTTGCAGGAAAGCTTATGGTGATTTGCTGAAAATTAGTGATGTGCAGCCAGCTCATGGCACTGGCCTGGTCTGCATACAAGACTACCCCATCTGTATCCCAGTTTGTTACAAGCAATGCATTGTGTCTCTGTCTCTTCTAGAGAACAGCACTATGGGCAGGTGAGAGTAGTGCTATTATTCAAAAACCCACATTCAGAAGAGCAATGAGAGGCCATTACTTCCAAAAGTCATTAGTTTCCAAACAGCCTGCACTAGAAGAAGTGCTGGCACATGACAGAACACGACCCTCCAGATACCATCCGTAATGTATTGAGTCATGCAGAGTCATACAAAGACCCATTCATAAACAGAGTGAAGAAAGCTTAAGAAGGTGTGCCAGGATGTGGATCACACTGTGGGTCATTAAAAAAGTCATAATCCAACTAAAACTTCTCAATTTCCAAAGCCAAATAAAATAACTAGTGGAAATGTGACAGAGGATTGCAAGCAAGTATATGAGAATGCACTCAGATGGGAATGTGTGGAGTACACAAGAATTGCAGGACATCTGGAATAAGCATTTGAACATCTCTCATACATCTAACTACATGTTCATAAGAAAGACTTTTCAGCAAAAAAGAATCAATAAACCTACCACATTTTTCATTAAAAAGATCTTCAACTTTCTCCTTTAAGTAAGTAATTTTGGCATTCCATGCGTCTGCCAGGAGGAAATTGAAAGAATTAAATCAATGCTCACACAATTAATCAGTCTTGGAAGAATATTTAATAAATGTTTAATACATTATTATGCTTGATAACTGATTTACCATGGCAGTAAAATGTGCAAAATGTCTTTCACTCTGCAAAACTATATCCACACCAATCTTCATTTTCCTGAAGCTTTGAAAGATACTGCTACTAAATAAAGCAAGGGTGATTAAAATTAATCCAAGAGTGATCCAAATTTACAGTATCAGGCAGCACAAAATTTACTCATCTGAACCACCACCCAAAATAGTGGCAGAAAGCTCTCCATATGTTCAGTGACACAGCTCTGAAACACATACCTCTCTGCTCAGATCTATAATCTCTAGCACAGTTTCTACTACAGCAGGTGAGATTAAACATCCATCTACATAGGCATTTTGTTTCTGACAAAATTTCAGAGCAATTACAGAATCAAAGAATATGCTGAGTTGGAAAGGACCCACACGGACCATCAATCCAACCCTCAGCCCTGCCCAGGCCCAGCCCCAAGAGTCACCCCCTGTGCCCCAGAGCATCATCCAAACCCTCCTGGAGCTCTGGCAGCCTTGGGGCTGTGCCCACTGCCCTGGGGAGCCTGGGCAGTGCCCACCACCCTCTGGGGGAAGAGCCTTTTCCTGGCATCCAACCTAACCCTGCCCTGGCACAACTTCAGGCCACATCCTTGGGTCCTGGTTACTTGTGGCTGCATTAAGCAGTTCACAGCTGGTCTCCAAAACTAAAACTCAGTTAAAAGTTTAAAATAGTTGTAGATAAAAAAAAAAACAACTCAAAAAACCCCAAACATCAACAGAAAAACCCAAAACAAAGTAAAAAACAACACACACTCACACCAAAAAAAAAACCAAACAAGAAAAAGAAAACCAAACCCTAGGTCTAACAATAGCAAGCAAGTCCAAAGGAACTGAACACAACTCTGAGTTTGAATACCACCCATGTCAAAAGGAGCAGTCATTCTAAATTAGTATCTTATATTCATTTTCAGCTGGCTCAGTAGGAGAAAAGAATTCCTTTCTTTCACATTTTATGACCATAAGGCTGAAAAGAAAGCATGCAGGACAAAAAAGAAAAACCAAGTAACAACAAACTTCCACATATATATAAGCAAATAAACTCAGAATATAAGGATGCTGAAAAAGGGTTTACTGAGACATAGAACTGCTTACAGTTACTCTGAATGCAGTCACTCATCTCACTTGAGTATGAAGAATTTATCTGGGTTGCAAATTGATGCTGCTTTTAATACAGAGATTTCTGTGCCAGAGCACTGCACAGAAAGGCCTGGGCCTCCAAGCCCAGGAAACTCTGGCCAACACTCATGAACACAACTGCATGGCTTCCAGTCCAGTCCAACTTCTCCTTTACTCATTTCCAGACTGCAGAGGTATATATTGATAATCATGCATAACTAGCTCTGACAGACCACGGCTCACTAATGTTAGTTCAAATCCTCCCTGAACCCTACATCCCACTTAGGTATGTCTGCACAGTGATGTCAGTATTTCAGGTTTGTTGAGTGTTTATGAAATTCATGCACAGTACTAGATCTCATCTGGGTTAATGCATTTTGGTGGTACTTTGCATCAGGAAAGTCCTTTGAGAGTCTGCAGCATTGTGCAGTAGCAGATGAGCAAAAATCTAAAGGGACTGACTGAAACCAAAGATCTAAAGGACCTGTGCTTTACTTATATACCATTCTCCATACATCACTCAGGATTTCACTAACACAGATTGCTTCACATGATGAAGAACTGAATGTACATGAAAGCAAGAACTTCAGTCATTCACTAACTGTACAACAGAACATGAATTCAAAATATCTGATATGTAATCAGAAGGTTCCATAACAATATTAAAAGAACGTATCTGTGCAAATTCCCAAAACACTTACGAAAAGAGAAGTCTTTTCCTCGTGAACTGCAGCTGTTGGTTGGAGAATTAGTTTCAGCACTTGTTGTTTGTGCCTTTTTAGGACCTGTGAAGAGACATTACATATATACATGCAGACAGCAGAAGTAAAATATCATATGAAAAGAACAATGCATCAAACTTGATTACTAGAGAAATCTTAAATTCTGAATCAAGAGTGGAATTAAAAAAAAAAGCCTTTAAGAAGTTCTGGGGTTGTATTTAAGCATTTGATACTACTGATCACATCTGTTATTCCTTTGCTTGGGGCTAAGTCAGTTCCTATATCTCTGCTTGGAATAATGGGCCCAAGCAAGTTGTCAAACTCCAATGTTCTACCTAAGCACCATCTACACAGAACCCAGTATTATTCAGAAACAAAAAACAGAACTGTTTCTATATTAAAGTGTATCTGAAGCCGTGAAATGTAAGAGTTTGCTACATTAGGTGGATGTGTAAGTTACTTATGGGCTACAAAAGCTGAGAACAACAGAAAACATAACAAGAATAAAACAGAATAGCATCAGAATAAAACTTAATGATATTTCTTCCATACTTTCATCAATAGTAACTTCAATCTCTGGGACGCTTGAATTGCTTGAAGGACTTTGTGACCTTCTGGAACTCTTTGGAGTCTTTGCTGGAAGCCAAGAGAACAGAAGGTGTAAAGCAGAAACTCTCTACAACATATATCATCCTGCAGAGCTAGCAAAAAAAATCAGCTGTCTTCTGAAAATTCCAACAGACTGAACTAAATACAGTCTGCATTGTAAAACCTGAACAATACATTGATGTTCACAGCCTTAAAAAGTAGGTTTAGTGCTCTTGAAATAGGCAGGTATCACACCTAAATTTTCACTCCACTAATTCTGAACGGAAGACTTTGTTGTTTCTAAGTATGAAGAAGAGTTTTGGTACTTTTTATTATCTATTTTATGATCTATCTTTTTATTATTTATCTTTTATTAAAAAAAATTATTAACATCTGAATTTTCTATAGGAAACTTAAAAGACACTTTTATTCTTTTCTTATAAAACATAATTTTTATTTACTGCAGTTCCCAGCTCCAAGCTAAACATGGTTAAAGCCATTAAAAGCAAAATAAAAGTTGTCAAAAGTGGGTAAATTCCATTTTCTGTACTAGAATAGTCAAATAAAAAAAGCAAAAAATTTACAGTTTGAGTCTCTTTTTCAAATAATAGCAGATTTACAGACTCCTATGCTAGAGCATCTTAAATAATGCCTTTTATTTGTAACACATATTTTTCAACCACTAAGATCCCTCAGTCTGCTAGGGAAGCAGAAACTAACTGGTTATGAATTGATGGCAGCAAATTGTTTACCTTCTCTGTTTATTTTATTAGCCAGTTTTCGAGGCAAATGGGCAGCGAGAAGCTCAGGCCTAGAAGTTGAACACAACACAATCCAATCAATTGCCAAATACTGCAAAATATTAAAATATCCTGGAATTCAGCTGAGTCCCAATGCACATACCATCAGCTCTTTACAATAAAATTCTGCTAGCAACATAGATATCTCTCCATCTACTATAAGCAAAAACAAAACCCCTAAACCAACATAAAGCTACATTTTCTGCTCTGTAATTTTCTTCTGGGTTTAAGCAAAAAAGTAAGGGGGAAAAAAAAAGGAAAAAAGCTTCCAGGTGCAAGACCACTGCCCCTGCCCCAGATCCCTGATGCATGAAACATGCAATTTATACATCTATGGAAATTCACTGAGGAATGCATATCCTTTTATGAGACCAGACAGATGTGAAAAATGTTATTTCTGTACCATGGAAACAGAATTTAGGTAGCATCTAAAGCCTACAGTTGCTGGGGATGCCGTGAGTGCCCCCAAAACCAGGACTCCGAGCCAAGTTAATGTGGGATAAGATAAAAAGGTACATTCTTTAATGTCCAGGCTTAGGGCTTTTTGGAATACATGATGACATCTCCATGCTCCCCCAAACACTGGTTTCCATGGCTTTTATAATATTGTCCACCCAATTGTTACTTTACACATCTCTCAGTCCAGCCCCAGTCCCACCCCTGTGCCATCCCCCAGGATTTGGGGCTGGGGTCCCTCAGCTCTTCTTCCTCAGGCTTTGGATTTCTTCCAGTGTTCTTAGTCTCAAGGTTGTTGGCTTATGTTTGGTCTTGTTCTGCAGGCCTTTCTGATAGTCTTCAGCTCTAGTACCTTGAAGAGAGCCTAAACAGCTAAAAGAATTTGAGCTACTAATCTGTGGTAGGGGTTAGGATATATAAACAATGAACTTAGGCTGCCAGAATACCAGCATACTAAAAATCTACTTTGCTACAGCTACAAATACTTCTAAAATCTATAAAAATGAAAAATCAGAAACCCCTTTGGCATCACTGGGAATAAAATCAAATAAGTTCAAAATCATGAGTAAAAATAACTGAATTGCAAACATACTTTTTAATGACAAATTTGATTTTGTCACTCGCACGGATGATTCTTTCAAGGCGTGGAATTCCAAACCATGTGGGACTCCGGAAGGGGACTCCTTCTGGCAAACCTTCAACACGCAAGTGCTCGGAATTCAATTCAAACAAAGCATAGGGAATTTTCACTGTCTCTGAAAGCCCCAGAGCTTGGGCTGCAAATAAAGATTAAATGAGAGATTACACACTCAAATGGGTGAAATTTCATCTCAAGTGACTTTAAGAAGCTGTGCTACTCAGAGATAACAGAAAAACCCAAACAATAGAAACATCTAAATAAACAGATTTCCTATTATTTTCTGTAGAATAAATATAAATGGGGACTTGGTTCAACTTCTTACAGATAACATCTAAACCTGCATTGCCTTGTATTTTCTTTTGAGAACATTATTTCATCCAAAACCTTTTGTGTACATACTATCATCTCTTGTCACACAACTGGAAAAATTATGGTCTACTATGCTATTATAAAAACTTTTATGTCAGTTATAGGAAAGAGTCAGTAAAACAAAGGTAAAAGGAGTCAAGATTTCCATCTGCCCTAGTATATTTCTGATGCTTAGGTAAGTACAGTAACATTTAAACAGAGGAGTTTTAAAATGCAGCAGTGCTACAGAACAGTGCATTTAGAATTTAACTTACCAAACTTTATATTAAATATTTCTTCTACTTCCTGTCTTAGCTTTGTGATCTTGGAATTCCAATCTTCTTTCCCTGAAAACCAAAAACAGCTATGTCAGAGAATCACTCAGTTCTAGAGGTACATTTGAACACATTTCTTCCCACATAAGGACTTGAAAACAATCAACACAATCACATCTGAGAGGACAAGGCCACACAATGGAAAATCTATTTAAATGTAGTTACTACTTTTAAACACTGATCCAAGTGGGAGAACTTGTTCTTCGGAGCCTTTAGATGCAGAAAGAAATTATTTTATTAGTGGCTTTTACAAAGCTGTAATTAATCATAGTATATAACAAAAACACGTTTTAGAGCAGAGAATGAGGATTTAAAGACTGTTTTGCTAAACCTTTTTATTAGCACAAAAAACCCATCCTCAGTCATATTCTCTATTGTAAATAAAAGCCAATTATAGGAATGCTAGCCAGTGCAGACAATTTGTAGCTTAGATAGAGAAGAAAGCAAAGTATGTGATATAAAAAGCACTTATTTTCTAACAAATGGCATCATACTTCACTACTTTTCATCACAACCTACAAGTAACTGCTACTGAGCCAAAACCATTCCAAGCTGTGGAATGCAAGCAGGTAGGAAGCTATACAGAAATTTTTTGTTTCCAAATTATATTTTTGACTCAGAAATTACCTACCTTGTTTGTTTCTAGTGTCTTATTTCCATGGCAAGATGCATTATTATGTCTTGCAGCCCAGACTACTTATTTGATAGATTTCACAGGTATTTAACATCTACATTTGTACTTATTCACATGTTGTAGTCTCAGTGGCAAAGAAATCAGACTGACTAATTTAGTTCAAAAGATTGAAGTGTTATTCACAAACTATCTGTTGAGAGCACAAGATTACCATTTTGTAAAAGACTAGTATTTTGCTTAAAAGCAGCCTAATATTCTTTAGCAACATTAAGCATCTGCACTAAGAAGATCCTTGGTCCTTGCCTGGGAAGGTGGTTTTCACCTGTCTCTAAGCCCAGGACAACATTTGCTGTGTTTGCCTGTCTGACACCAAACCCTGGACCTTGATAAGCTTTGCAGGCATTGCTAATTCCAGAATCGCTTATAAGGTAGTGAAAAATATAGTGAAACAACTAGTGAAAGAAATAATATTCTGAACACTCAAACAGTCTGAGGTTTAAGAATCTTCATCACTACCCACCTGCTCTTTCAGAAAGAGGATTTTAGTAGCTGATTTTTTACTGCTACCATTGGCAGTTGCTGTCAGGACTTTGAAAAACCCCCACCTCGACGCTGCCTTTTCCTCTGCTGCAACACTGAACACAGATTTTTCTGCTGAACTACCCTCTTCCTGAATGAGTTTTTTCTTAAAATCTAAATAAAATCCACAATACGTTGTGTTTCTGTAAGACAACTACTGCTTACATGATTATTAAATCATATTCCTTTCTTTTTATTTCCTGCATGTGAGCTGTGTGTGGAAAAATACAGGAAGCCCTCGATACCGGTTTGTGTTATTATTACAAGCAGAGCCGTACTCCTGAAAAACCCAAAGAGATCTGGATTACATACTCCTGTAGCAAGAGCAAGCCAACACACTCCAATTCAGGGCATTCTGAAATAAACTCCAAAATGATTCTCTTCCCATGTTAAAGCTACTTCATGCTTTGAAGAAGTTCTTACAACTGCTTACTAAGAGCCCAGGATCAGCTGTGAAATGCCAAGGGGCTCCAGAGCTTTTATTCAGGCCAGGGCAGTAACTTCACTTCCCTGGGGCTGTGAAGGTGACCCAATGTAGTCATTCAAAGGCAGCAGGACTGCACCATGATCCCAACAATCCAGGAAGCCATCCTTGTTCATAGTGATCAGTTAATTCCTTGCAGCCCTCATGAAGATCATGCCTGCACACTCATCACACAGGGGTTACTTCTTGAAAAAGGCTTCACTGCTCCAGATCCATTTTCCCACCAAACACTTCCATTCCCACTTGGAGACACCACCTGTCTTACCTGCTGTGTTTGACTGAGTAACTTCGGTTGAAGTGACACTTAGCAGCTCTGGCCTGCAACCAGGACACAAATAATCTGCTTATTCCTGACACAAATTAAATACTACTACCTATTGTGACATGAATTGAAGAGTTTGAATTTTTCTATTATGCTTTCCACATTTGTCAACATGCTACAAAGATATTTTGGAATACTTATCCGGATTGCAAATACCCACTTTATAATGCAGAATACTCAATTTGCCTATTTGGTAACCAGAAACCAAATGCTTTATGACTTCACAAAATCAAGTGCTTGATTACACATAGGGTGTTTGGCCTCTTAAGAAAACCTCCATTTTTAGGCATTAAACTAAGACTTACCTTTTGATCACAAATTTTATTCTCTTGCCCACTTGAATTATTTTTTCAAGGCAAGGGATTCCATACCAGGAGGGACTCCTAAAAGGCATGTTCTCTGGCAGCCCTTCAACATAGAGGTCAGTTGGATGAGCTTCAAATTTCTTGTATGGAACAGCTTTGGGCTCGGTGCTTCCCAAGGCCTTGGCTGTTGGATCAAAATACATCCAGTAACTGGACAGATTGGCCAGTCAACCTTCATTAAAAGCTAGCTGATACTAATTCTTCAGGATGTTGCAATTCTGATCTTAGAACCTGGGACAATGCAGGCCATCTAAATCCAACAGAACCCAAGTCTCAGCACATCAAAAACATAAAAAATCTGCCATATTGTATGATGTTCCTGCTGGGCAGTCACAATACCAGACTGAAGATTACTGGATTGCTCACTGGGGCATCAAACAGTGGTTTTTTCCAAAGCTTTGAGTCTATAATAGAGCATCATGCAATATTTAATTCTAGCTCTTAGGAAGCTGACTATTTTTTCATATTGGAGAGAACATGAAAATTCGCCCAGAAACATTCTAATACTAATTTTAATGATACTACAGTGGATATAAGTAAGTAAATGGCTAGTTTATTCACCATCAAAGGAAAAATATCCAAATAGGAAGGAACTGAGACCAACCAGAAGAACTATATATGACTCTTTTTTTTAAAAAAAATATTGCTTTACCTTGTATAAGCAGTAAGCTAAAACATTCTTTTTCACTCAACTTCCAGGATTTTAAATATTTGGAAAAAAACCTGATCAAAGGTCTCATTCATGTAGATGCTCAAAGGAAGGAATGAAAACAACCTTCAAAAATACAAAGCTATAAAGAAAAGAAAATAATGTACTCACCAAACATTTCACA
The DNA here is from genome assembly GCF_047495875.1 of Pithys albifrons albifrons. Taxonomy (NCBI): domain Eukaryota; kingdom Metazoa; phylum Chordata; class Aves; order Passeriformes; family Thamnophilidae; genus Pithys; species Pithys albifrons. The sequence goes on from NC_092478.1 coordinate 11,582,100, forward strand.
GAAGAGTTGATCCACCATCTTTCTCAGTTTGCTCACTTTGGCATGCCACTCCTCTTTTGTTGTATTTGAGACTGACACAGAACAAAAACAACATTCCCTAATTACTTTGGTTTTATTTTCAGTTCAGTTTACAGCATGCATAATCATCCTGCATTTTCAGGTTACACAGAAAATGCTGTGTGGAAGAAGTATGGATTCAACTTGGAAATAGAAAAAATAATCATAAAAGAATTAACAGAATATTAAAACTGAACAGAAATCCACTGAACCAGTGATATCACTCTTCCTACAAAATACACACAGTGCTTCGGGCTGAAGAACTGCAATGCTTTCATCATCCACCTCCAATCTGCAGTCCCATTTGGAAATGGGATTATATTTTTGCCAGTGTCATCTTCTGGGGAATTATCCTGGTATTCAGTGCAGAATTAGACATGCATATAGGATGAAAACCTGCCTTCAAGGGATGAAAGGATATATAATACAAATCACTTTTTTCTTCTCAATATGTCCTTGTGACCAATAAGTGAAACCTGTTGAGGGTTTTTGTGAAGCTCAAACAAGAAGCTGGCCTAGCTGCCATGCCGTGGGTTAAGTCAGCATGCAAAAGCAACAGCTTGTGCTCCATAAGTGCACCAGGCTGGGCTATCACCATAAGCACCAGTTCACGTTTCTCCAGCCATTCCTGAGCCAAACCATCACTGCCTGACTGGTTTGTCTTGCAGCCAATATCAGTCTCCTCAGGGTTTCAGGACTGAGGCCATTCCACAAAACCTTTCTGACCGGCCTGCTTCCCACAGGAATGCCAGTGCAAACCATCATTTCCTCTGCCACACTGATCCCATTCCTCTCCTGCTGGGGACACAAGCTAGCAGGGGCTATGGACAGAGCAGGACATTGGACATGGAGCTACAATGAGGAGAGAGAGTGGGGGCTGGTGCTCCGTAGCTCTATCCTTTAAGATGGAGTAGCAGAGACAGTGAACCACTGGGAAAGAGGGAATCCAAACAGGAAGCAAAGAAAACTGAAGGAAAGGAAGCTCAGACATCTGTTGTCTTCTGTGTTCCCTGAGATGTTATTGCCAGCTTCCACACATGCTCTCTTCTCTTAGAAAGGATGCAGAGGTCACACATGAATATCACTACAAGTTGGTGATGACAAACATTTTAAGGAACTCTTCATAATGCTGTGCCACAAAAATTGGTTACTACTAGTTTTCTTAGCATACAGGGGGGTTTTATGAGAAAAGTAATGTACTTACTTTGCCTTCATAATCAGTACAGCCATATTAATATGACTAAAACAACAGAGAAAAGGGCTAACTTCACCCACATAGAAGTACAGTTGTGGCTAAGGCTCAGTGATTAGCCCACCTACTATTTTCGTAGTCTAATTTGGTGCTTGAAGAACAGTAGGTTATTAAGACCCAAGAAGTTTATTTCCTTCACAAATAAAGGCACATTCTTATGACATAATTGCTTTCCTTAATTTAGATCCTTAATATTCACCTTAATAGAGTCTTTGATATACTTTTTACAACAGAAGACTATGAGTATATAATGCATAATGATGCTGCCCTAGTGCAAACACTGCTGTCTATTTGCTTGTGTTAGTGTCAGAACCAAGGACTTCTTTGGTATTACTAAAAATTCACAGTTCAACCAGGTTGAGGGTGCCAGTTAGCATTTTAGTTTTGGGAGCAATTTGTTTGCAACTGTTGTTTCAGGCATACAACCTTTCAACACTTGGTTTAACTGGACATTTGAAAAAAAAATGCCCTGAAGCCTAAGAGACAATAGAATTCAACTGAAGGGGAAAAAAAGACAGGGAAAGTAATTTACCAACTAGTGCCCATGCAAAGGTAAAATTCTTTTAAAACTTGACTCTTTTTCAATGCTAAACTTTTTTTTTCCCAGCTTGAGAGGAAATAAGTTCATGGGTGCAACTGGAACAAAAATCTATTCCTGTACTCTTAAATTTCCATGGTCATTTCTGCTTTCTTGGATGGGTCTCAATGAAGACAAGACATATAAGATCATGCATCTGCTGAAGGGTATTCCTGATGGGAAAAGTGGTTGGAATGTATTATCTTTGCATCACTATATGCAAATAGAGCCCTGTTATCCAAGCAAATAAGATTCTACAATAATAAATGTCATTGTAACCACTATGTTCATCATTGCATTTCAGTTAACCTAATTCTGGAAAATACCATATATAAGCAATTATTTCACAGTACAGACAGTTCCAACTCTATCAGCTGTGAAAACTTCTGCCTTTTCTCTGTATCTCAACAGACTAACACCTACCTCAAAGTTTTTCCTTCTGACCAGTTGTCCCAGTTCAGCAAGCTGGGACCAGTTTATCACTGTGTGGGTGTGACCGAAGCTGTGGATTCTAAACCCTCTATGCCATTTCCCATCAACTGTTAACAATGGACCATTTGCAGCATCTGCCCAGGGCACACCTGAGCTTTCCGGCTGTGAAACACATCTGTGAGATAAGAGCTGTGATAACTCCCCTCCAGGGAGTCCTTGGCACCTCCACACCCACCTGAGGGGTCATCTCTGCTCATGGGCCAGCAACGATTCCAAAATCCCCCCTGACTCACAGAGTGAGATCCCCCAGTGTGGAACTCCCTGCCCTGGCGGAAGGACTGGGGGCTCCCACCTGCACCTGAGGGGAGAGAATCTTGGGCGTTTTGGGAATGGGGCACCACTCTTCGGATCCAGAGGCAGACCAGAACTGTGACAGGAGGAGCCCACCACTCTCGACCAGACTGTGACATCATCTGCACCAACAGGTTTTTCACCTCCTTTTCCTTTGTACTCGGGGGAAACACGTGGGTCTCAGCACAGGGGCCAACAAACCCCATTGTGTTTGTGCCCCAGGGGGTGGGTTACACTGCTGGGTTTTGTGGGTTGAAACCAATTTCTCCTTGTGCTATTGCATTTATTGTAATATTGTTATTATATTGTAACTCTGATTGATAATCTCTCTTGTGTTGGGTTTGTTTCTCCTGCTGGTTTACCTTTAAATCAGCACACCAGCTGAATCAAACCCATTGACAGGGTGTTAGTAACACTGGCTTGGATAACCTGTGGAAAACTGCTGTCCCTCTGTAGCTAAAGAAAATTCAAACCAGAGAAATTACTTGCAATGTGTTATTAGTAAGAGCAAATTGTAGCCACCACTAAGACTGACAAATATATCAGAGTGTACTTGTACAACTCACACGTTTGAAGACCTACCTGATGTAGCTGGTTTCTCCTGCGGAACATCTGTTGAATTCAGAAGTTCCTGCCTAAAAAATGTAAGGTACATACTTTAACAGTGACTGACAGTGAGAAACCAGGCTCCAGTTACAGCCCCAAATTATTACTGAAGGGTATGGAAAAAAACCCCCAAACAAACCAAAACCAAAGAACTCCCCCGAGGGCATCATGATCCCCAACACTAAATTCCAATTTACACCAAAGTATCATAAAATCTAGTTGGAACCCTACTGATAAAACATTTTTCATGCCTGATGCCCATATCCACCTGAGCCATAACATTTAATGGTAGCATACAGGTTCCATTAAACTTACTTCTAAGACACAGTTCATCAGAAACAAACATCTAAACTGATGCAGGAAGGATTCTTGATTTTTGATTTTCACATTTTATAGGTTTTAGGAACACAGTAGCTTTAGCAAAGTAGATTTAGTGGATTAATATTTCCAGCAGCTTGAGTTTAATGTCTTTCTATGGCTAGCCACTGTCCCAGAACAGGGAGCTCAAATTCCTTAGCTGTTTAGTCTCCTTTTCAAGGTACAAGATTGAAGGGTATCAAAAGAAGACAAAAACACAGGGCAGAGTGACCTAGAAGAATAAACACTGGAAGAACTCCAGGAGCCCGAGGAAGAGGAGAACTGATGAAGAGGGGGTCTCACCGACCCCAGGCCTAATTCCTGGGGAGTGGGACTGGGGCGGGACAGAGGTGGAACTGGAAATGTGTAAAGTGATGATTGGATGGATCATATTATAAAAGCTATGGAAATTAAAGCGTGCCGACGCACGCATTGATGTATTCCCGGGCGAGCCTGGATGCTCATTAAAGTCACTACCCTTTTATCTCCTACCAAAATTTGGCTTGGAGTCTTTTTTACAGACTTTTAAGGCATCAAAACCAAAAATTTAACCTCTAAAAAGGAAAACTTCAAAGCAGACTCTTCTGTTTCTCAAATACATCTAGTTTTATCCACATTTGAACAACCAAGAAATTCAATGTTTCTCACAGAGCCAAAGTGGTTTTTGAGCTGCTTTGGTTACCACACATTACAATACCAATACACAGCATAAATTAATTTCTGTTAACAACTAAGACAAATCTGACAAGAGCAGGTGCCAGCATTGCATAATGTTAAAATGTGTGCATAGTGTGTGATTTTAAATGAGACAAAAGGTAGAACTATGTTTCTTTTTCTTTCCTAGTTATCTGCAAGTGTCAGGATGACAGAAACTGGCCAGTAGCTTTCAAACAGAAGCAACCAGTACCCATGGTAAAGTAAGCATGCACAAAGGCAAGGGCTGTAACTACCCCCAATTCTGAGCCTGACCACTGCAATCAGTAGATTCCCACCCACTTCAAAACTCTTGGATTAGGCCCTACACCACTGATACCCAAGGAAACATCAGCTATTACTCACTGCAGCTTCCTTTAAGCTTTAAGCCATCCCTGTGTACATCTGAGGTCTTCACATATACTACCTGATCTACCTCCAAACACACAAAGGACATACATTCAACTAAACCACACAAACCAGTGTATCTTGGCCTCAAGTCTGCCCTGGAAGATGTCCTATACAGATACAGAGACACCTTGATACAGCCTTCCAGGAAGGAAAAATAAAATAAAAGCACAAGCTGAAAATTAGGCTAGGATCCTCAGGTAGCATCAAATATCCCAAAGTCAATGGCTTTCAACATGTACTGTAACTGCAGAGATTTGAACAGTACAAAGATATCTGTTCATGACAAGAAGTCCATAATACTGAGGAGATCTGTCCAGAGATCCGTCCATCACAACTGCACTGTTCTGCTGGTCTGATAAGCTGAGTTTATCAGAGTAAACACCAATTAAAAACTCCTCCTTAGTACTCCAAATGAATACATCAGTAGAAACCAGTTTAGAAGTTCTTGAAGATAAAATGAAGCAGAGAGAAACTAGCAGAAAACAGTGAGTAATATATAGACAAAAATGCAAAATTCCTTACTTTTTAATCACAAACCGGATCTGCTCCTTTGCTAGAAGTATCCTCTCCATGCGGGGAATGCCATATGTGGATGGACGCCTGAAGGGGACACCTTCTGGCAGCCCCTCCACACGTAAGTCTTCCTCACTTGCCTGGAAGAGTGAGTATGGAATAGACACTCGACCTTTTGCTTTTATAGCTTCAGCTTTAAAGAAAAAGGAGAATAAAAACATTAGACTAGCCTGTGTCTCTATTCAAATTACTTGTTTCGTATCACTCTGATAAACATTATAATTAGCAATAGGCAATAACCCCTCATCACGTTGAAACATGCAAGCATTCATGTTGTGGGGGATTGGTTTTGTTTTACAGCAAAATCACTACGATCCATGGTAAACAAGCTGCAGCCCTGCAAACATATACAGATAGAGAATCCTTGTACGAGGATCTTTTCCCTTTACTCTGTTAACATTTAGGAACAGTTAAAAGTTAATAACAACTGCACTCAATAGAGTGAACATTCACACCATTTTGGTTTTGTTTAATAGTCCATTTTGAAAGAGGAAGTTACCTAATTATAAAACAAGCAAGCTTCAGTTCACTAGCTCTCACTATTATTATTTGTTACTACTATTGGCTTATTGGAGAAGGGGCATGCATCCCTTCTCTTCAGTGAATTACTAAAGTTGTGGTGTGTTTTAGAAATCCAAGGAACTACTAATGAAATAAACAATACACTTCTAACACTGTTGAAAAAAGCATGGCCCCACTAATGAAATCTTTAACGGAAATGAAAAGCTACTTTGTAGGTCATGCAACAAGAATACTGACTGTCTGCAAATAGTTCAGTACATTCTGTTCTTTGCTATGGAAATTAGATGAAAAAAATGATTTGAGGAAAGAAAAACAAAGCTAAACCCAAATTAGAGTACAGTGATGTTGTGACAGCATTTTTGAAAGCAAAACTACTGAGGCCACCTTTTCAAGCAACTTAGTGTAACATCTACGTGGCCTGTGGTTCAGACATTGTCTATTCAAAATGCTCTCATTAACTGGCAAAGTCTTAAATGCAATAAAACCATTTAGGTATTTCATGTATGTGGGTAACACACTCTTTCAACCACCTTGTCCTAGTTCAGCAAGCTGGGACCAGTTTATCACTGTGTGGGTGTGACCAAAGCTGTGGATTCTAAACCCTCTATGCCATTTTCTCATGAACTGTTAACAATGGACCAGCAGCAGCTGTCCAGGGCACACCTGAGCTTTCAGGCTGGGAGCTGGGTGTGAAAGACATCTGTGAAACAGGAGCTGTGATAACTCCTCTCCAGGGAGTCCTTGGTACCTCCACACCCACCTGAGGGGTCATCTCTGCTCATGGGCCAGCAATGATTCCAAAATCCCCCCTGACTCACAGAGTGAGATCCCCCAGTGTGGAACTCCCTGCCCTGGCGGAGGGACTGGGGGCTCCCACCTGCACCTGAGGGGAGAGAATCTTGGGTGTTTTGGGATTTGGGGGACCACTTGTCAGATCCAGAGGAGGAGCAGAACCTCGACAGTAGGAGACCATCACTCTCCACCAGACTGTGACCATTATCTGCACCAACAGGTTTTTCACCTCCTTTACTCTGGGCTTGGGGGAACCACGTGGGTCTCAGCACAGGGGCCAACAAACCCCATTGTGTTTGTGCCCCAGGGGGCTGGGTTACACTGCTGGGTTTTGTGGGTTGAAACCAATTTCTCCTTGTGCTATTGCATTTATTGTAATATTGTTATTAAATTGTAACTCTGATTTATAATCTCTCTTGGGTTTGTTTCTCCTGCCAGTTTACCTTTAAACCAGCACACACCTAGAACCAGAATATTTCTCAGGACATTTATCACAAAACAGGGAAGCTTTGAAAACAAGTGTGTATCTTAGCACGTATCCTAGTCTTCTATTAGTCTTGTACATATGTCACCTTAGTCTTGTATGTACGTTAATCTTCTATTCTGATCAGAATTGAGTATCAAAATTTTACAAAACTGCAAGGAAAATGATGTTTTAATTAGACTTGGTTTCAACTGGCAAACAGAAGATGGCCAAAATTGGAGACAGAGAATACAATCATGGACATGGACACAAACCTGAAGATGACTCAGCAAATAGACTAATGAAACCCTATTAAAACTTGTGCCAAAGGAGTTCAAGAACAATCAAAAGAGCTGTTGTGTATCACACCAGTCCTTCATTAATGTAGATTTGCAGTCATATACCTCTTACAAGAAATTAACAAAAAAATTATTCTCAGCCCTGGAGGCTGTTGTGGCATGTGGTGAAAAGCTCAACAAATTCAGCAGACAAGTGTAACAGGTCAACGTCAGTGAAATCCAGACCACTACTCAGCATCAAGTAAGAATAGCTTATAGTAACAAGAATCCTCTCTGTTCAAATAACCAATAACGGGTGAGAGTCTTTATTTCTCTTAAATCAGCAAATGTTTTAGCCAATACACTTCAGAGAGCCTAAGAACACCATCAGCATCATAGTCTGCAGTGAGGCTTCTTGGATTTGGAATCTTACATGTTTTTCCATAGAAATCCCACTGAACATAGCTTTCATTTTTATAATTTAGTCTGTATATGTAAGTCACTCAAAAGTAATCCCATTTAGTTTTCATCCAGATGCAAAACTATAATTTCAGACACATCACTTGTAATGGATTACAGTGACTGACATTGCTAAAATATTTTGGAGCTATAGAAGCCAAAATATTGAAGAGCATTCTGGGAATTCTGGACATCCAAAACTAATTTCAGTAAATGGGAGACTGTATGTCTATACAGATAGAAAGAAATAGAGGAATTGGTTTGTGAATCAAATGTTGTCATCCACAGGGAAAAGGGGCTAATTTAATACCATATGGCCTGCTATGGAAAGGGAACAACTCAGTATTCAACAGACTACACAGGAAATCTTCAGGCTGGCTATGTGCAAACTCCAAAATCAAAATTAAAGCAATTCATTAAGAATGATGCTCCTTTTTAGAGCATTTAAAATATGGTGAATCAGACTGTGAACTGTTTCAGCTTGGTGTGAGTTGCTTTTAGTGGGCTGTTTAAATGTCAAAAGATAGTCACACACCAAACATGTGATAACTCCAAATCACAAGGTCCATTCTGAAAGTACTTCCATGTTTTGTGGCAGATGAGCAACACCATTTGTTTTGAAATCTTTGCTTACGTTGTTTTAGTCTGTGATATGTGGACACAAAATAAATCTAGAGGCAACATCTGGAAAAAAATTCCAAGTTCTAACACATCTGATCCTTTTTCCTGCCAAGAGTCATTAACATATAATTTTTGCTTCACTGCAAATCAATCATCATCAGTGAGTGGCAACCTCTCCCTACAGCCATTCTAACAAGATTCTTTCACAAAAGAACTCGGTGTAATTACAGAAAAAAAGACAGTGCTCTCAAATGTGGGTGCCTTAAGACACGAGCACACTGGAGCTCCAGGAATCTGAACACAACCAATAGTAAGTTTTGCACTTTGGTGTCAAACAGAGACAGTCCATTTTAAAATTAACCCATTGGTGCTCTCAGTTCTGGTGTGCTCCTGAGCAAACAATAAGATGAAAGTCAAAGGACTGTCACTTACAGCAACAAAGGACTAGAGGCAATGGTTTAGAAAGGTGTGTAACACATACCATATTTTTTTTCAAACACCTCTTCAACTTGCTTCCTTAAGTCTGAAATTCGTGCATTCCATTTTTCTGCAAAGAAAAGGACATGTCAGACTACAAACAAAACTGAGAATCTCTTGTAAAATCTGTGTTACCACTAACTGAAACATGCAGTGTGCTTTTACTGCTCACTTGCATACAGGTGCCTGCAGGGTACAGTATAGCCTACACCTTAGAATACATAGATACTTTCAGGAAAAAAAAAGTACAGAATAAAATGTTCAAGATTACCTCCCAAACTTGTATATTAAATCAAGTTTAAAAAGCCCACAACACAAACCACATTAAAGTAACTTCCAAAAATGATTTCTCTTCAGCAGATAGGTCAGCAGCTCTCACAGCCATCGGGGTCAAGGCAGTTTGTACCTAAATCTGTGTGCTGAAAAGCTTAATTAGGGAAGCTTGATAAAGCTTGTAGTGAGTACATGGAGTTGTTTTGGTGCAAATCTGTATAACTTATGTGGGTCAGGAGGCATCGTGTCATCCTCTACCTAAATCCAGCATTTCTCTAAGTCCTGCTGTTGCAAAACATCCTCATAAATCCTACTTCTCGAAGAAGACATAGGCGGCAAGACAGAAGTTAATCCAAATCCAATCCTGTGTCACATGGACAGCTGGATTAAATGGCAGAATTTTAACATCTAATTTTCTGACTGTGAGCACATGTTTTCACTGCTTTTCTACTATCTCAATGGTTTTAGGAAAATACAACAACTATCTTGAAGATGGTACCAAATGTTGTCTGGCCTTTTAAGCAAGTGTACTTACAGCTTATTTGTTGCTCCAAAGACTTTAATCTAGCAACTACAGAGGTCAAAAAATGAGGCCATTCAAGCTATTGTACTTCCAGTTGTCAAAAAAGTCTTGTATCAGACAAGCCAGATGATTGAATTTTGAGTCTGTGTCTAAAGAAACTTAAATATTCATTCTCAGACCAATGTACACAACTTTGGTGTCCATATTTAAACTTGTATTTTTTTACTGTAGTGCAATGGATATCCATAGGACAGAATGCTTCAGATGTGGGCAAGAATCAAACCTTTTTTAGCAGGGAAGGGGTGTTTTGGCATGCTGCCTTGCATCCACACAAACTCTTCCTTCTAGTTACCTGGAAGATCATCTGCATTAATAAACCCATTTATATTTTGAAATTAAATCCTTGTGGATAAATTTATACAATTACTTCTGCCACCCTTCTACTGCCACCCAGTAGTGTACAGCTTCTCATGTGATAAACATGTCTTGAGCTCAATGTTTTCTGTTCCTGTGTCACTTGCTCCTTACAGTATATCCTCCTTTAACAGCAGATACAGACTTGGATGAAGCGCTCTCTGATTTCAGCACAACCAACAGAACAATGGATTAACAGCAGCTTTACCAGAAGAGTCAGGTAAATACAAGTCAGAATTGGCTGTTCTATAGGGGAAAGCCTTCTTTTATGCCACAGAGCTGGTGAACTCATGTGGACAGTCCTGAGACAAGGTATTTAAAAGGCACATGTGTTCTGGAGTGGAACCCACGTGAAAGTGTGAAGGGTTCATCAAGTTCTAAGGCAGACTTGACAAATTATTTCCTCTAAAACTCAGACCAGTTTTTGTCAGAGGGACAACAGGCAGGAAGAATGTCATACCATATTAAAAAGCAACCATATAAAAAATACTGTTCTGAATATTTGTGGTTGTGCAATTTTAGGACACACAGCTCCCACCCAGCGTGGTCTCCTAAACAAGCCATTAAGCTGTCTAGGCTTCATTTTTCTCAGTTTCCAAATCTCCCAATCACTGGTCAAATATACCATGTGGATCTTTTCAACCTACTACTTCCATGTCTCTCTCCCTCCAATGGAAACACTACAAGGATTAATAATGAAACACACCAAATTACAGGCATTTTCGTTCACAATGGTGGATACACAGAGAGCAAGCAATTGGAAAAAAAATCATAAATGGCTCACATTTTGATCAGCACACTGTTTTTTTAGCTTTTTTTATACTTTATTAGTAAGTCAAACTGCTGAGATATTTCAAAATTCAGAGGGATTATCAGGTAACCAGTGTGATGTTTTTTATATGATAGTCAGCATTATTAACCCTTGGATCCTGACAAATTCTTTCATCACACACTTTGTGCTCATATAGCAAAGTTAATACCTACCACAAAACTAAGCTGATATTCTGTTTTGGTAATCACTGCAAAGCAGTCTGGTTTTCCCAGAGGCACGAGAGTAAGTGGTGGCTTCCTTCAATTCTACATAGATACCTTCGGTTATATAGGAAGCACCATCCCAATTAAATAACAACCCTGAAAACTTCTCCCATCTGTCCACAATCTCCTCAATTTATCCAAGTCTCTGCTCCATGCAATATGTTCCAGATAGCATCCACTACAGCTGGGGCAACCCGCACAGTGCACACACAGCGATGCTCAGGTACTGGGCACACTGCTATTCCCATCACCATGCCACAGAGTACCCCGTGGGGAAATAAAACAGAAAACACACAGCTCGGCATGGAAAACACAATGTAACTCTGAGAATGCTGCAGCCTGGCAAAATCTGTACTCAACAGTGTGTAAAAACAGGGGAAACCATACACACTTCGCATCACTGTGTTAGTGAGAAAACAGCTGGGGGACTTTATTCCCCACTGAAGTGGTTTAACACAACTGCAAGACACAACTTGAACCTTTTGAGCTTTTTCTAAAATCTAAGAAATCAAAAGAATGTGGAAAGAGATTTTTACTGACAATGTCAGTTCCTTTCAACAATTTTTTAGCCACAACGAGTTGGTTTACACATTTTTCAAATCAAAACCTCCTTCCCAGTGTCCGAGCTACAGGGACCAGGATCAGTTTATCACTATCTGGGTATAACCCAAAACTGTATTCTACACCCTCTCTGTCATTTCTGATGCATTGTTAATATGGATCGTAGGCAGCAGCTGCCCAGGACACACCTGACCCATCAGGCTACAAGTTGGGTGTTGAAGAATCCTGTGGAACAGGGGAGTGTTTCTTTGTCTTAACACCAATGACTTAGGTGTGGTAACTCTCCTGGGGGAGGCATCAGCACCTTCACTTCCAGCCTGAGAGGTCATCTCTGCTAATGAGCTATTGGGGACTGGCAGCTGCAACAACTTAGACCATCAAAGATTCCAAAAATACCCCATGACTCACAGAGTTAAATCACCCATTGTGAAACTCCTTGCTCTGCGGGAGGTACTGGGCATTCCCACCTGAACCTGACCATAGGTAATATTTGGGGTTTGGGATTTGCAGTACCACTCAGAGCATCCAGAGGGGGACCAGAATCTTAACAGGACTGTGACTGCCATCGTGGACAAGACTGCCATAATTACTTTGATAGAACTGCGACTATCATCCTCACCAACAGGAATTCCTTTCCTTATAGTTTGCACTCAGGGGGTCTACATGGCACTCAGCACAGGGGCTAACGAACACCATTCTCCTCATGCTCCACAGTGCTGGCTTCTACATCTGTTTTTGTGGGTTAAAACCAGTTTTTTCTCTGTATCACTGTATTTATTGTGATCTTTTTGGTAAACTGTAACTCTGACTTGTAATCTCTCTTGAGTTCAGTTAATTTCTCCCACTGGTTTACCTTTAAACCAGCACATCTTTTGGAACCCAATGTGGGGCAGGAGAGAGAAGTCAGAATTACAATTTCATTCAAAGAATTTGTGCATTTCAGTACAGAAACTCACTGATTACCATGTTGCTCTGTGACTTCATGAGGGTGTTGTGCATAACCCTGTATATATTTCTGCATATGGGGAACTATTTGCCTGTCATGATGCTCTTTGTAAGACCAGAAATAGGGATGAAAATTGCTTTATTAATATGCTATATTTATGTCGTCATAACAGCAGAGGCAGTGAGTTTCATTTGGAATATGTGTATTCACTCTTTTCACCTGCCCTGCATTCAGTTGCTACATCTGGGGCCTCATTAAAAATTGCACCCAGCCTTGTGGGAGGAACAGCAGGGAATGGTTGTTTCCACCCTTTCACCTCTTTCTCCCCCTTCAGACCTGCTACAACAGTCTTTGAAAATACCGAGTTTCCTCTTGACACTAAGGACAGCATAATCTTGTTAGTGTTGCTTTGTCTCCTCTGTACCATCTACATCATGCTTAGGGTCAGAAAAGGGCCTTATAGGGAGGTTTGCTGGGGGCCTGCCCTGGGAGAGGAGAGGCACAGGAAGTGGGAGGACATGGGCCAGTATTTGGAGATTCTCTCCTACAAAGAACTGGAAATTCACGCCTGAATAACTGCAGGACCCTGTTAGAATAACAAGCTATGTGAGAGAAAATGCTCTGGCAGCCCCAGAGGTGTGCAGCTCACAGCAACCTGCTGGGCCCTGGCCACTGCCTGCTGCACGCTGCTTGGTGTGGTACAACACCATCAGGGGGAGAAGCAAACCCATACAGTTGTCCACCCAACACAAGGCTGAGACAGAGAGAAAGGGAAACAAATCAACCAGCACCATGTCCACACAAACCGTGGAGGAGCCGGAAGGACAACAGAAACTGGTATCAGTTGCCCCCGTCCAGAAAAGAAAATCAAAGACCAAATCAGTTCGTATAGTGAATGACAAGGAAGAGGCAGGACCTTCACATCAAGCAGAAGAAACGGAGCCAGAAATAATCACACAGTCCCTATCCCTGGGTGAGCTGCGTGAGCTCAGGAGAGAGTTCACACGACAGGCAAATGAGTCCATCTTGACCTGGCTGCTCCGAATCTGGGACGCCACAGCCAATGATACAATTCTAGATGGGAGTGAGGCGAGGCAGCTGGGATCCCTGTCTTGAGATGTGGTCATTGATCAGGGCATTGGAAAGAGGCAGGTAACTCTCAGCCTCTGGCAGCGACTGTTGTCAAGCGTGAGGGAGAGATATCTTTGTAAGGAGGACCTCCACGTACAGCAAGGACAGTGGAACACGATGGAACAAGGTATCCGGTGCTTAAGGGAATTAGCCGTACTGGAGATAATCTTTTCAGAGGATGAGAGATTTCCTAAAAGTCCAGATGGTGTCCAGTGCACATCCCAGATGTGGTTAAAATTTGCACGGCTTGGGCCAGAAATGTATTCTCGCTACCTTGCAACATTGCAGTGGAGAGAGGGAGAAGACAAGGTGGGTGCACTGGTCAGCAAACTCAGGATTTATGAAGACACTGTCACTGCTCCATTACAAGCCCACGTCTCAGCTGTGGAAACAAAACTAGCTGAACTCAAAGAGAAGGTGGAAGAGGGCTACCAGAAGCTAAGAGAGGAAATTAAGGAAGGAATCTTCTTTCACATCTCACCAGGAAAAACGAGAGTCTCTGCAATCAGGAGCAGGCGTGCCCCAGCTAAGGAGAAAGGGTACACTCCATGTGGCAACCTATGGTTTTACCTCAATGAACATGGAGAAGATATGAGGTGGGATGGGAAATTCACCTCTAAGCAGCACGGATACGTGAACTGAATAGAGGAACAAGAGCCACAAGAAACTCTTCAAGGATAAATGCTGCTCCAGTCTCTTGTGAGAAAGACTCCAGAAGGTATAGGAGTGATGACATCACGTTTGATCCTCTTGAAGGGACCGCCAGTTCATATTTACAGGAAGAGCGCAGTGAGTACCATGACCAGAACTAGGGGAGCCCTGCCTCTAGCCAGGTAAAGGAAAGGTACAACGGGGTCTATTGGACTGTGTAGATTTGGTGGCCTGGCACATCAGGCCCACAAAGGTACAAGGCTTTAGTTGACACTCGTGTGCAATGTACTTTGATGCCACCAAGATATGAAGGGGCAGAATCCATCCCTGTTTCTGGGGCGACAGGGGGATCCCAACAGCTCACTGTACTGGAAGCTGAAGTCAGCTTGACGGGGAAGAAATGGCACAGACACCACATCGGGACTGGTCCAGAGGCCCCGTGCACCCTTGGCATACATTACCTGAGGAGTGGGTATTTCAAAGACCCAAAGGGAGTGCATTGGGCCTTTGGCATAGCTGCTGTGGAGACAGAGGAAATCAGACATCTCGCCTGGTGTCTCAGAGGACCCTTCTGCTGTGGGATTGCTGAGGATTGAAGACCAATTGGTACCGATGGCCACAGCCACAGTGCACCGTCAGCAGTACCGAACCGACCGAGACTCTGTGACTCCCATACACAAGATGATTTGTGAGCTGGAGACCCAAGGGGTGGTCAGCAAGACTCACTCACCCTTTAATAGCCCCATATGGCCAGTGCAGAGTGGAGGCTGACGGTGGATTACCGTGGTCTCAATGAGATCAATGCCCCCCTGAGTGCCGGACATGCTGGAGCTTCAGTATGAGCTGGAGTCCAAGGCAGCCAAGTGGTGCCACCATCGACATTGCCAATGCCTTTTTCTCCATTCCGTTGGCAGCAGAGTGCAGGCCGCAGTTCGCTTTCACCTGGAAGAGGGTGGAGTACACCTGGAATCGACTGCCCCAGGGGTGGAAACACAGTCCCACCGTTTGCCATGGACTGATCCAGACTGCACTGGAAAAGGGTGAGGCTCCAGAATATCTACAGTACATTGATGACATAATTGAATGGGGCAACACAGCAGGGCAGGTTTCTGAGAAAGGAGAGAAGATAATCCAGATCATCCTAAGAGCTGATTTTGCCATTACATGAAGTAAGGTCAAGGGACCTGCTCAGGAAATTCAGTTCCCAGGAGAGAAATGGCAAGATGGACGTCGCCAGATTCCAACAGAGGTGATCAACAAAATAGCGGCTATGTCCCCTCCAACTAGCAAGAAGGAAACTCAAACTTTCTGAGCCGCCGTGGGCTTTTGGAGGATGCATATCCCTGAGTACAGTCAGATTGTAAGCCCTCTCTACCTTGTGACACGGAAGAAAAATGATTTCCAGTGGACTGGGGGCCCTGAACAACAAAGGGTTTTTGAAGAGATGAAAGAGGAGATTACCCATGCAGTAGCTCTTGGGCCAGTCAGGACAGGACAGGATGTGAAGAATGTGCTCTACACTGCAGCCGGGGAGAACGGCCCATCCTGGAGCCTCTGGCAGAAAGTACCTGGGGAGACTCGAGGATGACCGCTGGGATTCTGGAGTTGGGGATACAAAGGATCTGAGGCCAGCTACACCCCAACTGAGAAAGAGATCCTGGCAGCTTATGAAGGAGTTCGAGCTGCCTCAGAAGTGATTGGCACTGAGGCACAGCTCATCCTGGCACCCCGACTACCAGTGCTGGGCTGGATGTTCAAAGGAAAAGCTCCTTCTACCCATCACGCCATTGATGCCACATGGAGTAAGTGGATCACTCTGATCATGCAGCGAACCCGGATAGGGAATCCTAATCGCCCTGGGATTTTGGAAATCATCACCAACTGGCCGGAAGGTGAGAGTTTTGGATTGTCCTCTGAAGAAGGGGAGCAGGGGACACGAGCTGAGGAGGCCCCACCATATAACCAGCTACCAGAAGAGAAAAAGCGATATGCTCTCTTCACAGATGGCTTCTCTCCCATTGTAGGGAAAAACTGGAAATGGAAAGCAGTCGTATGCAGTCCCACATGCAGAGCTGCAGAAATGACTGAAGGACAAGGTGGATCAAGTCAGGTTGCAGAGCTGAAAGCTGTTCAGCTGGCTTTGGATATCGCTGAACGAGAGAAGTGGCCAAGACTCTACATCTACACTGACTCGTGGATGGTGGCCAATGCTCTGTGGGGATGGCTGGAGCGTTGGAGAAAGGCCGGCTGGCAGCGCGAAGGGAAACCCATCTGGGCGGCTGAGATGTGGCAGGACATTGCTGCCCGGGTAGAGAAGCTGAGTGTGAAGGTCCGTCACGTAGATGCTCATGTACCCAAGAGCCGGGCTAATGAGGAGCATCGTAACAACGAGCAGGTGGATCGAGCTGCCAGGATTGAAGTCTCTCAGGTAAATTTGGATTGGCAGCATAAGGGAGAATTGTTTCTAGCCCGATGGGCCCATGATGCCTCTGGTCATCAGGGCAGAGATGCAACATACAGATGGGCTTGGTACCGAGGGGTGGATCTAACCATGGACAGTGTCTCACAGGTTATCCATGACTGTGACACATGTGCTGCCATCAAGCAGGCCAAGCGAGTGAAGCCTCTGTGGTATGGTGGACGGTGGTTGAAATACAGGTATGGGGAAGCCTGGCAAGTTGACTACATCACACTTCCCCAGACCAGGTAAGCACTGCGTGCTGACCATGGTAGAGGCAACCACTGGATGGCTGGAGACATACCCCGTATCTCACGCCACTGCCTGGAACACCACCCTGGGCCTTGAAAAACAAGTCCTGTAGAGACATGGAACCCCAGAGAGAATAGAGTCTGACGATGGCACCCACTTCAAGAACAGCCTCATAGACACCTGGGCCAGAGTGTACATCATTGAGTGGGTGTATCATATCCCCTACCATGCACCAGCTGCCGGGAAAGTTGAGAAGTGCAATGGACTGTTGAGAACCACCTTGAAGGCGTTGGATGGGGGACTTTTAAAAACTGGGAGCTGCATTAAGCAAAGGCCACCTGGTTGGTCAACACCCGAGGCTCCATCAATCAAGTGGGCCCAGCCCAATCAGAACCCTCGCATACTGTAGTTGGAGATAAAGCCCCTGTGGTACATATGAGAGGTGTGCTAGGAAAGACTGTCTGGACTAGTCCTAACTCAAGCAAAGGCAAACAAAACCGAGGGGGTTTTTTTTTCTCAAGGACCTGGTTTCACTTCAGGGGTAATGTAAAACGATGGCGTAACATGTGTACCAAAATGGGACGTGATTTTGAATGAAAATTTTCTGTAATGTTTCAGTATGTATATATATATATATATATATACACACACAAGGGGTGGATACACCCTAGTAGGAGGGGCCAGAACCAATTTATCACTATGTCATTTCTGACAGACTATGAATAATGGAACTTTTTTAGAAGCTGTGCAGGGCACACCTGATTCCTCAAGCTACAAGCCAGGTGTTAAAAAACGCTGTGAGACACAAGAGTGTTTCCTTCTCTTCACCCCAATGACTCAGCTGTGATAACTCCCCTCGGAGAAAGAATCAGCGCCTTAAGATCCACCTCTAAAAAGAAGGCATGCACTCCTAGAGCATGCGATTGTCTAATACCGTTTTATAAACAAAGCAGAAAAACAAAACATATTTGATTTTTATCTTACCGAAATTGAATATTTGCCCTTTTTTTCTTCTAGTATAGGTAGCTCCACTGGTTGACTTTTGGCTGGCTCTTTTTGGTCTCTTTTTAGCGGGCATGTAGTCATCGTCATCTTAAAGAAACATAAATATATCACTGGTTTAATGTCCACAGAACTCATGTGTAACACTGGAACTGCTTTGAATTTCAAAACTCTAATGCAAGTATTGGACTGGGCTTATTAGGGCATCAAATTGCCTGTCCTAGTTCAAAAGGTAGGATCAGCTATCACTGTGTGGGGGTGATCAAAGTTGTGTATTCTACCCCCTCTATTCATTTCCAACGGACAATGGACCATTTGCAGCAGCTGCCCACGGAGTTGTTGGCACCTTCACACCCAGCCTAAGGGGGCGTGGCTGCTCATGGGCCATCAACAGTTCAAAAATACCCCATGGCTTCCAGAGTTAATCACCCTTTGTGTGAGTCCCCGACATGGGGCAGGAACTGGGTGCTCCCTGAGGGTACATAAGCGGTGTGCAAGAAGACCTTGGGAACCTCTCATTGGATCCAGAGGAACAGCAGGACCTCGACAGGGGAGACCACCACTCTCGACCAGACTATAGTCATCACCTGCACCAACAGGTTTTTTCACTTTCTTTTGCTTTGGACTTCGGGGAACCACGCGGGTCTCAGCACAAGGGCTAACAAACCCCTTTGGGTTTGTGGCCCAGGTCACTGGGTTATACTACTGGGTTTTGTGGGTTGAAAACAATTTCTCTTTCTGTCAGTGTATTTATTGTAATATCTTTCATTAAATCTGACTTATAATCTCTCTTGTGGTGGGTCCATTTTCTCCTGCCGGTTTAACTTTAAACCAGAATATTGCCCTAAAAATTAATTATCTGAGTAACTTTAGAAAGCTCCAGTTCCCACCTGTGCTGCTACCTGTGTAGGAACAACCTGTGTAACAGAGCCTCTGCAAGGCACAAGAAAGCACAAAGCAAAGCTGCTTCTGTACTTCCTGAGGAAAACAACATTGTGTTTTGAAACATGACTGCACATCTCACAACCATAAAATGACCAAGAAAAAGTAAAAGAAATCAGGAAACTAATTGTGCAGACACAGACTGAAGATTAGTAGGGGGTTTTGACTTAGGAAGGTTTTGAAGCTGCAGGCTAGGCCTTGTAGCTGGTACTTTTTGGTACCGAGATGAGAACACTGAAAGTTAAGTAGTCCTGTGAGAAAGACCAGCAGACTAGTAAAAACAAAATGAGATAAGAAGGGTTTGAGAGAAGCAGGCATGAAAAAAAGAATGTGGAGGAGATAAATTTTTCACACAACAAAGAACATCTGGGCAGAAATAACATCCAATTAGAAGCTGTAATAAAGGTTATGGACGTCGCGATACAACCTCTAGAGTTTGGCTTTGGGCGGGATTTTACAATATATATTGTGGAACTTGGAGTTAGAATGTACTTCCTGGCTTGCCTTTTTTTATTCTTTCCTTTTCTTTCTTCATGGAGTGATTTAATAAACTATCTCGTGTGTGACACCTCTGTGTTCTGTCCCTCTTCTTCAGCCACCACAACCTACAGAGTTATCCACATTTGGTGCTACCGTGTGACGTTTTTCCTTTTTTGCTACTTTACGAATTTTGCACCACATTTGGTACTTTCTGTGTGAGTTTTTCTTTAAGAACTTAGAACCACAGCAGACTACACTTTTTTATCTAACTGGAGGTAAATCCTTCCACTAGGAACTCTCAAAACACAGCACCGAGGTTTTGTCTACAACAGATCAAAGGTGCTCAAACCTGTTTGGAAACACTGCAACAGTAAGGGATGCAAATGAAAAGCCATTTAACAGGTCAACTCTGCCTTAAACACACACAAGTGGACAGACAGGAAAACTGAAACCCCAGGAATTTTTCAGTGAGCTGCTACTCAGCCAGTCACTTCCCAATCCACCTCAATCCTCCCCTATGTTAAGGACGTTTTAAGACTCTCCAATTCCCAATATCTGCAACCTTAAGAGAAAATATATGGTTTCAACAAAGAAAATTTCACATACAGAACAGCATGCACCCAGGTCACTAAGGGTACAATTTACTTAGGAAGATATTGACGTATCTTGCACTTATGCACTTGTATCACATTCTGTCAGACAAAACCCTTTCAGACCATTTTACTTTGGGCTAAAGGCCTTTTCATATACACAGGACTTAATGACTCTTCTCTTCTTACCTTTTCTGGTGAGGCAACGTAAGAGTTATCTTACTGCTGGAGGTAAAAGTATTGTCAGAAGCATTAACTTTGTCCTAGATGTCCTGTTTCCTAAACTGCTAATTGGGTGCTCTCAACCTTTATCTAGTTCCAGAAGCAAGCACTGCAAAAGCCAATCTCAGAAGTGTTTTAAAGCTGTTATGGGGACATGCAATTCACAAATACAAGAAATACAGCTGACTTCCAACTGAGATTCCAGCATGAAAACAACAGGGACATTGGTTAGTGGCTTTACTGCCATTCAGATGAGAAAGTGGGGTGCAAGTACAAAGGTTTTTCTTTCGTATTTCTCGACATGAGGCAAATAAATTGAAGCTTCACTTATGCCACCTGTAACACTGTCTTTATAACTAAAGTATGTTTATAAAACAATGTGTTCTTCAGAATGAAGCAATGCTATAACATCTTGTCTGTTCAAGGAGTATTTTCAATTAGCAACACTTGAAACACATATCAAAGATGCAAATTGCTGACAGGCTCCAATTCAAAACCAGACCAGTAAGTCCAATAAGCTTCAGGATATTGTAACATCCAGGATGCAATTTCTGGACTAGACATCTTTACCAAAAAGTGCACAATCCAAACTGCAGCCAACGCTGGCACATTAGACTCTTTATTCAGTGCCAAGTAGTCTGGGCACTGGAAGGCAATTTTTTGGATATGAAAATGCCTAATGCACTGAAATCCATGAACTGACCTTCGCCAGAGAACGCGACGTCGGAATCCTCACTTGTTTCTGAGGAGTCATGCTGGGAGGCACCTGAAGGGGAAAAACAGGGCAGCTGAATGATGGACACAGACAAGAGTTTTCTAACCAAACACTCCATGACTTGGCATTTAAATTAACATTTCTCAAAGAAGCCCCTTGCGCTCACTGCAGGCAACAGAAGCAGAACCAAAGAGATTTTACCCTAAACCTTGAAGCAATTCCAGACAACGGAGCTGAGGATTACACTTGCTAAACTGTGTGTGCAGCAGTGCAGAGCTGGTGCTAACAACAGTAGGAAATGCCTTACTCTTGCCTTACTACGGTTAAAACAATCATAAATATTTTTCCCTTTGTGATCAAGGATTACTGAATATATAAACAGACACTGTGTGCCACCACT
Organism: Pithys albifrons albifrons; assembly: GCF_047495875.1. NCBI lineage: Eukaryota > Metazoa > Chordata > Aves > Passeriformes > Thamnophilidae > Pithys > Pithys albifrons. Next base: position 11,603,616 of record NC_092478.1, read on the forward strand.
GACTATGCACTTTTTCACCATTTACATGCACTCGTGCTTGTTGCACTGTGATTTCTGTAACAGGCTGTTTAACGGGTGGCAAAGGCCAACAGTGAAACATGGGAGGGAAATTCATGACCACAAATGCTTTCACTGGGGCAGTGTGCACCAACAAAACAAACAGGATTAGACTGATCAAGAAAATTACATCAGAAACTATACCAAAATTAAGTAGCCGTGGTTGAAGGAGCATTTTTTAGTTATTCCAGCACACTAATGCTGCACCTGTGCATTCGGAAGCATGTCTGCTTTCAGATCTTTGTAAGCTGGACCATGGTATCACTTTGGGAGCAAGTCTGAAAGGACGCTCTCTTTCAAAGGCTCTGCACATGATGTTGTGTATAGTAGAGACGGGGCAGCCTCTACAGAGACACCTAACCGGAGTGTATTTAAACTATGTCAAATATATTGTCCCCCCATGAAAAACAGAGTATGATGTTTTGGTCTAACTCTGAGTGAGTGCTGGGTAGATAACCACCAAAGGCAAGGTACAACAAAGGAAATGAATTAGATCGTATTTTACGAGACGTGAAGATAAAGTCATAAAAACCATAAAAACAGCTGTCACATCAACTCATCGCTTAGAACCTTTTCTGAGAGCATCAGAAAAGAACAAAAAAAACATGAACAATTTTTGGAGGACAGTCACAACACTGACAAATGGTCCATCCAGTCCAGTACCAAATCCCTGAGAAATAGTCATAATTAAGAGACTTGTGCAAAAATCCAAAGCACATGGTCACAAATTTCTGGAAGAAAAATCCCAGATGGGACACCTCTTTTTAAGGCACATTAAACCAAGTGTTTCAAACATTAAAGCAAGGGTTTTTTAACCAAGTATTATCATCACTAGGTATCCTTGGATCTTGGGTAAATATACACAGCTCCTAAGCAGCAACCCTCTCCCTTCTAAATGTTGTCATTCACCAGCACTGGCTCCAGTTTCTCAAACACGATTTCATTCCATTTAAAACAATGTCTTCTGATGCACAGAACCTTAACTTTCTGACTGCTGAATTTCAGTCACACTATGCTGCCCTAGCACCTCAGACACCCTCAGTAGCTACAGCTAACTGAGGGGATCCCAGGCTCACCGGGATTTTGCCACTTCCTTTGTCACCATCTTGTCCAAACCCTCAGTCTTACATACCAAAACTGACATTCACACATGGCTCTGACCTTGTTCTTTGCAGAAAACCATCATTTCTCTAACTCGGCATCACGGGCTGCACCTTTCAGACAAACTTTTGGAAGAACTTCAAAAGCCTGTTCTGCGTATTACTTTCAGAATAGACAGACTGCACCAAAGACTTTACAAAATCCAAACACTGTCGTTGATTTTTCTTTCTCACCCCTTTTTTGTGAGGATCAGCAGTAGGTAACTTCATTTTACAGAACACAGACAAGAATGCCTTCTCTCTGTGCCTATCTAAACCACAAATGCCATTTAAGTTCGACTGTTACCTGCAGTTTTTGGTCACTGTCTCTAGAACTTTTCATAAATACTAACCTTCATGAACAACAGATTCAATCTATTCAGCAAAACCAGGTGCAACTTGCAGCACCTCTCTTACAGAAAGTTGTAAAGAAGAACAGATTTGAGAAAAGGGTGCGTAACAAAACCTGATTCTGACTCAAAGGCCGCACTCAGCATCTGTAGCTGTAAAATTCAAGTCAAAACCAAGGCAAAGTCAGTGTCTCACCCATTTCCTATCACACTTCCCTTTTCTCATCCTCTCTCTTCACAGTCAGGCACAAAGCTCATGGCATTATGCTTAGGAAGAAAACTACCTGGGTACTTCCTCTCAAATAGGTAGAGTTAGTAGTCCAGTCAGCACGAGCAAGGAACTTTATTCTCCCTTATCAAGACACGTGCTCTTAAATTTCATGCAATGGTACCCTTAACTATGGGGATAGGTACCTTCAAAGCAAAACTAACAGGATTTGCAAGAAGCAGCATTGCTGCTAGCTTAACCTGGCTTTTGAAAACACACAGTTTGGGCTGGAGAGCCTTGGAGCTTCGAACAAAGCTAGCTGGAGAACGATGTCCTTCTTGCATCCTGTCAAAGCACTACATGTCGGGTGAGGAGCACCTTCAAGTGCCATTCATGATTCAAAATAATGACGACTCCCATCCCAGTCTGCTTATAGCATGCCTCAGAGTGGTGGGATTTGGGAGATGGAAAGTAGAACAAGACAAAAATCACAGATGGCAACCTTGTGGAAATGTGAGTAGGAACGGTTGGAGAACATGTACAACTTCAACTAAAATGACATCTTTTCAAATATTGCAGTGAAAAAACCCCAATGATTACATTCATTTATTCTCACAAATAACATCTCACATCATCTTCTAATGGTATTTCCACATCTGTTCCTTCACTGCAATCACAACACCGAGAAGCTTCCTTTACACAAATAAAGAAAAACATATTCCTGACTGCACAGAACCTTATAGAAAGAGACAAGATGGGCTCTGTGTCCAGAAACCAAAGCTATCAAGGAATAACGGGGAGGCATAGGACTTGCAAAAAGTCCAATGGGAAGCACCTTTAACCAGGGCAACTACAGTGTGTGGATGCATTTCTGTGGAGAACTCTACATAAGAGACCGTGAAAGAACACCACCAAAGAGATCCCAACTTTCTGTGTGTCCATTTAGGTGGTCACTTTGAAGAACACAAACAACAGAGGGTAGCCTATGATGATGATTATAAAGCTGCAATGGAGAGCACTCTGGACTCTGAACCCCAGGGTCCTGAGTTCAAGTCTCAGTAGGGACTGTCCCCTGGGCAGTTCAATGCCTCCGTGCCATCCGATCCCGCCAGATCTTCGATGCTCAGCAGGGTCAGCCCTGGTTAGTACCGGATGCCTTGACAGTCCCGAGGACTTCACTGTCACTGTCCAAGCTCACACAGTCGTGGCAGATGGACCTTCGGACTTAAACTTAAAGGCCAGTTCTGGGCAAGCTGTGCCTCACCTAAAAAATGCACTGCACTGGCTGGAAGGGCACACCCACGTGGGAGAGCCCTTCCCAAATGTTCGTTTGCGGAGTTTGGTCATACATATGTACACATATACAAAACGCTCTGGGCTCTTAAATAAATGCTTGCACTCCGGAATCATAAGATTGCCCAAAACATTTTTATAAAACAAAGCAGAGAGATAAAATAATCTTTAATTTTTCTCTTACCAGCATTGGACTCTCTCTCTTTCCTTCTCCCAGTACTGGCAGCTTCACTAGTTGAGTCGATGCTCTTCGGTCTCTCCTTAGCGGGCACGTAGTCATCGTCATCTTAAAGAAACATAAAAATATCACTGGTTTAATGTCCACAGAACTCATGTGCAACACTGGAACTGCTTTGAATTTCATAACTCTAATCTAAGTATTAGACTGGGCTTATCAGGGCATCAAATTGCCCCCAAAATTAACTATCTGAATAACTTTAGAAAGCTCCAGTTCCTACCTGTGCTGCTACCTGTGTAGGAACAACCTGTGCAACAGAGCCTCTGCAAGGCACAAGAAAGCACAAAGCAAAGCTGCTTCTGTACTTCCTGAGGAAAACAACATTGTGTTTTGAAACGTGACTGCACATCTCACAATCATAAAATGACAAGGCAACAGCAAAAGAAATCAGGAAACTAATTGTGCAGACACAGACTACATTTTTTCATATAACCAGAGGTAGAATCCTTCCACTAGGAACTCTCAAAACACAGCACCGAGGTTTTGTCTACAACAGATCAAAGATGCTCAAACCTGTTTGGAAACACTGCAACAGTAAGGGATGCAAATGAAAAGCCATTTAACAGGTCAACTCTGCCTTAAACACACACAAGTGGACAGACAGGAAAACTGAAACCCCAGGAATTTTTCAGTGAGCTGCTACTCAGCCAGTCACTTCCCAATCCACCTCAATCCTCCCCTATGTTAAGAAGTTTTTAAGACTCTCCAATTCCCAATATCTGCAACCTTAAGAGAAAACATATGGTTTGAACAAAAAACGAAAATTAATTTCACATACAGAACAGCATGCACCCAGGTCACTAAGGGTATACTTTACTTAGGAAGATATTGACGTATCTTGCACTTATGCAGTTGTATCACATTCTGTCAGACAAAACCCTTTCAGACCATTTTACTTTGGGTAAAGGTATTTAAACAGCCACAGGACTTTGTGAGTCGTCTCTGTTTTTTCTGTTGAGGTAATGTAAGAGTTATGCCTAATGCGCTGAACAAGTGAACTGACCTTCAAGAGTGACCTCAACTTCAGGATTCTCAAGGTCCTCACTTGTTTCTGAGTCATGCTGGAAGGAATCTGAAAGCGAAAAACAGGGCACCTGAATGATGGTCACAGACAAGAGTTTTCTAACCAAACACTCCATGATTAAATTAAATTAACATTTAAATTAACATTTGTCAAAGAAGCCCCCTGCGCCCACTGCAGGCAACAAAAGCAGAGCCAAAGAGATTTTACCCTAAACCTTGAAGCAATTCCAGATAAAGGTAAGAAGGTGAGGATTTACACTTTCTAAACTGCTAGTGCAGAGCTGGTGCTAATGACAGTAGGAAATTCCTTATTATTGGCTTCCATAGGTTTAAAATAACTTCTTGAATTTTCCCATTATTATTGTGAGAGAGGCTGTCAGTCCTGGAGGGGGAAGGTGTATGGTTCACTAGAAGGAGGGTTCCCTGAGGTGGTGGCCAGTGACTAAGCCACACAAAAGACTGTCAGATGGGCTGCGCATACAAACAAAGGGCTTGGGGAAAGTCTCATTGGCTCTTTCCCAGTGCAGGGCTGTGGCCCTGGAGGGAGGGCCAGAGGGTGGCTGGAAAGAGATGGAGGGGAACAGGGGCAGGAGTTTGGGTTTGGGGGAGAGGTTTTTGCTCACTTCTTCCCTGCCTCAGGAGTGCTGGATTTCCACAAGTCTCTGGTCCCATTGGCTTTGGCGCTCAGCTGTTGCCTTGCCAGGGCTAACAGTAGCTCTGGGAGGCTCCTGACTCACCCTGACCCCATATACCCTCTGCTGTCTTCTCTGCGGACTGTCACCACTGTCTGGGCTCGCTCCACACTCACCGGCAGCTGGTGCCATCTACAGAGGAGGTTCTAACTCCAGGCACACACCACTGCCCACGATGCTACTGGTCCCCGCACAGCCCCGGCCCCATGCCATTCCCACCAGACCAGTGTGAGAGGCACTGCCCCCTGCCGGCTCTGCTGAGAACTGCAACACGGGGCAACAGGACAGACTGCGTTAGAACTCTTGGCTGCTCTTTCTCAATTTTATTTTTTTTTTGGTATTCTATATATTTTACTAATGAACACTACTCCTTTTCTTCCAACTTTTTTTTTTCATGGAAAAACAGTAAATTTCCAAGTTATGTTAATATGGGGGAGGAAATCTTTATATTGCAGGATCATTCCTGCCTTCCTTGGAACGCATTTCTGTTTTTAAATTAAGTCATTGCCATACTCACTTTTCAAAAAACAGCACAGAAACAAAAGAATATTTAATTTTTCTCTCACCAACATTGGACTCTCTCACTTTCCTTCCCCCAGTACTGGCAGCTTCACTAGTTGAGTCGACGCTTTTCGGTCTCTTGTTAGGGGGCACGTAGTCATCGTCATCTTAAAGAAACATAAAAATATCACTGGTTTAATGTCCACAGAACTCATGTGCAACACTGGAACTGCTTTGAATTTCAAAACTCTAATGCAAGTATTAGACTGGGCTTATCAGGGCATCGAATTCCCCTAAAAATTAATTATCTGAGTAACTTTAGAAAGCTCCAGTTCCCACCTGTGCTGCTACCTGTGTAGGAACAACCTGTGTAACAGAGCCTCTGCAAGGCACAAGAAAGCACAAAGCAAAGCTGCTTCTGTACTTCCTGAGGAAAACAACATTGTGTTTTGAAACATGACTGCACATCTCACAACCATAAAATGACCAAGAAAAAGTAAAAGAAATCAGGAAACTAATTGTGCAGACACAGACTGAAGATTAGTAGGGGGTTTTGACTTAGGAAGGTTTTGAAGCTGCAGGCTAGGCCTTGTAGCTGGTACTTTTTGGTACCGAGATGAGAACACTGAAAGTTAAGTAGTCCTGTGAGAAAGACCAGCAGACTAGTAAAAACAAAATGAGATAAGAAGGGTTTGAGAGAAGCAGGCATGAAAAAAAGAATGTGGAGGAGATAAATTTTTCACACAACAAAGAACATCTGGGCAGAAATAACATCCAATTAGAAGCTGTAATAAAGGTTATGGACGTCGCGATACAACCTCTAGAGTTTGGCTTTGGGCGGGATTTTACAATATATATTGTGGAACTTGGAGTTAGAATGTACTTCCTGGCTTGCCTTTTTTTATTCTTTCCTTTTCTTTCTTCATGGAGTGATTTAATAAACTATCTCGTGTGTGACACCTCTGTGTTCTGTCCCTCTTCTTCAGCCACCACAACCTACAGAGTTATCCACATTTGGTGCTACCGTGTGACGTTTTTCCTTTTTTGCTACTTTACGAATTTTGCACCACATTTGGTACTTTCTGTGTGAGTTTTTCTTTAAGAACTTAGAACCACAGCAGACTACACTTTTTTATCTAACTGGAGGTAAATCCTTCCACTAGGAACTCTCAAAACACAGCACCGAGGTTTTGTCTACAACAGATCAAAGGTGCTCAAACCTGTTTGGAAACACTGCAACAGTAAGGGATGCAAATGAAAAGCCATTTAACAGGTCAACTCTGCCTTAAACACACACAAGTGGACAGACAGGAAAACTGAAACCCCAGGAATTTTTCAGTGAGCTGCTACTCAGCCAGTCACTTCCCAATCCACCTCAATCCTCCCCTATGTTAAGGACGTTTTAAGACTCTCCAATTCCCAATATCTGCAACCTTAAGAGAAAATATATGGTTTCAACAAAGAAAATTTCACATACAGAACAGCATGCACCCAGGTCACTAAGGGTACAATTTACTTAGGAAGATATTGACGTATCTTGCACTTATGCACTTGTATCACATTCTGTCAGACAAAACCCTTTCAGACCATTTTACTTTGGGCTAAAGGCCTTTTCATATACACAGGACTTAATGACTCTTCTCTTCTTACCTTTTCTGGTGAGGCAACGTAAGAGTTATCTTACTGCTGGAGGTAAAAGTATTGTCAGAAGCATTAACTTTGTCCTAGATGTCCTGTTTCCTAAACTGCTAATTGGGTGCTCTCAACCTTTATCTAGTTCCAGAAGCAAGCACTGCAAAAGCCAATCTCAGAAGTGTTTTAAAGCTGTTATGGGGACATGCAATTCACAAATACAAGAAATACAGCTGACTTCCAACTGAGATTCCAGCATGAAAACAACAGGGACATTGGTTAGTGGCTTTACTGCCATTCAGATGAGAAAGTGGGGTGCAAGTACAAAGGTTTTTCTTTCGTATTTCTCGACATGAGGCAAATAAATTGAAGCTTCACTTATGCCACCTGTAACACTGTCTTTATAACTAAAGTATGTTTATAAAACAATGTGTTCTTCAGAATGAAGCAATGCTATAACATCTTGTCTGTTCAAGGAGTATTTTCAATTAGCAACACTTGAAACACATATCAAAGATGCAAATTGCTGACAGGCTCCAATTCAAAACCAGACCAGTAAGTCCAATATGCTTCAGGATATTGTAACATCCAGGATGCAATTTCTGGACTAGACATCTTTACCAAAAAGTGCACAATCCAAACTGCAGCCAACGCTGGCACATAAGACTCTTTATTCAGTGCCAAGTAGTCTGGAAGGCAATTTTTTGGATATGAAAATGCCTAATGCACTGAAATCCATGAACTGACCTTCGCCAGAGAACGCGACGTCGGAATCCTCACTTGTTTCTGAGGAGTCATGCTGGGAGGCACCTGAAGGAGAAAAACAGGGCAGCTGAATGATGGACACAGACAAGAGTTTTCTAACCAAACACTCCATGACTTGGCATTTAAATTAACATTTCTCAAAGAAGCCCCTTGCGCTCACTGCAGACAACTCTTCGGACCCAGAGAAGGACCAGAGACTCAACAGGAGGAGACTACCACTCTCAACCAGTCTGCAACCGTTACCCACACCAAAAAGTTTTTTCTTTCCTTTTACCATGGGCTAAGTGGCACCCTCCTGTGGGGCTCAGCAAAGAACCTAACAAACACCAATCTGTTTGTGCCCTGGGGCGCTGGGTTATACTTCTGGTTTTTGTGGGTTAAAGCAAATTTCTCTTTGAATCACTGTATTTATTGTAATGTTTTTATTAAATTGTAATTCTGACTTAGAATCTCTTTATGACTTGGGTTCATTTCTCCTGCCAGTTTACCTTTAAACCAGCACACATGAGAAGCACTTTTAAGCAGAGTAACTGTAGTGTGTGGCTGTATTTCTGTGGAGAACTCTACATAAGAGACCATGAAAGAACACCACCAAAGAGATCCCAACTTTCTGTGTGTCCATTTAGGTACTCACTTTGAAGAACACAAACAACAGAGGGTAGCCCACGATGATGATTATACTGCTGCAATACATCTACATGGAGCCCTGGGCTCTCAAATGAATGCTTGCACTCCTGCAGCATGAGATTGCCCAATACCTTTTTATAAAACAAAGTATAGAGAAAAAATAATCTTTAATTTTTTTCTTACCAACATTGGACTCTCTCCCTTTCCTTCTCCCAGTACTGGCAGCTTTACTGGTTGACCTAGTTGTCCTTGTGCGTTTCAGTCTCTCCTTAGGGGGCACATAGTCATCGTCATCTGAAAGAAACATAAAAATATCACTGGTTTAATGTTCACAGAACTCATGTGCAACACTGGAACTGCTTTGAATTTCAAAGCTCTAATGCAAGTATTGCACTAGGCTTATCAGGACATCAAACTGTCCAAAAAATTTGTTATCTGAATAACTTCAGAAAGCTCCAGTTCCTACCTGTGTAGGAACAATCTGTGTAACAGAGCCTCTGCAAGGCACTAGACAGACAAATGCGAACTGGAATCTTCTTAGGGAAAAAAGGCTAATAGGAAGGCATATGTCCAGTGCAAGAAGGTCAAGGGACAAAAGAATTCAGAGATGTTGCTTGCTACTGTATGGAGAAAATTCTTACCACCAAAGCTCAACTGGAGTTGAAACTGGGCAGATATGTGGGGGACATGAAAAACCGTTTTCTCAAATATATTAATGCCATTAGGCAATACAGAAGTATCATTGGCCTGGTACATAATGAGGATGGTCTTCTCCCAAACAGGGACAGAGACAAGGCACAGGTGTTCCTCGCTTTCTTTGCCTCTGTCTTCAACAAAGATGATGAATCAAGGGGCTCTCAGCAACCTGATCTGTAGAACCCTGACTTCAAAAAGTATCAACTCCCAGTGAACCCTGAAACTCTTAGGGATCTGCTGCTTCAGCTGGATCCCTACAGATCTATGAGGTCTGCTGAAATTCACTGAAGAATCCTCAAAAAGCCATTGACACCATCACAAAAGCTGTCTCGATGATTTTTGACTGGTCTTGGGAATCTGGAGAGGTCCCAGATGACTGGAAGTTGGCAAAAGTTGCCCCATTTTTCAAGGGCAAGAAGCAGGACCATGGAAACTACAGACATGTCACTTTCACTTCAGTGCCTCCTAAAGTTATGGAGAAGATTATTCTGAGAAGTCTTGAAAAACACCTTAAAGACAATGCAGTCATGCTGTCACAGCCAGCACAGATTCATGAAAGGAAAGTCCTGCTTATCAAACCTGATTTCTTTCTATGACAAGTTAACCCATCTGGTTGATCAAGGGAAACCAGTTGATGTGATCTTTTTGGATTTCAATAAAGCTTTTGATCCTGTCTCTTCCAAGATCCTTCTGGACAAACTGCCCAGCCCACAGCTGCATAAACACATCATGTGGGGAGTGAGCAATTGTCTCACAAGTCAAGCACAGAGGATGACAGTGACTGGGGTGGCATCAGACTGGTGACCTGTCACTAGTGAGGTTCCACACGGCTCCATCCTGGGCCCTGTGCTCTTCAACATCTTCATCAATGACTTGGACGCAGGACTGGAAGGGACACTGAGCAAGTCTGCAGATGTGCCAAAACTGAAAGGAGCTGTTGAGTGCCTTGAGGGCAGAGAGGGCCTGCAGAGAGATCTGGATAAATCAGAGGGCTGAGAATCACCAACCATAGCAAGTTCAACAAAAAGTGATGGATTCTGCACCTGGAATGGGGCAACCCCAGATGTCCAGACAGACTTGGAATGAGGTGCTGGAAAGCAGTGCTAGGATAGGGACCTGGAGGTCCTGGTCAGTGGCCAGTTGGCCACAAGTCAGCAGTGCCCTGGAGCCAGGAGGGACATCACTGTCCTGGGGGGCATCAGACCCGGCATTGCTGGCCAGGCCAGGGAGGGGATTGTCCCACTCTGCTCTGCACTGGGGGAGCCTCACCCGTAATACTGGGCCAGTTTTGGTCACTGCAATATCGGAAAGACATTGAGCCATTAGAGAGTGTCCAAAGGAGGCAACGAAGATGGGGAAGGGCCTTGCGGGGCAGTGTGTGAGGAGTGGCTGAGGGCACTTGGTCTGTTCAGCTGGAGAAGAGGAGACTGAGGGGAGACCTCATTGCAGGTACAGTTTCCTCGGGAGGGGCAGAGGAGGGCCAGGAACTGATCTCCTCCTAGTGCTGACCGGTGACAGGACCCCATGGAAAGGACTGAAGCAGTGTAAGGGGAGGATTAGGTTGGATCTTAGAAAAAGGTTCTTTCCCCAGAGGGTCACGGGGCACGAAGCATGCTTCCCAGGACAGTCAACACAGCACCAAGGCTATGCTCAAAAACCATTTAGATAATAATTTCAGACAAATGGTGTGGTTCCTGAGAAAGTCCACTGAAGGGTTAAGAATGAGACTCTATAATCACTGCGGGTTACAGCCAACTCAGCATACGCACTGATTTTGAAACATTACCACAGATCTAACAAGCATAAAATGACAAGGCAATAGTAAAAGAAATCAGGAAACTAATTGTGCAGACACAGACTACATTTTTTCATATAACCAGAGGTAGAATCCTTCCACTAGGAACTCTCAAAACACAGCACCGAGGTTTCGTCTACAACAGATCAAAGGTGCTCAAACCTGTTTGGAAACACTGCAACAGTAAGGGATGCAAATGAAAAGCCATTTAACAGGTCAACTCTGCCTTAAACACACACAAGTGGACAGACAGGAAAACTGAAAACTCAGGAATTTTTCAGTGAGCTGCTACTCAGCCAGTCACTTCCCAATCCACCTCAATCCTCCCCTATGTTAAGGACTTTTTAAGACTCTCCAATTCCCAATATCTGCAACCTTAAGAGAAAACATATGGTTTCAACAAAGAAAATTTCACATACAGAACAGCATGCACACAGGTCACTAAGGGTACAATTTACTTAGGAAGATATTGACGTATCTTGCACTTATGCAGTTGTATCACATTCTGTCAGACAAAACCCTTTCAGACCATTTTACTTTGGGCTAAAGGCCTTTTCATATACACAGGACTTAATGACTCTTCTCTTCTTACCTTTTCTGGTGAGGCAACGTAAGAGTTATCTTACTGCTGGAGGTAAAAGTATTGTCAGAAGCATTAACTTTGTCCTAGATGTCCTGTTTCCTAAACTGCTAATTGGGTGCTCTCAACCTTTATCTAGTTCCAGAAGCAAGCACTGCAAAAGCCAATCTCAGAAGTGTTTTAAAGCTGTTATGGGGACATGCAATTCACAAATACAAGAAATACAGCTGACTTCCAACTGAGATCCCAGCATGAAAACAACAGGGACATCGGTCAGTTGCTTTACTACAGTATGTTTATAAAACAATGTGTTCTTCAGAATGAAGCAATGCTATAACATCTTGTCTGTTCAAGGAGTATTTTCAATTAGCAACACTTGAAACACATATCAAAGATGCAAATTGCTGACAGGCTCCAATTCAAAACCAGACCAGTAAGTCCAATATGCTTCAGGATATTGTAACATCCAGGATGCAATTTCTGGACTAGACATCTTTACCAAAAAGTGCACAATCCAAACTGCAGCCAACGCTGGCACATAAGACTCTTTATTCAGTGCCAAGTAGTCTGGGCAGTGGAAGGCAATTTTTTGGATATGAATATGCCTAATGCACTGAAATCCATGAACTGACCTTCGCCAGAGAACTCAACGTCGGAATCCTCACTTGTTTCTGAGGAGTCATGCTGGGAGGCACCTGAAGGAGAAAAACAGGGCAGCTGAATGATGGACACAGACAAGAGTTTTCTAACCAAACACTCCATGACTTGGCATTTAAATTAACATTTCTCAAAGAAGCCCCTTGCGCTCACTGCAGGCAACAGAAGCAGAACCAAAGAGATTTTACCCTAAACCTTGAAGCAATTCCAGACAACGGAGCTGAGGATTACACTTGCTAAACTGTGTGTGCAGCAGTGCAGAGCTGGTGCTAACAACAGTAGGAAATGCCTTACTCTTGCCTTACTACGGTTAAAACAATCATAAATATTTTTCCCTTTGTGATCAAGGATTACTGAATATATAAACAGACACTGTGTGCCACCACTGACTATGCACTTTTTCACCATTTATATGCACTCGTGCTTGTTGCACTGTGATTTCTGTAACAGGCTGTTTAACGGGTGGCAAAGGCCAACAGTGAAACATGGGAGGGAAATTCATGACCACAAATGCTTTCACTGGGGCAGTGTGCACCAACAAAACAAACAGGATTAGACTGATCAAGAAAATTACATCAGAAACTATACCAAAATTAAGTAGCCGTGGTTGAAGGAGCATTTTTTAGTTATTCCAGCACACTAATGCTGCACCTGTGCATTCGGAAGCATGTCTGCTTTCAGATCTTTGTAAGCTGGACCATGGTATCACTTTGGGAGCAAGTCTCAAAGGACGCTCTCTTTCAAAGGCTCTGCACATGATGTTGTGTATAGTAGAGACGGGGCAGCCTCTACAGAGACACCTAACCGGAGTGTATTTAAACTATGTCAAATATATTGTCCCCCCATGAAAAACAGAGTATGATGTTTTGGTCTAACTCTGAGTGAGTGCTGGGTAGATAACCACCAAATGCAAGGTACAACAAAGGAAATGAATTAGATCGTATTTTACGAGACGTGAAGATAAAGTCATAAAACCCATAAAAACAGCTGTCACATCAACTCATCGCTTAGAACCTTTTCTGAGAGCATCAGAAAAGAACAAAAAAAACATGAACAATTTTTGGAGGACAGTCACAACACTGACAAATGGTCCATCCAGTCCAGTACCAAATCCCTGAGAAATAGTCATAATTAAGAGACTTGTGCAAAAATCCAAAGCAGATGGTCACAAATTTCTGGAAGAAAAATCCCAGATGGGACACCTCTTTTTAAGGCACATTAAACCAAGTGTTTCAAACATTAAAGCAAGGGTTTTTTAACCAAGTATTATCATCACTAGGTATCCTTGGATCTTGGGTAAATATACACAGCTCCTAAGCAGCAACCCTCTCCCTTCTAAATGTTGTCATTCACCAGCACTGGCTCCAGTTTCTCAAACACGATTTCATTCCATTTAAAACAATGTCTTCTGATGCACAGAACCTTAACTTTCTGACTGCTGAATTTCAGTCACACTATGCTGCCCTAGCACCTCAGACACCCTCAGTAGCTACAGCTAACTGAGGGGATCCCAGGCTCACCGGGATTTTGCCACTTCCTTTGTCACCATCTTGTCCAAACCCTCAGTCTTACATACCAAAACTGACATTCACACATGGCTCTGACCTTGTTCTTTGCAGAAAACCATCATTTCTCTAACTCGGCATCACGGGCTGCACCTTTCAGACAAACTTTTGGAAGAACTTCAAATGCCTGTTCTGTGTATTACTTTCAGAATACACAGACTGCACCAAAGACTTTACAAAATCCAAACACTGTCGTTGATTTTTCTTTCTCACCCCTTTTTTGTGAGTATCAGCAGTAAGTAACTTCATTTTACAGAACACAGACAAGAATGCCTTCTCTCTGTGCCTATCTAAACCACAAATGCCATTTAAGTTCGACTGTTACCTGCAGTTTTTGGTCACTGTCTCTAGAACTTTTCATAAATACTAACCTTCATGAACAACAGATTCAATCTATTCAGCAAAACCAGGTGCAACTTGCAGCACCTCTCTTACAGAAAGTTGTAAAGAAGAACAGATTTGAGAAAAGGGTGCGTAACAAAACCTGATTCTGACTCAAAGGCCGCACTCAGCATCTGTAGCTGTAAAATTCAAGTCAAAACCAAGGCAAAGTCAGTGTCTCACCCATTTCCTATCACACTTCCCTTTTCTCATCCTCTCTCTTCACAGTCAGGCACAAAGCTCATGGCATTATGCTTAGGAAGAAAACTACCTGGGTACTTCCCCTCAAATAGGTAGAGTTAGTAGTCCAGTCAGCACGAGCAAGGAACTTTATTCTCCCTTATCAAGACACGTGCTCTTAAATTTCATGCAATGGTACCCTTAACTATGGGGATAGGTACCTTCAAAGCAAAACTAACAGGATTTGCAAGAAGCAGCATTGCTGCTAGCTTAACCTGGCTTTTGAAAACACACAGTTTGGGCTGGAGAGCCTTGGAGCTTCGAACAAAGCTAGCTGGAGAACGATGTCCTTCTTGCATCCTGTCAAAGCACTACATGTCGGGTGAGGAGCACCTTCAAGTGCCATTCATGATTCAAAATAATGACGACTCCCATCCCAGTCTGCTTATAGCATGCCTCAGAGTGGTGGGATTTGGGAGATGGAAAGTAGAACAAGACAAAAATCACAGATGGCAACCTTGTGGAAATGTGAGAAGGAACGGTTGGAGAACATGTACAACTTCAACTAAAATGACATCTTTTCAAATATTGCAGTGAAAAAACCCCAATGATTACATTCATTTATTCTCACAAATAATATCTCACATCATCTTCTAATGGTATTTCCACATCTGTTCCTTCACTGCAATCACAACACCGAGAAGCTTCCTTTACACAAATAAAGTAAAAACATATTCCTGACTGCACAGAACCTTATAGAAAGAGACAAGATGGTCTCTGTGTCCAGAAACCAAAGCTATCAAGGAATAACGGGGAGGCATAGGACTAGCAAAAAGTCCAATGGGAAGCACCTTTAACCAGGGCAACTACAGTGTGTGGATGCATTTCTGTGGAGAACTCTACATAAGAGACCATGAAAGAACACCACCAAAGAGATCCCAACTTTCTGTGTGTCCATTTAGGTGTTCACTTTAAAGAACACAAACAACAGAGGGTAGCCTATGATGATGATTATACAGCTGCAACACATGTACATGGAGCTCTGGGCTCTTAAATTAGTGCTTGCACTCCTGCACCATGAGATTGCCCAATACCTTTTCATAAAAGAAAGCAGAGAGATAATCTTTAATTTTTCTCTTACCAGCATTGGACTCTCTCTCTTTCCTTCTCCCAGTACTGGCAGCTTCACTAGTTGAGTCGATGCTCTTCGGTCTCTCCTTAGCGGGCACGTAGTCATCGTCATCTTAAAGAAACATAAAAATATCACTGGTCTAATGTCCACAGAACTCATGTGCAACACTGGAACTGCTTTGAATTTCATAACTCTAATCTAAGTATTAGACTGGGCTTATCAGGGCATCAAATTGCCCCCAAAATTAACTATCTGAATAACTTTAGAAAGCTCCAGTTCCTACCTGTGCTGCTACCTGTGTAGGAACAACCTGTGCAACAGAGCCTCTGCAAGGCACAAGAAAGCACAAAGCAAAGCTGCTTCTGTACTTCCTGAGGAAAACAACATTGTGTTTTGAAACGTGACTGCACATCTCACAATCATAAAATGACCAGGCAACAGCAAAAGAAATCAGGAAACTAATTGTGCAGACACAGACTACATTTTTTCATATAACCAGAGGTAGAATCCTTCCACTAGGAACTCTCAAAACACAGCACCGAGGTTTTGTCTACAACAGATCAAAGATGCTCAAACCTGTTTGGAAACACTGCAACAGTAAGGGATGCAAATGAAAAGCCATTTAACAGGTCAACTCTGCCTTAAACACACACAAGTGGACAGACAGGAAAACTGAAAACTCAGGAATTTTTCAGTGAGCTGCTACTCAGCCAGTCACTTCGCAATCCACCTCAATCCTCCCCTATGTTAAGGACTTTTTTAGGCTCTCCAATTCCCAGTATCTGCAACCTTAAGAGAAAACACATGTTTTGAACAAAAAAAGAAAATTAATTTCACATACAGAACAGCATGCACCCAGGTCACTAAGGGTACAATTTACTTAGGAAGATATTGACGTATCTTGCACTTATCCAGTTGTATCACATTCTGTCAGACAAAACCCTTTCAGAGCATTTAACTTTGGGCTAAAGGCCTTTTCATATGTGTGTGTGTGGCTCGGCTTTGCGAACGAAGATTTGGGCAGGGCTGTCCCCACGTGCCCTTCCAGCCTGCACAGTGGATTTTAGGTGAGGCTCAGCGTGCCCAGAACTGGCCCCACTGTTTAAGTCCTGAGGTTCACCTGCCACGGCCGAGCGAGCTTGGACAGTGCCAGTGAAGTCCTCAGGACTAGAACCTACAGCCCCCGGCATTTCCCAGGAGGTCTCCCATCCAAGTACTAATCTGGGGCTGACCCTGCTGAGCTTCCGAGATCTGACGGGATCGGGAGGCATTTAACTGCCTTTTCATATACACAGGACTTAATGACTCTTCTCTTCTTACCTTTTCTGGTGAGGCAACTTAAGAGTTATCTTACTGCTGCAGTATAGAAAGGTAAAAGCATTGCCAGAAGCATTAACTTTGTCCTAGATGTCCTGTTTCCTAAACTGCTAATTGGGTGCTCTCAACCTTTATCTAGTTCCAGAGCAAGCACTGCCAAAGCCAATCTCAGAAGTGTTTTAAAGCTGTTATGGGACATGCAATTCACAAATACAAGGAATACAGCTGACTTCCAACTGAGATCCCAGCATGAAAACAACAGGGACATCGGTCAACTGACTGTGCCTCTGAGATGTGTTAAGTGTAAAGGAGAGGAGGGGTTGCCCAACCCTTAGAGAGGGGAGATTTTCTCATACTTTACTGCAATACTGTAAGGGGATTCAGGAGTCTGTATAAACATCATTTCAACTTTAGAGTCTCCTGGTTTCTTACTTGTGGACACCAATGAGTTAATGGAGTAGCTACACCACCAGCTGGAAAATAACAAGTACTCAATGGCTATGACATGACCCCTGGAAAGAAGTGGAGAACTTTTAGAAAAGTAAGTATGTTAGGGATTATTTTAAGTAAACAACAGGTTAGGGTCAGAAGACCTTGTATGTTATATGAAAACCAAAATCATATCATATCGCTTCCATGATCAAAGACTTTCCCAGTATGATTGAAGGATTATAAACTGATAAAAGCTCAAATATACAAACAAGAAATCGATTCAGCATCCCAAGCTGTGTCATTTTCTATGGGATGTGACACTTATTCACACAAAATTTAGAAGCTTGGTTCTCTGTGGTTTTATCATCACCACAACCATAGCAAATATACATGTTCATCATCTCAATATCAGGATAAGACACTGATTAATGAAGCTGCCTCACCAAAACAGGAGGCAGTTTTCCCAGGAACAGTTTCTCCCTGTGCTACACTGCAGCGAGAACACTTTTAAGGTGGTCAACCTGTTTTCACTAACTGATTTTCAGCAATAAGTCTATCAACTCGAGCTTCCAATTTTCCTCCTGTTTCCCTTTCAAAGGCTAACTAGGACGTCAGCACTTTATTTTCTGATTTCAAAATAGTATACTCAACATCAGAAATCCGTTGAGAAGCAGGTGAATTTTTACCGTCTTTTGCACAAGACAAACGTGCTCTTAAAACTGCACAAACTGCACCTTTACCCTTTCCTTCCATACATTCCTGCTCATCCTGACATTGTTCAATGCATTCCACAACGTTCTTTTTAATTGTTCAAAAGCTTTTAACCCGTTCTTCCCAATCTGGACAGAGGTACATTTGTATTTTTTGCAGTGGATTATCCATGATGACCTGGCTCACTGCACCAATTTTAATGTCACAAGAAGTGGGAGTTTGCACGGACCTTTAGAGAGGTAGATTTTTTTCAACCATTAGTGATTTATTTGCCTGTCAGTACCCCAGGAGAGCCGAAACACTTATGTCTGACCAGTCTGTTGGCATTCCGTAAGGGGACACTCCACTGAGCAGATTCACATGACTGAAGGGTGATTTGACTGCCCCTTATGGGAGGGCTCAGCCAACAGTGTGGAGCCCTCTCTTGGGCGTCCCCAGCATGTAATCTGCTGCTGGCAACTGCCAGCACCTGCAAAGGACTCACTTGAACAGTTTACGGAATAATGCCCTTGATTAATACAAATGGTGACAAGTTAATAAAGTTTGACATCATCAGTGATAGTGTCTGACTGCTAGAATGTGTTTAAAGCAATCTGCTGTACTACAAAGCAAACACAAACACAAGCTCTAGTCCTAAAACCAGCATTTAGCATGAACAGAAACAGTTTCTTACCCAGCAGGCGTGCATATGCGAGGAAAGACAGGTTCAGCCCCTCGACTGATTGCAGTGGCGTCTTCTTCCCATTTTTGTCATGTTCTGCACTTCCTTTTATACTATCTCTTTAGGTTTAGGTGAAGCTTGAGGAACTTCTGTCATAAGTGCTTAACAGGCTAGTAGTTCTTGGCGTCTCTCTTTGTGGACAGATACTGACGTCTGAACTACGAAGTATCCCCATTTTCCCCTCCCTGCAGGGGTGTCTATGGAGGGACATCATGGCTCTCCACTCCACTCCTAAACTCCATCCCCCACTACAGGTGCTTATCTTTGTTTAGGGAACCTTTGTGGGGCATGTTGACCGCATTCCCTCCAGGGACGAGCAGCTGCATTTTACCATATTGTTCTTATTCTCCTCTAATTTATAACCTTATCCATCATTTCACAAGATGAGAAAGTGGGATGGTAAGTACAAAGGTTTTTCTTTCGTATTTTTCGATATGAGGCAATTAAATTAAGGCTTCACTTATGCCACCTGTA
Source organism: Pithys albifrons albifrons (assembly GCF_047495875.1). Classification (NCBI taxonomy): domain Eukaryota; kingdom Metazoa; phylum Chordata; class Aves; order Passeriformes; family Thamnophilidae; genus Pithys; species Pithys albifrons. The sequence continues at coordinate 11,622,782 of NC_092478.1, forward strand.
ACACTGTCTTTATAACTAAAGTATGTTTATAAAACAATGTGTTCTTCAGAATGAAGCAATGCTATAACATCTTGTCTGTTCAAGGAGTATTTTCAATTAGCAACACTTGAAACACATATCAAAGATGCAAATTGCTGACAGGCTCCAATTCAAAACCAGACCAGTAAGTCCAATAAGCTTCAGGATATTGTAACATCCAGGATGCAATTTCTGGACTAAACATGTTTACCAAAAAGTGCACAATCCAAACTGCAGCCAACGCTGGCACATAAGACTCTTTATTCAGTGACAAGTAGTCTGGGCACTGGAAGGCAATTTTTTGGATATGAAAATGCCTAATGCACTGAAATCCATGAACTGACCTTCGATAGTGACCTCGACCTCAGGATCCTCAAGGTCCTCACTTGTTTCTGAGGAGACATGCTGGGAGGCACCTGAAGGAGAAAAACAGGGCAGCTGAATGATGGACACAGACAAGAGTTTTCTAACCAAACACTCCATGACTTGGCATTTAAATTAACATTTCTCAAAGAAGCCCCTTGCGCTCACTGCAGGCAACAGAAGCAGAACCAAAGAGATTTTACCCTAAACCTTGAAGCAATTCCAGACAACGGAGCTGAGGATTACACTTGCTAAACTGTGTGTGCAGCAGTGCAGAGCTGGTGCTAACAACAGTAGGAAATGCCTTACTCTTGCCTTACTACGGTTAATACAATCATAAATATTTTTCCCTTTGTTATTAAGGATTACTGAATATATAAACAGACACTGTGTGCCAGCACAGACTATGCACTTTTTCACTATTTACATGCACTCGTGCTTGTTGCACTGTGATTTCTGTAACAGGCTGTTTAACGGGTGGCAAAGGCCAACAGTGAAACATGGGAGGGAAATTCATGACCACAAATGCTTTCACTGGGGCAGTGTGCACCAACAAAACAAACAGGATTAGACTGATCAAGAAAATTACATCAGAAACTATACCAAAATTAAGTAGCCGTGGTTGAAGGAGCATTTTTTAGTTATTCCAGCACACTAATGCTGCACCTGTGCATTCGGAAGCATGTCTGCTTTCAGATCTTTGTAAGCTGGACCATGGTATCACTTTGGGAGCAAGTCTCAAAGGACGCTCTCTTTCAAAGGCTCTGCACATGATGTTGTGTATAGTAGAGACGGGGCAGCCTCTACAGAGACACCTAACCGGAGTGTATTTAAACTATGTCAAATATATTGTCCCCCCATGAAAAACAGAGTATGATGTTTTGGTCTAACTCTGAGTGAGTGCTGGGTAGATAACCACCAAATGCAAGGTACAACAAAGGAAATGAATTAGATCGTATTTTACGAGACATGAAGATAAAGTCATAAAAACCATAAAAACAGCTGTCACATCAACTCATCGCTTAGAACCTTTTCTGAGAGCATCAGAAAAGAACAAAAAAAACATGAACAATTTTTGGAGGACAGTCACAACACTGACAAATGGTCCATCCAGTCCAGTACCAAATCCCTGAGAAATAGTCATAATTAAGAGACTTGTGCAAAAATCCAAAGCACATGGTCACAAATTTCTGGAAGAAAACTCCCAGATGGGACACCTCTTTTTAAGGCACATTAAACCAAGTGTTTCAAACATTAAAGCAAGGGTTTTTTAACCAAGTATTATCATCACTAGGTATCCTTGGATCTTGGGTAAATATACACAGCTCCTAAGCAGCAACTCTCTCCCTTCTAAATGTTGTCATTCACCAGCACTGGCTCCAGTTTCTCAAACACGATTTCATTCCATTTAAAACAATGTCTTCTGATGCACAGAACCTTAACTTTCTGACTGCTGAATTTCAGTCACACTATGCTGCCCTAGCACCTCAGACACCCTCAGTAGCTACAGCTAACTGAGGGGATCCCAGGCTCACCGGGATTTTGCCACTTCCTTTGTCACCATCTTGTCCAAACCCTCAGTCTTACATACCAAAACTGACATTCACACATGGCTCTGACCTTGTTCTTTGCAGAAAACCATCATTTCTCTAACTCGGCATCACGGGCTGCACCTTTCAGACAAACTTTTGGAAGAACTTCAAATGCCTGTTCTGCGTATTACTTTCAGAATAGACAGACTGCACCAAAGACTTTACAAAATCCAAACACTGTCGTTGATTTTTCTTTCTCACCCCTTTTTTGTGAGGATCAGCAGTAAGTAACTTCATTTTACAGAACACAGACAAGAATGCCTTCTCTCTGTGCCTATCTAAACCACAAATGCCATTTAAGTTCGACTGTTACCTGCAGTTTTTGGTCACTGTCTCTAGAACTTTTCATAAATACTAACCTTCATGAACAACAGATTCAATCTATTCAGCAAAACCAGGTGCAACTTGCAGCACCTCTCTTACAGAAAATTGTAAAGAAGAACAGATTTGAGAAAAGGGTGCGTAACAAAACCTGATTCTGACTCAAAGGCCGCACTCAGCATCTGTAGCTGTAAAATTCAAGTCAAAACCAAGGCAAAGTCAGTGTCTCACCCATTTCCTATCACACTTCCCTTTTCTCATCCTCTCTCTTCACAGTCAGGCACAAAGCTCATGGCATTATGCTTAGGAAGAAAACTACCTGGGTATTTCCTCTCAAATAGGTAGAGTTAGTAGTCCAGTCAGCACGAGCAAGGAACTTTATTCTCCCTTATCAAGACACGTGCTCTTAAATTTCATGCAATGGTACCCTTAACTATGGGGATAGGTACCTTCAAAGCAAAACTAACAGGATTTGCAAGAAGCAGCATTGCTGCTAGCTTAACCTGGCTTTTGAAAACACACAGTTTGGGCTGGAGAGCCTTGGAGCTTCGAACAAAGCTAGCTGGAGAACGATGTCCTTCTTGCATCATGTCAAAGCACTACATGTCGGGTGAGGAGCACCTTCAAGTGCCATTCATGATTCAAAATAATGACGACTCCCATCCCAGTCTGCTTATAGCATGCCTCAGAGTGGTGGGATTTGGGAGATGGAAAGTAGAACAAGACAAAAATCACAGATGGCAACCTTGTGGAAATGTGAGAAGGAATGGTTGGAGAACATGTACAACTTCAACTAAAATGACATCTTTTCAAATATTGCAGTGAAAAAACCCCAATGATTACGTTCATTTATTCTCACAAATAACATCTCACATCATCTTCTAATGGTATTTCCACATCTGTTCCTTCACTGCAATCACAACACCGAGAAGCTTCCTTTACACAAATAAAGAAAAACATATTCCTGACTGCACAGAACCTTATAGAAAGAGACAAGATGGGCTCTGTGTCCAGAAACCAAAGCTATCAAGGAATAACGGGGAGGCATAGGACTAGCAAAAAGTCCAATGGGAAGCACCTTTAACCAGGGCAACTACAGTGTGTGGATGCATTTCTGTGGAGAACTCTACATAAGAGACCATGAAAGAACACCACCAAAGAGATCCCAACTTTCTGTGTGTCCATTTAGGTGCTCACTTTAAAGAACACAAACAACAGAGGGTAGCCTATGATGATGATTATACAGCTGCAACACATGTACATGGAGCTCTGGGCTCTTAAATTAGTGCTTGCACTCCTGCACCATGAGATTGCCCAATACCTTTTCATAAAAGAAAGCAGAGAGATAAAATAATCTTTAATTTTTTTACCGACACTGGTCTCTCTCCCTTTCCTTCTCCCAGTACTGGCAGCTTCACTAGTTGAGTCGATGCTCTTCGGTCTCTCCTTAGCGGGCACGTAGTCATCGTCATCTTAAAGAAACATAAAAATATCACTGGTCTAATGTCCACAGAACTCATGTGCAACACTGGAACTGCTTTTCACATGGGAAAATCCAGAGCTCTACTATTCACCTCACCAACGCACAGGAGGCTCAATTTTTTGATGTTAAAAATTCATGGCAGCAGGTGCATTGTGAGCTTATGAAGAAATTCATGTGCTGAAATATGGCTTAGTATTTTCCAGTGTTTACAAATGGAGAAAACAGTGTTTTTATTCAAAGCGTAACAAGCTGAAAAAAATTGCACAATTTTGGGGAAAATGTATTTAACCTTTTGCTGAGATTTAGTAAGGAACAGCTTCCACTAAACACAAACTTTCCATTAAGTTTTTTCTCTATGTACCCATTCATTCATCTCACATTCAACTGAAAGAAATGGTCAAGATGCACTCACAACTCATAAGGAGACTTTCATTAAACTTTATAAGCAATTAGGAAACAGTGAATTTCTTGAGAAACATATCAATTCACACAAATCACTAATGTTTTAACGTGATAAATCTGATGATTCTGAAAAAAAAAATTCCAAAACAGATGTGAGAAAAAGACAACTAAAAGATCTACCTGTGTAGTTGTTTGCATGAGCAGAGTTTTCATCCATCTCTGATGTCCTGGAGGGGTCTGCTTGGGAACAAAGAGATCAGCTTCTAAAGGGCATCTCACAGCAAACCCATATTTCCAGCCCCTAGAGAAATTTGCTACATAACACTTAATTTCATATATTATATGCATATTTCACACTTTTTGTAATGTTGAACTATGTGTTAAGTATTAAATATCTATAAATCCTTACTTATCCAGTTCAACAAAATAAAAATGTTGAGGGGCTACTGGCAGGTGTGTGCTTTTCCTGGACTACTGAACAGTCAGAGACTTATGCAGGCTTTCAGGGTTTTTTGTGTTAATAAACTAATTTTAAAACATAAAATGTTGATGTTTCTGTCCTTTTCCAATGAATTTTTCATGAGCTAGATTGTGTCAGGGACCAGAGTCATGTTTAGGGCCCTATCATTTGGTCCGTGGTTGTGTTCCTCGATGTTGTGTAAGAAAATACTGCATAATTTCACTGTGGAAAAATCAGCCTTGGAGAAAGAAACATTTGTGTAACAGTGAACTGCTGAGAACGTGGTTTTTAACAAAGGAACAATAAAGAAATTTCTACCCATTAAATACATAAATCCAGAGGGATTAAAATAATTTATGACAATCCAAGGCTGTTTGTGTTTCACAGTAACAGCTATTTCGAAGGCTACAAATGGACTGGTTAAAACGGGCTGGTGCAGAAAGCACACAAATGACACTTAACTGACTAAGTTATCACTCTTAAAATCCTACTGCTTAATGCTCTCGTTGTCCTGAAGCCACGCTGGAAGGTGAGCCGCTTACAGCACATCGAGCAAGGGGCCACTCTATACCACAGAAGTAGCACATGTATGGAAGACTTGCCTATGTGTAGCAAACAGGACTAATTGGAACTGACAGATTTGGACTAATTGCTCCATGCAAATCCAGCAATTTCTGTGCTCATTGGCAAAAGCAACCTGCAGAAGATCATACAGCTGCTGAGAAATTTTGGCTGTTTAGAGGGAGGTTCGTAAGCGTATCAGCAGGGAGTATTAACAGCTTCACAACAGAAAAGCTACTGTTAACTAGTAAGGCCATGAAATATTTTAAAACTCTACTTCATCTGCACATAGAAAATACTATTGTCACAATCAGACTTCGTAAGTATTTCACTCAACTGAAAATACACAGTATCAAACAAATTAATATTTAAGCATTAAAGAAAATAATGATAATTATTTAGTTACAATAATGCTAGTTTGAACATTTCTGCCTAATTTCATTTTTCAGATTTTCAAAGGGATTTAAAATGAACAGCATTTTAAGTGAGGAACTTATGTATGGTTCTTTGCTTTACATGCATTTCTTTCAGCAAGTGCTGCTTAGATCTGCTCCTGCCACTTTTCCTTTGCTAGGAGTGAGTGTTTGTTTTTTGGGGTTTTTTCATATTTGTCTGTTACCTCAGAGGAGCTCCCTGACTTGGTTCAAAATACAGCTCCACAAAGAGTGGTGCTGGCATAGCTGAGACTATAGCCCAAAGATGGGAAACAGCAGAGGGAGGAAAAGAAGCAAGGCAGAGCCAGAGACACTGGTGGAGCTCCTAGCCACACCAGAAGGAATTTTTATCTCAGCAGAGTGATATGCAACTATTAGAGGTGAGTGGGAATACAACACAGCTCCTTGGGTGTGCTGAAAATGTCTCTGTGGACAAATTTGCTTCTACTTAAATTAGCATCTTCAGTGTATGCAGCCTGTCAGGTTTGTCATTTCCTAAGAACTCCTGTAAACATTCAATTATTATAATTCATAATGCACCGACCACAGAAGCATGCATCCCATGGACTAAATGAATTCAACATTTTGTGGACATTTCATGGACATTTTGCAGGGGTGGTCCACAGACCAAGGGAACGGTATCTGTGTATTATATCAAAGAATGGGAGGGGGGTAGTGGTTAAAGAAGTCGTATTGAATAGTGTTGGACCTCAGCATGATGTAAATGGTATGGAATATTCCTTTGGTCAGTTTGGGTCACCTGTCCTGGCTGTGTCTCCTCCCAACCATCCAAATTCCTCACCAGCATGGCAGTACAAAAAGCTGAAAAGGCCTTGGCAATTGTAAGCACTGATCAGCAACAACAAAAACATCTCTCTGTTAGCAACCCTGTGTTCAGCACAAATCCAAAACACAGCCCCATACGAGCCACTGTGAGGAAAATTAACTCTGCCCCAGTTTTTACTCACTTCCAAGTGGTTTATATGCTAAACTAGTCAGTTCATTAGACAATGGTTTATTAGCTGAACCAGCCAATTTACAGGACAGACTGTTTACAGTCCTTTCCTTCTGCTTTCAGTTTTCTTGATTTCAACTTCAAGGCATCAATGGTAACGAAGACCTACTTCCACAAAATTTACAGGATAACACGCCTCTTTTAGGAAATGTTTGGTCCTTAGCAAATAATTCGATTCTGCGTGGACTATGCCTCCAAAAACCCTTGCTCTACTCTGTGCTGATGAAGCACAGAGCACTCAGCACTCATTCAGCAATGCTACACTTTTGAGCCCCTAAGACTTTTCTTTGTATAGGACAAATGGGATATTCTCAAACCTGGAAATACATCTGACTCTGGAGAGATGATTAAACCACTACACTAAAAACCAGGTTTTTAACTATGGTTCTTTCCATAAGAGCCATAATAACTAGTAGTTATAGAAAAGTTATATGCAAGAATATTAACTAAGATAGCAAGAATGCTTCAGTGTGTGTCATTTAGTCTTGATGATCACTACCCAGTACTTTTCTCCTTTTAGTCAATCATCAGAATCTGGACCTTTCTTCCGCAACAGGTTGTCTTTGGTCTTCCCCAAGTATTTAACACTGCAGTGACCGTCACATTTGTCCTGAACACTGGAAAATCCACCCACTGCCATACTGCTAAGTGCTCACTGACAGAACATTGCTCCCAATACTCTGCCAAAACACCTACAGAAGTTTTAGATGGCTAAAGTCCCTATTTCTCAGTCTCCTTACTGTGTACTGATAAAACAATTCTAAATTCAGTAATTCAGTGTTAACTCATCACAATACCCAAATGATGCAAACTACTATGATATAAAAATTACATTCACTCACAGGTATAATTTTCCCCATTTGATTAATGTGAAGAATTGGTGTGCCACTGAAGCACACAGCACTTTGGCCAGCATTGCAGATCTGTGTGAGGAAGTACTCAGAGAAAAAACAACAACCATGACATTTTCTCTCTAAATATATATATAAAATCTTGAACACTGCATTGCTGATGGTCTACGGGCTGGCTGGCGTCTGCATGTCTTGATTCTGAAAACAAGACGGGCATGGTGGAGTCCCTGCGGCTGAAGCAGAATTCGGTTGGGCTGGATTAAAATTTGTCAGTAGGTTTTATTAAATTCATTTTAGTAGGGTGCTATCTCGAGTCTGCAGATCATACAGAGTGGATAGTTGCTTCCTAGACCTTGTTCTAATCTTGTAGTAGAGCAGAACACTGCCATATCCAAAGGATTTGGTGAGAGGGCAGACAGTGTTGTCTTTTGAGTAGCTGTAGCAATGCATTCACAATATATGGCATGGAGAATGTCCTGCCAGAAATGGGCTGAAGAAGAGAATCAACCAGCCACTGATAATGCTTTAACAGCTGATGTTTTTAATGTGGTTTGAATGTACTGAATGTAAAAACTGCAGTGTCACTGTTTCTTCTTCCCAGAATACCCTGCCAGGCCAGGGGGCTGGGGGAAGATAGTGACCTCATTTTCCTTGAAACCCTCTCCCATTGAATGTAAATCCCCTTACTCCTATTGGCCCAAAGCCAGATTTCCCTTTTGTCCCTTATTGGTGAGTTTGTATCCCTCTATATATCCCTGTCCCCCTGAATAAACTCTCTCTCTTTGTTCCTCTCTCTGTCGCTGGAGGTCTCTGCGTGTCCTTCACTGGGGCTCTCAGGGACCACATGGTTGGGGGGAGAACAGGGAGCACACTTTCTTCTAGGTTAATGGACTAACAACTCCAGAACCTGGAGAATCAACATATTATTGCAGAATTCCTACAGCACACAGCATCACGAGGCATAAAGAAAACCCACACTCTCAAGTAGCAGTGTCTTTATTTATGTCTGCATGTGGGGTTTTTGTAATGAATGAACCCTAGAATGCTTGTTATATAATGCAAGCCATTTATTTCTTCCAATAAGGGGGGAAAGAGGAGGAAAGAAGACATTGCCATTATTTGTGCAGCTAAGAAAAATGTTCTTATTCAGTCTCTTGCAAGCTTCAATATCTTTAAAAAATGAGTATTTCTTTTCACCCTCAAACCTAAATAAGCACCCAAGTCCTTGAGTTCGAAAAGAAATTTCAAGATTGGTTAAAATAAAGTCTTAATTCCTGTTGATCTTGACTGCAAACTAGAGAATATTGCATCCTTTTGAATATTAATTTTTCAGTCAGATGAGTCATCAAGAAACCTGTTTCACTTTTAATTCACATATCCATAAAGATGTCTAGTATTTTTCACTTATGCTTTCTACAGCTTCTGATGTTGACTGATTCTCTGAATTTCAGAGTTACTAGGCTGAAATGTTTTATCCTACAGTTGCTGTAGTAAGAGGTTTTGATGATAACACTGGAATAATTTATTCCTGTTTTTTGATGTCTTAAGGGACCATAACTGCTTCTAGTACTGTCTCACGTATAATATGTTTTAGTTTTTTGGCTTTTTGAAAATGATGTGTTTTATTTAAGTATGGTTCCATCTTATTCCAAATGAAAGAGCCTATTTAGACAATTTCTCTTTCTTTGAAGTAATTTTTAGGTTGAGTGCTTCTAACAATGGGTCTAAAGGTTGGAATGTCCTTGAAGTAAAGCGACTTGTTGACCATCAGGATAACATTTTGTCATTAGTCAGTGTCAATGGTAAGTCATTTTATAATGCTACTAGTTTTGTTAGTTATCAGTGGGATATTTCACCTATGGAGTTTTTATTGGGACCAAAGTTTTAACTTGAGTAAAACTTCTTGATTAGTGGATTTATCTTCTTGTGTAGCTACAAAGGTTGTGATATTTCAAAATATAACAGCTTTTTTTATGGATTAACAATGAAATGAAACCAGGCAGGTTTCAAAGTACAGAAGAGACAATGTCATTGATGGAATGGAACTCTGGGTCTTTTTTCTGTTGGGAAAGTTAAAAATGCTACTTTTTTCCTTGTTCCTTCTGATTGATAAAATGGGATATCCTTGCAGTTGTCCCAAGGTAACTGAAGGTTCTGAGTATGCAATACTGAGCTATTACCAGAAATTCTCTCTACTCTACTACAAGTATCAGACTCTTCTACTCTCTTCTTAAATGATTCAGTAAATCATTTTCTCCAAGAAGTTCTAACAGTTAAGTTGTTTCTTCTCAGAAATTGATAAGCCTGGCTTTTGCAGTAGGCTATTATTAGCAAAAACTATGACCATTTTCTTTATTTAATAACATGTTTCTGCAAAGGCAATGCTGGGGCAGACTGCATCATTCCTTACGAATGCACTTCCAAGTAACTGCAATTTTCTAAGGTTCACTTCCAGCACAGCACCACCATGCACACACAAACCCCTCTGTGCCTCCAGAATTTATAGCTCTCTACAGTTTGGACAACCTTTGGCTTGAATCAGACTGAAGGGAAAGCTGCTTTACTCCAGGGAAGTGGCATCACTTGACATGGGAATACCTCTTTTATTTCACAGCACCCCATCACTTCTACCAATTTACTCAGTTTTGTCTGATTTTAAATGCAACTTTGGAGGACTACATTGTGTGAGGAAAAGGGGAGTTGCTAATCGAGCACCATTTTATCAGAGATACATATTGCTCTTCATCAATCAGAAGATTTAAAGTTCTGTAAAAGACAACAGAAATCTACCCCCTCAAATCCATGCTGCTTAGATCTCACTATGGAAGCATATTGTATAACTGGGATTTTTCAGCTCAGACAAACGCACTATGGGTACTCTTTTGTAAGGAAGCAATTTCAGTGCAGACTCTCTTCAACAGCATTGGGTTATACTGTGGGCTATTGGCCAAATTCTGACCTTGTTTTTATGCATGAAATGGAAAACCACAAAGGGGATGAAAAGAAGAAAGGTGAGAGGACTTGACTTTGAAAGGAATAATGATTAGGTTGCCTTCAAACCAGTATCTATTTTATTACATTAAATCATGCATGTAAACCCCTCATCCTCCAAGGCTACGCAACGTACACATATGAAGAGAAAATAATCCTAACGCCTTTCCAATTCTGCACTTGAGGGTTGACACCTCACTATGTTGTGTGGTTGAGACCTCTCTGCATGGTGCTTGTAACGCTACCTGAGACATGCCAAGATGAGAATATTGATGTCATAATTCTCTACTTATTTTTAAAGCATATTAGAAAATAAACTCAAGAATCTTTGTGTCTAAACACACAAAAATGTTATCACAATAATACATAGTATTTCAAAATGAAGGGATATGCTGTTTTGCAATCCATTATTAACATGTAACTGTCCTTCAGAGATGTATGGCAACTTGTCCATATTTCTTTGTATTACTTAATTAACCTAATGACAAATGCAAACAGGCTGAAATAGTAAATTCAAGGTTCTAGTTATTTTATATTGCCATTTATAATCATGTCTTCTGAATCACTGTTCATTTCAACATGAAGAAACAATGATTTCCTTTCTCCACTCATAGCTGAGATCCACATGTTAACTGGAAATGTAGAGATGAGGAAAAGCAACTGGAAGACACGTTAAAACATACACAGAGCCCGAGCAACGGACCTCATAAATGTTGTTATGCTTTGTCCACAAAAATGAACTTTTCAGTACAATTTTGGGACATATTGGTCATTCCATACAAGAGAAGTGACTGTTACACTATAAGTCATAGAAGCATAGAATGGCTGATTCCATGATTTACAGTGCATAAAAGTTACAGAAACTTCAAACTAAAGAAAAAATTGAAGCAATGCTCCTGTTTAAGGAAGTCATTGGAGTTACAAAGTCTGCATATTGGACCCTCAGAAAAAAACACTAAGCACTTCAAAAGACTTCTGGAATTTCTCCTTCAGACCAAAGACACACACATGGGTTTGGATGAGGCTGTTCTTTAGGTCTTTTGGTAGTCTTCAGAAGAACTCAGATTACAGCACGGAAATGCTGTATCCTAACAGAGCCAAGTAAGTGTGTGTTTAATGACCAAATATAAGTAAAAAGAGAGGCACAGAGAGAGCAACACTTCTGCAACCAACCCTTTAATGAGATAAACACATACAAAAATTAGTATCGTTACCTGGAATATTAAATCTGGGGCAGTCAGGGTCATCTGATTCCCCCTTTACTGGTACCACTGGTATTTCCAAAGAAATTCCTGTAGTAGCAACAAAGAATCAAATATGGAAAATCATAATAAGCAGGTTCCTAAAAAAATCCAAACAACAGTACCCACCAAGATCCTTGCTGTCTCTGCCAAAAAAAATAAAAAGAAAAAAAAAGAGAACACTACACATTTGCTGAGCTAAAACCGTGGTAACAAAGTGAGCTGCTGGATCACAGGAAAGAGTCTGGGACTGACTCGGCATGAATTTCAAGTAAACCCTTTGCATATATCAAGCTGAATGTTAACCACACAGGGCTCCTAAACCACAAGTTTAAAGTTGCACAGCACAAAGAACTAGAGCAAGAAACGGAACTCCAAATAAGAGGTTAATTCTTATAGGAAAGTGAACAGTGTAGCCCAAGTCAAGAGAAAGAAAGTCAGTACCTTATCTCCAGCCCTCCTGCTGCCTGACTGGCTTTACTGGGATTATCCTTGCCTTTACCTTCACAGCACACACTTTAGCTTTGCGCTGCCACAGACCACAGTGCCTTGGGGCATCATCTGCTTCCTGCACGGCAACTTTGGAACTATTTGGTAATTTTTAATAACAAATAACACATCTTGCTATCCATTATTTATTTATTTCCATTTTGGCTAGAAAATGGACATTTTGTCATTTTCAATATTTTAGTAATATTAACAAATAAACCAAGTCTTTTGCCCCATTAAGGACAAAGATATCTTAAATTAGAACAAATCCCAATAAAAGAGTGGCATTTTCTATTTTCTAAACTATTTAAAGATAAATTATTTTAGTCTACAATATATTACAAATTTCCTCCCTCTTGAGATAGAAGCATTTGGCTAAGGTTCAATATTTGGTAAAAACTCCAACTGAAAAGTGGACAGTTTCAAGGAAAGAAAAGTTTTTCCATCTCACCAAAGATGTCTTTTTGCTGTTTGGTTTTTTTTTTTTGAAGCTTCCTATCACTGCTTAAATTCATCCTGCTGAACAAAACCTGACTTTTTTTTTTCTTATTGCAAATCAGAGCAAAAATTTGAACATACCAGAATCCAGGCTCGGTTCCATTTTCACTTTAACAGGAGCACAACTACAAAAATAAACAAATCAAGCAGATTGACATTATGAAAAAACAACCATCAACATTCTGGGAAGTTCTTCAAGCTTTACAACTTGTCAAGTAAAATCAATCGCCCAGAATTTTTTCCAGCAAGAACACAAATACAAAACCCCAAACCCTGCATATTGGCTTATCTGATTAATCTCAAGGGAACTGTCAGAAATTTACTATGCCTACATTTTTTTTGCCATACACAATATTCAATTTAGTTGTTTAGCCAGCACAGAAGCACAGAAAACTAATCTCTGTCTTCATATTAACCAGTTTTTTATGTATTCCAAATACAATATCTTCATTTACTAACCAAAAAATATGATGTAGCAAATTTATCCCTGACTGACAAACTGTGAATTAAGAACACTCACGGAGCTCATTAAACCAAGGAGAAACTTTGCGATTTATTTAACTTGTAACAGTTTTCCCACAAATAAGTCAAAAGACAGAGACAAAAAAGTGTTATGTTATTTTAAATTCACCTTCCACCTGGAGGTACAATTGAATGTGAAGGATCTGTCATATCAGCTCCTGAAAGTTAAAAAACAGTTTTTCAACTTCCTTTACTCCATTTACTTTAAATACAAATTGAAAACATAACACTGATTTGACAAAGCAAAAACCTATTCACATTTTACAAGCATACATGCATTTTTTCTGTATTCACAGATAATGAAAATCTCATTTAACTGCTTTATTCATTTATAAAGCAAAACCAATATAAAATTCATTCAAATGTGCATTTCACCATGCTTTTCGCTGCTCTTTTTCATGATGCTAAGTGAAAACCTTGGGAAACAAGGATAAACAAATCTTTCACCTAAACTCTGCTAAAAGATAGTTTCATACAGATGAAGCTTAGTCCTAATTTACAGGTAGACATAAATAGCTTATACTTTCAGAATGTCACTGAAAACCTACCTTGAATTTTCAAAAGGGAATCTTTGTAATTTCCCAATCTGTAATCTTCTAACTGAGCACAGGCAACACATTTTTACTAATCAAGCATCAACTTCAGGTTGTTTCACCTAAGAAATTAAACTTTTCCTTTTGATTATATTGCTAGAGATTGCTTCATCCTTTTCTTAAAATGAATCCTCACACATACTCATTTAGCAAGTAAAGCAATGGAACAGGAGAAGCAATTTCTCCTAAGCTAGAAATGAATCTTTGTAAAGTTTTAAAAACTCACTCTAGATCAGATGTTTTAATATAGAGAGGCTTTCACAGGAACTCCAATATCTAGCCACTTTGAAAGATTAATTTTTAAAATTAAATGAAATGGCAAAATCGACTGGGTAGTGGAACATAAGCTCTGCAAGGTCTTGACATCTTCTAAAAATGCAGTGTAGTCCTTCATAAGTTCACTTTTCCTTTCCCTGGGATACTATCTGTCCTAGTTCAAAAGGTGGGACCAGTTTATCACTGTGTGGGTGTGATCAAAGCTGTGTATTCTAAACCCTCTGTGCCATTGCCCAGGAACTGTTCCCAATGGCCCATTGGCAGCAGCTGCCCAGGGCACAGCTGAGCCCTCAGGCTGGAAGCTGGCTGGGAAAGAAGCCTGGCAGAGGAGCTGGGAGAACTGCCCTGCAGGGAGTCCTTGGCATCTCCACACCCACCTGAGGGCTCAGCTCTGCTCATGGGCCACCAAAAATTCCAAAATCCCCCCTGACTCCCAGAGTCAGATCCCCCAGTGTGGAACTCCCTGCCCTGGGGGAGGCACTGGGGGCTCCCACCTGCACCTGAGGAGAGAGAATCTTGGGGTTTGGGGACTGGGGAACCACTCACTGGATCCAGAGGAGGAGCAGAACCTGGACAGGAGGAGTCCACCACTCTCCACCAGACTGTGCCATCATCTGCACCAACAGGTTTTTCCCTTTCCTTTAGACTTGGGGGAACCACGTGGGGCTCAGCACAGGGGTCGACAAACCCCATTGTGTTTGAGCCCTGGGTGCTAAGTTATACTTCTGGTTTTGGTGGGTTAAAACAAATTTCCCTTTGTAATGCTTTGATTAAATTATAATTCTGATTTATAATCTCTTTTTGAGTTGGGTTCATTTCTCCTGCTGGTTTACCTTTAAACCAGCACACTATCCAATCCACATTACATTTAATTTCAGTAAACAGATGAAGAACGAAAAATAAATTTAATCTCTAATGAGTTGCTCCTGGCAGAATGCATAAAGGAAAAGCTTATAGCTCCGTAAGTAAGGCAAGCCACAGTCTAGGAATTTCTGCATTTTGCTGCTTTGTGGACATGACCAAATGTTCTATCTATATTGCTGTCTAAACTCAAATTGCAACCTGCTTCTCTCTAGTCTGATAAGCAGTAACTTACCTGTGTGTTCCTCTGGCTCTTGGAAAGGCCTGTGTAGAAATATGAAAAGAAAAACTCACAGCTTTTGCAAAGACACAGTTAATTGCTTGGTAGTGTAACATTACAAAGAGAGCATTCCTGTTTAAGAGAAACAGTCTGCAATGTATTTACTTAAAAATTAAAATTAATTTTACTTAAGTAGAAAACTGAATTGGACAGACCAGCACGAGAGAGTGAGCAAATAACCTTTTGATAATAAATGAGATTCTTGACTTGTTTTTCAAAATCCATTTCAGGGTTGAAACATCATAATTTGCTGGATGTTTAAGTGGGAGTCCTTTGGGCAGAACCTGCACTATCACAGCAGACTGGTCCCTCTCAATCTTCTCATATGGCACGGGTACCACTGTGGACTTTCCTAAAGCTTTACCTAGGGAAAAAAAAAAGATTGCTTTGAGGTCAAGACTGCTGAAGTTAGCAAAAAATAAGTCCCTCATAAAATTTTCTAACTTTGGAGAGGACTGGAGCAACAGCAAAGTGCAGATGCAAATCTCCTCAGACACCAAGGGCTGCTGGCATTAACATGCACTGTGCAATAATCTGAAATCACATCCCACAAAACACATCAGAAAAAACTAACCACTATATGTGTATTTTTTAGAAATGGCTACGAAATATTTCTAAAAATATCAGTTGCATTTGGAAAGCTAAGATTGTGAAGTTTCTTCCTCCCAACTGGAATAAAAATTTAGAAATCTAGAACAGCTCTTCAGAAGATTTTAAAGCACCCACCATAGCAAGAGCAGAAAAAGTCCTCCACAGACTTTCTGAGAGTCTCTGGTTCCACAACTTCCTCCATTGGGCTGTTTACAGGTGGTATAGTCATCATTTTCTGCAGTTCTGCAGCTCTGTCCTCTTCTGTAACACCTGGCAGTTATTTACAAAAATTAGACAAAAATAATAAAACAGTACGTTATTCAAACTGCCAGTACCTAGTCCCTCCAATTTAGACTAGAGATGCTTGGAAAGAATTCCTACCAGAAAATCGTAAAACCTTATTTGCCTGAGAAGCAAATGCACATGTCTACCTACATAAGCAACAAGTAAATTTAAATTTACACCAGGATTATGATATTCTCCTTACAACCTTTGTAAATATCACCCCCTGAGGATCAAGAATGATGCATTAAGAGACATATCCAAGAAGGGCTTTTTTGGCACGAAGCAGCAGAAAACACTATTAGTCTCAGCAGAGGATAACACAATGAAAATAAAATGCAAAACTGCCAAGAAAAGAAGGACTTAGAGAATCACCAGGGAAAAAGCAAAATGCCGGTGTGAAGAGTCCCACAGCTTTCTACTGCTGTGCATGAGGTCTTATGCAGCAGTTCTGTTATTTCCTGGTTTGATTATGCTCTATGTGCTTTGCTGAACTTTCTACAGAAGGGATCTCACTTTTGCCACAACAGCTCCTGTCTTCTTCAAAGGGCATTTTAAGTACACACCTCTCACTGCCGAATAGGAGTTACAAACAAGCCACCATCACGCAGAACAGAGAAGATTTCAGCCCTACATCTTGCTCTAGTCTCTGAGCAAAAGTCATTGCAAAAGGAGTGAGGAAATAAGAACACTTTCAATATTACACAGCAAACGGAAGGGATGGTTTCAGGTGGGCAGCCTTCCTTTCCCATTGTTCAGTTCTTGCAAAGATTTACTGAGAATCATCCAGCAAACAACAGAGATATGCTTGCCTACCTGGAAGGAAAGGCAAGGGAGATCTGTGTTCCTGTGTGCAAGAGCACGAGCAGTGCTGAAGCTGTGCCATGACTTCCCCACGAGCCAGCACAGCAGTAAGCCTGAAACACTGCGATGTGCATCACCAGGACTGCTGGCATCAGAATTCGACACTGACACAAGAAAACAAACATCAGTTTGAACAACTGATTACAAATGGGCCGTGCAATGAGCTGAAGCAGCAATGCTTTTAGTAAAAGCACATTTATCATTTTAAAAAATTGTGTCTTCATTTAAAAGAGAATCTCATCCTTCCTCTGCAGATCACATGTCTGCTTCATGCCCTGGAAACCCACCACACATGACATTTAGCCTTCCAGCTCTTCAGGCCTGAAACTTTTGCTTTCTCTGGGCCTACTGGAACACGGGAAATAATGCAAAAGTGGGATATAATTATATACCTCTAACAGGTGCTTAATTCATGACAGCTTTTAAGACTCGCCTGTGGACTTGGGGATGAGAGACATTAGTTTCCATTTACGGCTACATGTAATGCTGCTTTTTGAGTATTTTTTTTCTATGTAAGAAATTGATTCACTAAAAATGCCTTTACTGCCATCACCATCTCAAAAGTGTACCCAATACTTTCTAAAAATAATAAACAACCCAAAATTAAAATGACAGCACTGCCTACTGCACGTTAAAATGAAAAGCAGACAGAAAGATGGAGAAATTTTCTTTTTTAACTAGAAGAGACATCCTTATTGGGGCTTCTTATTACATTATTTTTATTAATTTTCTTAAGCTTGAATTATGCATCTGCCTCCCTAACCTCTCCCACATTCACTGGCCAATTTGAATCAAGTCTGACAAACAAGATCAAGTTTCAAGCAAAGCAAGATTTGTAAGAGCCCTCCACAACTGATCAAACCTAGAAGGCATTCACTCGTCCTGGCAGCGCTGACAGACACACGACCACTTGGAGGTTACTACACAACTTCCCAGGCTCTGCTGAAGCCCTTGCTACAACTAGTGGAGCCTCCAGCAAGATTAAGGCTACCTTTGGAAGGGGATGCCTGGGACATGTGCAACAAGATCTGGCAGGGAAGAGGGGTGAGGGGGCGGAATGATTGTATGGTAAAAGAATAGCATTCCATGCAGCTGTGAGCACACTGCAGGATTAGTCCAGTTACTCTGCAAAAACTCTTCTGGATTCAGAACCATTAAAATTACCCAATTCCCAACAATCCTCATTTTGCACTGAAAGTCCATATATGCCTAAGTGTCTCATCTTCTTGTACTATCTAGGTGTGTTGGTTATTCAGAATATCCTTCCCTCTGGATCTGACAGTCCAGCATACCACTTAGCTGGAAAAGGAATTACCCAGCTGTCCCCATTCTTGGAATATAGACATAGTACAAAATAAATAAGCTGCTAAACAGTAAACAAAGTCCTCTTACAAGAAAGTTTATGATGGAACAAAAATATTTTAATATTTGAAATGACAAAATTTTAATTTGGTAATTTTTTCTTGCTGCATGTCAGCAGTTAGACAGCTACACCTTGACCTCCATATGGGCAGATGCTATAGCTTCCAGCCTGAAGTAGATGCTTATAATTTGATACAGCGAGTTACAGCTCTCTTCATCAAAGAATACAGCTCAGCACTTAACTCTAAGGTCCACTAAAGCACGGTCTGAGTGCAGCAGACTAAAACAGGCCATAAGTGTCTGTCTACAAAGCACCTAACCCAGAGGTAAGGGGGAGAGCTGTGTTGGGAGGAAGCAGAGGGTGCATTTCTCCTGCAGAGCTGAGCACATCCCACTGGGTCACACTGTGGATGAGTGACAAACCCATCATTGTCCACGTCTCACTAAAGAATAAGAAACCAGAAAATCAAGCTTCAGCAGAGAAATGAGCTGTCAGTCCCACGGCACATAAGGCATCTTAAAACATCAGAAGATTTTAATTAGGTGGCTTTAATTCCCAGGGTTGAGAAAGCTAAGAAGTAATTATAAGAGTATGAATGTGACTCCTGCACAGGCACTCTGAGAGGCAACTTAAGGGCAACAATGATTTTTTGACAGCACTTACATACATATATTTATTATGTGCTTAAGGAAAATTACCATATGAATGTATCTATGAGCAATGAAGGAGAGAAACTAAATGTGTATGCAGCTAAAAGCATTTTGCTTTGGTTTATAGTTTATCCACCCAGCTCATCTGTGAGCTTTTTAAGACTATCCAGCTTTACAGTTCATGAAATTGAAAAATATCCTCAAATTAAAGAAAATTAATTTTGTAATTATAAAAGGATCATTGTAATGAGTTTAGTTGGGCCAGACTTTAGTTTCTCACAGTAGGCCCTGCAGTCCTGTGTTTCTGTACTGATAGATAAAGAAGGGGACACAGGCTAAGTCAGGTGACTTAAACTAACCAAAAACATATTTCACACCATATGACGTCAACCCAGATATAAAAGGGGGAAGGGAGGTGCTCTCTCTCTCTCTCTCTCTCTCTAATGGTGGCTGCCCTTGGGAGAGCCATTGCTGGGTTGGAGCTGGGGAGATCTCATCACTGCTTTGTGGGGAGTAGAAATTGCTATTAGTTTTAAAACGTGTGTGTGTGTGTGTGTCTGTGTGTGTGTGTCTGTGTGTGTGTCTGTGTGTCTGTGTGTGTGTATTGCTTTTTGGGTTTGTTTCCTCCTTTTCTGTGTAAATATCACCTGCTTTACTGTACATTGGAGTTTGTAGTTTTTTTCCTTTCCTCTTCCCTCTGGAAAAGGGGGAAGCTGCAGTCACTGGGAGGACACTTGGCATTCAGCCAAGGTGAAACCACCACAATCACTCAAACCACAAGAAAAGCAAATCATCTGAGGCAGAATTTAGGAGCCATAGAATTTCAAAAAGATTGTCTGTCTACAGTAATTTTCTCTTTGTTTGCAACTCTGAGGGAACAGGATGGGTGGTTTCTGGGGAAATGGGACTGAACATTCACTGCAAGTTTTTAAACCAGCTGTTGACTTCATACCTCTTAGCTGGAGAGGCAGAGACAGAACATGAACGGTTTGTGTCAATCAAGCCAAACAAACCAGCTGTCCAAGTTACCCAGCTCTCAAATGGCCCCAGAAAAACACCAGGGAGCTCTGAGCTAGGCAGGGCATGGCTAAAGCCAAGGGTGTTGGAAAGAAAAGCCATCCAGACTGGCACACGACCTGTAAGAGTCTCCGTTACTGACACATCAACAGAGAAGAAGCAGACAATGGAAGCAGAGAAAGCACCCCCAAGGAAGGGGGGCAAAATGACTTGTGTCTAACTATGCAGGAGAAATTTTGAAAATGCATGCTTCTCACTATGAGAACTTGGGAAAAGGGGTGAACTGACTTGTAAAAGAACAGACATTGCCAATAATGCTAAACTTAAGAAAAAGAGATTGATTCATCCCTAATACCATGAGAAAGGGCTTGCAAAAGAAACTATAAAAAATGCATGACTACATGGGCTGGCCATCATCCACTTCAGATAAAGCCCTTTTACCAGTCTGGGAAGTTGGGGAAAACAGAAAGTAGTAGAAAATGGAGAGTATAGCAGGCCACGAGGTAAAGCTAAGAGATAGGAAAATTATTTCCATGTCTTTCACAAAGGTCTAGACTATGAATGTGGAGTTCAGATACTGAACGCACATAAATATGTGAAAAATATGCAGTACAGAAATTGCATTATTTGCACTGCAGTTAGGCAGAAGGGGATTGCAAGCTGAACTACTTAAGTGAGCTCAAATGGAGACAGCAATGGCAGAAAAAACATAGTTCTTACAGTAAGAAAGAGGGGGATGATTGCTTTGGATTTTATTTTTGTTACTTGCAACTGCAACTGTTTGGTGAATGCTAGGAATGTTAACTTTAAACTGATTGCTAACCATATCACCCATTAGGAATAACCTGGCCAACTCTTTACACGTAGACGATTTAACTCACAGCAACATTCTGCAAATACAAAATAGAAAGCAACTGAAACTTAAATTAAAAAAAATTAGGTTAACACAGTACAGTTAATTTATAGGTGGTTACAACCACAATAAAAAAACTCACCAAAAAACTAGGGATGGGGCAGAAACATATGCAAAATATGAACTAGTGCTTCCAATAAACAGAGCACAATGTAAACACTTTAAGAGACTGGGAAAGCAGAATCTCGAAGTGCTGGCAGCAGACACTATGTCTGTAATAAAGCATCCTAGCTTTCCAGCAGGAACATCTGAAGCTTTGTGCTTTTTATTAAATAAACAAACATATTCCATAAGCTGTAGCAATCAGGACACTCCAGACTTCTCAGTACCACCCTGGGGAGATGGGGACTCCCAGAACTAACTCTCAGTGCTCAGCTTTTACAGTCACACAAAGGCCTGAGCACAAGAGCAGGAGCCCATCTTGCACAGAGAGACTGCAAAGCAGGAAAGAAAAAGCCAGCAGTTACCTTGCCCACATCTCCCAAAAGAAAGGATTAGGAAACTGTTCCCTATTTAACTTCAGGCAGAGATAGGCAGATTAGAATTAACACATCACTAAAAAGACACAATGCAACCTGGTAATGTCAAAAGGACAAGAGAACAGTAATGTAATCCCTTCCACCTCCAGATACCAGTTCGTAGCTACCAAGTGACAGGTATGGCAGGAGTAATTATATTTGCCAGCACAATTAGTCTGGGTAATAGTGACAGGCTACAGTCAGAATGGGCAGGAGCAGCCATCTATCTCTGCTGGTCTGGACCTAGGGAGAAGTGTAAGCTATTCCAAGTCACCTGCTGTAAAAAGGGAGGTGAAAACTCAGGAACACAACTGAGAGTCAGAGCTGAGTAAGTTCCCATTAACAGTGGCTGGGAAGAGCCTGTTCCAGCAGATACTCAAACAGAACAAACACTTAGCAGAGTCTTTTTTTAAGGTGCAAGGAAACTGGGCATGAATGAAAGGTCAAGACTTACAGAGGTGTAAAACAGCTCTGGCTTGGCAAAAGGGAAGTATCCTGACAGTCACACCTTCAAAAAGCAACCATTCAATTATTTTCTTTTTTCCTGCTATGGATTCTGTAAAATGTAACTCATTTTAAAGCGCACTGGACAACCAAAGCTAAAGCAAGAACCACAGATACAATATCTATTTGCATTTAAAACAGGTAATAGATCAGTGATGGCACATATGCAACTCCACAAGTGTTTTGTCAGGATTAATTCTCCACCTGGCTTTTATTGTTTTTCTTTTGATTTACTCCTTATGTCTCCTTTCTCTTCCAAAATATTCTGTAGATCCATGGGATAATTACAGATATGATTTGTGTCAGTAAAGACAAATGGGTTATTGTGGCCCCCGTAAAGACATTAAAAGAAACATATGGACAGCCAATTAAGCTCAAAGGCCCAACTTACACCCACATGAAAAAATAAACCAGTTGGTGCTAAATTATTCTGCTTTCCTGCATCCTTGTCAGGAAATACATGAGTTATAATAAGAAGGTCGTAAGGTCACGAGTTTCCCTGCACTCTTATCAAGAAAGAATGAAATTTATAGTGAAGTCATTAAAGAAGTTGTAAATTGGCAAACAGAACTTGACTATAGCTGTATAAGGAAATATATGTTAAAACGGCTTAACAATGTATTGTTAAATGTTTTATGCATGAAGTAGAATGAATCTGTGTGTAACTAGTTAAATGCCAAACTTACACTGCGCCCAGTGGGCGATTGGCGGACAAAGTTTCCCCCTCGCACTCAGTGCTGCTTGGTTTTACTATATATATATTAAACTTTTATTTGGAAAACCAACAGTGGTTGAGACTCAGTTTCTCACATTCAGGACCGTAAAAGCCACAGAAGTCTCAGCTGGCCACAGAATAGTTTAGCGCCAACGAAAATTACTGTGGCACATCACTTTTCACATTGGCACATGATCATCAAAAAGAACTGATCTTTTTAAACTAGCTGCATTAGTATCAAAGGATTAGGCTCTGAGCAATATAAAAAGATGTCAGCTAGGTTCAGAATGGTATTTTCACTATAAGCTATAGCACATTATCAAAGATGATGATGAAGACTGTCCTTTCGATATAATGCGGACAAACACAATCAGTAGCAGTCAGACTCACTAATAACCTCCGCTACTAAAGTAACACTTGAAAAGGTATTAGGCTGCTTCCTCATAGGTCAGGGGATTCAGTCTGTGCTCAGTTTCAAATCTGAGACATTCTGCTTCAGAACCAAAAAGTCTAAACAGCCCTTTCAGATATGGCTTCTGAATTACTACAGGCATGACAAGATAGTGAGTGTATAATCAGAGGTAACCAAGATAGTAAGGAAGAAGCAAATCAGTTGCATTATTTTATTTACATCATTACTGCAGCATCCAAGTAAAGTATCATAAAAGGACTTCACCAAATTAGCAGAACAGTACCCACACTGACTAGCAAGCTGCAGTGTTGAGGGCTGTCTCAGCAGATTTCAAAGACATTTTTAAGCATCAGTCTAAAATTAACACTGTATTATTACTGTAGCTTGACTCCCACCTACCATATTCTAAATACCAGATCTGTGCATGATGCTCTGTGGTCTGCAGTACCACAGTCTCTTGAGCATTGCTTGGGTGAAAGTACATAGACAATGCACAAACAGGATCAAACATGTAAATAGCTTCATCCATTAGAAAAATCAACAAAAGAAGCAAGACATGCCAATCAGAGCTTCATCATGGGAAAATTTATACCAATATGGTATACATTTTACTGAGTTCTGTTAAAAAATATTGAAGTCATGTATTTCTACATCATGATTTTTAGATATGATCACCTACAAAAAATACACAGTTAAAAACAAAAATATTGACTTATGACCCGTTTAGATTTCTACAAGTAGATGTCACAGAGACTTTCAGAAGCTTTTCTCTAGATTTTTAGTTACAGACTGACTACTCAGAATCCTTAAAGACTACAGAATTGCTCTACACTCCTTTTGTGCATTTGAAATATTCTTGGATATTAGGCTAAAGAGTTCATTCTCCACAGAGAAGAGACTGTGAAGAGTGAACAGCAGTTTCTTCGGAAGCCCAAACCTGACTTGAGAAGAATCACTGCAAAGCTATAATTAAGGCTATGGAGTAGGAAGCCAGCATCTACCATAGCAAGACTCTAGACATGGTACAACTTCAGTAAGAGATGCTTAATTCTCTCTAGAATACAGGAACGAGCTACTACAAGCCCAAAAATGCCAGTTTCTGGTATTCATACGAAAATTTCATCAGCCCACAGCAGTCTCATAAGTGGTGAGACCCTCAAGTAATTGCCAGTCCTGTGAGAAACTTCCCTGTTTTAAGTGTGTTTTGGTTCTTAAAGCAGCAAGATCTAGTCTTTCAAGGTTCAAGGTTTTGTTTGCTTTTTCCATTCTTCTTTAAACTGCTGAAACGTTACATTAGTTGCAGAATCACAGACATAAAGGAGCACAATGTCAGAATATGAATTCCCCAGAAAACCTGATGGTTCTATTTGCTCCAAGGTCAGAAGTATTCAGTGAGACAGAAGCCTTGTTGCAGATATTCAAGCAGGTCCACAGTTGCCTAGTTTATAGGAAGAGTAATTTTACTTGCCTGCAGAAAATGGAGTATATCCAAAAGCAAACAGTAATTCACATACCAAAGATACTGATAAGCCAAAACAGAGTAATTTTTCCCATAAGATCTTTGGAGAATTGTGGTCCATGCACTCATCCTGAGCAGGAGGAATGGCTGTGCCCACAAAAAATGCAGATTTTGAGCAATCCTGGAGCTATAAGTCCTTGCAACCTGTGGCTGGATGGACATGGAGGTACAGGTAAGCGGAGTGAAAGACCCTAGACCAAAGTCTGTAGCAGGACTTGAAGCCAAACTCTGGCCCAGATCAGCTGCATTGTAAGATTAGTGTGGAAACCCAAGGCCATCAGAAGGAAAAGGAAGACTTCAAAAAATAAAGGACCTATCATCCAAGGTGAACCATTTACAGAGGCAACATTGCCCCACCTCATGCAAGTGAGCTGAGAGCCCTGGCATCACAGAAATAAAAAGCAGCATGCCTGGCAGAGCTGGCCCCTCTGGAGCTGGATTATGCTTCCCTGAGACATACACATGGATGGTGCAGCAGCCATACCAGTGTGATGCTAACAGAGACAACCAGGATTCTTGGAGAAGAATCATCTCCTTGGCAGACAGCATGGAACACACAGTGCTGGGTAAATATCTTTCCAAGTCCACCAAAAGGTGTTTCTGAGTCAGAAAACTATACTGAAAGTTCCCTTCTGACAGTCAAATAGTTTGGGGATGATGAGGCTTCCTCTGGTTTTTGAGGATTTTTTTGGTTATTTTATAAACCATCTCCAGCTTGCACTCAAATGAGAATGAATTCCACAGAGCTCAAGGGAAACTGTCAAGATGAGAAAGATGAACATCAAGGGAACACCATTCTTCAGACATTCCAGGAATAAGTTACCTGTTCAGGATAGCTGATAACCCGTAATTCCACAGCCATCCAGAGAGGATGGAGGCACTTCATCTTGCCAAGGCCATGCAAGAGGAACTGTGGGCCGCACAATACACTTTAGCAGGGAACAGCAACTAAAACAAAGCGAGACTGCTAAGGCGAGACATGTATGATCTTGATTACTTACAGCGCACAAGTATCTGCACTTGTCCATACGCTGAATATGAGCAGGTGCTTGAAGAACTCTTTCTATATACAATCCAAACTTACACAGGCTTACAGTAACTGACACTGCAGATAACCCACATCACATGTTCTGCATACAAGCACATGCAGTTTTACACTGACTGAAACATTCCATTTCCTTGTAACACAGGGCTCACAGGCATCCTCATTCAGCACAGCTCAGAAGAATACATTATCTGACTCAGTTTTAAATAATTAATGCCTGTTGACTGGGTTTTTTAACACTCACTACACAACTCATACTAAAATTTAAAAAAGCATTGCTATAATTCACTTCTAACACATTTTCTTAAGGTAAAAAGGTAAATGAGGCATGGGCAGGGCTCCTCCTTGCACTACAGCAAGGTGTTAGGGAACCCATGTGAATGAAAGTCATCATGAGTGAAAGCCAAAGGAAACCAAACTCCAGGAAACACTGAAATGCTATTATTTTTATCAGTCCTATATTGTTAAAAAGCATACATGCTACTTCCTTCACAAACCTCGTATATACATTTCATTAGTTTAGCCCACTGAATTGTATTCATTACTAAAAATAAGCAGCATGTTTTAAGCCTGAGCCCTCTGAATTCTGAAAACTTTTCATACTTACTCAAATTATACAAAGGAGCTGTGGAAAAAAGAGAAGTGAGAGATATGTGCTGGCTTGCACAGTCGGATATAACCAGAGGTGTGCTTAGTAACTAGAATTCTGTTTCAATATTTAAAGAAAAACGAAGATACTCACACAAGTGGAGAGCTAATTCTCAATATTGTCAGCACCTTGTGTGACTCACATCACAGATGAATTTTTAAAGGTTTAGTTCTAACAGTAAGGTAAGACTCTCTTGGAAGTCTTTATTAACCATAAAGTAACAAGAAGAGCCCATCTCTAACTTGTTAGAAACACATAGAACTGTGTCCTTCCTGAGTTCCTGAAAAACACCTAAAATTGTGACTCATATTGCCAGTTGCTCACTTTCATATTCATCCAAACTAGCAGACTGGAGAAACAAGGTGTGAGGGGAAAGCAACTGCTGTCTCTAGCATCAAAACTCCCCTGAAAGCATGGGAGATGTGCACTCAGTGAAACCATGAAAGCAATGACAGACATTAGTTAGCCTTATTCACATAGATTTACATCATGATGTTCTGCAAGAAGCATAATGAAAACACTGTTTTCAAAGTGGATATTGTTTGATCTCATTGTTACAAATATATTTGTAAATCTAATCGTGGAAGTAGTTATGCTAAGGTTTACGGGGTTTAACTGGGCCTGAGGTGGGGTAACTTGAAACAGTAGTGGGGTC
Source organism: Pithys albifrons albifrons (assembly GCF_047495875.1). Classification (NCBI taxonomy): domain Eukaryota; kingdom Metazoa; phylum Chordata; class Aves; order Passeriformes; family Thamnophilidae; genus Pithys; species Pithys albifrons. Next base: position 11,649,730 of record NC_092478.1, read on the forward strand.
CTAGAAACTGTTGGGAATTTGCTAGGAACAGCAGGACAATAATCAAAGGGATTAGTGAAGTGAATAGAAGCTGAGGAAGAAAACAAACTGTTGCTTAAAGATAAGATTAGAATCAACATATGTAAGGGGTTTTGCAAATGGTCTGGTGGTGGGAGTCTAGTTAACCAGTATCCTGTGTTAGACAAGCATGGTAGATTTTTAACCCTTGAAGACGGACATCAATTGTATATGTATAACCTATGTAACTGATTTATGGACGAGATCGTGTGTCTTTGTGCACGTACAACGCTGTAGAAAAGGTATAAAAGCTGTCTTCAAGAATGGCTCGTTGGAATCCTGGCTTAGGACAATAGTCCCCAGGTTTCCCGGGCCCAGCAAATAAAGCACCACATAAACTGACATTCTGTCGGTTTGTGTTCTCCTTTAAACGGGCAACAGTTTTCTGGCGCCCAACGTGGGGCTCCGAGGGCTGCTGGGGCGGTTCGTGTCTTGATCCACTCCAAGCCGGCACCGAGCATTTTCCTCGGGGAGTCATCAGTTCGTGCCCGACCCTGCACCTGTCAGACAACTACATAGAGGTAAGCCCGAAGGTGCTGTATTTTGAAAGGGGTGTGGCTTTATTCTGAAAGGGGGTGGTAAGATTGGTTGGTTGGTATTGGAAGCCTAGGCACCGGCCGTAAGACACGTACATAGGAATCGTGCAGGTCCGGTACTTGCCATTCGATAGCGACTAGAATTGGCAAGTTGGGGATATAGGTTGGTGGTTAGTCGCAGCGTCGTACATATTTCTGTTATATATGTTGTCATTCGGGAGCTGTGGGATAATGTCTTCTAACGATAAGGATATTCCCGAGGATTCCCCCCTCGGGTGTTTGTTGAAGCACTGGAAAACGGGGAATTTTGAACAAACTATGAAAAAAAAGAACTTGATTGATTACTGTAATCATGTTTGGCCAGAATATGAAACGGGGGGAATGCAATGGCCGCGGAATGGTACAATGACTACGGAGATTATCGCCCCTTTGATGGGTTTCTTAAGGGAAAATGATAAATGGGATGAGATACCTTACTTAGACTTGTTTTATCATTTAAAAGGAAAAACTGAATGGCTAAAAGAATGTGGTATGCTGGTTTTGGAAACTATTAATAATGAATGTGTGGGTTGTAAAGAGCGAAAGTTGCGCTTTATTGAGCCCCCGGAGGAAGATGTGTCGTTGTTGGTCTCCCCTAGTGCACCTCCGTGTCCCTCTCTTGAAAGCCTTAAAATAGGAAAAGACCTCTGCTCCCTCCTCTTCAGACGAAGAGTCGGAGTTAGATAATAAGGGTGATGTACAAAGAACCCCATTAGCTGGACGCACACGCCGGGGAAGGCAAAAGGGGAAGGAGGGGGACGTGCGACCTAAATTGATGGCACCTCTACGGGAGGCGGTGGGGGCAGATGGTGGAAGGGTTATAGTTAAGGTCCCATTTTCACCTAGCGATTTGATGATTTGGAAACAGTCAGCCGGAGCTTATCGGGAGAATCCGGAGAAGGTTGCACGGGTGGTAAAAATGGTTATTAAGGCGCAAAACCCGGATTGGAATGACCTGCAAGTCTTATTAGATACTCTTATGGATTCTACTGAAAAGGAGATGGTGATGAAAGTTATGACTGACCGGGCTAGGGACATGATAATGGCTCAGATAACCCATAGTACGGTTAATGAGTTAGTGCCGAGGGATGACCCAGGATGGAATCCTAATACAGCCAGGGGATATGAGGCGCTTAAGGAATATCAGGAGTTGTTGGTTGAAGGAATTCGGGATGGCATTCCTAAAACAATGAATTGGTCGAAATTGTATTCGGTTCGGCAGGAGAAGGGAGAATCTCCGTCGGCATTTTTGGAGAGGTTGAAGGATACCGCTCGAAAATATACTAACTTGGATGTAGAATCAGAACCTGGTAAACTCCAGTTGGCTTTAATATTTATGGGACAGTCTCAGGAGGATATTAGGAAAAAGCTGCAAAAATTAGAAGGAGAAGAGATGCGGAACCTGGAGAAATTGTTAGAGGTGGCATGGAAAACATATAACAATAGGGAGAAAGAGACAACGAAGAGACAACAGGCGGGTATGTTGGCGGTATTGAAGCAAGCGACAGGGGGAAATACGGGAAATTTTAGGGGTCGGGGCCGTAGCCGAGGGCGAGGTGGATTTGGAAGGGGTGGCTTTCGGAATCAAGGGATGAATATGGGAGGAATGTTGGGACCTAATCAATGTGCCTTTTGTAAGGGATTTGGACATTGGAAGAACGAATGCCCGCTCAGCCAAGGAATGCAAATGGGTGGCAGTTCTTCGCCCAGAGTTAACTTGGTCAGTGCTGCGGGGAATGGAATGAATCCATTTGTGAATAACCCACAAGGTGTCGCTCAGGCACTGATGATGGGAAATACTCAAAATCAGAGCTTACTAGACCAGGATCTTAAGGTGGTCATGGAAATAGGGGGTGAGCCAGTGGAATTTAGGGTGGATACTGGGGCTAGTTATTCGGCAGTAAACGAATTACGAGGAGTTTTGAGTGAATCGAAAGTACTGGTTGTTGGGGTGTCTGGGGAAGTAGAGGAAAGGACATTCCTGCGGCCGCTTGATATTAAATTTGGGGGGAAAGAATTTGATCATCAAATTTTATATATGCCGAACAGCCCAGAGTCACTACTTGGAAGAGATTTGCTTTCGGTTTTACAAGCAAGAATAATATTTGATAAGGATAGCGTAAAATTGGAAATACCAGAAGAAAACTTAGCAAAAATGTTTATGATTAAGGAAGTAGAACCAGAGACGATACCAGAGGTGATAGAGCAGGCTGTGGCTCCGTGGGTTTGGGAGACGGGGATCCCTGGTAAATCAAAAGCGCTGAGCCGGTAGTAGTGAAACTGAAGGAAGGAGCGCAACCGGTAAGGGTGAAACAATACCCAATAAGGCTTGAAGCAAGAAAGGGAATAGCTCCAATGATTGATCAGTTTGTGAAGTTGGGAATATTAAGGGAATGTGAATCAGAATATAATACCCCTATTTTTCCAGTAGTAAAGCCAAATGGAAAATACAGACTGGTGCAGGATTTAAGGGCAGTTAACGCAATCACTAAAGATATATATCCTGTGGTAGCTAATCCGTATACGCTGTTAACATCTGTCTCTGAGAAATTTCAGTGGTTTACGGTAATTGACTTGAAAGACGCCTTTTTCTGCATACCCCTGGCACTTGAGAGTCAGCACATCTTTGCTTTCGAATGGGAAAATCCAGACACGGGACGGAAGTGCCAACTTACTTGGACTAGACTGCCTCAAGGATTCAAATGTCACCTACTATATTTGGTAATCAGCTAGCCAAAGAATTGGAAGAATGGAGAACTACTCAGGTAAAAGATTCACCTTTTTCATACGTAATTCTACAATACACAGATGATATCTTCCTGGGAGCCACAGAACAAGAACTCTGTTGTAAACTGACAATTGATCTATTGAACATGTTGGGGCAAGTGGGATACCGAGTTTCTAGGGAAAAGGCACAGTTGGTAAAACAGAAAGTTATCTACCTGGGTTGTGAAATTTCCCAAGGGGTACGTTGATTGGGAACGAACCGCATAAAAACATTCTGTGACATTCCAGTGCCTCGTAATCATCATGAGTTAAGATCTTTCCTAGGAATGACTGGATGGTGCCGGCTGTGGATCCCTAACTATGGACTAATGGCTAAACCATTGTATGAGACTGTAAAGAAGCAGGTGTTTACATGGGAGCCGGCAGAAGAAAAGGCGATTCAAGAATTGAAACAAGCCCTTAAGGAAGCGCCAGCCTTGGGACTGCCCGACCTGATCAAGGATTTTCAATTATATGTGCATGAGAAACAGCAGCTGGCGTTGGGAGTCCTCACCCAGAAACTGGGGTCGTGGAAGAGACCGGTGGGGTATTTCTCTAAACAGCTGGACGCAGTGAGTAGTGGTTGGCCGGGGTGCTTGAGGGCAGTGGCGGCTACCGTGATACTGATACAAGAGGCTCGCAAATTGACTTTGGGAAAACATATGACAGTCTATGTGCCCCACATGGTGATTACTGTGTTGGAACAAAAGGGGGGACATTGGCCCTCCTCAAGTCGTATGCTCCAATATCAGGCTTTGCTAAGGGAGCAGGACGATATCGAATTAAAGCTAACCAACCACCTTAACCCGGCAGAATTTTTGATGTCTACTCAGAAGGAAGGGAAATTGGAGCACGACTGTGTCGAAGTGATTGAACAGGTTTACGCCAGTCGCAAGGACTTAAAAGATGAACCATTACCGGACCCTGATTGGGAACTATTCACAGACGGATCCAGCTTTGTGGAAAACGGCACCAGGTATGCTGGATATGCAGTGGTCACCCTGCGACAGACAGTGGAAGCAAAAGCACTACCACCGGGTACCTCAGCGCAAAAAGCTGAAATTTGGGCTTTGGTGCGAGCTCTAATTTTAAGCCAAGGCAAAAGGGTGAACATTTGGACTGATTCTAAGTATGCCTTTGGAGTAGTGCATGTGCATGGAGCCCTGTGGAAAGAGCGTGGACTGCTTAATTCACAGGGGTCTTCAATAAAACATCGGGAAGAAATCCTCCAGTTGTTGGAAGCAATTTATAAGCCTACTGCAGTAGCAATCATGCATGTTAAAGGGCATCAAAACGATTCGGGGAAAGAATTTCAAGGTAATCAACAAGCAGACCAGGTGGCACGCCAGGTTGCCCGGGAAGTATGGACTCAGATGGCATTATTACCAACCCGGGAAAACCCGGCTGCATCTTATATGGAGACAGTGCCTCATTATTCTCCAGAGGACGAGAAACTTGCACAAATGATGTGTGCACGGAAGAATATCAAAGGATGGTATGTAACCCCTGTTGGTCAAGTGATACTGCCGGTAAAAATCATGAAGCAGGTGCTTGAAGTGGAACACAATAAGTGCCATTGGGGTGCAGAGGTCTTAGTAAAATTTTTAAGGAAAGAAATATTCTCAAACCAGATGTTAACATTAGCAAAGAGGATCAATGCCATGTGTGCGGTATGTATTAAAAACAATCCAGTGGTAAGGAAACAGGTAAAAATGGGTATAATTAGAGTGGGACCACAGCCTGGGGATTATTGGCAGGTGGATTTTTCTGAGTTTCCTAAAGCCCAACATTTTAAACATTTGTTGGTTTATGTTTGTACCTTTTCAGGATGGCCAGAGGCTTTTCCCTGCAGGACTAATCAGGCAAAGGAGGTGGTTAAAAAGTTGTTAAAAGAGATCATTCCGAGGTTTGGAGTGCCTTTAGGAATTTCATCAGATAGGGGACCCCACTTTGTGGCTGGGATTGTTCAGGATCTTTCTAGAGTTTTGGGAATTTCCTGGGATTTACATACCCCTTGGAGGCCTCAGTCTAGCGGACAGGTAGAACGGATGAATCAAACATTGAAAAATCAAATTAAAAAAATCTGCCAAGAAGCAGAAATCCAATGGCCGCAGGCATTGCCTTTAGCTCTGCTAAGAATCAGAATTAAACCCAGGGAAAAGTTGGGAGTTAGCCCATATGAGATTTTGTATGGGAAACCCTATCATGCTGCCACATACCAGGGGAACCCTCATTTAGCTGGGGATCAAATGTTGCTTAATTATGTTTTGGCTCTGAATAAAACTCTTACAGCAATCAGAGGGATGTTGCAGTGGAATCGACCTTTACCCCTGGAGAATCCAGCACACGATATTCTTCCGGGTGACCAGGTGTATGTGCGAAAGTGGTCTGAGGAGCCGTTGAAGGAGAGATGGGACGGACCTCACCAAGTGATCATGACTACATATACCGCCGTCAAGGTTCAAGGGATCGACAACTGGATCCATTACACCAGGGTGAAAAAGGTTCCTCTGAAATGGACAGTAGAACCACTGTCACCCACCCGATTAATATTGCGAAGTCAGCCCTAATATTGTGGTGGTGGATTGTTCCGGTGGGAGGAGTGGTAACGGTTGAAGTTCCAAGATCTTATGTAACTGTACGTGAAGGGAACGCTGTCAATCTAACTTGTTTATTTTTTTGCGACCAGAGAGTTGGTTTCCGAGAAATTAAAGCTAGATGGAAGGCTCGATGGGATGGGGCCGATGACGATCAAGAATTGACTTCAAAATTGACTTGGGATGAAAGGATGCGAAGGGGCATTTCTATCATGGATATACCGAAAGCTACAAAAATGTGGTCGGGACACTATACACGTACAATAACAAGTCGAAGTAGTAGGGACCAGGGAAATGTAGAGTTACGGGTGATAGGTTCCTCTGATCAGGAACCTGTCACTGACTCCCCGAATTCGGGGTTAGGTTGGGAAAAGGAATATGGACATCGTGAAAACTTAGTGATAGGTCTAATTAGAGATTTTGGTTTGATACAAAATGTATCTCAGATTACCGCCTGTTTACCTATGCCCCGGACTGCAGGTGATCCTGTTCCGTGGGGGATAATCCCCGTAACCGTTATGCCATTATCAGGCAATAATTTTTCATGGACATGTCATAAAGTATTTGGAAAAGTACCTCGACTAGAATCGAAAGGGGCTGATATATGTTTGACTAAACGGGTAATGACAGAAACAGAGTGCAAAAGGAAACCTACGTATTATGTATGGCTAAGGGACACAGGTAGATGTTATATCGAACCCCCTTTTGATGAACCCTGTGATCACGCCTGTACTGGGGCACCACGACAAAATATAAAATGGGAAAAACAACAATATACTATAGAATGCCGGAATGTTACTCATGATGTTGATACCTGGAAAAAATGGAAAACTACTTGGGGTTCTAGTATCTTGGAGCATTATAGCTATATTGGCAAGGTGCAGTGGTGTATACAGTGGACAGGAACAGAAGATCAGTCACACCTAAAGGTTTTTACCACTGAAACCTCTTCCAGGTATTTTCATACGCAGCTAGAAGAATGGAATTGTACCCAAGTATTTACATGTGACACTCCGGAGGATCAGATAGGACTTGTTCCCGTAAAAATGGTATTGAAGTGGGGATGTGAGTGTAGAGGATATAAACATTATATTACTATAGAACAGGAAGAGAAGGCTGTTAATTGTAAGTACTCAACTGTACATAGCCCGGGAAATCTAGTATGGGTACTAAGACACGGGCAGTGGACAACTCACTTGCCCTTAGATGGACTGATTACAGAAATTACTTTAGGAATTCCTACATTATGCCCTTTTTGGAAGGAATCAAAACTAACTAAGGAAGAAAAACAACTACAAAGTAGACGAAGTGTGGATCAGGATTTACAGGATTTAGGATTAGATAAAGAAGGTTGGCATGAACCCTCAGGGGGAGTTAAATTTGGGTGGGCTCTAGAATCTTTGTTTGCACCAGTTGCCTCCTATCGGAATAGGGAGATGTTGTATAAATTAATGGGTCAAACTGAAAGATTGGCAGCAGTAACCAGGAAAGGATTCAAAGCTATAAATATCCAATTGCAGGCTACTTCTAGGATGACTTTACAGAATAGAATGGCTTTGGACATGATACTTCTCAAAGAACACGGTGTTTGTGGGTATTTGCATGGTAGAAATGAGCACTGCTGTATACACATCCCAAATGTTACTCAAGATGTCGAGAATGACATTCGCCAATTGGGACAAATCGAAAATAAGGTACATGAGGTAAAAGAAGAAGCAGAACATAACTGGATTGGACAAATCTTTAGTTCCCTTGGAATCCAGGTCTCTGGTTGGCTCTCCTCGATTATACAGTATGGAATATTAATCGTAATAATTGTTGTGGCAGTTTTAATTGTTTATAAGTGTCTTTTAGGAATGATTCTAAAAGAAAGTCAGCACACACGCCAAGTGATCAAGGCCGTCACTCGGAAAGAAATGATTATACCGGGAGCTTTGAATCCTAATATGTCAGCTCCTCCACCCTATTCAGAGGCCACTATTTGAATGATTGAGCATCCTTGCGAAAAAGAAGCTCGAAGGATGCTCAAAAGGGGGGAGTTGTTACAAATATATTTGTAAATCTAACTGTGGAAGTAGTTATGCTAAGGTTTACAAGGTTTAACTGGGCCTGAGGTGGGGAAACTTGAAACAGTAGTGGGGTCCTAGAAACTGTTGGGAATTTGCTAGGAACAGCAGGACAATAATCAAAGGGATTAGTGAAGTAAATAGAACCTGAGGAAGAAAACAAACTGTTACTTAAAGATAAGATTAGAATCAACATATGTAAGGGGTTTTGCAAATGGTCTGATGGTGGGAGTCTAATTAACCAGAATCCTGTGTTAGACAAGCATGGTAGATTTTTAACCCTTGGAGATGGACATCAATTGTATATGTATAACCTATGTAACTGATTTATGGACGAGATCGTGTGTCTTTGTGCACGTACAACGCTGTAGAAAAGGTATAAAAGCTGTCTTCAAGAATGGCTCGTTGGAATCCTGGCTTAGGACACTAGTCCCCAGGTTTCCCGGGCCCAGAAAATAAAGCACCACATAAACTGATACTCTGTCGGTTTGTGTTTCTGTGAACGGGCAACACCTTGGCACGGCCCCCCAACTCCGAGTGCCCCGGCTTGTTCTTCAGAGACACTGAGTGCAGTCGCCGCTGCCTGGATTTGCTACAGACTCCCTGGGGGTGACGTCACCCGCAGCGGGGTTGCCAGCCCTCCACCCGCCCCAGTGCTTTTCGGACAAAGGACAAAGACAGCCTCCACTGCCCAAGGGAAAGGTTTCAGCCTGTCCCCTGTGAGCACCATTTTCCCACGTGAGGTTTTCCGAACCACCCCTGCCGGAGCTCGGGGTGAATTTTGCAAGTGCCACGTCCCGAGGCGCCACATCGCCCCCCGCTGTCCGGAAACAGAACTGTACCAAAGTGCAGAGAGTCAATTGGTCTCGAAGTTTTGGTTATGGTGTTGCTGTTTGTTCTATTCTGCTTTCGGTTATATACATATATTTGTAGTTAAGAACTGTTACTCTTTTATATACATTTTCTGATTAAAGTCTCTTAATTTCAGAGGTTGTAGTGGTTTTTGGGGAAGCGACCTCCTTCATAGTCCAGATAGACAGCTTAGTTTTCTTTTAAACTGAGACAAAGCAACAAAAACCAAAAAGAAATCAGGTGAAAAAACTGAACTCACTCCCCATTACTCAGTAAGCAGCTTTCATAAACAGCAATATCAGAAAACTGCTCCCATAAAAACAAACAAAAAAAGAAATTGATTTATCTTATACTCAACTCCACAATCGGGTCACAATTCTACACTTTGGCATCAGTGATCTGTTCCTATGCAACATTGTGGTGCCTTCCCTTGGAGTAAATATGTGCACAGAAAGCCACTATCCAGTGGCAAAAAAATCCAGAGCCCTGCCAGAATCAAACGACCTCGAGACAGAACCTCGAGGCAATTTCAGATAGCACCAAAAGCATTTACAGGAGCATTTCTGTTACAGACTAAACACAGTTGCTTTCCAATAATTTAATTAGTTAAAGTGGATCATTTTCCATGTGTAGAGTTCCCTCTCAACTGATTCTTCTATCATACCACACCCTTGACCTTCATCTTCTCTCTTTACCCAGGCAGCTAAACATACATTTTGTTATTTACTAGACAGTGTCTGCCACCAACACTTTCCTAAACAAGCACATCAATGCTCTCCTAAGGAGTCACTTAATCTTTGAAATCTAACTCCTAAAATACTGTCCTATAGTCAATGGATCAAGTTTTATCAACACTAAAATTCCACTGTTTTCCTGTAAAAATGAAATTAAACAAAACCACATCCTAAATAAAGGAGTACAGAAGTAATGTAGATGTAATTTTAAGTCATTATGGTACAGATACACATTTCTGTCTACTAAATAAGTGATATAAAAGCTACATGAAAAAATACTATCCTGTCAAAACTGTGCATCTGTTTAATAAGGCATTAAGTGATCTGAAGAACCAGGGCCATCTGAGCTGACAGATGTACTCCTCCACCTGTTCAATGGCTACCACACAGCCTCCACAAGTGGAAAGAAAAGACTTGGGGGAAGGGGTACAAAGAAAAATTAACATGCACTAGGAAATACAGGAGGTGTTGTGAGGGTGGACAGTCTAATACTTCTTACAGTACTAGTTAGGCACAATATCTAAGAAAAAAATGAACATTTCTAGCCAGTGTTGAAATAACGCTCCACACAAGGCTGTTACTGATCATTTTTATGTTCTTACACAGCTGGTTTTGCCATAGCCACCATAATTATAGCATGCAGCCATAACAGACAGAATTTTGCTCCTCAAAATTGTTAGTATTATGCAATAAATATTAAATGGTTTGTAACATATAAAAATACAACACTGCTACTTACAGTATTTAATGAAATCCTTCTGAAAATCTTTCCTAGAGTTGACAAAGGCTCTTGCTTTCTCAGTTCCAACTACAAACACATCTTTTTCATATACAGCAATACAGGCAACTTCTGCATTGGACTTGCTAAGTTCTTGACACTATAAAAAGAAAAAGAAAAAGCTTTTATTACCACAGTTAAGATACAGTTAATAGAAATGTATGTAAAGCAGTTACTAAACTGCTGCCAGAATCCACCCTTCAGAAGGTACTGCGAGCAAAGTAACACCAGCCAGTAGCACAGCACATTTTACACACCTGGAATGCTTTCCATCAGAAATCGTAAAACCACTGTAGATGCATTAGTGAAATTAAGGCTTTGCCTGGACTCAGAGATTGCACTGTTTCTAAGTAAAATGATTTATGACATCAATTCATGTGAAATTATCACTTCCATGTAAATCATACTGAGTGTCTAACTCCAACTTTCAAGAGAGCATACAGGAGTTCTGCTCATTCACAGCACACTTCTTAAACACCATGTTCTGTTCAGAAAGGGGTGGCTGCAAGCAGGATGGCTGCCTGCAGTCTACCTTGTCCTGTCTGTTGGACAGGTGAATTCCTCCTGAATGGAAGATTTGCATTGTCCCTGTAAACACCTACTTGTGTCCTGCCAGGAGAAATTTCTGGCAAGAACTAAGGCAGGAAGCCTATGGAGAACACAAGGGTCACAAGAAAGTTGGTGCGGTCATCAAGAAGTGATCACAAAAAGTCAGTCTCTCCTAGCAACTCAAAGTTTGCTGCAACCTATACTGCAGCATGTGAATAAAAAGTGATGCAAAGAGTTTAATAACCTAATATACCCAAGGGGATAAAATACCATTATCTCATCCATTATCTTGAAACTATCCCATTCAAAGTTTCATTGCTAAAAAGAAAATGCTCACTCTTGCTCAGCATTAAAAAAGAAAATCTAAAGAACCAAATCTTTGACAGTGCCTCAACTTCAGGGAAACAGGACAGACATTTCCACTTGCAGTCCCTGCCAACCTAAAACTGCATTCCACAATAATTACATAACTTTAACAAAACAGGTGAAGTGCCAACTTGAAAAAAATATTTTTTGAACAAGTTTTGTTTAGTACAGTAGCTGAGGACAATCATTAGCCTCAAAACCATTTATTCATTCTGTATAACAGATGACAAAGACTAGAACACACCCTTTCCTTTCAACTATGCTGTATCCGAGCAATCATCAAATATTTCCTGTTTGTTTATTTGACAAAATAATTTTTGAAACAACCACCATGACAAGAAACAAGATGACTGTTAGCATGACTTACCACAAGTAGAGATAGTTATAGCTGGTTGGACAGAACACAATAAGGGAAAGATATAACAATCTATCTTTCCTGCTGCCCAGCAAGAAGCAATATACTGGTGTCATCCTGAAAATGCCAAAACAGAGTTATGATGCAGCAGCTTAACTTTTCTACTAACCATTGACTCAAGTCCTGACATGAGGAATTTAACCACCATTCTGCTTTCAAAGGATCCTTCATCATGGGGGGATGCTGCTGGTGCAGTAGTTTGGGCCATTTTCCTCCTATAAAATGAAGAAAAAAACCTTTTCAGAGACACACAATAGTGCAAGAAAATGAAAACCTCTCTTATACAAGCAAAGAAAAAAAAATTCAAAACCCAACAGAATACAGCCCATCACACACACAAAACAACAAAACAAACAAAACAAACATGTAAATCAACAGGAGAAAGTGCTTGCTTTTCTATTCTTTCATGCTTCAAAGCCGGAGCTAAAAATTCAACAGTTACAATGTTGTGCCATGGTCAGGCCACAAACCCTTTGTGCCTAAAAAAGATGCATATTAATTGATTAGCTGAATTTACATCAATTTTTCTTTCTAAGTGTGTTTGCAACTCCAGCAGTCTAGATAAACATAACAACAACCACTGGCATTAACATAAAGAAATGGCAAATCATAATTATGATTCAGGTATGAGAATAATCTTCCCTGTAATTATCATGGCTTATTTCCAAATAAACCACCACTACCCTGCCCCAAAATCACAGCCTCAGAGACTACAGTATCAGTACCAAGAACATGACAATCTTATTTGCATATTCTTCAGTTGGAGGACTAACTCAAAGCTAAGTAGTCCCAACTGAGGTGCTAAAATTAAAAACTGCATTTCAGGAGTGACACAAAAAAGAGATTTAAACCTTTTTCTGCAGGTCATTCAGGAGACTTACAAGTTATTTAAGACATAAGTAATAAGACTAGCATTATTATGCTTCTGTTAGCAGAATTGTCTATACAAGATTGATATATCGAGAATGAAGCTTCAGCAGCTTCTAAGAGCACATTATTCTATCAAGGTGTTGCTACTCGTTATGTTTACATATATCTAAAACAATAACCTGACATGCAAGGAGGAGAGAACTGGTAGATAATTTAGCTGTTACAGCTCCACACACAAGTCTGGAGAGAAATCACCTCCAAAGTCAAGATGGCCCAGATAAATGAGACTTTTCACAGTAGGCTGATGAGACAGCTTGCTGGTCCTGTAGAACCTGCCACATGATGTGGCTCAAGTTTTCAAAGGTGATGTGCATCCTATTAGATGTGCAGACAAGTCAGGGCAGCACAAATAACCATTGCATGTGGTAACATGCTGACATTGGAAGAAATGGCACTGTGTTGTTCTAGGGCCTAGAGCTCTTCAGATTACAAATTGGATGAGAGGGGAAAAAAACCCCACTAAACTCCCAAATTAGCAACACTGCAAGCTCACAACACATCCAGCAGCCTCCTGGCTCTCACACACAGACTGGCAAGGTGTAAACAGCTTTAAAACAGCACTCTGGATGAACCAGCTGCAGCACAGTCATCAGTTGTTGAAGAAAGGCAGTAATGAGAGGTTTGAAAACTGGCACCTGCTACACTGACGAGCAGGCATCTGTCAGGTCTGAAAAAGGAGCCAACCCTAAGAGTCAATATATGTCTTAGCAGGTGGGACCAGTTTATCACCGTGTGGGTGTGACCAAAGCTGTGTATTCTACACCCTATATGTAATTTCCCATGAACTGTTAACAATGGACCATTTGCAGCAGCTGTCCATGGAACACCTGACCCCTCAGGTTGAGAGCTGGCTGGGAAAGAAGCCTGGGAGAGGAGCTGGGAGAACTCCCCTCCAGGGAGTCCTTGGCACCTTCACACCCACCTGAGGGGTCATGTCTGCTCATAGACTATCAATGATTCCAAAAATACCCCCTGAATCACAGAGTCAGATCACCCATTGTGGAACTACCCACCCTGGGGGAGGTACTGGGTGCTCCCACCTGGACCTGAGGGTATATAATCTTAGGGGGTTTTGGGACAGGGGGAAACCACTCATCAGATCCAGAGGTGGACCAGAACCTTGACAGGAGGAGACCACCACTCTTGACCAGACTGTGACCGTCTTCTGCACCAACAGGTTTTTCCCTTCCTTTTACTTTGGACTTGGGGGAACCATGTGAGTCTCAGCACAGGGACCAACAAACCCCATTGTGTTTGTGCCCCAGGGGGCTGGGTTACACTGCTGGGGTTTGTGGGTTAAACCCAATTTCTCTTTGTGCCATTGCATTTATTGTAATATTGTTATTAAATTGTAAGTCTGACTTATAATCTCTTTCATGGTGAGTTCGTTTCTCCTGCTGGCATATCTTTAAACCAGCACACTGTAAAAGCAAAAATGTTGAACAATGTTGATGGCACAAGCACATCAGTGAAGTGCCAGTTTAGGCTGTCTCCACCATGCAGAACTGCTCCCATGCCTGGAAGGTGCTTTCTGATCCACAAGCACACAGTGGATCAAGCCAGAGAGACCGTCCAAGGGAACAGGGAGATGTGTTACACCGGAGCGGGTTGAAGCCTCAGTATCTCAGAATCATATTTGGATCAAAAGTTGTGTTAAGTTAGGTTATCATTGTACAACTCTTACAATAACATTTGGAAAAGCCTTTCCAAGTACAACAACACAGTGTCTTGTATTTTTTGGATATCCATTCTTTAACCAGTTTGCATGATGCATGATCAGTGTTTAATGCAGATTCAAGAGACATCCTGTTTCACTATGGAAGCACAGGAATAGATTTTCCTACCCACTTAGAGCAAGCCACATATGAAAGAATTAATTTTTTCCCCCCACATTTTGCCAATTTCTCCTTTTCAGGCAGTTTTCTCCACTGTTGTGGTTTAGACCTTGGCAGAATGCCAAGAATTTACCTAACTGATGTAGCCTTTTCTTCCCAATAAGGGAGAAGGAAAAGACAAAAATTAAAAACTTCAAATTGAATGCAACTTAGAAGCAAGACAGTTTATATATTTATAAAGAAGAAATTAAAAACAAAAAGCAATATACACACAAAAGTAAAATATAACAATTTTCTACTCTCAACTAGGTGGTAAATTTCACAATTTCGACTCCACAAACAACTACCTTAGAAGTCAAACTCACAAGCTACACCTCAGAAAAGAGAAAGCTAACAATAAATGTTTACTTTCTTAAAATAAAACAGCAGTGAGGCAGCAGTGAGGCCCAGCTCTCTAGAACAGAGCCACAGCATGGCCTCAGGAGAGTACCCATGAGAAAAGAGACCGAACACTTCTTTATTTTTTTTTATATTCGGTTTTACATCATATGGTATGAAATATTTCTTTGGTTACCTAAAAGTCAGCTGACAACCTGCGTCTCTTCTAATCTACGTAGCGTTTTCAGGGCTTACCGAAAAACTAAAGCTTGGTCTGGGCCTAACTACTACAATCTCTACTCTTTAGTTTATACCATATTACGTCAAACCCATATCTTACACTTATTTATTTACTGAGCTTGAACAGTTCCTATTTTTCAGGGCTATCTTTTTAAGATTGTAGGCTTTATTCTATCAGGATGGATACTTTGAGCAGGAGAAACCATCAATTAATGGGCACTGGCAGCAGCTTAGCTTACGTCTTCTTTGCCCGATTTATTTTTTGGAACACAGAATACCTTTTCTTTTAAGTTAAATTTCTTTGAGGTATACTCTGGGTTTCTTTTTCTTGTTACTTACTAAGTACATCTTAGTCTCTAAGCAAAAACAATCCCACGAATGGGTTTGTTTTTGCTCAAGGCAGGACTAATTCAAAATGCTTTACTTAGAATACTTCTCAAGTGAATTACAACAACTTTATTTTTATCTACAGTGTGAAAGGCCTCTGATTGGGCAAGGCTAGCTTGATTAACAGAGCTTCTAGTGCTAGCTAGCTATGTAGCCTTTGCTAGGTGTTGATTTTAATTCTTCAAAGTTTTTCTGTTTAATGCTTTTATAGTGGTTTTTAACAGTTTATTACACTGTTCAACTTTCTCAGCAGCTGCTGTATGGTACAGAATGTGATACACTCATTCAATGCCATGCTTTTTTGCTTAGGTTGTAATTAAACTGGTTTTGAAATGAGTCTCATTGTCTGACTTAATTTGCTCTGGAGTACTTGCTTCTTAAGACTCAGGATGGTATTTTGGGCAGAGGTGTGAGGCACTGGGTATGTCTTCAGCCATCTAGTAGTTTTTTTGACCACGGTGAGCACACAATGTTTATTTTGGTGAGTCTGTGGCAGTGCAATATAATCAACTTGTTAAGCTTCTTTATATTTATACTTTAATGTCTACTATACCACATGAGCTTTACTTTCTTTGCTTCTTTAATTGTAGCACATGTTTTACAATTGATGCCTCAGGGCTTTTTTTAATTTTTATAGATTTTAGAAATAATAGTAATTGTAGCAAAATGCAGGTTTTAGTATCCCAGTATTTCTTGTAGCTTCAGTTCAATATTTATGCATACTAACCCTTATCCCATATCAATCCATTAGCTAGTCTTGTTTTCAAGGCAGAAGGCTGAATAATATCTTAAAGCCTGCACTACAAGACATAAACATGGCACACTGACCTCGAAGCTCAGAAAACTGGAAGGCCTCTAAGTGCCCTGAGTACTGCAAGGAAGATGAAGATGATGAAGAGGAGGTCCCAAAATGCCCCCAGACTCAATTCCTGATGGGGTACACCAGAGCCAGGATGGGGCAGGACGGAGGGGATGGGTGAACAGGGGATTGGATGGACATTATTATAAAACCCAAGAAACTAGGGTTCAGGGAGGGGTGTCAACATGTATCCTGAAGGCCCTAGGCTTGGACATTAAAGGAACCTTTTTATCTTACCATACACTAAGTTGGCTGGAGTCCTGTTTTCTGCAGTCTGTCATTAAGGCATCACAATCATGGATAGCTTGGGAAACAGCATCTATGGTTAGATATACTCTTTGGTCTTATGCTGATCTATAGGTGGCATCCTTGCCTTGATGGCTTGAGGTGTTGTGGGCTTATCAAGCTAGGAGCAGCTCTTTCTTACGCTGCCAGTTTAAATTTACTTGTGACACTTTGACTTGTGCAGTTCTCTCTACACTTACTAATTGCTGAGGTTGGCTTGTGGGTTTTGTAGATATCCTTACTCATTTTTTCACTTTCACTACAGGGGCAATAATAACTTCAGGCATTATGATCTGGGTACTTGTTTCAACTAGAATGTCTTCAGTGTCTTCTGTTTCAGTTTGGGTCCCTGACTCCCCTTAGCTGAGGTCTTTGCTTCTTTCTCAGTTTGCATCCCTGCCTCTCTGTTATGGTTTAGCTTGGCAAAATGCCTACTGCCCAATACAGAATGAAAGGGTCACCCTCCACGGGAAAGGGAGGGAGAGGAAAAAAAACTAGAAATGGAACTTTGAAACCACAAGGGTTTTATATTTACACAGAAGAAAAGAAAATTTAAAACAGAAAACAACACACACATATATATATACAAATGTGAAAACAAATAAGAACATTTTCACCGAGTCACCTGACTCAATAATACAGATTCCAACCACCCAAACCCCAGAAAACCACTCAAAAACTCTTCCAGAGAAACCTCCCAGCAAGAGAAAAATTAACAAGATGTTCACCGTCCTAGATAACAACAGCGTGGATGGCAGCAAGGCCTAATCTCAGCAGAGACAGAGCAGCACGTCCTCACGGGGCCGAGGCAAAGACTGAAAGAGACAGAAGCTCCTCCTCTCTCTTTTTATACCCCTTGACACTTCTTGATGATGTCAGATGATATGAAATACCTCTTTGGTTGCTTTCATATGAAAGGGAGGAGGGAGACAGAAATACAAAGATTTCTAGTCTTAACTGTATTAATTAAAAGTTATTAGCTGTAAGCGCTCCCAGACAATCAGATCCTTATGTACCCAACACTGTCTGCCAACAACTGGACAGCCCACAGGTTGGAAGGGGTTCTGACTTCTGATATGAAGCCACACTTCAGCCAGGGAGAAATTATACCAATAAGTGCCTTCAGAAAAATTAGAGCCTTATGAACCCAGCACTGCCAGCCGAACTAGGACAGAACACAGGCTGGGAGGATTTCTAACCCCTGATATGAGGGCCACACTTAAGCCAGGGAGAAAAATATTAGCAATAAGCGCTTCTAGTCAATCAGAGCCTTATGTCTCCAACACTGCCTGCCAACTAACGGACAGCCCACAGGTTGGAAGGTTTTCTGACCTCTAATATGAAGCCACACTTAAGCCAGAAAAGAACTTTCCCCCACAACAGCTCCCAAAATAACATTTATTAATACAAATATGTGACAGTTATTGTGGGTTCTGCTTTGCCGGTGATAACGTTCAGCTGCAAGATTGTATTTAACTGAAAATAAAAGGCCCCAACAGAAACCAACACCAAACACATTTTACAGAGACAAACACACTAAACTCAAGCTACAAAACAGCAATGTATCCCATTTTCACAACAGACAGAAACTAGCAACAAAAAACTACTAACTAAAAACACAGCCACCTAAAGCATTTATCTAGACACTCTCTCGATAACATAAGACAATAAAATATCTTGCACACCACTCTCTCTGTAAGACAAAACAAAAAGAAAGAACAGAACTTCTTATAATCAAGACACATGTTGAAAAAAGAAACTGCATCTTGAAAGTAAAGCAAGCTACTGTAGAGCAAAACAGAGCTGGTCTTACAAAGTAAGAATAGCAAAAAGCAATAACCAATATAAAGTAGCAAAGTGTGAAACAAGTTACTGTTATTAGTATTAAGGTAGCAAAACACATTTAGTAAAGGAAATGCTTATAAAGTAAGAATCAAAGTAGCTGTTAGAAAGGAAGAAAGTAAAGTTAAGAAAGTAAAGTTAGAAAAAAAAAATACAAAGCACATGATCTCACCACTACATTGTTCCAAGAGGAGGAGGACAGGACAAGCTGCAGCAGTTACCTTTACAGAGACGCTGGCATTTTTTTCCCTCTCCTCTCTCTTACTGGAGTTTAAACTCCAAACACTTTTTATACCTTTTTTTTTCCTTTGTGTGGTTTTGTGACCAGTAGTCAATCTATTGGGGGGGTGATGGTGATGCAGATGCCTGAGGCAAGGCGGGCCCTTGAAGATATCGCAAAAGAAGGCTATGTCTTAACACTCCATCCTTTGTTAATCTTATCAGTTTGAAAGCCCTTTGTCCTCTGCTGGAGCACCCCTGCAGGGGGTTGAGACATCTGCTTCAACGAATCAGGCCTTATCAGGGCCATCACCCCACAGTTGCTTAAGTCAGGAGATGCCTGTCCCTTCTAAACTATGTCGCATTGTTTGAGGCCTGCTAAAACTGAGGCCTAAATAAGACCTAAACTGAAACTAAAGCCAAAACTACCACAACCTCCACCCCTTATTTCATATCATGTGATGTTAAAACCCATATCTCATATTCATTTATTTCTTGTGCTTTAACAGTCCTTGTTCTTTTCAAAGCTGTTTCCCACCCCTCCATATTGTAGGCAATAGTCCATTAGGATGGAGTAAACACTTTGGGCAGGATAAGCAGTTCATCATTGGACACCAACACTGGTTCAGCTCAGGTCTTCTTCACCCGATGGGTCTGATGCCCAAATAGGCACAATAGAAGTTTTTAGAAACAGAGTTTGGTCATTAAACAGCAAGGTATTTATTAAGCAACGTTGGGGAACCCCTGGTTAGCACCAGACAATAAACAGAGTTCCAAAATAAGCAGTGTAAAGTCAGGGTATTTATACAGTTTCAGTGAGAGATTACATCATTTTTACATGCATATTCATGTTATTGCAACACTTGATTATAATATTCATAGCAGGCAGAGTCCAGGCGGGGTCAGGCGTGGAGTCGTCTGTTTTAGGAATATTATGGTGGTAGTTCCTCTTACTTCCTCTGGTAAGGGTCACATCCAGCTCCTCATCCTCAATGAACCTTTCAACTTCTGCTGGTTTCTGCTGACTTTAGGACAGGTTGTGTCAGAGTGCTGTGTCTGAATTTCTTATCTTCTTTATTTATCCTTCCTGTAGGTCAGTGTGTCCTGTGCTCAGACTCTGTATTCCCCTTATTTGTCAATGTGTGCATATTTTGCATCACTGTACTGTTTTGGATGAACCCCAAGTTCATCTCTGGATAGCTCCCAAACCTGGCTTCCATCTAAATATTTCCTAAGGCTAGTCTCAGAAGCTATGTTTTATGTTAACTCTTTGGATTTTGGGTTTTGCTCTGCTTCAGGTCATGTCTTGCAACACACAACTCAGAAAGCAAGTTATTTTTTTCCTCAAGGTTTCCTTGAGGCACAACACTGGGTTGTCCTATTTTCTCTCATTACCCACCAAGTGCATCCTGGTCCGTGAGCAAAAACAATGCCATGGATGGGTTTGCTTTTGTTTGAGGCAGGATTAACCCAGACTGCTTTACCCAGCATACCTCTGAAGCGAATGACGGGAACTTTGTCTCCATCCACAGTCTGAAGGGATTTTGACTGGACAGGACCAGCTCAGTTGACAGAACTCCAAGTGTAGACTAACCATGTAGCCTTTGCCAGGTGCTGATCCCAACTCTTAAAAGTCCCCCCAACCAATGCCTTCAGAGTGGTTTTCAATAGTCCATTACACCGCTCAACCTTCCCAGGAGCTGTTGCATGGTATGGGACATGGTGCACCCAGTCAATGCCATGCTCTTTTGCTCAGGTGGTAATCAGACTGTTTTTAAAATGAGTCCCATTGTCTGACTCAGTTGGTTCTGGAGTACCGTGTCACCACAATACTTGCTTTTCAAGACTCAGAATGGTGCTCCAGGAAGTAGCGTGAGGCACCCGATATGTCTCCAGCCATCCTGTGGTTGCTTCCACCATAGTAAGCACATAGCGCTTACCTTGGCAAGTCTGTGGCAGTGTGATATAATCAACTTGCCAAGCCTCACCATGTCTGCACTTGTCCCACCACCCACTATACCACATGAGCTTCACTCTCTTGGCTTGTTTAATGGCGGTACATGTCTCACAATCATGGATAACCTGGGAAATAGTGCCCATGGTTAAGTCTACCCCTTGGTCTCATGCCCACCTATAGGTGGCATCTCTGCCTTAATGGCCTGAGGTGTTGTGGGCCCATCAAGCCAGGAACAATTCTCCCTTATGCTGCCAGTCCAGTTCTACCTGTGACACCTTAACTCGGGCAGCTCGGTCTGCCTGTTTGTTGTTGTAATGTTTTTCATTAGCTCAGTTTTTTGGCACATGGGCACCCACATGGCGAATTTTTTCAGTCAATTTTTTTAACCGTGTGGCAATGTCTTGCCATATAGCAGCAGCCCAGATGGGTTTTCCTCCACGTCTTCAACTGGTCTTCTTCCACTGGTTTAGCCACCCCCACAGGGCATTGGCTATCATCCATGAGTCAGTGTAGAGGTAAAGCTTTGGCCACTTCTCTCATTCAGCAATGTCCAGGGCCAACTGAACGGCTTTGAGGTCTGCAAATAGACTTGATTTGCCTTCCCCCTCAATAGCCTCTGCCACTTGTTGAGTGGGACTCCAAACAGCTGCTTTCCACTTTCAGGTTTTCCCTACAATGCGACAAAAACCATCAGTGAAGAGGGCGTGTTTCCTCTTGAGGCAACTGGGTGTATGGTGGAGCTTCCTCGGCTCAATTCACCTGTTCTCCCTCCTCCTCATCTGCCAGACTGAAATTCTCACCTTCAGCCCAATTTGTTATGATCTCAAGGATTCCAGGGCAACTTGGTTTTCCAATTTGAGCACACTATGTAATCAGAGCAATCCACTTTGCTCCATGTACTATCAATGGCACGATGTGTGGAGGGCACTTTTCCTTTAAACATCCAGTTCAACACTGGTAGTCAAGTTGCTAAGAGCAGCTGTGCTTCTGTCAGTTACCTCTGAGGCTGCTTGTATCCCCTCACAAGCTGCTAGGATCTCTTTCTCTGTAGGGCTGTAGTTGGCTTCAGATCCTCTGTAGCTGCCACTCCAGAATCCAAGTGGTTGTCCCCGGCTTCACCGGGCACCTTTTGCCAGAGGCACCAGGAAGGACTATTGTTTCCAGCAGCAGAATAAAGTACATTTTTCACATTTGGTTCCGTCCTGACTGGTCCAAGGGCCACAGCATGTGCAATCTCTTGCTGAATCTGTTTAAAAGCTTGCTGCTGTTCAGGGCCCCATTGGAACTTGTTCTTCTTGGGAGTCACTAGGTAAAGTGGGCTCACAATTTGGCTGTATCCTGGAATATGCATCCTCCAGAAACTTATAGCCCCCAGGAAAGCTTGAGTTTCTTTCTTCCTAGTTAGTGGAGCCATTGCTACAATCTTGTTGATAACTTCTGTTGGGATCTATTGTTCATCTTGCCACTTCACCCCAGGAACTGGATCTCTTTGGCTGGTTCTTTAACCTTGCTCTTTCTGATGGCAAAACCAGCTCTAAGGAGAATATGAATGATTTCCTCTCCTTTTTCAAAAACTTCCTCTGCTGTGTCCCCCCATACAATAATGTTATCAATGTATTGCAGGTGCTCTGGGGCCTCACCTTTCTCTAGTGTAGTCTGAATTACTCCATGGCAAATGGTGGCACTATGCTTCTACCCCTGGGGCAGTCGGTTCCAGGTGTACTGCACACCCCTCCACGTAAAAGCAAACTGTGGCCTGCACTCTGGAATGGAGAACAACGCACTAGCAATGTCAATAGTGGCATACCACTGTGCTGCCTTGGACTCCCTCATAGTGCAGCTCCAGCATGTCCGGCACAGTGGCACTCAGTGGTGGGGTAACTTCATTCAAGCCACGATAGTCCACAGTCAATCTCCATTCTCCATCAGACTTACGCACAGGCCAGATGGGGCTGTTGAAGGGTGAGTGGGTCTTGCTGACCACCCCTTGGCTCTCCAACTCTCGGATCAACTTACGGATGGGAATCACAGAGTCTCTGTTTGTTCGGTATTGCCATCGATGCACAGTTCGGGTGGCAATTGGCACTTGTTGGTCTTTGACTTGCAACAATCCCACAACAGAGGGATCTTCTGAAAGACCAGGCAGGGCAGGTAATTGTTTAAGTCTCTCTGCAGCCACACCAAAAGCCCATCGACAGCCCTTTAGATCTTTTAAGTACCCTCTTTTGAGGCAGTCTATGCCAAACATGCAAGGGGCCTCTGGGCCAGTAATAACAGGGTATTTCTCCCATTTGTCTCCTTTCAGACTCACTTTGGCCTCTACCACTGATAATTCTTGGCTTCCCCCTGTCACTCCAGAGATCCAGATGGGCTCTGTGCTTTCATACCTAGACAGCATCAATGTGCATTTTGCACCTGTATCTACCAAAGCTCAGTATTTTTGTGGGTCAGATGTGCCAAGGGACCGAATCCACACAGTCCAATAGGCTCGGTTGTCCCTTTCCTCCTGACCAGATGCAGGGCCCCTCTACTGCTGCTCCTGGTCAGAGTATTCACCATCTGACCTCAGTGATGTTCTGTCAGAAGCTCTTTCATCAGAATTGAGGGAGCTGCTCCTTTTGTGTCTTGAGGATTGATGTTTCTTTTTCAGAGTCTTCACCTCAACTATGTGGACAGCTTTTCTACTAGTTAATTTTTGTATTAATTCTCATAGCCGGGCTCCAAGCTTAGTGGTGGTTTTACTATCTCACTTCTTTATGTCTTCTCCCAGATGACATAAACTAGACCACACTCAATTACGTTCACTACGTGGTTTACTCTTGGGGCCTTCCTTTTTCCTGTGTGCAGTGTGAGGTGACCGAAACCAAGGCTTTTCTTCTGTTTTGTTCTTGATGTTAGAGTCCTCATAGGACATCTTTCTCTCAGTGACTTGCTGGTCACAAGACTTAAGAACTGTCCCTAGAGTCTCAATTTTTGGGCAATAAAACGTCAAGACCCCTCTTATTGTCTGTAACCAAGCACACATTTTGCCCACAGTTTGGGGTCTGTGATCACTACTTTGAGAAAGAACCGTTATCCAGCAACTGAACAATGATGCAGGACCAGCTTGCATTACTTTTCTCCACATGGGCACTGTGCATGGGACATACTCTGGATTAGTAGCATTAATTCCTTCGAGCGGATCACCATAAAGAAGTTCTAACACTGCCAATTCCCGTAGGTATTGGATGGCTTCAACTGTAGTTGTCCATTTTCTTGGGGAACTCTCAAAAGACTCCCTATGCTCCAGCCACACTTCCAAAAGTCATACCAAAACATTGCAATCGTCCTGTACCTTTGCAATATCTTTTTTAATTTTATCATCTCTGGCAATAGTGCCCAGGGGTTGTGCTTCTTGATCATTCAACACATAAGCCTCAGCTCCTTTATCTCAGCATTGGAGCAGCCAGGTAACAACTCGTTCATCAGGCAGGTGTCTGTATTCCTTCCATATGTCCCGAATTTCTGCTGGGGTAAGTGATCTGGATATTATGGTCTCCTGTCTAATTTCCCCTGGATGTTCCTGTTTTCCTAGGGATTGTTTAGCCTCCCCTGTTGAAGTTCCTGCACCTGTGTCATCTGTTGAAAAACTTGTCCCTGTCACCTCACCAGTTCTTCCTGTTGCTCCTTCTGTGTCTAGTCAGCCAGCTCCTGCAGACCTCCTTATCCATGACTTGTTTTTCACTACGGGAGCAATAACAGCTTTATGTTGATTGGTCTGGGCACCCATCTTATTTCGAGTGCTTTTAGTGTCCTCCACAGTCTGAGTCCCTGCGTCCTGCCCTATAACTTTTTGAGGGTGCTGTACTGAAGGCAACCAGCATAATAGTACCTTTTTCAAAATTATCACTATTTCTATGCTTTTGATTAATCCCAAGATCATTACCAGAGGTATCAAATAGGAGCTCCTACAAACTGTTTATGTCTTTACTATAAAACCTTCGACATCGAAGTTAGGCAGGTTTTGGAAAATAAAGCAAAGCCAAACTCAAATGAGGATAAAGTTTCATTAGTCGTCTTATTCCCTATTGGATGGTCTGTACCAGGCACAGCAGCATTTAACAACTGAACAAGTATGAGCACCAATACTGGTACACAGACAGTTATTACTATGACAGCTATTAACAAAAAAACCATTACCATTCTGTTTCCCATTTTGTTTTGTTTTCAATGTTCAACTTGTTCTTAAAACACAAAACAAACTTTACAATAGTTTACAAAATAATCCCCAGGAATACAGCCAAGCTCCCGGGAAACTTGCCAATGTCCTTGGTCAGATCAGAGTCCGGCACCAAAATTTATGTTATGGTTTCGCTTAGCAAAATGCCTACTGCCCAATACAGAATGAAAGGGTCACCCTCCAAGGGAAAGGGAGGGAGAGAAAAAAACCATAGAAATGGAACTTTGAAGTCATAAGGATTTTATATTTACACAGAAGAAAATTTAAAACAGAAAACAACACATATATATATATACAAATGTGAAAACAAGTAAGAACACTTTCATCTGAGTCACCTGACTCAATAATACAGATTCCAACCACCCAAACCCCAGAAAACCACTCAAAAACTCTTCCAGAGAAACCTCCCAGCAAGAGAAAAGTGAAATGAACAAGATGTTCACCGTCCTAGATAACAACAGCGTGGATGGCAGCAAGGCCTAATCCCAGCAGAGACAGAGCAGCACGTCCTCACAGGGGCCGAGGCAAAGACTGAAAGAGACAGAAGCTCCTCCTCTCTCTTTTTATACCCCTTGACACTTCTTGATGATGTCAGATGATATGAAATACCTCTTTGGTTGCTTAAGTCAGGTGATGCCTGTCCTTTCTAATCTATGTCACATCCTTTGAGACCTGCTAAAACTGAGGCCTAAATAAGGCCTAAACTGAAACTAAAGCCAAAAGTATCACACTTTCCCATAACTTTTTGAGAGTACTGTATTGCAGTTCAGTAGGCACAGGCCAAACCCCAGTAGAGGGCAAGCAGCTGCTGGGTTTGATTGGGATAGGCAAGGAATTCTTCCCTTAAACAACGTGTCAGTTTGCTGGGATTGAGCACTTGTTCTGATGTAAAGTTCCAAGTAATGGGAGGTGCCAAACGCCCTAGAAATTTGCTTATATCTTTCCACTTTACTTGCTACCCAGGGATGGGGCTCTTTAAGGCACTTCTTAGTAAGGTTTGTTTTGAAGTTTGGTTGGTTCTGTTATAAGACAACAAAAGAATACCACCTTTCCAAAGCTCCATAAGGTTCTTCCAATGTTGGTTAGCAGCAATATCATTAGTAAACAGTTTATAATTGGATCAGCATGAAGTACTGGTAACTTCGTTAGGAGGTCATTCATGTCAAAATCAGTCAAAGAAATAAAAACCGTAGTCATACTCCTTAGAATTTGCCACTGGATAGCACCCACAGTCACAAAGACTGTCCATAAAAGGGTTAATACAAGAACTAAGCACGCAGCCATTGTTTATGTTCATATTGTTCCCAATGTACTAAAACAAATTGATAATGAGAGCTGTGTTTATATGAACTGTCCTGGGAATGCAGTCAACGTTACTGGCCAATGCACCAAAAACTGTTGTGGTTTAGACCTTCAGGTATTTCACGTAGGTGATGTAGCCTTTTCTTGCCTTTTCTTCCCAATGAGGGAGAAAGAAGAAAGCTAAAAACTACAAACCGAACGCAATTCAAAAGCAAGACAGTTTATGTATTTACACAGAAAAGAAGAAATTAAAAGCAAAAAGCCATATACACATACACACAAGATTAAAGGATAACAATTTTCTACTCCCCACTAGGTGGTAAATTTCACAACTCCGACTCCACAAACGACTACCTTAAGAGCCTACCTCGCAAGCCACACCTGAGAAGAGAGAAAGCTAACAATAAATGTTTACTTTCTTAAAATAAAACAGCAGCCAGGCAGCAGTGAGGCCCAGCTCTCTAGAACAGAGTCACAGCATGTCCTCAGGAGAGTACCCATGAGAAAAGAGACCAAACACTTCCTCCTCATTCTTTTTATATTCAGTTTTGTGTCATATGGTATGAAATATTTCTTTTGGTTACTTAAAAGTCAGCTGACAACCTGTGTCTCTTCTAATCTACGTAGCACTTTCAGGGCTTACTGAAAAACTAAAGCCTAGTCTGGGCCTAACTACTACATCCACTATCCTTTTTTAACCACTGGGACAGTGTTCATTATTAGAAAAAATAGGCTATGTTTCAGTAGATCTAATGAACCTGGCTGCCTTTCCAAGCTCTCAGAAAGTGACTGACAACACCACTGCCCAACTCCCAGTAAATCCCCAGTGCAAAGCCTTTAAAAATTGTAACACCTTACAAATTGCCAACAAAAAGGCAGGAAAAACAAAACTCTCTAACACTGTAATTTCATTTCATTACATTTCCTGAAACACACACATATATGCTAAACATTGCCATGAATTCTTTAACACATTTAAATCACTTCTCAAAACACATTTAAATCACTTCTCAAAACTCATTTAAATTAGAGTAGGGGTTTCTTCAGAGTCTCTGGTTGTCGTTTGGGGAACATCTCATTCCTCAAATTATCCTTTTATGATCACGAGCTTCCTAAAAACTGTTTTTTCTCCTTGAATGTATTCCAGCTACATGGCCTGGTCAAGATATAACCTTGTTATCAGCGTTGCTTAGGCACACAGTCTTTATTCTCAAGGCTAAGATATCCACTTGCACATATGGGTGAATAAAGGACTAGATCTGCTTAAGTTAAAGGAATTCACAGGACAGCACTATTTGCTGCAGTTACCATCTTCCCAATACCACTATGTTGTAGTTTTGGGTGTTAATGACTTTCTCTCCCTCCCACTCAAGAATTCAAAGCTAAATGCCCAACCCCCATGAACAAAGGAGTAGCCCAACCACTTTGAATTTCGAGTTGATTGCTGTGAATTAGGGCTGGGGGCGGGAGGAGGAGAAACGGTCACTTTTTCGCTGGACTGGTGAAGGTGCTGGCGGTGGCGCTGGGTTGCCCTGGTTCTTTCTTCTTTTTGGCCATCCATGACCCTCGCTCAGCCTCTGCGATCCCAATGAGGGGCAGCTCGTGCCTGTCCAGCTTCCTTCCTCGGGAGACAAGGGGCCAGTGCAGGATTTCTCCGGGCCTGCTGCCCGTGGCTCGGCCCCAGAGCCGGCCTGGCAGCCCCAGGCCAGCTGTGTGGGCAGGCGGGCACAGCGAAGCTCTGTGGCTCTGTGCTGCCCATTGGAGAGAGCAGGAGAGCTTTCCATCTGCAAGAGAGAGACTCTGCATCACCTGCCAGCTGCTCTGGCCATCGTCTCTCCACGGGAGTGATTTGGCGAGGGGTGAGTGGCTGCTGACCACCCTTTGCCTTTGCCTTACCAGAGGAGAATTGAACCACCTCACTGCCAGCTGAGGGGAAGCAGCGACCCTGCTGTCTGCAAATATTGTTGCATCAGACAAGCCAGCTCAGTTTCACCTAAAGGGTTTTGGTTTGGGTTTTTTCTTCTCTTTGCAGGTACCGGGTAGTTGTTTGGTTTTGTATTGGTTTTAGATAGATGATAGATAGATAGATAGATAGATAGATAGATAGATAGATAGATAGATAGATTAGTTAAGAACAGTTATCCTTCTCAGATCCATTTTCGAATTAAATTTCCTTTTCTTAAATTTAATAAGGAGTGACGTGGTTATTGAGGACAAATCCTCTCCTCTGGTTTTGGTTAACAGTTTGGTTTCCCTCAAACTAAGACACACTACCAATGTGCTACACAAAAAGGTTCAAAACTATCCTTGGAATAGAGTACCAATTATGACATAGCTGTTAATCTTAAAACTTCCAGATCAGTTAATATTAGTTATAATTATCTATAAATCCTTTGGTTTGAGGCTCCAAGGCTCCTTAAGGCTCCAAGATGAGCCTTTGCCCAAGTAAAGCCTTGTAACAATGAATAAAGCCTGGCAATACATTCCTGCCTGTGGTTTAACCCCAGCCATAACTCAGCCCCAAACAGCTGCTCACTCCCTCCCTCCCTGGTGGAATGAGGGAGAGAAAAGTGAGAAAACTCGTGGGTTCAGACAAACAGAGTTTAACAGGGAAATCAGAATCCAAACAATCCAAGCTTTCTGTGGTGAGCTACTCCTGGCACCAATAGTGATGTTTTTGTGCTAAATAATGCTAAAACCAGCCTGGTTGACCAACTGCAAACACTGTTTTTTAAAGCAAGATTTGACAGATAAGCTGCTAGATGACCTGAAGATATATGAGTGGCAGTCAATCACTTTATAGTTATAAAAGCCCACTCTAACTTTCATATGGCAGATTCTTCTACATACTTTCTTGAAGCGTGTGGAGCTTCTCCAGGAAAGTAGGGATGCCTCTTCGCTGTGAGTTCCCAAGAGTTAAGTGAAGGAGAGGTATCTGCCCATTGTGTGGTGAGTTACATCAATCTCTACTTAATGATTGTTTCTTTTTGCTAGCTTTGATATAATTGCTTTGGTATAGTGCAAATTGGTATACTGCACTATTTTATGCTATACTACAATAGTAGTATAATACCAATAGTTTTTAGCTTTTATACTGTGTGGTAAAAGATTCCAATTAAGATCTTTCATGACAATTTGTCATAAAAAATAGTTAATTTTATATCACTATATCTGATTTGCCATCATTAAAACCTGTGGGACAAAGTGATCCAATCTCGGCTCTATAATTCCTTACAATAAAACCACTGGCAGTCTAGGGCTAAGATTGGATCCAGCTGCACAGAGGGTCCCTTCTGAGAAGGGATTTAGAAAGTAAGGGGGTCCTTTCTGCACCTCAAGAGGGCTTCTCGAATAAACTTTGTCTAAGCCTTCCCCTCCCTCACATCCTCTCTGCACCTGTGCTGTTCTTAGAAGATCAGAGGTTTGGCCACCACACACCCAAAAACTCTTCTCCTCCCCTTTGGCTGGGGGTACAAACCTGGCCTCAGCAAAGCACCTGCTGCTTTTGCAAATGGCTGATTGCTTGAGTCATCAACCTGTGATAGGTGACCAGCAGGAATTTGCTCATCAAATTAAGTGGTTTTAAGTTGAATAAAGCTTTTTAATAACATTAGTAGAATAAAGAATAGCTAGAAAATAAAGGTTTTGAATCTTTTACTAACTATGTTTAGCCATTGACTAAGCCTAACCACAAAACCGCAGAGCTTCCTTAATAAGGCTTGTGACGCTTACCTTGTGTATTTTGTAATGCTTGCACAGCATGTTTTAATGTATTTTAGACCTTACAATGTATGTTAAAGGGAAGTTTGTTAAAGTTGGGTGAAAGCTAAGAACGGTGCATGTGAAGAATGCTTGAGGAAGACTGCTGTCTTCCTCCCACGACCACCGAGAGGACCCGAAGACCCCCTAGCAACAAGGATGAGCCTGCGCAGAAGGCTCAATGATACGAGAATCACGAGCTGGAGCGAGGAGGGACTAATCAAAAAAAAAGGAACCATCAGAGACTAGAACACCAAGTTAAGATTGTGCAATCCCTTTGCCAGCTGCGGCGGAGCGAAGAAGGCTCCCTCGGCTGCCCAGCACTTCTGCAGAGTGCTGTTTGCTCACCTGTCTAAATTGCTACTAAAATCTAAATTTTAGTTTTGGCTCAATAATTCCGTCAAATCACCTATAAAAAAACCTTTAACATTTCAGTCTCTCATACCAAACCTGTAACTTTTCACGGGTCTCACTCTGTGTTTCTTGCTGGCTTCTACTTTTCAGAACAAAAATAAATGAAATATTCAGGGCAAGAGAGAACAAAACCACAAGGCACAGTTCCTTTCCGTATGTCCTGTACTCACACAGGGCAGACGCACCAACCTTGAGAAAGCCACTGGTAACAGATACTCTCTCTACTAGTTTCTCATCAGACTCAAAAAGCGAAAGCAAAAAACCCTTAAGCTTTATGAACAAAAACTGTTATTTAGGCATATAAAGAAGACATATAGAAATGGTGGGGAGGGGCGGTGAGGAATGAAGGAGTATGTGTTTCTCAGAGAAGATTTTAATAAGCAATAGTTTTTACCCTTCACCAGACACCATGCAAGTGGCTATTCCCAGAATGACACATCTATCCATATTCTGTTACTCTCCAGAAAAGCAGCTGTGGATGCCATGGTGAGATGGTTTCACCTGGGCTGAATGCCAAGTATCCACTCAGTGGACGCAGTTCCCCCTTCTCCAGAGGAGGAAAAATAGGAGGCAAACAAAAAAACTACGAACTGCAATTTATAACCAGGCAGGTTATATTTACACAGAGAAGTAGGAAGGAAAAAAATGGAAAGCAATACACACACACACAAGAGTAAAAGTTAACAGCAAGATTTCTACTTCCCCACAGAGCAGCAATGAGGGATCTCTCCCTCTAACAGCTGTCCTAAGGGTGGCCAGCATGAGAGAGAGAGACAGAGAGCAAGCACCTTCTCCCCTCTTTCTACTTTATCTGGGTTGACATTGTATGGTATGAAATATCTTTTTGGTTAGTTTAAGTCATCTAACTTAGCCTGTGTCCCCTTCTTTATCTACCAGTACAGAAACACAGCACTGCAGGGCCTACGGTGAGAAACTAAAGCCTGGCCCAACTAAACTCATTACACATTGTTGGGATAAAAAACTGAAAAACACCAGGACCCAGGAAAGCAATAAGGCTTAATCCAGCTTGCAGACATCAGCCCTTCTCCTATCTTTTGAATTTGAAAAGAAATGCAGTTCCTGTGTGTTCCTTGCTCTGTACCAAAACCTGTTTTGCAACATCTATGGTTCCCTCTGCCTTGTGTTCATGAATAATGGATTAGCTCTAGATACCTGCTCTCCACATTTTGATAAACAAACAGAAATCCCTCAGTTAGCATGAACCCTCCCCTGTTCAGCATAACCCAGCCTCTTAATTATACTAACCCTATATTACACTGAAAGTTTTTGCAATAAATTGTCTTTGTTCTTCCTCCAATTGAAATCTGGTTTTTGACCATTACAACACATACATCTCTCTGCTGCCCCCTCACCTATGATTGCAAACACTAAACTAAATCCTGCCACTGTGGTGGAAAAGACAGGAACTCCTGAGAACCCCAAAATACAGCTGGATGCAAGTTTGTGTGAGTTCATCCTTACACACCCCTGAAGATATGCTGTTCCCTAGGGGAGAGAAGACCAGCTTGATACAGGGACCCCTCAAGAAAATGGATTTTGTCCCTTCTCCATAAAATCATATGGTCTTTATCAATTTTTAATCAGACGAGTACTAACTTTGTATTTTATATTCATTTTTGATTTTAGCTTGTAGCCAAGTTTGTTAGTTATCTTAACCATGCATAGTTTTAGCCAAAGAGGAATTTAACTCTGTAACTGTAAGATGAACTTTAAGTAATAAACCAAAAACGCTATTTAGATTAGAGGCTGAGCTGTAAGAAATAAATCAGAAAACCTGTCTAGTTTAGAGGCCTGAAGCTGTAAATTATTTGGTTAAAAGGAAATATAGAGCTGCAGAGATAACAGCAGCCCATAGAGCTGTTAAGAGTCACTCAAACTGCTTAACTTTGGGGAGGGGTTTTCAGTTGTAACTAAGTACATAAACCTGGAAACACAAAAGTCTCGTGGAACACCTTTGGTGGAGTTACCCCACCGTGTTCCCAGCGCTGAATAAAAGGACGGATTTTGTTCTGTTCTATTGGATTTGACTGTTCTTAATTCAAGCTCCTGCTAGATTCCCATGGGCCACTATCTGGGAAGAAAAAGCGATTCCAGCAGAGTACAAAAGCATATGTTTCATTACAGAGAAGGGACATAAGAAAACATACTATTAATAAAAAAATAACTATGCTAGACTGCTTCTGGGCTGTTGTACATTTCATCCTTTGGCTTCTTTGCCTTCTGGGACAAGACAATTTCAGCATGTTTAACTCTACCCAGAAGTTGGTTCTTTCCAAACTGTACAGAAATACAAGCTGTTAAGGGCAAATGAATCTTTTAAAACAGATCTTGTCTTAAAATCTGCATTATTTTTCCTATGATTTGGTTCAGTGATCCTATGTTAGCAAGGAAGTTGTCTGACAATTCTCAGACATCCTAGCATAGAAACCCTGTTGGGATGCAGATCTACCATCGAGAGGTTTTCTGATTTTCTGTGACATGTTCACCTTAGGACAGCACACACAGAGTTAAGAGACTGTCACCTAACTAACAGATCCCATCCAGCATCTGTCCATGGCTGACCTACACACAACAGGCTTAATAGCAAGGGTGCTCAGACTCTGATAGCCAGACCTTCAGACATAAGCAACTATCTTTTGAAAGGAAATATTTTCACCAGCCTTAGTCCAACAGAAATTGAAGGAAAGGATCTGGGAGTTGCTTCACAACATTACCAGTTCTTCACTATCTGCATCTGATACATGTGGATTATGAATTCATTTGTAAGAGCAGCGTCCTTGTTAGTTGATCTTCCTTCTCTATGGAAGATCAGCCTGTACTGAAACACAAAAACACTGCTGGAACACACCAAAGAAAAGCAGCTCCAGATGTTGAAAGCCATCACAATACAAAACAAAGACTCTGCCTACAGTCTGCAGCAAAAACAAGAGGGTAAAGCTCTGACATCAGGAACAGGAAAAAGACACAACAGGAGATACCACGACATTTAGTCAACTCAAACCCACCTTGGCTTATCTCTTCTGGCTTACTGTCAGCTTTTCCATACAGAAGGTGTTCCCTTGAAGGTACAAACTTGGACTCATTGGCTAGAAAGCAGCATCATGTACATATGCATGATCAGCACTGAGATAAGACTACATCCACAATATGAACTCTCCCTAAAAATGAGTTAAAACAACTCTCAAGGACAGCAGAGTAGGCCTGAAGAAGCCTTAATGTGCCAGGGAGGATCTGGCCCTCTCCCTTCTACACACACTCCCTGACATACCTCTGTTGCCTTTTTTCTCAGACTCTTACCTGGAGCAGCAGAGCAGCAGATTCACAAGAAGTGTACATCATGATTGAAGTCAACCTTGTTGTTCCTTTTCTCACTGAAAATTAAGTGTCTTTATCTCCCCAACCTTCAGGTATATGGCTTTCTAGTCCGAGACCAGGAACACAGCCATGGCGCTCCCCTGGCGCACCCTAGGAGTGGTTCCCTGGAAAACTTCCTCTTGCTGCTCACTCCTGACACCACTACAAGTGCAGCAACAGTGACCCATTACACAGGGCAGCTGGGACATTTCCTGCCACCATTTCAATTCAACTCCCACTATCGGGGTTAAATGCACACTAGCAGAAGCAACAAGACACAGCACCTACTTACAAGAGCATCATATCCCACTCAAATTAATGAAATGATTTGTAGAATCACACCATTCAAACGCTGTTTGCAAACCAACACACTGTCCTAAATGCCTAGCCTAGCACTGACTGATTTAAGCTTTTCTGGTTCTTCTTCCATGATAGCAACCAAAGGCCATTAGAAAGAGAGCTGAAAAAGTTGTATTTCTTCAAAAAGCAGTCTATGCAACCATGGGGGAAAATACTGGTACCTGATCAACAGGAAAGGAGATTTAATCCATGAAACAGAGGCTAACAAGCAAGCTCTAGGTAATGTCCACGTGTGATGGCAGAAAAGGCACAGAAGGAGTTAATGGCTTTAGCTGGTAAAATACCTTGCTCTGCTAAGCTAGAAGAAGAAATTGCCTAATGTTTGTTCTGCCTGTTCTGCTAGAACATGGTAGAAACACCATCTTGTTCTGTTCTGCTTACTGGACGAAGGTATAATCATAGAGAAATGCAAAGGAGTGCTATACAATGGACCTCTAGGTTATAAACCAGATAAACTGGACATTTGACTTGGATACGTGAGAAGGAGTAAGGCCCGAAATTAAAAAAAAGACCCCTAAAATCTTAGTTTTTGTGGAAACTTTGTAGGCAAAATTACCCAACTAAAACATACCATGCTCTGTTGTTTCACCCAGACCTAGGTGATTGATTTAGTTTGCTGTACCGTGCAGCGCTGGGGGGAGGGGAAAATGGTTCCCACCTGCCTCCAGAGCTGAGAAAGTGCTGAGAAAGAGATGTCAGAGATGTCT
Organism: Pithys albifrons albifrons; assembly: GCF_047495875.1. NCBI lineage: Eukaryota > Metazoa > Chordata > Aves > Passeriformes > Thamnophilidae > Pithys > Pithys albifrons. The sequence goes on from NC_092478.1 coordinate 11,684,553, forward strand.
GCAATCTGGAGGACCAGAGGCAAAAGACAAAGACCTCTATTACAAAGTACATGAAGCTTTGATGAGGTCCCAGGGGAGAAGGTGCTAGAGCTGGGACTGGACTGGGTAAGAACTCCTGAAGGAGAAGTGGATCAGGTGCTCAGCCAGCGAATAGGAAAAAGGAGGAACTAACACCCAATACAAATCCATGGTTTGAGGACAGACGGGGCGGTAGCCAATAGGATTAGGATGGGGCGGAAGGCGGCAGCAGCCATAGCCATGCCGGCTCCACGAGGCACAGGCATTCCAGCATGGAGCTGCCCCTGATCCGACCGGCAGGGCCGTCCCGGTTCGTCCCGGAGCTGCAGGGGCGGATCCATGGAAGCTGTGGTTGCTGCAGCCGCTCCGGCAGTGCGGGGGGAAGAACTGGGTCTGGGACCTTCCGGGAAGAAACAATGCCATAGTTAACAAGCTCCTTGGTGATGACTCACCCGGAGAACAAAAAGCCTCTGGGAAACACAGAGGAGAACGGGGAAGGTGGTGGTGGCAGCCCAGCAGGAAAGTGATAAGGAGCAGGGAGAGGTGATACAAAACTTTGTAACTAAAACCCCAGTACAGGTAAAAATGCATAATTTTAAAACTTCAGAAAGTCTCATATGTATGCAGCTTCTCAGGTTCTGGGTGCTTTTCCAGCGCTGCTTTCGTTGGGGTCCATTTTAGCATTTCCCTACACTGTACTGTGCACTAAAAGCTATAAATCAGGTAGAAGTAGACATATGAATAGGGCGAGATGGTAACAAGCCGAGGTTTTGTACAGTTAAAGCCAAGATTTTACAGGTCATGTCATTTAACAATGAAAAGACATAAGTCCAACAGTGATGAAGATGCTTCAAGACCACCCAAGGGATCAAGTCAGGAGACCACTACCCAAATCTCAAGTCAAAAGGAAAGCTCTGCCCAAGATTTCACGCAGTCATTAATATGGAAATTAGAAGGTGTAACTAAGAACCCAAAACTGTATAAAGGGCTTATTTTACACAAACGAGGTGGGCAAGTTTTTGCCCAGTATGAACTGGTTTGCCTCCAATGTTGTTAATAAATACCTTGGCTGCTAAAAGAATAGAAACGTCTCTTAGCAGTTATTTATTTCAAGGCTTTTTCGCTTCAATATGAGAGGCCCTAGGCCAGGTTTTTGCAAGCCTGACGAATCTGGGTCGCTTAACAAAGAAGGTTGAAAAAGTCAACAGAGAAGAAGCCTTTAGGAGACCACCAGAGAGAGGAAGTCAGAGGAGAACCTGAAAGTTGTGCCAAGAGAAGGCTCTCGAAAGCTCTGCCCAAGCTCCACCTGGACTCTGCCTAATTATTAGTATGCAAGTTAAGATGATGCAGCTGTGTACCTGAAATGTTCTGCACCCATGAGCTGAGCAAGTCTGACCAGCGCTAACTGGCTTGCTCCCAACGCTGGCAATAAATACCTTGCTGCTTGAAGATCCAAAATTCTCTAAGCAGTTCCTTTTATTCCAAGGTTTTCAGCATCACATGTGAGAAAAACAAATTTTAGGGCTTGACATGATTCAGTGATCTCAGACCTGTGTAGCAGAGGAAAACCCCAAACCCAAGAGTTAACACAAAACATAGTTCCTGAGACTAAGCCTTAAGAAATATTTAGGTAGAAACCAGGCTTGGGGATTATCCAAGGATGAACTTGGAGTCCGTCCAAGATAATACTGAGATGCAGAAGTATGCTCACACTGACATACAGAAAGATAGATTAAGAACATGAAAGAGATGAGGAGTTTGAGTACAGAACTGTGGCACAACCTATCCTGAAGTCAGCAAAAACCAACAGGACTTGAAAAGTTCACCGAGGATGAGAAGCAGAAATACGACCACTACCAGATGAAGAAACAGGATCCCCCACCATAATATTCCTCAAAGAGACGACTCCACCCCCAACTCTGCCTGGACTCCACCTGCTATGAATATTATAATCAAGTGTTGTGATAATATGAATATTCATGTAGAAATTATGTAATCTCTTACAGAAATTGTATAAATACTCTGACTTTTCACTGATTATTTCGGAACTCTGTTGTCCGGTGCGAACCGTGAGTTCCTCAACGTTGCTTTAAGAAATACCTTGCTGTTTATGGACTAAAAATCTGTCTCTGAACAGTTTTATTACACCTTTTGGGGCATCACCTGTGGGAGGAAGTTAACATAGCTTGGGAAGAAGGATGTACCACTGATAATGGCAGATTTTATGGGCAACAAGGACATTTGACCAGACTCCGAATAAGGAAGAAATTAGTAAAACCAACTCTATAATTCAGTAATTCTGCCGAAATCAGCTCCAAGTGGGTAAAACATAATTCTGGCAGAGAGATCTGCGAGCACCTACCCTCAGACCACCAACCCAAGAAATCCACAGAACCAAAAATAAGAGAGAAATTGGGTATGAGGACTAACTAGCAAGAGAAGCGAGAGAATCATTCACCTATAGAAGACAGAATACAAACTAATAAGAGAGATATGTATGCAGCCAATGAACACTAACTCCTTTGTTTGCTAAGATGTATAAATAGTTAAAAGTTTTGATAATTGGTGTACATGTTAGGTGAAGTGATCCCCATGTAGTTCTGATACTGGGGTATTGAGAAATAACAGAATAGTACTTGCAATAGAATGTATAGGTAACTGTGTAACCAAACCACAATTTAAAGACACCAGCCCAGCAAAGTAAAGGAGATCAGCTTACCCAGCAAGGCAGAAGACTCTGCATACTCACAAAGGAGTTCATAACGTGGTCACCCAGAACTTTGAAGGCCCCAGATAAAAACGACCACCAGAGACCCTCAGAAACCTGCTAAGGATATGCATACATGTGTATGTGCTAATTAGTGTTGGGAAATGTCATGAATATGTGACTGGATTCCAGAAAATGAAAATTAATACACCCAGCTGAAGCAGAGCAAAACCAGAACCTAGTGGGATTTACTAAAGGCATCCAACTTTCAGGGGGGTTTCCAAGAGATAAGGTTTAATTTACTGAAGGCATCTAACTTTCAGGGGAGTTAAAATTTAAGGCCCATCCAAGACAGGGCAAAGTATGTATAAACAAAGATATAACGGAACAGGTTAATCCCAAGAAAGAAGACAAGAAATTCAAAGTACCATGTTTGACAAGACCCACTGCAAGAGTCAGCAAAAACCAGGCCAAGTTGAAAAGTTCATGAAGATGAGGAGTAAAAGTACGACCACCACCAGATGAAGTAACAGGATCTCCCACCAAAATATTCCTCAAAATGGACAGCTCCACCCCAACTCTGCCTGCTATGAATATTATAACCAGATGTTGCAATATTATAATTGTGTATGAATATGTATGTAAAAAATGTAATCCCTCACTAGAGATGTATAAATACTGGAGCCTCTCACTGCTGACTTCGGAGCTCTTTGTCCGATGCTAATCGGAGGGTTCCCCAACGTTGCCTTAATAAATACCTTGCTGTTTATTGACTAAAACTCTGTCTCTAAACAGTTTGTTCTGCCTCTTTGGGCATTGTAGCATTGTAATAAAGAATGCCTGCCTGCTAAAACTCACAAACTGACCTTGCAGGTTTAAGACCCAATTTTAGGCTATTTTTTCGCCTCAGCACTGAATAGTGTTGGTTTTCTAAGCTATCAAACTGGTTAGAGAGTTTATTCCCCAGTTTTTAGTTGTAAGAGCAAGAGCTCCTAACAAACAAAACTCCAAGGAGAAACACCTGGTGCTCAGCACACCCAACAGCACCGATACAGCACCGAGTCAAGGAAACCATCCATAGTTTGCAGGGGTCAGAGTAGGACAGTTCCTCATCACAGCCCTGAGATCCCACCTAACCCAAGGATTATTAATTGCCTTTTTTCTAGGTAATATTATGATAGCACCATATGATGACTTTTTAGTCAGCCTAGTGGCAACTATCTCTGCTGCTCTTAAGAACCATTATAAAATACAATTTGAGCAACTGTTATTTGAAAAGCACCTCTAATTTCACTCAATCTTAAAATTGGCATAATGTTTGCAAAGAGATATTTAAATCTGATTTTCTTTTTTTTCTACAGATTTCGATGTAGAGTAACATGTAATCAGGAAACTTTAGATAAAATGAAAACACAGTATCTTACTATACACCTCACAAAGCAACAACAAAAAAGTGAATGTATTACTCAGTTTGGATAAACCATTAACATAAAACTCAATTTCCAAACTAAAGCCAGACATTCCTCTTAGGGAAGAATTCACCTGGTTTTTCAGTACGCAGTGTCCTACTGCAGCACCGAGACGTTTAAAAATTACACTGAAATCATGGAAACAAAATTAAATATTAATCACAGCAGTCCTGACCATCTGATAATTTCTGTCTTCAGCAGTGTAATTATATTTAGTCAACACGATGATCATGTTCAATAACAATTACTTTAGTTCTGTGTGTCCATCAACACTTACACATAATATTTGAGAAGTGAATTGATCTGAACTCTATTGGTATTTATTTAATTATAACAGCATTGGTACTGACACATTTTTCAGAGTAAGAAATTGCTGTCCTTACTAGTGAGAGCTGGTCCTTTGGATTTCTATGTCATAATGTAATATTCACAGCAAATAAATGGCTCAGATTGGCTTAAGAGCACACAAAACCTCTTTAATTCTTCTGAGCTCTCACAAAGAGCAACTAACCAACTCTAAGCACTCATTTGAATTCCAACACCTCGAAAAAAAATCAAGCTTCTAGAAGCAACCTTAGCCTTTTCCAGCCTTTTCTTATTTCTTCTCTTTGCATCTCTTAACAATCAGGTTTTGGTATCAACAGACACCTTGAGTGGGTTTTCATTTTGCGCAAGAGAATATTCGAGTCTAAAGTTCTGCAACATTTAAGCAGATTGTAACACTGACCCAAAGATTTGTACACACTGGTAACAACTAAACTACATGATTAGCTCATAGAGCAGCTGCATTCACGGAACAGTCACCACGTGGATGTTCCTCTACAGCAACTCACACACCAAACCTTTGGTAAAAGAAGCTTGCAGACAGAACTGGCAACATGAATCAGCACATAAACACTGTGATAATTAAAGCACTGTTGTGACGCCAAGAGAGGCTGATAAGGCTACACATCCAGAAAGGTGTACAATTCTGTGCCAACCTCTCTCAAATACGAGGCTGGCAAGCTTTTCCAACAATTTGCTGGTGGCCCTGCTGCTGCACACAGGCCACTAAGACAATTAGAGGGATGTAGCGGCTCTCCTACAAGGAAATGCTGAGACAAATGGGATTATTCAGTCCAGAGAAGAGCAGGCTCTGAGGTGATCTAAGTGCAGCCCCCCAGCACCCAAAGGGAGCCCACAAAAAAGCTCAACGAGGACTTTGAACAAGGAGCCCCATTTCATAGGGGAGTGGCTTCACACCGGCCCAAAGTACATATGAGAAGAAATTCTTCTCTGTGAAGGTGGGCAGGCCCTGGCACAGGGTGCCCAGAGAAGCTGTGGCAGCCCGATCCCTGGAAGTGTTCAAGGCCAGGCTGGAGGGGTTTGGAGCAACCTGAGCTAGCGAAAGGTGTCCCTGCCCATGGCAGGGGTGGCCCTGGATGGTCTGCACAGATCTTTTCAAGCCAAACCATGCGGTGGTTCCATAATGCCGATGCAGTGCCCTCACAGCCCTCGGGCCGCTCGGGCCTCGCCGGTGCCGGGCGCGGGCCCCGCCCCTTCCCGTCCCCGCCCAATCGCCGCCGCCACGCGCAGAGCTCCGCGCGGCGCGCGCCGCCCCGGCAGCCAATGGGAGGCGGTGGCGGCGGCAACGGGCCCGGGGCGCCCCCCCCGTGCGGAGCGCGGCGCGAGCAGCGGCCCGGCCGGCCCCGCAGGGCCCTCGGCCGCGCGTCACCCCCCGCCCCGCCTCGGACAGCCTGGGCCCGCCCTCGCACTCACCCTCCACGGGCACCGGCAGCCCGGTCCCGCTGGCCGGAGACGCCGCAGTGCTGCGGGGAAGGCCGGGGAGGCGGCGGCGACTTCTCCCCGGGCTCTCGGTGCTGCCGGGCCGGCGGGCGCGGCGCGGCCCCGCTTCTCTCGCCGTGTCTGGCCGAGCCAACGCCGCTCCGGGCGGGGGAGGGTCTGTTCGCGCAGCCGCGGTGGCGCAGGCGCTCGCGGGGGCCGCCGGGAGCCGCAGTCCCTGGGCCGGAGCTTCCGCCGGGCGCGGCGCCGCGGGCAATGCGGGCAATGCGGGCACGGCCGCCCTGCCCCGGGGGCTCGGCCCGCAGCACCCTCCGTGCAGCCCGCCGGGCAGGCAGGGGGCACCCGGGGCCCGCCGCCCTGCCCCGGGGGCTCGGCCCGCAGCACCCTCCGTGCAGCCCGCCCGGCAGGCAGGGGGCACCCGGGGCCCGCCGCCAGCCCCTGAGCACGCGGGTCGGCCGCGCTGTACACCCGGAGCTGCTTCGAGCTCTCCAGAACCAACGCCGGTGGCAACAGTTTTCACCAGCAAAAAGCCTAATTTTGGGTTAAGCAGGAACTTCGTAGCAAAGCAGTCTTTTATTTCAATTGCAGTGGCGTTAAGAATGATGGATCCGATCTACGAGATCCTTTTTCCTCACTAGAAACGGGCAAATATTTTGTCTGGTACCCCTATTTCTTTCCTTTGAATTTAGGTTTAATGTGGTTGGAAAGTTTTGCATTCGAAGGAAAATGCTACATTTCAAAATTTGATCCCAATCAGAAGAACTGTTGTTTAAAACAATTAGTTTTTTAAACAAACTATCATTTTCATAAATAACATTTGTTTATAGTGTATATAGGACTCTTAAACTGCTCATAAAAGTACTAATAGTATTTTCACACCATTCAGAGTGTGTTAAGTTGGTCAAGAGTAACCAACAAACACACTAGAAGTAAGTCTTGTTTGTGAAAGAAATAAAAGCGTGCTCAGTTGAAAGCATTTGGATTCCTCCTGGTTGTAACAACTAGAGGTAAATCCATCTGGGGAATAAAGCTCAGAAGCTGGAAAGGGCCCTGCAGGAGATGCTCTGACATCACTATGGAGGCTGTGGACTTTCTGCAAAACAAATGTCCAGCTGCAAACACTAACCAGAGTCCCCCAAGCCAATGACCTGAGTGTTTCAAGATGTGGCTCTTGTGGTTCCTTGCCGGTGTTCAGTTGGACATCACTGTTCTGGTAACTTACATTGTGGGAGACAGAAGCATTTCTCAGTGGCCTGTAAAAACCAAAAGAACCCCAAACAGCAAACACCAAAAGACTCCAAAAGCCCCAAAAGATTACAAAAAGCCATCCCCTACTCATTACCATCTTCACCTAAACAAAGAGATTTTGCCCTTCACTTGTGTGGTTCCTTTTTGCAGACCCTGTGCCAGGAAAGGCATAATGGCTGGTGATGGGCTTCAGCACAAGGACAACAAATCTACCTAAGCAGCCACAAATACTTTCTAAATGAATTTGTCAGTTCCCTTTGCTGTTTGGATGGCATTTTCAGTGGAAGGCATCCATAACTTCAGGCTCCAGCATAAATTCATGCTGCCATCTTCCAGCTGCACCATACTGCACACACAGCCTGTACTGGCCATTTCATGCAGATTTAGATATCTTACGTAGACTTTGCCCAAAAGTTACTCAAACAAATTCTTCTGGAAGACAGGAGGAGTTTACCTGCCTAAGAAATAGAAGCTCACTGCCAGGATATCTCTGGGAGGTTGTGTTCAAACCTTGTCCTGCAGGCATGGATCATTCTGGGGGCAGAGAAGATGCCTTTTGGTTCCATGGCATCATTCTCGATTTATTTTGAGAATCATACGTGGCAGCTGCTACCATATGGTGTGAAAGACTGAAATGTTAACGTCTTAAACATTGTTAAAGTCACTGAAGAATTTTTGTCTGCTAGCAAACTGTGCAAAGAAGCAACTGCTCATATGCTACTCGGGGTGGGAACGGGCCTGTGAATTAAGCCACCTGATGAGAATTTGAGATAAGGTAAAAGTGGTACTATTGTCTCAATAACTCAGGTCCAAGGAGAAGTAAACAAGCCTGAGGGGGGAAGAATGTGTCCACAAAGGAAGCCATTCTCAGCCGCTGTGTTGGCTGGGGTGGAAGGCTATAACCTACAGACTCATTTGTACCCCCTGAGGGGGAGGCTCAAACCCTGCAAGTCACGTTGTGCTCTTTATAAAACAGTAACTGTCCTCCGCTCAGTTATTTAACTTCCCCTCCTCCCCCTCCTCTGGGGAAGTTCTTATGGGGCGTTATGAAGCAGCTATCATGTTTTACAAGGTGACCTAAACCATCAAGACCCGCTGAGGCCTTCCACCGGAGGACTGAATGTGATCGACAATTGTTGCAGCAGATCCAGACACTGTTGCAACAGACAGGGTAAAAGGTCACCTCCAGACATAGGGCAGGTACCACGGTGCTCCTACCTATCCCGAGTGTATTTTAACCCATGGGACTTCGTGTACTATAGGCTTCCCCCACGTCCTGGTGGATCTAGGTTGCCACCACCACTTTGAACATTGGACACTGAAATTGCAACAATCCAGTCTCATCACGGGTTCCAAGTGTGATGAATGTACACCTTTTTACTCTTATCCTTTCTTTCTGTTTCTTCTCCTTTATATATTTTCCTAATATGAAAGTAGGAACAATTCTAAAATGGCAATAACATGGTGAATCAAAGGAATTTTACTAGCAACGCTGAGTGCACAAAGACCGTGGGTCATCTGAGCACACTTTAACTTACAAGGTTTTGTTATTTATACACTGTTAATTCCACATGGCCACACCTATTCCAGGAGCATAAACCACTCCTCTTGCAGGCTGCCTCCTCCGTCTGCTAAGCTGGCAGAAGGCTTTGGTGCTCATGAGGATGAAGGCTTCAAGTCTTCTTCAAGCTGCACTTTCCACTCCAAGCTACCACAACTTATATGACTATATAACTATATGGTCTTGTGTTATCACACTTGATCAGTTCCCTAATCTGACCACATCTGATCCATAGGCAGGGGCCCAGATGGGGCCTCCACGTTACTTTCCATCCATCTACCTTAATAGAATCAGTTGGGTTGGAAAAGACCTCCGAGATCATCAAGTCCAAGCCTTAATCCAACCCCACTTTCATTACCAGATCATGGCACTAAGTGCCAAGTCCAGTCTCACCTTAAAAACCTCCAGGGTCAGAGAGTCCACCACCTCCCTGGGCAGGCCATTCCAATGCCTAACCACTCTCTCTATAAAGAACTTCTTCCTGATAGCCAACCTAAACCTCCCCTGGCAGAGCTTAAGCCCATGTCCTCTTGTCCTACTGTTGGTTGCCTGGGAGAAGAGACCAATCCCCACCTGGCTACAACATCCTTTCAGGTAGTTGTAGAGACTGATAAGGTCTTCCCTGAGCCTCCTCCAAGGTAAACAACCCCAGCTCCCTCAGCCTCTCCTCACAGGGCTTGTGCTCAAGTCCTTTCACAGCCTTGTTGCTCTTCTCTGGACCCACTCCAGCCCCTCAATATCTTTCCTGAGCTGAGAGGCCCAGAACTGAACACAACACTCAAGGTGTGGCCTCACCAACGCAGAGTACAGGGGAGGGATCACTTCCCTGGTCCTGCTGGCCACACTATTCTTGATACAGGACTGGATCCCATTGGCCTTCTTGGCCACCTGGGCACACTGTTGACTCATGTTCAGCCTCCTGTCAATCCAAACCCCCAAGACCCTTTCTGCCTGGCTGCTCTCCAGCCACTCTGTGCCCAGCCTGTATTGCTGTATGGGGTTATTGTGACCAAAGTGCAGGACCTGGCACTTGGCCTTGTTAAACCTCATCCCACTGGAATCAGCCCATCTCTCCAGCCTATCAAGGTCCCTCTGCAGAGCTCTCCTTCCTTCCAGCAGGTCGACACTCCCTCCCAACCTGGTGCTGTCTGCAAATCTGCTAATGAGGGACTCAATCCCCTCATCTAAACTGATCCCTGGGGGACACCATTGGTGACCGGCCACCGGCTGGACACAGCCCCATTCACCAGCACTCTCTGGGCCCGGCCCTCCAGCCAGCTTTTGACCCAGCACAGAGTGCCTCTGCATTCCAGAGCATGTTATGGAGACAGTGTCAAAGGCTTTGCTGAGGTCTAGATAGACAACATCCACAGCCTTTCCCTCATCCACCAGGCGAGTCACCTGATCATAAAAGATCAGGAAGGGTAGGTCCTGTCTGACCAACCTGATCATAAACCCATGCTGGCTAGGCCTGAGCCCTTGCCCATCCTGAAGGTGCTGTGTGATCACACTCAGGATGATCTGCTCCACAACCCTGCCAGGCACCGAGGTCAGGCTGACAGGTCTGTAGTAGCCTGAATCCTCCTTGCATCCCTTTTTGTGGATTGACGTGACATTTGCCAACTTCCAATCATCTGGGACCTCCCCAGAGAGCCAGGACTGTTGGTAAATGATGCAGAGTGGCTTGGCAAGCTCTTGCACCCTAGGCTGGATCCCATCTGGTCCCACAGACTTCTAAGGATCCAACTGTTGTAGTAAATCACTAACTGTATCCTCCTGCAATTTAGGGGGGTCCTTCAGCTTCCTGTCATTGTCTGTGAGCTCCAAAGGCCAGTTGTCCTGAGGGCCACCAGTCTTGCTGGTGAAAACTGAGGCAAAGTAGGTGTTAAGCACCTCAGCCTTCTCCTCATCCTGATTAACTATGTTCCCCCTCAAGTCCAGGAAAGAATGAAGGTTTTCCTTGCCACTCCTTTTGTTATTAATGTATTTATAGAAGCACTTTTTGTTATCCCTAACACAAGTAGCCAAATTGATTTCAACCTGCACTTTTGTCTCTTTAATTCTCTTCCTACAAGACCTAACTAAGTCCCTAAACTCTTCATGAGTAACCAGCCCTTTCTTCAAGAGTCGGTAAGCTCTCCTTTTTTCATTGATTTCCTTCAGAATCTCTCTGTTCAACCAAGCTGGTGGTCTTCCCCACTGGCTTGCCTTTCAGCACACTGGGACAGCCTGTTCCTGTGCACTCAGGACTTCCTTCTTGAAGCACGTCCATCCCTCCTGTACCCCCTTGTTTTCAAGGGTTGTTTTCCAGGGTACTCTCTGAACCAGTCTTCTGAATAGGCCAAAATCTGCCCTCCAGAAGTCCAGCGTAGAAGTTTTATTGATGGCCCTCCTCACATCCCTGAGTATTGAAAACTCTGTTATAATTTCATGGTCACTGTGCCTGTCTTGGGTTGAGCTGGCAAAATGCCAACTGTCCAAGGCAGAGAGAAAGGGTTCCTCCTCCCCCTAACCAGCCAAGGGAAAAAGAAGAGGGAGAGAGGGAAAAACCTACTTTAGACTAGGTTTATGCTGAAACTAACTGTATGTATATATGCAGAAAAGTTAAAATTAAGAGAAAACTACAATATAACACACACTTACACAAGTTATACATATTTAACAAGGAATAACTTCCCACTCCCCAATTAATACAAAGTGTATTACTCTAAATCTATAAGTACTTTAAAAGACACCCTGCAAGAAAAAGAAAGTATAACAACAAAATATTTCTACTTCCCTGAACTCAAACAAAATACGATGTAGCAGCAGCAGGAGCAGGGCCTAACAGAAGAGAACAACTGCAGCAGTCTTCTCTGTCCTCCAGCCACAGTGGAACTGACCTAACACCTCCCACTGCTGTACACATATCTTAAGTTTGCGTCATCTGGTATGAAATACTTCCTTGGTTACCCAGTCAGGTGAGAGCTGTCTCCCAATCCACACAGATTCTCTGAGCCTGCCAATTTGAGGCCTAGCTAAAACCACTACAACTTACATCCCTTATTTCATACCAAATGACGTCAAACGTATTCTATAAGTCTACATCTATTTATTCCCATGCTTAAACAGTCCTTGTTCTTTCCAGGGCTGTCTTCCACTCCTCCATATTGTAGGCAATAGTCCATTAGGATGGGGTAGGTACTTCAGGCAGGAAAAACAGTTTATCATTGGATACCAACACCAGTTCAGCTCAGGTCTTCTTCATCTGATGGATCATGTCCTGCAACACAGAACTCAAAATGCAAGTTACCTTTTTTCTCAAGGTTAAATGTCCTTGAGGCACATATTGGGATTATCCCATCCCCTTTCCAGGGGTCACTATACCCTCATTAGGGTCACCATCCCCACACTGGGGTTTCTATCCCCACACTGGGGTCACTATCCCCTTCTCGGAGGTTTCACAATAGCAGATAACCTGGGAAATAATGTCCATGGTTAAATCCACCCCTCGGCCTCGTCCACCTACAGGTGGCCTGAGGCATCCTGGGCCCATTGAGCCAGGAACAACTCTCCCTTATGCTAGTCCAGGTGTGATGTTCTTCTTTAGCTCGGCCTTTGGGCACATGAACACCCACATGATGAATCTCTACAGATTCTACTCAAGCAGCAGTGTCCTGCCACACACCAACAGCCCACATGGGCCACTTTATGCTTCAAGGAATCTTCTTTTATTGATCCAGCCACCCTTAGAGGGGCACTGACTGCCATCTACAAGTCAGTCTAGAGCTACAGTCTTGACTAGTTTTCTGGTTCAGCAATGTCCAGTAGGCTTGGTTGTTCTCCTCCTCCTCTCCGCTGGAGGCAGGGCGGCTTAATTGCTGTTCTTGGCTCTGTTCTGGGATCTCTGCTTCAACATGTGGACAGCTTTTTTAGTGGCTAAAACCACTACAGTGCCCCAGACAGCCTCTGACTACATCATCTCCCACCAGTCCCTCTCTGTTTGTAAACAGTAGATCTTGCAGGCCCCTACCCCTGGTAGGTTCATTTACCAGCTGAAGCAGGAAATTATCCTCTATGCACTCCAGGAATCTCCTAGACTGCCTCTTCTCTGCTGTGTTGAGCTCCCAGCAGATATCTGACAGGTTAAAGTCACTCACAAGAACAAGGGCAGCCGATCTTGAGACACTGGCCAGCTGCTTGTAGAATAATTCATCCCCTCCGTCACCCTGGTTGGGTGGCCTATAACAGACTCCCACCAGGATGTCAGCCTTATTGGCCTTCCCCCTGGTTCTGGTCCACAGGCACTCAACTTTATTGTTAATGACCTCAAGCTCAACAGAGTCAAGGGACTCTGATATATACAGCCACCCCCCCACCTCTCCTACCCTGCCTGTCCTTTCTGAAGAGCTTGTAACCCCCCATAGCAGCACTCCAGTCATGCGAGTCATCTCACCATGTTTCTGTGATGGCAACTACGTCATAGTTTTCCTCCTGCACTGTGGCTTCCAGCTCCTCTTGTTTGTTTCCCATGCTGCGTGCATTGGTGTACATGCACTTCAGCTGGGCCATTGACATTACTCTCAACTCAGGCTCTACACCCTTGGGCTTATCTCTCAAGAGCCCAGGTGCAGTTTCTTCCCCCTTCAAACCTAGTTTAAAGCCCTCCTAACCAGCCCTGCCAACTTATAGGCTACAGTTCTTTTGCCCTTCCTGGATAGATGAAGCCCCTCTGGTTTGAGGAGACTGGGCAACATGGAGTTTGCCCAAAATTTTGACGGTAGCACCAGTCCCTAAGCCACCTATTGGTAAGCTGGGCTTTCCTATACCTCTCCTCATTCATCTCCTCATTCATCCCGGCTAGCACAGGAACTGAGGCAATTACTAGCTGTGCTTCTGTCCCATGAATAATTACCCTGGTACTTCTTTCATTGATGTCATCACTTCCAGCCTGGACAAGCAACAGGGGGTAATAGTCTGAGGGCTGAATTAGCTTAGAAAGTCTCTTAAGTAATATCCCTCACCCTGGGCCTGGGAAGGCAGCAAACCTCCCTCTGGGATGGGTCTGGCCAGCATATAGGGCCCTCAGTTCTCCTCAAAAGGGAGTCACCAATTACAAAAACCCTTCTCTTTTTCCTTGCATCTGTAGTTGGAATCTGCCTCACAGATGGGGGGTAAGCAGAAGACCTTGCAGACAGATCTTCCTCCTGACTGTCCTCTATCAGACTTAATGAGTCCAGGGCCATAAACCTGTTTTTTAAGGGCACCCCAGTAGATGAAAGTGGTCGAGAGAGGGTGGTTTTGCCTCTACAACCAGGCACCTGTTTCCATTCCTCCCCATCCATATGATCTGTTCTATCTGCTTGATGGCAGGAGGGGCAGGGCTTCACCACCCCCTGCTGGGCTTCCTTAGGGGTCAAAAGGGTGTGACTCCACCAGTCAATTTCCCTTTCACTCTCCCTTATGCTTCTGAGCCTTTCCACCTCTTCCTTTAGCTCTGCCACCAGCCCCAGCAAATTGTTCACCTGCTCACATTGCATGCAGGTGTTTCTCACACTGTTCTCCAGTACCAGTTCCAGGCTCAAGCAGTCTGTGCAGCCAGAGGCCTGAGTGCCTGCATGCTTTTTAGAGGGTACTGTCTGTGTTGACAGACCTCTACTGGTAACAGCAGCAATGACTTTCATTTTTTTGGGAACCATGACTGCTTGGAGTTGTGGGGGAACAAAAAACCACAAAAAACCCCCACGTAGTCTTGTGCCCTGCCTGCTCGCTCTTCTTGATCAAACTGCTGTGCAAGCTGCCATACCATGCCATGCTCCAGTTCGCCACGCTCCCCAGAGATGTTTTTAAAGCCTTCTCAAAGCTCTGATAACAAGCAAACGAGAGATAATAATAACCAAAACAGCTACATACCTGCTTTCCATTGTAACCAAATTGTTCTAAAATAAACACTATGTATATATATTAACAAACTCTGATCATTCAGGGTTGTCTCACTCTAATCTAACCCAGGAGATCTATTAGGAAGAGCCTGGGTTACCCTTGCCATGTGAGGCAGGTCATAAGACGTGGGTCCTCAGAACAGTGGAAATATGGTATTTCTCTGTGTCAGGATTCTTCCCACTCTTCTGTATCCCTACCACCTCCTCCAGCCAAATAAGCTGTGGAACTGCATAAAGTTTGCAGCTGTTACAACACTGGAAGGCACTGTTGATTCCCTTGAGGGCAGGGAGGCCCTGCAGAGAGACCTGAACCAATCAGAGGGCTGGGAATCACCAACCACACAAGTGTCTCAGTTTGAGGGGGAAAACTAAAATGTTTACCCACAAACGGAGGAGGGGATTCCTCCAGAACAATCATGTCACTCTTTATCAAATTTAAGAAAAGAAACTTTAATCAGAAAATGGATATAGGAAGGATAACTGTTCTTAACTGATATATATATATATATATATATACACACACACATATATATACACACACACACACACATATATATATATATGTAGGTATAGATATAACTGTAAACAGACCAGAGCAAACTGCTTCCCCAACACCACAAGAAAAAAACCAAAAACAACGCCTAAACCGGCAGGTTCCCTCCTGGAGAAAAGTTATACTTATGGGCAGTGTCTGTGTCACAGCCTGGCTGGCTGCAGGGTGAGCTCCCAGTCCCTCTCCAGCGAGACAGAGGCGAGTGGTGAGCACTCAGATGAATTCTGTCTCTCCCTCTGTGTCCCTCGCCCCAAGCGAAGAAGGAAAGCTGGAAGCGGAGAACAACAGTGTGACCCGGAAAAGCAGCTGTGACTTCTCTCTACGGGGTCACCGCCACGGCGGGGGTGGGCAGGCCACGACACTGCAGGTGGCGGTGAGGCTGGAGCAGCAACCAGGGCCCCAGACGCCAAACCAGGAGTGTCATGTGAAAGGGGAGGGAGATAGAAATGCAAAGATTTCTAGTCTTATCTATATTAATAGAAGTTATTAGCTATAAGTGGCCTCAGAGTAATCAAAGCTTTATGAACCCAGCACTGCTTGCTGAACTCTGGACAGAGCACAGGCTGGAAAGACTTTTGACTCCCCTATGAGGACCACACTTAAGCCAGGGAGAAATTATTACCAATAATCACTTCTAGACAATCAGAGCCTTATGTCTCCAACACTGTCTGCCAACTAACGGACAGCCCACAGGTTGGAAGGGTTCCTGACCTCTAATATGAAGCCACACTTAAGCCAGAAAAGAACTTCCCCCCACAACAGCTCCCAAAATAACATTTATTAATACAAATATGTGGCAGTTATTGTGGGTTCTGCTTTGCCGGTGATAACGTTCAGCTGCAAGATTGTATTTAACTGAAAATAAAAGGCCCCAACAGAAACCAGCACCAAACACATTTTACAGAGACAAACACACTAAACTCAAGTTACAAAACAGCAATGTATCCCATTTTCACAACAGACAGAAACTAGCAACAAAGAACTAGTAACTAAAAACACAGCCACCTAAAAAATTTATTTAAACACTTTCTCAATAACACAGGACAATAAAATATCTTGCACACCACTCTCTCTGTAACACAAAACAAAAAGAAAGAACAGAACTGCTTCTAATCAACACACATGTTGAAAAAGAAACTGCATGTTGAAAGTAAAGCAAGTTACTGTAGTTGCAAAACAGAGCTGGTCTTACAAAGTAAGAATAGCAAAATGCAATAACCAATATAAAGTAGCAAAGTGTGAAGCAAGTTACTGTATTAAGGCAGCAAAACACAGTCAGGAAAGAAGATGCTTATAAAGCAAGAATCAAAGTTGCTGTTAGCATAAGATGTAAGATAGAATGTATAAAGGAATAAGCTTTGTAAGAAAGTCAAGTTAAGAAAGTGAAGTATAGAAAAATAGAAAGCACATGGTCTTCTCACCCCTACATGGTTCCAGGAGGTAGGAGGAGACAGGTCAAGCTGCAGCAGTTACCCTCACAGAGACACTGGCATTTCCCCCTCTCCTCTGCTGGATTTTAAACTCCACACACTTTTTATACCTTTTTTTTTCTTTCATGTGATTTGTGTGACTAAAAGTCAATCTTTTGGTGGTGATGCCGTGAATGACCCTTCCCCCCAAAAACAGGACTTCGAGCCACGTTAGTGTAGGGTAAGATAAAATGTAAAGGTCCTTTAATAACACAGGGCCTACAGCCCACAGGAATACAGGATGACATGCATGTGTCTTAGTTCTTGTTTCCATGGCTTTTATAATAAGATCCCTCCAATCATTGCTTTACACATTTCTCAGTCCAGCCCCAGTCCCACCCCTGGTCCAACCCCCTGGAATTGGGTCTGGGGTCGTCAGGACCCTCTGTCTTCATCAGCTCTTCTTCCTCAGGCACACAAAGGTCTCTTGGAGTTCATCCAATTCTGGCTTTTGGGTCACTCTGACCTATGTTTATGTTTCATTCTGTGGGCCTTCTGATATCCTTCAGCTCTTTACCTTGGAAAGGAGTCTAAACAAGATTAATTAACTAAAGGAATTTGAGCTCCCTGTTCTGGGACAGGGGTAGTGATAGAAAGGCATTAAACTTAAACTGTTAGAAATATTAACCCTCTAAAATTCTACAACTACTGTGTTCCTAAAATCTACAAAATGTGAAAATCAGAACAAAAACCCTTTCGGCATCAGTGGGATGATGCAGATGCTGGAGGGGAGGTGGCTCCTAGAGTATTTATAGAAGATATGCAAAGGAAGGCTGTGCTATTTCTTAACACTCCATTCTTTGTTAATCTTATCAGTTTGAAAGCCTTTGTCCTCTGCTTGAGCATCCCTCCAGGGGGCTGAGATGTCTCCCTCAACCCATCAGGCCTTATCAGGGGCCATCACCCCACACAGGAGAACAGCCATGGCAAGGAAAAAGGAATCAGCTAGCCAAAAAGCAGCAGCAGCAGCAGCAGTGAGGAGAAGGAGAAAACGGCTTCTCTGCTTCAGCAGCACACACACACTGATCCTGCCTTCAGCCGGGCTAAAAATGGAATGTCCCCAAAACCAAAAGAGAGTCTGCCCCCCACCCAAATGATCAAGAAGAAGCCAGTAGCAGTTAACTACTTTTGTTAACTAATGGCATGGGCAGTTAGTGGCAGGGAGAGAATTTACATTATAATTCCAAACTACAACAGAAAGTGATGGATTCTGCACCCGGAATGGGGCAACCCCAGATGGATGGATGGGAATGAGGTGCTGGAAAGCAGTTCCAGAAAAGGGCCCTCGGGGTCCTGGTCAGTGGCCGGTTGACCACAAGTCAGTGGTGCCCTGGAGCCAGGAGGGACATCCTTGTCCTCAGGGGCATCAGGCCCAGCATTGACAGCCAGGCCAGGGAAGGGATTATCCTGGTCTGCTCTGCACTGCTGCAGCCTCACCTGCAATACTGGGCCAGTTTTGGTCACTGAAATATGGAAAATATATTGAGCCATTAGAGAGTGTCCAAAGGAGGGCAGAGATGGTTCAGTGCCTCGAGGGGCAGCGTGTGAGGACACTGAGGGCGCTTGGTGTGTTCAGCTGCAGAAGAGGAGACTGAGGGGAGACTTCATTGCAGGTCCAACTTCTTCAGGAGGGGCAGGCACTGAGCTCTGCTCTGTGGGGACCAGAGACAGCACCCGGGGAATGGCTGGAGCTGTGTCAGGGCAGGGTTAGGTTGGATCTCAGGAAGAAGTTCTTTCCCCAGAGGGTGGTGGGCACTGACCAGGCTCCCCAGAGCAGTGGGCACAGCCCCAAGGCTGCCAGAGCTCCGGGGGCATTTGGATGATGCTCTGGAGCACAGGTGGTGACCCTTGGTCATGGTCCTGTGGAGGGCCGAGGGCTGAATCCATGTGGGTCCCTTCCAACTCAGTATATTATGTGATTCTGTGGAAGTTGAGTTAACTGAAATCCATTTTATGTGGAATAACATTTACCCACTGTGGCTGCAAGATTACTAACAGACAAATTAGTTCCTTAAGGCTTCTAAATCCATCAGAGACATTTGCTGCATGCTGTAAATCAATGTTCAGAATAGAAATAACTTGTATGTTTTAGCAGCTGGACCACAACAATTTCTCCATCAGTTCAGAGCCGAGAAAAGATATTCAGTGTAATTGTCTTAGTTACAGGGGCCAGGACTAGTTTATTACTATGTGGGTATAACCAGAACTGTGTATTCTATACCCTCTATTAATTTGTGATGGATTGGTAATAATGGATCATTTGCAGCAGCTGTCCAGGGCACACCTGACACCTCAGGTGCCATTAGGGACTGGCATAATAGGCAATTACAATGACCTAGACCATCAAAGATTCCAAACATATCCCATGACACAGAGTAAATCACCTATTGTGAAACTCGTTGGCCTGGGCGAGGTACTGGGCATTCCCCCCTGAATCTGAGCATAGATAATCTTGGGGTTTGGGGACTTCTGGTACCACTTGTGGGATCCCAAGGAGGACCAGAACCTACACAGGACTGTGACTGCCACCCTGCGCATCATCCTCACCAGCAGGTTTTCCTTTCCTTTTACTTTGCACTCAGTGGGTCCATGTGGGGCTCAGCACAGGGGCCAATGAACACCATTCTGTTTGTGCCCCAGGGTTCTGGGTTATACATCTGGTTTTTGTGGGTTAAAAGCTTTTCTCTTTATCATTGTATTTATTGTAATGTTTTTAGTAAATTGTAACTCTGACTTGTAATCTCTCTTGAGTTGGGTTCGTTTCTTCCACTGGTTTACCTTTAAAGCAGCACAGTAATACCCAAACTCCATGGATTTTTACTGTCAGTTTCCTGAATTGACTGTTATATATAATATCTGACCGATTAATCTTGATATTCTTTCTAGATTCAAGAATTCTAGATTCAGGAACCAGTCTTCTGGCAGAAAATATTTACATCTAGATTTCTTGGTTTAAAATATTTAGTATTGCTTTGCTTTTCTACTTCTACTAGTTAACCAACCTGGGCTTCAGCTACAGATTTAATGAGGTTTTCACATAAGTACAAGGCAAGTGAAATTTTTCTTTTAAACAAGGGAGACTGACTGTAAAAACTTTGAAAGAGAGAAGTTGAATTCAGTTATTTTTATCATCATTAAATAAAAGTTCCATTTCAAGTTCATAGTATTCTTGTGAGAAGTAATTGAGACGAATATACAATTTTTTTATTTTTTACTTACTTCTCAGTTTGGGGAATTATTCTGTTTCATTTCCAGAAAACTGCATTATTCTCTTTAGCACTCATGAGGGCCAGACTGTCTTTATCAGAAGGCTCTGCTTTACTACATGGAAGAAGTTCCAAAATTAACTTTAATCTAAGTGTAGCATAGGGGATTTTAGTCAATTTGCCCTTGAAGTTTCTATAAGTATCTTTGACAACCTCCATGTAATATGTGAGAGTCAGAAAAACTTTAAGTATGTTTGTTGAACCTATTGGAGTCCTGAAAGATTTGTGAAGGGGTGAGGGAGAGTAGAAACCAACCTGTCTTACACTGATCACCATCAACCTGCATTTCTAAGCAGAAAAATGTCAACACCCCTGCAGAAACTTCACCTGGTGGAGTTCCAATCCAATCCCAGTCCTTCTGCCCCAGTACTGCCTTATCCATGTCCAGTACAAGCATATGTGCCTCTGTTCGCCAGCCTTAACTTGGTGTCTTGACATTTCTTTCTCTAAGTAGTCGAGTTGCAGGATTCACATATATAACCTGTGAAGAGAGGGAAAGTACAGAAGGAGAGGAGAGAGGAAGCTCCAGCCTCTCAGATAAGTAATAACCCAGAATCATATTGTCTCATATTTTGTGCAGCAGTCAGACTGCAAAGTCTGCAAGGTATAAGCAAATCTATCAGACCCTCAGAGCACAGGGTTCATAGTTCCCTACTGTGCACTGTTCCTTTTATATGTAGATAGAATCTTCCTCCTTCCAAATTAATTTTTTTTAATAACAACTCCCACACCAGTGTAGCTCCAATTCAACCCAGGAACAGTAGTGTGTTCTATGTGTCAGGGCACAGCAATGACAACAGGCTGGTGATCTGCATTTTTCCAGGACACAGATCCACATAAGCTTATTTTATGCTCCCTTATCAATTTTCCTTTGCTCCAGTTGTCTAGATTTGTCTGTGGTTTTCTTTCACTATGTTTTTTTCTCTGTTGAATCATAAATAAAGATACCCTGTATTTTTGCTTTGAATGTGGTCCTCGTGACAAGGCTGATGAACACATGGGCAGTGCAAATATTTGGCTATTAAAAGCACAGGCACTGTTTTCTCCTCTCATTTATTGCTCTGTCCTTAGTTAAGCATGTTCTGGGGAGTTTAGCAAGTAATATCGTGGCTCCATGTTCCCCCACAATGATGATCTTAGATCAAGTGATCAAGCAACTTCTAGTACCGTCATTTTTAATGACAACATAAAGTCTGTAGGGCAGGGAAGAATTCGGCATTGGCCTGTGCACTGTAACCCTTCTAAAAAATAGTTCACTTTTTGTGACAGAGAGTTACAGTGACAGTAAATACACATTTTTCCAAGATCGAGGAGAATTCGAAAAGATGCTGGAAAGTGAGACTGAAACGCCATTAAGAGTTTAGTAAAACAGCATCTTTATTACCAGAAGTGGCTAAGTAAACAGGAACTTGAGAAAGAGAGAGAGAAGAATAAGAGAATAAGCCCAATGTGTAACACCCTTACTCACCCAGGGATTACTTATGAAGGTTGTCTTACCAACCCAGAACACAGACTCCCCGAAGGCAGAGGCAGCATTCTCTAGGCACCGGCTGGCTCACGGCATTAGTGAATCTCCCTGCTACCCGCCAATGTTGTGCTTCTTGTGAAGCAAGCAGGAGAGGTGCCAGCATCCCGCCAGGTACCCTGGGCCTGCTCCAGCCCAACTTGGCGTTGGGCACGTCAGCACTCTGTGCATGAGCTTCCTCATACATCAGTGCTGTCTTCTTCAGGGGCTTCCTGAGACAAACACCAGGCTGCCTTAGTTGTTTTTGGTTGAACAAAGTCAGCTGTCACTGTCACTTATATGCCTGCAGATCTATTAACACTTCTAAATGTAATCAACCTATTACAATATTATGTTCATTTATTTTGCACTGTTATAATGTTATGTTCAATTATTTTGCATTCTGGTCTATTGACATTTGGCCATTAAAAAGAAGGATTTTGTTTTTGTGCTGGTTGCAACAGAAGACGGATTTACTGATGCAGACATCAGCAACATAACCAACAGCTTAAAATGAGCTATTAATGGTGGTAGAGCAACTGAGAGGAAGATCACTCCACATAGACAAGTTGGATACACCTCTTTCCAGAGGATTTTACAATCCTTTATAAGACTTTGAGGTTACAGTCAGCTCTCCATAGGCTGACACCAGCACTGACAGGGTCTATCTTAGTGGTGGAGGTTTCCAAGCTGGCAAGCCCAGTGTTGTATCATTAGAACAGAGGAGAAAACCTGTGCCACTACAGAGCAGAGGAGCGATGGTGCTACATGGAGAGGTTGTTTTCTTAGTTCACTTCATCTGCTTGGAAACAAGTTGTGTTGATTTAGCCAGAGAAATGGGGAAAGTGTTTTGGACAAAGCCGTGCAGCAGTACAGGAGGAGAGATTGTGATCACAGGCTACTCACCTTCTAGGGGCTTTACCAGGATGGGCCATGCCCTGAGTGCAGCAACCCCTCACTGGTGGATGATGCTGGATTGCACCCAGGCACGCTTCTGCACAGGTGCCAGAAGCAGTTCCTTTGTGGTCACACAATATAAGACCCAAAAGGACAAATCCAGTGGGTCCAAACCAGCTCAGATATCTTGGCTTGGGTTCAGCAGGACCAATACCAAACCAGAGCTGAGAGGCATGGCCAAAGGAGTCTTCATTACTTTCCCCAGCACAGTCATTTGTGATCCTCCCAGGTCTTCCAAACCCCAGGAACAGAAGATCTGCACACACCTTTAGAGCTGTGTGTCCAGAGAACCAAGAAGAGCAGGAAGTCTCATGACTGAAACATGATTCCCTACTTAGACTGAGCCCTGACTTACACAGGCATGGCCACGCTTGCTCAGGCTGTGAGGCTGGATCACAGCTCAGACACTACTGGGGTTGTCTGCAGGTGGCCTGAGATGGGAAGAGGACAAGTGTGGGGAAGGGGTTTGTTATGTACAAGATGGCCACTGCTTGGCATGATGGGAGTTAAGTCCACACTGAGCCCAGGAAAAAGACACCCAGCTGCACATGCCCGGGAGATGGGCTTTAAATCTATTGATGGGGATGCCACATGTTCCACTCCCATGTAACCACCCCTCCCCTCAGGGTTATAAGTGCAGTTTGACCGTTAATAAACGATTCACATGTATGTCTCCTGTGGAGATGTGGGTCTGTGCCCTCACTGTCACATATGGCGCTCTATATCAGGGACATTCGTAAGGATGCTGGGAACTAGGAGAATAGAGGCTCCTGGGGTATCTGACAGTGACAGCCTCTCAACCACAGGGAAGGGACCTCCAGTGAAAGGATATGCACACATACATCACCTCACCAGCAACGGAATTTAGGACCAAGAAACAAGGAAAAGAAGACAAGCCACGAGGTGAAGGTCGAGGGAGACAGGAGGTGGAAATTCCCAGGGATAAAGGCAAATAGCTGAAGCTTTGAGCCACCTGTTAGGCAGAAAAAGACTGAGCAAAATGGACTTAATAGTAATATTAATCTTGTTTTACAAGTACATGTGGAGGTTTATGCAGGCTGATGTGGACTGGCACGAGGCAAGTGGTGACGGTGCTTTGCCCTCCCCACGCAAGCCCCCATCACAGGAACAGCATGGCCATGGCTGTGAGGAGTGGCAAGTGCTTCAGGGCCACCTGGCCCATGGTGCTCCACGGGGCTGGAAGCAGGCAGCAAGGGAGGTGCTCCCCTCCTGCTGAAGTGCTGTGCTGGGGAGCGACAAAACCAGCGGTCACGGGGAGCCCAAACCATACCAGGACAGCATGCTGCCCGCAGAGCCATCTCCTTGTGGTGTGGCACCCTGCAAATGGCTTCTGGTGGTTAATACGAGGACTGGTTTTGTTTTTTCACTGTTTTTCTCCCTTTTTATTCAAAAGACACCCTAAAGGTTGCTAGCTTGAATCCAGAAGAATCAATGCAATGTCACTAAAAGCTTTATTTCTTCATAAACTGTTCCTTCTGCAAGGACAAAGGCCAGATCCAGGCTACAAACTTACTGCGTTAAGTTTCAAGGTTTAATTTTCTTTCTAGTAAGTGCAGGTACCTTAAGAGTTATTCTAAGGTGTTGAAACAGAGACAATAGAGCATATAAATTTAACTATGTCACTACTACCTTTTAAATTTAGTGTGACATTGCAAAAATGTAACTGTTTGTAAACAGGGGCTTGTCCAAATTGCAAGCAGTTAAAGAGAATTGGGCTTGCCTGGGCTGTTGACATAAAGGGGGAATTAGGGGCTTCCTTGAATAAAGGCTAAGGAAAGTACTTTCAGCACATTCTTAGCACAGTCGGAGGGCAGAAACCAGGCAGGGGGAGGGTGGAGAGGAGTAGTGTTTGAAACAATCATATGTTATATAACAACTTTGTAATAGATGAATTAATTAATTTGCTAGAAACCAAATCAAATAGTATTTTTAATTTTGTTTTAAATGTAAAATTAAATATGCCTGAAAACTTGGAGGATTGTAAAAACCAGAAAGACAGCTTCCCGGCAGAAAGAACAATGCCTTATCGGAGAATGGCTCGGTGCTTAACAAGGAATGTAGGGTACTTACTGTGAAGAAAAGGAAAGATTCCCCAGTTTCGATACCTCTCAGCCCGGTGCCTTCCCCCCTCCTTCCCCTACAGGTTTTTCTAGCCCCAAACAGTTTCGCCCTGCTAAGAAAAATACCTCCCTGCCTTTTTTTTTTACCGTTTCTAGCCCTAAGAATTCCCTTCTTCTCCTCAGCCACATTGTCACACCGGAACCCTGCTAGCCAAAACCCCCCCCCACTGAATCTCCGGGGAAGACCCGTGCCCTGCAAACCCCCCCGGTTCGTCTCGTTCCCCTCCTAAGCCAGCACCCGGGAAAAACCCCCACTTCCTCTCAGCCTCTCCATCTTTCCCGGTACAAGCCTTTCCTGGCCATACATGCCCGGTTTCACTCCCAAAACACCCAAAACTCAGAGCCACCAGTTTTTCTCTTTTCCCCTACGGCCCCGGTCAATCCCGACTCCCACGCCAGCCGTGCTAGAAAGCCCTGGCTGTCTCCATATTCTGCCAAGGTGCCTGCCAGCCGTGTCGCTGGAAACCAGGTCCCACAGAGCACCCCCAAAAGTCCCAGTACCACGGTCACCCACAGCGCAAGCCCTGCCAAGCTCCCCGCCAGTCCCCCCCCCCAAGGAAGGCTGTGCAGCCCCCACACCTGGCCCCAGCTACCCCATGCCAAGGCAGGAGCACAGTGGAGATGGACCAGCAGAGATAGCCGCCACCCTGGAGAGCTTCCCCAGCTAGCCACGCAGCCGGACAAAAGCAGCCCCACCGGGGAAGTCCCGCCGCCCATGCTAAAAGCTGAACCAGCGTGGGGAGCCTGCGACCAAGCATGCCAGCGGGCGCCGGCTCGGCACGAGCCGACCCCCGTCTGAACGTGCAGCATTGTAACCCTTCCTGCTGTGTACGACCAAACAGGACATCATGCCAAAGCCTGCAGTTTGTTCCTTGCCAAGTACCCCCGACTGTACAGCCACATGGAAACCCCCCCCACTCCTGGGCACCATGAGGCAAAAGTATTGCGAAACACGGCCGGACCTGGTTGAGGACTGCAACTGTTACAACGAACAGAACTGAGCCTGCGCAAACGAGAAGCGATTGCGAAACTGTTATGTAACACATGGAAACTGCGCCTGCGCAAAGGGGGCGTGGCCTACGCCAGAAAAAGTGAATATAAGCAGAGCCCTGGACGAGAGCCAGATGTGAACCTTTTGGAGCTGGTCTCCTGGGTCACCCGGTGCTCTGCTATCCTGCAAGCACTGTGTTGCTCCTCTCCTTGCCTTCACAAAGAGCTGTAATCACTGAGGCTAAGGCCTACAGAGCTGGACGCTGCAATCACTGAGGCTAAGGCCTACAGAGCTGGACGCTGCAATCACTGAGGCTAAGGCCTACAGAGCTGGATGCTGAAATCACTTAATAAAATCACTACCTTTTTTCATTTAATAAATGCTATTAACCTTTTTTTTCCTTATAAAATAAAATAAACGTTGATTTATCTAGCCAACGCCTCGGTATCTATAACAACTTTATAGTGAAAAACATAAGTCATAGGCAAGAGAATGTATAAACAAATGACGTAAACCTGAAGGGTACCTGTAATAGATAATGTTTGGGACTAACTGTATAAAAGTTGCTGAATTTTGTGTACATTTGGACACATACTTTGAGGGCATGAGCCCCTGTGTGACCCTGACTGTGACCTGGCCGTAATAAAATTGTGCTTTACCATCAACATCTAGATTTCTTTAAATCAGTATGGCTATGGGTTCAAATAGTTTTGGAATGTTTGAAATGTGTTTTAAAATCAATTAGTAACTCCTTTCTATTGCTTTTGCTGTTAGATATCATAGATAGTTTGGCATTGTTTAAACCAGGTTTAAAACATGTTTTAAAGCCAGACAATAACTGAGAACTCACTATGCCAAGTTATTTCTGCTGCAAGTGCACATATTGCTATCAAACTAAAACTGCTAACATAAAATTGGTTTCAGAGAACATTCATCCCCATATACCAGGAAAATCTCAAACAGTTCTACGGTTTATATAGCCTTGTAGCTGCATAAGTTGTCTTAAAGTTTACAAATAAGTTCACATATTATGTTTGCACTAAGATTTGCTAAGAGTAATAAGTGAATATATTGATATCATCAAACAGCAAGCAGTGTTTGGGGGTACATAGAAAACTAATAATACTATATTTGCATTATCATGACAGTGTTTTGATCCACTTTGATCTTCTTAAAATGTCTTTCTAATGCAAATGAGGGTAGAAATATTTCATATCTCATTTCCATCCAAGTGTATGGAGAAATTAAAAACCAAATTTAAACATAAAACAAGTTAAGACACATTAAAGCATTTTGAAGCAAATTAGCTCTCACCAATCCAAACGCAACATAAACTTACAGAAGAAATGATTGTTTACTTGGAATGATTTTAAGGTGTAAATTTTAAAATCCCTACTTTCTATACACTTTTAAATTGTAAAAGACTAATCAGAAATTAGTAGAAGCTGGACCAGTTGATAAAAGTGCAAAAACCTTTTTGTAAGGTTATAAGAACAAAACTAGAGCTAAGTGTACCAAACCATCACCATGATTCCTTCTTTTATTTAGTGCTTGAGAACATGATTTTTCTGCAGATTCAAGTAGAAAGCAAGAAGTAGATAAGAAACACTAAAAGTGCAAGTTCTTCATACAATATTCTGTTTGTGTTCTTTCAGGCATTTATACCTTTGTGTCCTGTAATAACTATTTTGCATTACTCTGTTCTTATTTTTCAGCAACCTACAAATGTATTCCACCTGTCTCTAAGATCAGTTTTTAGAGGTGTTAAAAAATTTCTTTTATTGTTTTAGGTTCCAAAAGATACTGCCTAAATTTTCATTTATTTTCCACATCTCTTTTGTTGTAACAGCCTTTCTGACCATTTGAGGACCTACTACAAATAGTAGAGTCTAGTCTCAAAATCTAATTGAATTGTTATAAAGCAACTGAAGTAATAATTGTTGCTCTTCCTAGAGAGCTGAGAATACACCCTATTAGCTGCATCCAGTCCTACACCCACAGACCTTGCTCTCAAGCAGAAAAAACTGGCAAGTTTAGAATTTATATAATTTCATTCATTTCCCTCCCTCATCTATTAGCTTGTATACCTGATACTTTTAACTTTAAATTAATGAAAACCACACTAACTGAAACAGCTTCCTAGGATGGAAGATGTGAATAGAAGTTTTTTCAGATTAAAGAAAGCTATAGAATGTATATTGACCTTTTGATTTTTAATTTAAACACTGTAATTTTTATGCATGTACAGATGCTGCTCTCCTGTTCATAGACTGCTTCAAATTTTTGCTTGAATAAGTAATGACATCTGATAATATAGACAAAATCCAAAGGTGACCTTGCTAGCTGTTCTCTAAGCTGTTCAGATAAGATGATAATATCTAATGGAACTAAGAACTTGTAATAATTTTTACTAAGTTTTGTAGTAGTGATGCTGAGCTTTCTTCAATTTAAGACCAGCAAACAACAAATGAGACCTGTCCTAATTTGGTATGCAGAAACAAAAAGAAAGGGTGAGTCTGGCCTTACCTCTGATCCATAGAAATGTTTATGAGGGATTTATATGTTTTGAATTTGGAACTGAACATGGGAAAGGAACATGTTCATGTTTTCACAAGCTCTGTTGCAGCTGTCTCTTCATTCAGAGACCAAAGAAAAGTGTGGCTAAATATTGCAAATTTAGGGATAAGAATAATAATTTCTCAGCTCGTAAGGCACAGCAAAATAAAATTAAAATCTGTTTGTGTGAATGCATGAATGAAGGCTGGCCTGAGTGTTTGTGCACATATGTAAGTAGGTGATTATGTGAATATGTGACCATTAGTACACTTTTGCTTTACTTACACAATACACCTACACTCTAATAAAGGACTTACACAACCACACTACCTCACATACACCTCCAGCCTTAAATAAAGATCAGTCCTGGCTACACATGTGCCCTCAGATAAAACTCAAACTATACAGATAAAGGTCAAACTATACACCAGCTCTGGAATGACCCAAGTTATCTAATCCAGTCAATCTTAGTAAAGATTGCTTAGAAATAGGCCTTGAATTACAACACCTGATTCACATTAAGGTTGTTCTTATACAGGATGAGTTTTTGTTTGCACTGTTGTTGTTTGTACTGCTCCATTTATAAAAGTTCATACCATTTGTACCTTGTTATTTAATAATAAAAAAGGGGGGAGATGTGGGGAAGGGGGCCACTGCTTGGCATGATGGGAGTTGAAGTCCACACCAAGCCCAGGAAAAGGACACCCAGCTGCACATGCCCAGGAGATGGACTTTAAATCTATTGGTGGGGATACCACACGTTCCACGCCCATGTAACCACCCCCTCCCTCGGGTTTAGAAGTGAGGCTTGACCGTTAATGAACAATTCACGCGCATGTCTACCGTGGAGATGTGGGTCTGTGTCCTCACTGTCACAGACAAGCACAGACAATGCTCTTCCCAAGTTCTCACCCAGACCCCAGCTATTTTGGGGAAGATCCCCGAGCTCAGTGGGCTTTACCACCTTGGTAGCTCTCCACAGATCTTGATTCCAAGTTACTTCTCCAGCCTCTCCTGAAACCCACACAAACTTTCCATAGGAAGAAGGAAGCAAGACCTCACACTTGGCTGGGTTATTTGTTTCCTAGCCTTGCTGTAGTGTCAGGGGAAGAAGGTTTCTGAAGGCACCAACTAGCCATGCTGCCCGCTGAGCTGCATCCCACAACCCAGGATTGCTCCAGAAGGCTTCACAAAAGGGAATCCTCACAAATGCCTTAAGGCTTCTGAATAAAAGTACAGATGCAGTTTACACTGTTCCCTAGCATCTTGGTGGACTACATTTTTAAAAAAATTATTTGAATCAAAGCTCTCATTCTTTAATTAAACTTCATTTAGCTGTCATCTGCCTTGGATCAAAATGGCTTCACGTTTTGCAGCTCTTCATGAGGATTGTTATTGGATTTGTAAACATATGAGCAACAAAAAAAGCGCCCCAAAACACCAAAGGCTTTAATAAATGAGAAACATGGCTAAAGTGTTAAGATCTGCATCTTCACTCATCTAATTGTAATGGAGTGGCTCCCATTCAGCAGATAATCACATTATACACAAAAACCAAGCGTAGAAACCCTCTGCTACTGCAGGATCAAGACTAGGGAAGTTGTGGGAATTACAGCTGAGGGAGATCAGTGATAAAGGATAAACTGTCATTTTTCCAAAGTGGGAAGGGTCAGTGCTCCTGGGTCACAAGCAAACACAGGCACCAGGGCAAGAGTTTCCCACTTCAGCCACGGAAAATGGAAGTGGACATTGTTGTGGCCCTGAAAATCCTCAAAATTACAGCAGGAATCACTGCTATTCACTCCACAAAATATATCTGTCACCAGAGCTTTCTGACTGAGCATACAGGGCAGGGCATGAGCTGCCTATTAGCACGTGGGACTCAGAGGTATGCAGAGCTCTGTATCATGGATCAGGAAACTATGGAAGAAAACCTGAGCTCAGAGTTTTGTCTCAGCCTGTGCCATAGGGGCACAGCCCATTTTCCCCTATCCCATTTTGCTCAGTAGGCTCCAAGCCGAGGATGCTGAGGATGCCAGCCAGAGAAGTCTCCTTGCTCAGCTTCCATCCTCCCCAGCATTTACAGCCTTTATGATTGCATTCAGCTTTCTGAATCAAATCATTAGTCCCCAGTGCAGCTCCCATGCCCTAATTTAACTCCACTGCCTGCATTCGCTCCTGCCTTTTGGCAGCATCATTAGGGCCTGTGCAAGCACAGTGTTTGTGCGTGCCAGAGCTTCTGCTGGCACACGTCAGGGATGCTGGAATGAGCAGCCTCCAGCACCCCCATCATTACCAAACTCAGCGACTGTCAAAATATAATGAACGTGCTCTTTTAGAAGACACCTACTCCATGGGATTTGACCTGCAAATAAGCCCCTTTCAGATACTTGGGGGTATTTTTACCTCTGAATTATGTTTCTTTGTTTCCTAATTGGAGATGCTGCAGGTTTGAGCATCAGGCAGACACAAGAAAGACTCAGATTTTGATGTCAACTGCTCAGATGTCAAACCGTATTTCTAGCTGCAGTCACTGATACAGACTTTGCCACCTTCATGTGCTATCCTACATTTGTTTGAGATTTTGTTAACTCATGTGATCATTTACATCTAACTCCAGAGCACATGCAAGTCAAGACTCAGGACCACGATCCTACCACCATTCAAAAACTGTGTGGATGTGGTCCTTAGGGATGTGGTTTCGTGGTGAACATGGCAGGGCCGGCTTAATGGTTGGACTCGATCTTAAAGGTCTTTTCCAAATGAAACAATTCTATGATTCTATTGAGGGAACTTCCTTCCCCATAAGGCATCAAAACCTCCCAGAAAATCATAGTGATAGAATGATAATCATAATATCATAAATAGTTGTCAGAGACTGAAACGGTTAATGATTTATGCATTCTAGGATGTGGAGACATGAAAAAGGACATGTAGGTATGGAACAGCTAGATATTTTTGGTACACGGACCACAGAAATGTAGAACTTAGCACAACCATTGTGCAGACGAAGCAGAACTAACGACCAGAAACCACCAGCCATTGAAAAGCAGGATCTTAAAACAATAAAGCAGGATCTGCGAGCAGACAAGTCATCTCTAAGTTTAGCAATGTTTAACCTCAAGGGTCTTAAGGTTGCATATCTTTGTTATCCAATCATAAGCTTAGAATTACATTATGTATAGCTTAATTATCATATGTATGAAGTAATTATCATTATGACATAAAAGAGCCTGTTGCTTGATAATAAATCGAAGCTTGTTGATTCTCACATTGAGTGTCTCTTGCTTCCCCCCTTCGCAACACTAGGACACTTTGCAGGCTTTTGACTTTTACATTATACCCCTGATGGGCAGTTGGGGCCCATCCCTCTACAAGTGTCAAGCCCTGAAGAGGCAAGAAAAGCCATTACCCTGCCCTCGACATGAACCCTTTGCCCATCATGAAAGGCGGGAAGAATATTGGGGGTTCATAGCCCGGCTGGTGACACTACTTCATGGAATACAACCCCCTGTCTCAGGGGAGGTGCAAAAGGCATGCTGAGGGTATATAAATGGACTGGTGACTTTGGGAATTTGGGGTTCTGTTCCTGGCCCCCCACCATGGCCTGCAGGACTGCTGAGATGCAATGTTGGATCCCTGGGCAGTGAATATGTGAACCTTTTCATTCTCATCTTTTCTCATCTCTTCTTTTTCCTTGCTGTCCTGGACTCTTCTCCTGTCTTTCTTCCCCCTGTGCATCTCCCCCCGCCCCTTCCTCCCCCCCCCCAAGGTTATTGTCTATGTCACATTATACGGAATTGTTAAAATAAACACCGATTATCTAGTGTTTATCTAGTGTTTATCTAGTGTTTATCTAGTGTTCTCAAGGGAATTGGGGAATTATAGATAACAACCTAGGTTACCCCCGTCCCCTTTCCCAGGAGCAGGTTGTAACAATAGTGAGGGACTTCACTGGATGAAAATATTTTCCTGGTTCAGATGCTGGTTAAACACATGCAACCCAAAGCTTCTGTGCCTTTCCAAGGCCTGGTGTGGCAGAAGGCTGGATGGGAAGGCTTGGGGGGAATCTCACCTCTTGGGAGGCCTGAAACATCATTCCCCCTTAATGCAAAGGCACTTCAGCTCCGGAGCCAAAGGGACTCATGGGTGCAGGTGCCTGATGCTCAGAAGGGCTGGTTCCCTCAACTGTCCCCACTGCAGCTCAGTGCCACTCCTCTGGCAGCTCTGTACATGGATTTTCACTGCTTTAATCTAAACTAAATGAAGCATTAAAATGTTTCAGATCTCTTGGCATCAAGCACTGGTGACACTGATTTACTGAGCAGCCAAAACCTGACAAGGTCTGTCCAGGGGTGCCCTTCTGCCCTTACTCTTATGTATAGATGCTATTTATCAATACAATATGTAATAAAATAAGTACTTTTAATAGCAAGGCAACACTTTTTATTTTTATTTATAAAGGCCTTGATGGCAGGAATATAGTGTAAAAATCATTGGAAAAACTAAAAGGCATTGATACATATTGGAATATACACTTTTTACATAAATTACATTTATTTATTTATTCTCTCATTTGAGGTTCTTATTCAATATTGAGGTCTAATAGTTAATAGGTCCTGGGATCTGGACGTTTAGACCACCATAGTCTAACATGTACATGTTCATGGGCCATTGCTGAAAGAGAAGGAGAGAAAAAGAAGGCAAAAGTCTCTGTTAGGACACAACACGAAACCATGTGTACATCAAACCTGTCATGTTTCGACACCAGCTGTTGCTCCCACTTTCCAAATAAGAGAAAAGAACCAAGCCCAAACCAAAATACCACTGTGAAACTTGACAAAAAAACTTTCTATTTCTGTGGTGCTTTTGGGGGGAGTTTTATTTTGTATCATCCACAACCAAACCCAAGTCCTGAGGGAGTGCAATTATGAATCTCCCTCATTTTGTTTCCTATTGTTGCAGTTTTATGGCACTCTGGAGCTCTGCATCACTCCTAGGACCAAGCTAGGGGTACACACAGCTCAGATCACAGGGAACCATCAGGTCCTATCAAAAGACACTACAGGCCCAAGACGATGCCATCAGCACCTGTGTTGTAACCCAGGGAGGTGGAGGAATTCACTCAAGCCTGTGTGTGGCTCATGTGTGGCTTCCACAAAAGCTGAGCACCCTCGAGGCACACAGCAGGGATGTGGGAGGGCCCCGAGGGGTGGTGGATACATTGCTCTGCTGACCTCTCTCAGACAAACCTGGCAGAAAAATGTGGCCCCACAGGTGTGTCCCCTCTTTTGCCAAACCTACTTGTGCCATTTTACATCACACTTTATAGTGTTTGTCAGGCAGAGGGAGGTGGTGATGGTTCGAGGAGAACAAAGAGCAGCATCCTGAAGCAGAAAGATAGGTAGGCAGTAACCCCCCTAATATTTGGAAGGCTTTACCACAAGTGAGATCTGATTTGTTGAGGATGTAGATTCCATATTGGAAGAGGAAGAAGAGGAAGACGAGGAAGAGGAAGATACCGAGTTCCCTTCGGAGATTCTCTTCCGCTTCCTTTTGGGAACACTGATGTCCTTCTCTGCAAGGAGAGAGGAAGGCATGAGGTGTACGAGCCCTGCAAGTGGTCCCTGAATGTGGGGTCTCATCCTGCCACTCTGACCTTGCCTCCCACAGAGCACCTCCCTGCAGCGATCTGCTCAGACTCCATGATAGGGCATGGAGCTGCCAGATTTCCTCACATTGAAGCCATGTTTTTCTTGTCAGATCTCCCTTCTTTGCACAGTCATCTATTTTCATAAAACTAATAGGATCATAATTTTCTCTAGGGCTGCTAATTCTGATACATTTGATTAAAGCTGGCTGAGATTTACGGGGGAGACTGGGACAGAGAGAGAAACACATTCCTGGTGATCACAGAAACCTTGTTTCCTTAGAAGTTCAAGTGCGAAACGATGGATCAAATTAAGGGCTTTAACCAGTGAATAAATTGCTCATGGTGAGTAAATTGCTAATGGTAAAGAGATAATCACATCTTCCAGAATATGTGGGAAGTTTGAGACAAACAGCCCAGTCTTCCTGCAGCTCACGGAAGTGGAATCATCTAAGAGGATGGTTTGCTCCCGAACAGATGCTTAGCCTGCTGAGGTAGGATCTTCTCCCCAGCCTGCCCTGGGGATGTGAGATGTTCGAACACCACCTCACAATCCCCATCCATTTTGCCCACGTATTTTCTCTCCTATAGATCTGGGAAAGCCAGAGTTATCTCCTAGCCCTTCCCTCACCTGTTTGTTTGGCCTCGGTGCAGATTTCGGAAAATGGCCTGTGGAAGAGACAAAGGGTGAGTCAGGCAGATGCTGTTGTTTCACCCCATGTGCCTGACCATGCTGGGACACAGCCCAGACCCCAACCCTGAGCTGCCTCCTCCAATACCCCTTTGTGTGGAGAGGGGACTCAGAATATCCTCAGTGCGTCCCAGAGGGAAGCAACCTGAAAGAACTCAGCTGGTCTCTGAGTTTCCTGCCCCCATGATATGTCCCTTCCCAGCATCATCATTCAAACTGCACAAGAAAGAGGGGACAGATCAGCCCTGCTAACTCTTTGTTGGGCCCATCCATGGGTAAGCACCTCCCTGCGGCACAGGAAAGTGGATGCTTGGATGGAGTGGGTCCTCCACAGGTATGTGGTGGCTCTGGTGGCCCTGTGATGAGTTCCCCAGCCCATGGCTGAAGAAGTAAGGACAACACTTAAAGAACAGAAACCTCCACTAACACAAAGCTGGGGCAACTTACTGGAGCTGGTTTATAATCACCATCCGAATGCTCTCCCGTGCCTTCAAGATCTTCTCCAGCCGATGAATGTCGTAGGTATTGGGATTTCTGAAAGGGATATCATCTGGCAACCCGGTAACCTCCACAGCGTCAGGACTGTCCCTGATGAGTTTATAGGGCACCATGACAGGCCGGTTCAAGCCCAGGGCCTCTCCTGTAACAACAAAGCAGAGGACAGTTTTACCCCCACGGGGCTCCAGACCCAACCAACTGAAGGACCAAGAGCCCCAGGGGACTTTGAGAAGCTATGGTTGCTGTGATGCCCAACCTTTGCTGCAGCCACATTCCAGCCAGCCGTTTCACATCTACCTGTCCAATTGATTATCTGCGCTGTTAGCCACCATTTAAATCCTGCCAAAAGCCTCAGGTGCATTCAGAGCACACCCATTGCTGCATTAACACCAGCTTATGGCTGGGCCAGCAGCAGCAGCATGAGAGACAACCCAGGGCAAGGGCCAAATGGGAGAGATTTGCCAATTTCCACTTCTCTCTGGCTGTCAGCAGGTCTGGGGGTCACTGGGATGATCACAGCCATCCCTCATCATCACATCAGATTACATCAGATCACATCACGTCACATCACATGACTCCTGCCCTCTTTTTCAATCAGTTTATCTCTTCGGCCTCCACAACATCCTATGGCAGTGAAACACCACAATTAAATTCCTTGCTGTATTGAAAGCACTTCCTTTCTGTGTGATTAAACCTGCTGCTCACCTCTCTGGGTACCCCTTCACTTCCTGCTTGGTAGGGAGTAGTAAACATCCCTCCCTCCTGTGCTGGTTCTGACTGTAAGAGTCTGCTCCTATCTTGTGTCTCTGCAGCCCAAAGCTTGAAGGTACGAGTGGGCCCTCAGCCACGTTTCTGGCTTTCTTCACAGGGAGTTTGTCCCTGGAGCCCACCTGGTATCTTGTGCTCCGTAACAGTGCCAGGACCATTAGAAAGCATGGATCTGCTGTGGACTCAGCCCTCCCAAGGGGGTGAATGGATAGAGACGCTCAGAGCATGGGCACCAGCCTCCTGGGATCCTGTGCTCATATGCTGGCACCTCCACTGAGACAAATCCACCTTCAAAGCAGCGCACAGACCCTGTGGTGAGCAGCAGCTCAAAATAAACCCGGTTGGGAAAGGTGAGCAGCCTTGACAAGAGGAGATGAGAATGGAGGGCAACAACATTCCCCACTGCTTTGCTATCAGTTTGGCTATTTTCCTTCTCCCTTAGGCAGGTATTCTGGGGATGGAGGCAACACACTGCACTGAAGCTGTTGGGTGCCACTGAGCTGTAAAGCCCTGGGGACTCACAGGCTGACAAATAACTACACTTACACAAGCTGTGCCCCTGTGATGGTGAGGGGACAGCCACAAGCAGGGGCAGCCCCACCTGCAGTGTCAAGATCAAGATACTACTTGGGCTCCTACACTCCCCACCCTCAGCTATTCCTGCTGCTGCTTTTCCCAAGGACAGGTGGAAGGAGAGGTTTGCTGGGTGGCACAAGAAGCCTGCAGACGGAATTTTTGCATCTTCAGTCTTCTGCCCTCCTTTTCTGCAGCAGCTCCAGCAAGCTGTTCCCCTCACGTGCTGTATGTCAGGATGGGGTTTCAGCCTTGCTCCTAGCCTGGCAGGCAGGGGATGGCACAGGGCAGCACACTTGGTACACACACCATGGCTCACACCAGATTAGGACATGTTAAAATGCGTCAAAGGCTGACAGCAGACTGAATCCTTCTTCTCTTGCCAAGGATGAGCTGTCAAAAAGGTCACAGTTTCACCTGCCAGGAGCAAGACACAGGAATGTCCCCAGGGACAGGCTGTAATGTGGAGCAGCACGATGGAACCTGCACTGCAGCAGCTGCCGTGTGCTTGAGCTATAAATAGTGGCCTTTGGTGGAATTAATTTTAACTACAGCTGCTGTCAGCAAACCCAGGCTCTCTCTGTGATGCATGCAGGTGGAGACTCACCATATTTTTCATTGAAAAGCTCTTTCACTTGCTCTCGGAGAATCACCTTCTCTCCGAGCCTGTTGGCATCATCCTCATCTGCAAAAGCAAGGCCAGGCATGAACACACCTTATTTCCTTCTGAGCCCCTGGAAAACTAATACTCCTGCCACAACACAGGAGGGTGTCCCTGTCCCTATGCCCCAGCATGGGCTGGGGACACGTCAGAGGTGCTGCTCTGTCCTTGCACCCTTGTGAGGCCTTTTAGAACTGTACAAAGCAGCTCTAAAATGCTGACATCTTCAGGAGGCTCCAGGACAAACAACTGGGGTCAGTACTGCTACCCTTTGGTACTTTTTTCCCCCACATGTATGAAACACCAAGTGAACGAACCTTATCTGCCTCTTGCTGGGGTCACCCCTCCAGCCCTGAGCCAGTTGCAGGACCAGCTCAGTGGGATCTCCTCCCTACATTCTCTCCTCCCAAAGAGGACCCTCACTACACCCAAGGCAGGCACTTGTCACCCCATCCGGCAAGCCATCATGGTAGACATCATGGAATACCTGAATGGTTTGAGTTGAAAAGGACCTTAAAGACCATGCAGCTCCAACTCCCTTCCATGGGCTGGGTTATCTCCCACTACCCCAGGTTGCACCAAGCCCTGTCCAACCTTGCCTTGAACACTTCCAGGAATGGGGCAGGCACAGCTTCTCTGGGCAACCTGTACCAGGGCCTGCCTACCCTCACAGGGAGGAATTTCTTCCCAATATTCCACCTAACGCTGCCCTCTGCCAATGTGAAGCCATTCTGCCTTGTCCTGTCCCTCCAAGTACTTATTCAAAGTTTGTCTCCAGCTCTCTCAGAGCCCTCTTTAGGTATTGGAAGGGGCTCTAAGGTCTCCCTGGAGCCCCCTCTTCTCAGGGTGAACACCCCCAGCTTTCTAGCTACTCTATACAGCAGAGGTGCTTCTTTATGGCCTCCTCTGGACTCATTCCGACAGATTCAGGTCTGTCTTGTGTTGGGGCCCCAGAACTGGATGCAGTGCTCCAGGTGGAGGTCTCATGGTGGGTTTTTATAGCATCAAGGTCCAAGCCCTGCAAACCTTGTCACGAGGAATCCAAGCATCCTTTGCCCGCAGTCTGCAGCTATCTAGTTTCATTTTAAACAATCACGTGATTATGATTTTTGATTATTCTAAGCAATCACAGGATTTTTGTTATGACTTTAAGCAAACAAAGGACTGGCAGTTTTGTTTTAAACACAACCTGAAAACCCACCAGGAGTTCCTGACCCCCTTCATGGGACTGAGTCCAACACTCAGCACCCCCAGCAGAAACACTCCCATCCCACACCTCGCCCACCCTGCTGCTGCAGGTGCTGGAGAGAAGCTGTCACCCTTAATTTTCCACATCCCGCTATTGAGAGGCACAGCCTCAAAAAAGCCTCTTCTCCACCTGGAAAACAATTGTTTTGCCTGGATATAACTAGGAAAAAGCAAAAAGAAATTTCTGCAAAGAAACCGCAGATCCACATTGTGCTTCAAATCCAGAAGGAGCAAGAAAGCAGCTTGAATGGCATGGAGCAAAAAATAAAGAGAAGAGGTGAAAACTCAAATGTTGCCAAAGAGCTCTGACTTCAAGGTGATGCCTTGCAGAGCTGCTCCAGAGGTGACAGTGGGCCAGTGGGGGCCAACTCTGTGGGCTCCCTCTGTGACTTCCTTGTCATCAATGCTCAGTTTCTGGGCTGTACATGCACATCTATATGGATGTGTAGATGGTAGCAGACAAAGAAACACCAAAATTCAGTGTTCTCATTCATTTAATTCTCCGGGACTGAAAAAGGTAGCAGCTCTTTCCTTTCTGCTCATGCCTCAAGCAACCTGAGTGCCAGAAATAAGATCCCAAGGGGTTTTTTCCACCTTGCAGTGGGCAGTACTCACGAATTCTCATCCAAGGATGGAAACAAATATCATGAAAAACCTGGAACTGAGCATGCATAACAGAGAAGCCAAAGAGGAGGCTCTGGCCAGTGGCACTGCTTCCTGGGGACCTGCCCCTCTGTCCCAAGGCAAATGAGATCTCCATGTCTCCTTGACTTTACCCATTTGGATTTGGGAATTAACTCAAAGAAGCCACTGGTGCTCCTGAAGTGTCCTGAGTCCTTCACATAAAGCAGGTTTATCCATGCTGTGGTTTCAGCTCTGTGTTGTCTTTTTTTTTTTTAAAAAAAAGGTAACCAGTTGATTTTTTGCCTCCACTCCTCCTTGCCTGAAACCAGGACCCCTGGACTACATAGGCACTTACATACAAGTGGTCACATTTTTAAAGCACCATTGGCTTTTTTCCTGTAGGACTTCTCAGAACCTGATGTTTCTTTGAAAAACAGCAAGTTATATTTAGTAATTATTAAAACTGGGGTTCAGGTGTTTGCTGTTGGACAACAGGATCCAAACTGCTGCCTATTCTTCTAGTGACTCAATCCCCCCATACAAAATGAAATCCAACGTATCCCATGGATAAACAATGGTTCTGTCTGTATTCATGATGGCCCATGCAGAGCCTTGATCTTGGTAGTGAAGCCACACCATCCTAACAGCATCCTTGAGTGCTGCTCCAGGCTATGCCTACCCTCCACTGGGCTACTGCGCAAGGAGTAACAACCTCCTGTTACCCAAACAAGTGTCATGAAGCCTGTTTAGTCAGGAAAACTGCCACTGCCCAAGACATGCTACTGAGAAG
Organism: Pithys albifrons albifrons; assembly: GCF_047495875.1. NCBI lineage: Eukaryota > Metazoa > Chordata > Aves > Passeriformes > Thamnophilidae > Pithys > Pithys albifrons. The sequence goes on from NC_092478.1 coordinate 11,724,199, forward strand.
CTGGCTCAGATCCCTTCTGCAGACAGTCCCAGACACATCAAACAAACACCCAGCAGGACAGGATGCTTTCAACAGCCAGGATATGGCTCTGAATCCTAAGAGAATTCTTTCCCCTTCCAGCTTACATGGCTGCAAACCAGTTACACCCCTGTGCAAACCCAGAATAAACCTGCTGTCTTTAATGAGGCTATTCTGCAGTAACTCAGGTTTAAATGTAGATAGAATTACCTCATATACATGTTTTCAAAATGGAGCTATAAACTCGCAGGAGCAGCAATTAACACCTAGACACGCAGCCAGAATCCCAACTGATGCCACTATGGCTGGATCTGCCATACCTATGCCTTGTCCTGCCCTGTGTACAGGCAGCGAGCTCTTACTTACTCCTGTACATCAGTCTGTATCTTAAAACCCCCAGCCTTCATGGCTGCACACCAACCCTGGCCCAGAGTATGCGTTAAAGGCAAGCAAAAAAAAAAACCCCAGGCCAAATACATGCAAGCTCTCCTTGTGAATGGTAAGTGGATTTTTAATATATTAATTGATGGGACACATGGATGAGCTGAGAATGTGGCAGGTTAGTTTGGCTGGAGCAGAACTGGCATTCATGCCCAGGGACTACAGCAACAGTGCTTAGAAATGCAGAGAGGATTAATAACAACAATAAAACACTGTATCAGTCCGTTTGGGATATCACAGGGAAACAGAGCAGAGAGGAAAAAACAATACCTGAAATTTGGGGGTTTAGACATTTTCATCCCCTTATTAAAATGCAAGTGCATTTCTTGTCTGCTACCATCTACGATGCATCAACTGAGCTACGTACCATTCAAGGCAGCGTAGGCTTTTTCCAAGGATGTTATCCGTCTAGGGGCTACAGCGCAAGTTAAAGGAAGACAAAAAAAAGAAAAGAAAGAAAAAGAGAGGCATGAGTGCTGCAGCTTGGTTTCTTTGTCGCAAACAAAAGCAAACCCCAGGATGACAGTGTCCCTAGCAGCTTAAAATTACTCGGGTCCTGAGGCCCCTTGGCACAGAGACATTTTCGGTAGCTTAAGTAATTGCTAAGTGAGTTATGTAGTGGTGAGCTGGGCTCTCCACCTTGCACCAGGGCCTGCTTCGTTTGGAAGGTGCTAGAGCCCGCAAGCATCCCTTGTAGTATGCCACATTCCTGGAACAGCTTGAGGTCCACACATGTCCAGGGATGCACAACCTCATGGCAGCATTTATGGCATGTGCCAGAGCAGCAGTGGCTGTGCTGTTTGACTATTCAGTCACCAGAGGAGTGAAAAAAATCGAGAGGTTAAAGCAGATGAAAAACAAACAGGGAACTTGAGTCAGTTCTGCAGCAATGGGGGAAAATGGGAGAAAAAGGTATCCCTAAGGAAAGGCTAGTGCTTGCCACTGACTCCAAAGTAATGAGCAGTAGCAAAAATAAATTAATTTCCTAAGGAAAACTGCAGGGATGGGTCTCGGACCAGGATTTCCATGATGGGCAAAAGGAGGAATGAATCATAGAATCATAGAATTGATTGGGTTGGAAAAGACCTCCGAGATCATCAAGTCCAACCCTTGGTCCAACTCCAAGATCATAGCACTCAGTGCCATGGCCAAGCTCAGTATAAAAACCTCCAGGGATGGTGAATCCACCACCTCTCTGGGCAGGCCATTCCAATGCCTGAGCACTCTTTCTCCAAAGAATTTTTTTTTGATCTCCAACTTAAATTTCCCCTGGCAGAGCTTGAGCCCATCGTGCCCCCTTGTCCTATTGCTGAGTGCCTGGGAGAAGAGACCAACCCCCACCTGGCCAGAACTTCCCTTCAGGTAGTTATAGACAGTGATGAGGTCACCTCTGAGCCTCCTCTTCTCCAGGCTAAACAACCCCAGCTCCCTCAGCCCCTCCCCATAGGACTTGTGCTCCAGTCCCTTCACCAGCCTTGTTGCTCTTCTCTGGATCCACTCCAGCACCTCAATATCTTTCCTGAACTGAGGGGCCCAGAACTGAACACAACACTCAAGGTGTGGCCTCACCAACGCAGAGTACAGGGGAAGGGTCACTGCTGGCCACGCTGTTTTTGATACAGGCCAGGATCCCATTGGCCTTCTTGGCCACCTGGGCACACTGTTGGCTCACAGAATCATAGAATCGATTGGGTTGGAAAAGACCTCCAAGATCATCAAGTCCAACGCTTGGTCCAACTCCAGTCCCTTTACCAGATCATGGCACTCAGCGCCACGTCCAATCTGCATTTAAAAATCTCTAGGGATGGTGAATCCACCACCTCTCTGGGCAGCCCATTCCAATGCCTGATTACTCTCTCTGTAAAGAATTTTTTTTCTGATATCCAACTTAAATTTCCCCTGGCAGACCTTAAGCCCGTGCCCCCTTGTCCTATTGCTGAGTGCCTGGGAGGAGAGACCAGCCCCCACCTGGCTATAACTTCCCTTCAGGTAGTTACAGACAGTGATGAGGTCACCTCTGAGCCTCCTCTTCTCCAGGCTAAACAACCCCAGCTCCCTCAGCCTCTCCCCATAGGGCTTGTGCTCCAGTCCCTTCACCAGCTTTGTTGCTCTTCTCTGGACCCACCCCAGTACCTCAATATCCTTTCTGAACTGAGGGGCCCAGAACTGAACACAACACTCAAGGTGTGGCCTCACCAGCAGAGAGTACAGGGGAAGGGTCACTGCCCTGGTCCTGCTGGCCACGCTATGTTTGATACAGGCCAGGATCCCATTGGCCTTCTTGGCCACCTGGGCACACTGTTGGCTCATGTTGAGCTTCCTGTCAATTAGTACCCCCAGGTCCCTCTGCCTGGCTGCTCTCCAGCCACTCTGTGCCCAGCCTGGAGCGCTGCAGGGGGTTGTTGTGGCCAAAGTGCAGGACCCGGCACTTGGCCTTATTGAACTTCATCCCATTGGAATCAGCCCATCCCTCAAGTCTCTCCAGATCCCTCTGCAGAGCCCTCCTGCCTTCCAGCAGGTCGACACTCCCTCCCAACTTGGTGTCATCAGCAAATTTGCTGATGATGGACTCAATCCCCTCATCTAAATCATCAATTAAATGTTAAACAGGACTGGACCCAACACAGACCCCTGGGGAACACCACTAGTGACCAGCTGGATGCAGCTCCATTCACCAGCACTCTCTGGGCCTGACCCTCCAGCCAGCTCCTAACCCAGGAGAGGGTGCACTTGTCCAAGCCATGGGCTACCAGCTTTTCCAGGAGTATATTATGGGAGACAGTGTCAAAGGCCTTGCTGAAGTCCAGACAGACACATGCAGAGCCTTCCCCTCATCCAGCAGGTGGGTCACCTGATCGTAAAAAGAGATCAGGTTGGTCAGACAGGACCTGCCCCTCCTAAACCCATGCTGGCTGGGTCTAATCCCTTGTCCATCCTGAAGGTGCTGTGTGATTGTACTCAGGATGATCTGCTCCATAACCCTGCCAGGCACCGAGGTCAGGCTGACAGGTCTGGAGTTGCCAGGGTCAGCCTTGCAGCCCTTCTTGTGGACTGGGGGGACATTCGACAACTCCCAATCATCTGGGACCTCCCCAGAGAGCCAGGACTGTTGGAAGATGATGGACAGTGGCTTGGCAAGCTCTTCTGCCAGCTCCCTCATCACCCTGGGATGGATCCCGTCTGGTCCCATAGACTTGTGAGGATCCAGCTCATCTTGCTGAAGTCACAGCCACGGGGACAGCTGGTGGGGAGGTTGGGGCTGCAGCACCACGGTGAGGAAGGGGCTCAGCGGGGAGGCTCTTGCTGCCAAACTGCAATGCACTGGCACTGGCAAACTGGAGGCGACTGAGGAGAGAGCAGGAGCATGTGTCCAAATTTCCTAAACAGAGTCATAAGCAATCTGAAGTAGCTCAAAATACATGTTCCACATTTCAGACAGGCTCAGGAAAGCAGCCACTGCAGCACTGCACTCTGCCGATTCCCTGTGTGGGGGAGGAAAGCCCTGTGGTTCAGCAGCATCAAAGGAAGAGAAAAACATGGGGTTCTGCCCAGGGTAGCTGCACACACTGAGGTTTGGGTGCAGACCTCAGGCCCTCATGAACTGGGGCACTGAGCCAGGGCTGTGCAACCCTGGGCTGCAGGAGGACAAATCCTGCCATGAGTCGCTGCAGCACTGCCAACTCGCTGTCACACAGCAGGATCCTGCCTGAAAAGAAGTGATGCTCTCTGCAGCCTGGTCCCCCAAATCCCTGGTGACACTCTGCCTGTGTGGGCACCCTGTGGGCAGCACTTATGCAAAGGGGAAGAGATGTAGATGGATTATACTGATGCTGGGAAAGCCAAGCTAGAATCCAGGCCAAGAGGCAACAAGGTCCTGGCCTGACTTCTGCAAGCAGGAATGCAGACAAGAGTGCAAACAGACTACAAGCAGCGAGGTAGAGAAACATATGGCAGCATCTTTCCAATATGGATCAGAACGAGTTTAGGAAGGGCAGCATGGCATTTCCTTTGGTTGGCAGTAACTCAAAGGCATTTGCAGCATTTCAGGGGAAGATTTCAAGGTGCTCTTCATGCTGGTTAAGAAAGAGAACTAAAATTTCTTGTCCTGCTAACCCACATGGGCTGCTCAGCCTTCCCCACCCCAGCAGGCTAAGGGCCACTGTACTGTGAGGTATGGAGCACAACCCAAAGTGCTGGACCACAGCCAGGATGAAACAGCACCCATCTGACTGTGTGACAGTCACCCTGAAAAACTGGGGAGGGGTGTCTGTGAAGGATACGACAGGATATGAGGGTGGCGAGGAGCAGGAGGGGAGGTAAAAGCAAAGTGATTATGAGGGCTGAGATGAGGTGGGTGATGGTGCTGCCTTCTCAAAAACAAGAGGATGCCACACACACAAGCAAATGGGAAAAGGAGACCAAAATTAGGGAAAGAAAAAGGTGAGTGGAATCACAAACAGGCTTTGAAGTTCCACAGCTACTCACACTACCTTGCTTGAATTTAAACCTTCGTAATTACAAATATATATAAATGTATATGTATGCTCAACCTGCTTGAATTTTCACCTTCAGACTAGAAACAGTGAAAAATAATTCACCCCGGGCCTGACTGCTCCCACGAGGAGTTAAACAGGGCAGATGGGTGAAGGGAGATAGACATCGACCTCAAAAATCAACCTGGTGATGGAGCAAGATGTGCTCAGCCCCCCATCACTGCTTTCCTCTTATCTTTTTTTCTTTCTAAGAGTTTCCAATGCAATACACATCTCATCAAAGTCTTGAGGAGGAATGTGCTCGTGATTAAAAAAAATATCTAAAAAGGATGCCTGGATGTGTGGTTTTTTTAATTAAAGAACACTGCCTGCCCTAGTTTATTAATTGGACTATAGGAAATAAGCTATCAGGGTGGTAGGGAGCTTGGGGAATAGGACAGGTGGAGCTGGTGTACATTTTCAATCAAAGCACATAAAAATTAACATAGAGAAAGATTTTTTTGTATGTGTGCTAGATTACTTATGCTTGATATTTTTTTTTCAAAGGCTCATATTAAGTCAGCTTTGTATCTCTGTGCCTCAGGAAGGAAGAAAAGAAAGAATAAGCAGTGTGTTAATAGCACTGGAGCTTCATCTCTGCTCACTCACTCCTGTTTATGCTGAAAGATCACTCTGCTTTCAAAAAGGGGTTTTGAAGGTCTTTTTGCAGAGCAGAGACCAGACTCTTTTAGCTGTGTGGAGAGAAGACATTGGAAATCAAAACAAAAATGTCTGGATGCCAGGAGGGTTGTGCTTCTGGGTTAAAGCCCTTCGGGGGGCCAGGCATGTGAAGTGCTGGCAGCAGTGGCCTCAGGGCCATTGTCCCACCTTTGAGAGGCTGCAAACTTGCACTATGGAAGGGTTTTTTTCCAAACACTAGCCTCATGGCCCCCAAAATCCATCTTCTGCAAACAGCATCCCTGAAGGCACAGGGGCCCCAGCTGCTTCTATACCAGCAGCTTCCCCTGTTCCCGTTTCCCATTAGAGGGGAGATAACATCTCAAAGGATAAATAACACATTAATTTGAGAAGAAAGCATGTGAAGTGCTCAGATCATACTGAAATCCTTTTATCTGTTTCTGTTGCACTGAAAAAATGAAGGTCCATAAAAGAGAGAGATCCATGGTCTTGCACTTGTTGGGAATGTTCTTTGAAATGCAGGAGGTGCACAGCTTTAAAGCAAATTAAACACTGTAATTTAACCTAAGGGCAACTAAAAGCACTATAAAGTGATTTTTAAAAAATTATGTTAAATTTTCCCTTTTTCTTAAAATGTGTACTTATCATCTGATTTTTGGCCAAAATGGTCCACAAAACCTGTTAACTTTCCCTACACTTATAAAGTCACCTCCTAGGCTTTCCAGCTTTTAAAGACTTCTGCAATGCCATCCTGCTTGGGAGAAACTATTGCTTTTGTTTTAACTCTCCTCTGTGAAATAAAAGTGATTTCCATAGATTTTGTTTTAATGCCAAGCACACTGCTGCTCTTCATTTTACATGGCAGGGCTTCACTACACAAGATTGAGGTAAAAATGACACTTCAGTTTAAATGTTTAGTGATCTTTGGCTAGTTGGAAATCATTTGCTTTGTTAAGGGAGATGAAAAGCGATCAAAGCCAAGGCAGTGATTGTACCACTATGTTGCCACCATCCACTTTGGTGTAATGGGGTGGAAAAGCAAATGAAAGGTTAATTACTGACAACAGGGATTTTCTGGGGGGCAAAATACAGACAGCTCTTTTTTGGAGGAGACATTCCAGTGGTAGTCTGACTATTAGAAAATAATTATAACTCCTGGAATTATCTCTGAAGATTTGGCAAGTATGGGAAATAGTCTATAACAAACTGAGATGTCAAGTAAGTAAAACACCTCAGCTGTGACTGCTCTTATTTAAAACCTCAGTGGGAGGAGAAGAAGTGAAGCACTGAGCCTGACAGGGATGCTGTGACCTGCTGAGCCTACTCAGGGTACCACAATAACACGCAATAAAATATATCTTTAGGTTTGCAGTAGAAGGGCCAGTCTGTGGGGGAGCATTCAGCTGGAGAAGGAGGGAAAAAATGTTGTATATCGAAAGGAAAATCAGTTTCCTTTCCATCTCTGTTAGCAGGCTACCCAGTCAAGGTAGCACATTGAAGTATTTGCCTTCTGATGTGCTCCTTTGTTAATGATGTGATTTGTGCCAGATCAGTATCTGTTAATGTAATTATACTGATTATGGCTGGGGATGGGAAGGCAAGATGTGGCTGGAGGAGTGGATACATAGCCATGTAATTCTGTGGAAAACAAGACTTCTGCAAAACTCGCATTTCACCAAGGGCTGGTTTAAGGTCTGGCCAATGTGAGCTGGCACCTTGCTGCTTAGAGCCAAAAGAGAGGTCTAAGGTCAAGGTCTGCAGAGGTCTTGAGGGATCATTGGCTTCAACCCTACACAGGGATGCAGAGGGTGAACACAAGGACAATCCCTGAATTTTTCTGACAGCTCACCTTTTGTTAGAGCTTTAACACCTTTCTGTTGTTCCAAATAAGGGCATATAAATGTTTTCCTCTCTCCCATATTTGTCTTTCCTAAAGTGTGCAATCACCATGGAGGTTGGCCAAGGAAAGGGGAAGCCATGAATAAAGATGACAAGGTTCTTTGCACCCAACTGTGTTCTTCCAACATTTGTAATTACAAACATTTAAAACCTAGACAGGTTTTTATCCATGTTTCTGATGGCAGCTCATTTTTCCAGGCAGCCTAGTAGTGAGAGACAAAGCTACTGCAGAGATACATGGTGAAGGACATGGCTCTGGGATGGTGCTATGAGCAGCTGTGTATGGAGTGCATCCCAGACACCCTGTCCTCTCCTATGCCATGTCTTCCCCAGTGTAACCACACATGGAATGCCCACAAGATGGAGTGGGCTTTCAGTACCACACTGCTGCAGCCCAACATGGACCCTTTGCGGTTAATCATCCCTTCCCATGATCCTCCCTTGCCACCAAACCTGCCAACTCATTGCAATGCAGATTTATTTTAAGAAAAAGCTTAAGAAAGTGGGTGCTTTCTTAAATAGAAAACAGACCTCTGCCCTAGATTAGCTCTTGAAAAATGCCATCATTTCAAGGAAACACCAGCAGCACCAATGGGTGATGCTAAGGCCCGTTGTCTCAGGCAACAAATGCAGCTAAACAACAACAAAACCAAAGTAGGAAGCCCAGGAAAGTGAATCAGGCCAACCTTCCTTCAGCTGATAAAATTATTGCTTGCCATCCACAGTTTACAATTCCCTGACCACCACTAAACACCTGACAAATGTATTGCTTAGGCAAAAAGGTAAAATCTCTTACCAGGTTTGGGGATTAGTCCTTGAAAAGGCCTGTGAAAAATAAGGAAAAAAGGAGATTTAAAATGAAATGGGACTGAGAAGCCAGGACTCATGGACTGAACACCCTCCTATGGCCCAGGGAAGGCTGGGAATCAGCCTGTCCTTCACATGCTGTGGCACGACTTGTGGGGGACCAGCAGGAGCTCTGTGGGGATGAGGTCCCTGCTTGGGGCAGTATGTTCCCTGTTGGTAAGAAGACAGGCAGCATGGTCCAGCAAGAGGGTGATGGAGCCAGTCCTAAGTCCACTTTTTTCCCTGTGTCACCTTAGTGTGATACATAATTAAGGTGCTTTTCCCCTCCCACCTGTGTCCATTCCCTTTGGGTGTGAAATCCAGAGGGCAATGCCATGAACAGGCAGAGTTAAAGCACCGCCCTGCACTAGGAACAATCTGTCTCATGCCTCCTGAAAAAGGGATTAGGATTTCTCTGCCTGCACATCAATTGCATCAAGCACCTTTTTCTCCTGTCAGTGCCTTCCTCACCATCTCCTTGGGCAGCTGAAGGGAGGAAAGAGCAGGAGTGTCTATTTTGTGATGGTCCCCTTCTTTCTGTTGACCCTAGCTGTCAACTCAATTGCTGCCTTGGGGAGCTGGAGGCATTTACAGACCTGCCCCAACGGGCTGCAGGGCAGGGAGTGCATTTAGGCGGGCTTCCTCCTCTGCCCCTCTGTGGGGCAGCTGACACTTCTGGTCATGTACCTCGTCACGGTGAACTTGATTTTATCAGCGACAGCCAGTATCCTCTCCAGGTTCTGTGAGCCGAAGGTGCAGGGTTTTCTGAACGGGATCCCGGGGGGCAACCCCTCTATAATCACCGACCCTGGATTGCTCTTGATCCGCTTGTATGGCACTTGCACAGGGTATTTAATCCCCAAGGCCTCACCTGGGATGGAAGTGAGCAGTAAGTAAACAGTGAGTCTGTGGGATACCAGGGATGTTATTTCTGCTGCAGTTCTGGCTCCATCCCTACCCCCACCAAGGCACAGCACAGGCTGCTTGAGGCACCAGGTCAGCATTAGATCAAGGACAAACATTTCCAGGCTGCCTCCACGATGGCAGGAAGGGGTCCCAAGACAGGCACACGTGCAGCAGAGTTGGTGGGGCTGAGGAGAGGCACAATGATGCCCGTGCACTGCAGTGGGATGGATGAAATGCTGCTGCTCTTTGCTTTGGAACATTATTTGGAGATAACTCCATAGGCATGTTCCCTCTCTGAGGTCTGGCTGCAGGACTGCAGCTACACACTTCCTTGCAAGTACCTGGAAACCTGCACAAGTCCTACCCTTTCTGAGAAAAGGGGTGTCCTGGTTCTGGCCAGGACAGGGTTAAGCTTTGCAGTAGGCAGGAAGGGACACAGCTAGGACCCTGAGGTTATTAGGGCACAATGTTGCTTGGTCTGTTCACCTGCTTGTGGTACCTTACCCTGTATATACACCCGTATATGAATCATGTGCTCCTCACAGTGCTCTTTTTCAGAGCAGGGGGAGGGATCAGAATTGCTTTGTTGCTGTACTGTGGGATATCCTCATGATAAGATCAAAAGCAATAAGGGTCATTTGGGACATGTGTTCAGTGTTGCTCTCCTGCCCTGCCCTTGGATGCTACCTCAGGGAATTCTTTAATAATCATATTCAGCCTGTGGGGGAAAAGGGAGAATGATTTTCCCCAGCTTTTCATCCCTTTTTTCTCCCTCAGGCCTGTTATAACAGCCTCTAAGAATTTTAATTCCCTTTGAATGTTATGGAAAGCATGTTCTTGTTGCTAGATCTGTCAAGTCTCCTCAGTGCTGTCCACACCACAGTTAGAGTTACAAAAGAGATTTTAAGGAGGGTCTTTCAGAGACAAACCCAGAGGGTGGATAGTCATGAATGGTGGGAAAAAATGGGCCAGTTTTTGAAGGTCTACTTTGCTCCAGTAGTCTAAAAGTTCACCTCTGAACAACTACAGGACCTGGATAAAGTGGCAGAATATTTGAAAGAAAAATGCTGTGCTGTGCCTGTGCTGTGCCTATTCCAGAGAGGCATAAAGTTACGTGATGTGCTGGGCCCTGGCTACTATTTATCAGACACTGCTTGATACTAGACAGACCTTGGGGGGAGAAGAAGGAAAGCAGACCAAGAGGCCACTCAAACTGCAGGTGAACCAGAGGAACAACCTGTGCCAGGACCAGCAGCCCCTATACAGAAGAAGAAATCCAAGACAAAATCAGTTCACTTAGTGAGGAATGAAGAGGAAGCAGAGCCCTCAGAACAGGAGGAAGAAACATGGCCAAAGATAATCACCCGATCCCTGGGTGAGCTGCAAGATGTGTAAAAAGATTTCAGCTGCCAGTCAGGAGAGCCCCTGGTGATCCGGCTACTCCACTGTTGGGATATTGTGGCCCATGATATGGAACTAGGTGGTAGTGAAGCCAAGCAACAGGGTTGGATCCCTGTCCCAGGATGTGGGCATTGACAAGGGGATTGGGAAGAGGACAGAAACTCTCAGCCTCTGGAGGCAAGTCCTGTCAAGCATGAGGGAAAGGTGTTCTTTCAAGGGTGATCTAATAGGTGGAGGAACACCATGGAGAAAGGTATCCAGTACCTGAGAGCATCAGCTGTGCTGGAGGTACTCTATAGAGATCCAAATAAGGAGCAGTCCCCTGTAGACCCAGATGAGGTCCAGTGCACACAATGCATGTGGCAGAAGTTTGCACAGAGCGTGCCATCATCACGCACAAACTCATTGTCCCAGTATGGACCAGAATCCCTGCTCTTGGGAGCAAGCGCCCCACTGCTTGAGAGGGAAGATATACACCACAAGGCAAGCTGTGGTTTTACCTGCATAACCAGGGAGAAGACATGAGGAAAAGGGATGGAAAATCCACCTCTGCCCCAGCAGCAGAAGTGAGCGAGTTGAGAGAAAGGACAACCACTGCAGGAAATTCTTCAAGGATAAATGCTGCTCCAGTTACCAATGGGCAAGTCCTCAGACAAAACAGAACAGATGATGTTACTTCTGATCCTCCTGAAGGGTTCTCCAAGTCATATTTACAAGAAGTGAGCAAAGACTACCATGACCAGGACTAAAGAGGCCCTGCTTCTAGACAGGTGGAGGAAACGGACAATCGGATCTACCGGACTGTGTAGATCCGATGGCACACCAGACCCACAAGAGCATAAGGCTTTAGTTGACACCTGCACAAAAGGTACTTTGATACCATCGAGAAATGAAGGGGCAGAATCCATCTCTGTTTCTGGGGTGACAGGGGGATCCCAACAGCTCACTGTACTGGAAGCTGAAGTCAGCTTGACTGGGAAGGAATGGCACAGACACCCCATCGTGACTGGTCCAGATGCCCTGTGTACCCGTGGTATAGATTACCTCAGGAGAGGGCATCGCTGGGCTTTTGGGATAGCTGCTGTGGAGACAGAGGAAATTAAGACGCCTTGCCTGGTGTCTCAGAGGACTCTTCTGCTGTGGGACTCCTGAGGGTCTCAGAGGACTCTTCTGCTGTGGGACTCCTGAGGGTTGAAGAGCAATCGGTACTGATAGCCACAGCAACAGTGCACCCTCAGCAATACCACACCAACCGAGACTCTGTGACTCCCATATGTGAGATGATCCATGAGCTGGGGAGCCAGGGGGTGGTCAGCAAGACTCGCTCCTCCTGGCACCCCGACTGCCAGGGCTGAACTGGATCTTCCAAGGGGAAGCCCCTTCCACACATCATACCACTGATGCCATGGGGAGCAGGTGGATCGCTCTCATCACACAGTGAGCTTGGACAGGAAACCCCAGTTGCCCAGAGATCCTGAAGATCATCAGGAATTGGTCGGAATTTTGGATTACCATTATCAGAGGAGGAGGTGATGTGGTCGGGAGGCCCCACCAAATAATCAGCTACGAGAAATGAAAGGTGACATGCTCTCTTTGCTGACAGCACCTGCTGCATTGAAAATGGAAAGCTTCCATATGGAGCCCTACTTGGTGAGTTGCAGAAGCTTGTGAGGGACAAGGTGGATCAAGTCAGGTTGCAAAGCTGAAAGCTGTCCACCTGGCGTTAGATATCACTGACTGAGAGAAATGGCCAGTGCTTTACTTCTACAGTGACTTGTGGATGGTGGCAAATGCTCTGTAGGGGTGGCTGGACCGATGCAAAAAGGCCAGTTGGCAGCGCAGATGGAAACCCATCTGGGCAGCTGAATTGTGGCAAGACGTCACGGCCTGGGCAGAGAAGCTGGCTATAAAAGTATGTCATGTAGATGCACCTGTACCCAAGAGCTGAGCTACAGAACAGCACAACAACAGACAGGTGGGTCTGGCTGCCAAGATTTAAGTGTCTCAGGTGGATCTGAGGGTGAATTATTTCTGGCTTGGTGGGCCCATGATGTGGCAGGTGATAGGGGAAGAGATGGGATTTACAGATGGAGTTGCAACCGAGGGTTGGACTTAACCGGGGACAACATCTCCCAGGTCATCCATAACTGTGAAATGTGCTGCAGTCAAGCAGGGCCAAGCAGGTGGTGTTCCTCTGTGGTGTGGTAGATGATGGCTGAAATATAACTATGGGGAGGCCTGGCAGGTGGATCACATCACACTTCCACAAACCTGCCAAGGCAAGTACTATGTGCTGGCAGTGGTAAAAACAACCACTGGGGGCTGGAGATGTATCCTGTGCCTCATGTCTCTCCCCAGAACACCATCCTGGGCCTGGAAAAGTGAGTCCTGTGGTGACACAGCCTCCCAGAAAGGATTGAGTCGAACAGTGGGACTCATTTCAAAAATAGCCTCATGGACCCCTGGGCCAGAGAGTTTGGGATGGAGTGGGTGTGTCACATTCCCTGTCATGCACCAGCCTCTCAGAAAACTGAACGGTACAATGGACTGATAAAAACCACATTGAAAGCAGTGGGTGGTGGGACCTTCAAACATTGGGATCTACATTTAGCGAAGGCCACCTGGCTAGCCAACACCTGAGGCTCTACCCTTTGAGCTGGGCATACCCAACCAAAACCTCCCTGTGCTGTAGAGGGGAATAAAGTCCCCATGGTGCACATGAGGAATATGTTAGGGAAGACAGTTTGGATTAGTCTCAAGCAAAGGCAAACCCATCCATGGGATCATTTTTGCTCAAGGACCTGGGTGCACTTGGTGGGTGATGCAAAGGGATGGGGAAACACAATGACTACCTCAAAGGGATTTGATTTTTGTGTGAGAACAGTCCCTAATGTTGGATTGTACTGGTTGCTGAATGACACTCTGCCATAACTACCATGAACAGTGAGGATGGGCTGCTCCAGATACAGCAGTCAGGAGCTCCTGATGCAGCTTGCAACCAGCCAAGGGCACAACAGCCCTCCTGCCCTGGAAGATGTCTAGCATAGATAGAACCCACAGTCATGGACTATATGAACTCAACAGAAATTTTGGAGTGATGGCTATTGACTATGGAAATGATACCTGTGCTTGTATAGGTACATATATATATATATATCTGTATGTATTTCACTGGAAAGTGTAGGATTTGGGCATATGTACATGGTATAGAGTAAGTGGTGATGAAGTCTTGGTTCTGTCCAGGACAGGGTTAATTTTTGCAGTAGCCAAAGGGGGCAAGGCTAAGACCCAAAGCTTATTCATGTCATTTTCCAGGGACATGGAAGCGGTTCCTTCTGGTGGAGTAAGCATGGCAGAGGGAGCAGTTGGGTAGCACCAGTTTTCTCTGTTACTGATGGTGTAGCTGTTACTGTTTCTTTTCTTACTCCATTGCTGTTTTCAGTAAATTGTTCTTATCTCAACTTTTGTGATCTTTACCCTTTGTGCCTCTGATTCTCCACTTCAGTCACCTGCAGAGCGAGGGGGAGTGGGAAGTGAGTGAGCAGCACCTAGTTTGGAGTGCTTCTAATGGGAACACTAAATTGGGGAATACCATTCCTAAACCACCACATGGAGATAACAGCATTTCCATGCACTGGGGACAGTGGGGACAGCATCTACTTGTCCCCCAGTGCTCTTGCAGGTGCTTGCTACAGCCTGTTCTCTCTTCCCAACTTCTCGCCATTCCCTGGACTCCCACAACTCCTGCAGCAAAGAGCACCAATTCCCAGATCTGCCATTCCTTCCTGGCCCTCTGAGGTGTCAGTGGCTCAAGGGGCATACGAGAGAAAGTATCTGGCAAGGAAGAATCAGGAGGAGAGGAGAGAGACAGGGAACAAAAAATTAAGGGGGAATAAGGGAAGAATAAAACCAACTCCCTGCCTGGTTTCTCACCATATTTCTTATTGAACAGGTCCTGGACTTGTTCCCGCAGTGTGTTAGCGATGTCTATTCTGGAAAGCCTGGCATCGTAATTTTCTGTAAAATAAAGAAACAATTATGGACTTCTGCTGGTAAATGAAAAGGCACTCAGTGACTTTTAAGTAATGCCATTTTCTAATTATAGGAAAGTCCTTATCTTGCAATTAGCTAATCTCTGGAGTGGGCTATTCAAAGTCCTTAAAAACAATCTAAACAGAAATATGGGATTTTTTTTCCCCTGCCTGTTTGCTAAGAATAAAAGCCACGTGAAATTGAAGATTCAGTTACGATAATTACCTGTGTTAAAATAAAACACATTTCAAAGCCTCTTGAAAAGCCAAACACTTTGGAAAGGCTCCATCCCTGCACAAACCCTTGCAGGTCCCCAGGGCCCAAGAAGGGATACCTGAGCAGGGCAGCACTTGCCCACCCAGCCCACTGGCTTCTCGCCATCACTCCTTCCCCCTTGGGAGCCACCACGCTGCTGCCAGCACAGGCTGAACTGGAGTGGCATTTATACAAACATCACCACCCAGGTGGAAAAAAAACCAGAAAAGGCAAACGCTGAAGTTTGGAAACTTAATTATGCAACTCACAAGGTCAGACAGGGAGATAAGCAAAGTGGGTTAATTAGGGCACCATGCAGAGCACTTCAAGCTTGGACCTGTGGGACTGCCTGTCCCGGCCATACATTTTCTCTTCTGGTTGCCTATGCACTCATCCCACCTCCTTCTCTCCTTCCTCCCAGCCTTCCCTTGAACTTCTGTCAACCCACCAAGCCCCAACACCCGTGGCACTCCCTTCCCTCGTCTGTTTGTCACACATAGCCCCTGCAGTGGGATAGGGGCTCTGCCTCAGCCCCCACGATGTCTCCAGCCCCCCACCTTGAAAGCCCTGTCTCTTCACAGCGTCCTCCATCAGCACCTCGCTCGAGTCCCTCTCGCCGGCGGCTGAGACAGGGGACATAAGAGGAATTAGGATTCGCAGTGCTGCCAAGGGGGATGTATGGGAAAGGGGCTTTCCAGGCGAAAAACGAGGTGGGGAGGGAAGGCCAGAAAATGCTGTATGAAACCACTCTCTCTCTTCTCCTACCTAGCCCTTAATGGCCCAGCTGCTGGGCATCTGTCAGCCTACCTTTGGCTGCGGGGCTGTCCGATGATGGCTCCTTTATGCCCTCTGCCAGCAGCTCAGGTCTGGAAAAAAAGAGAGAAGCCAAGGGCACATGATTGACCTCCCTGGCCGGTGACACCCTGCTGCTACAGCATCCCCACGACACCACTACTACAGCCACAAACCACTCAACCTGTCTAACACCATTTAAAAGCTCGTGCAATGCAGCAGGAGAACTTTGGACATAGTTTTCACACTGACAGACTCTTTAATGAACAGATGCAGTGCTCCCTGGGATGAGATTAAGCAGGTGATGACTTAGCAGCTTAAGTCAGCAGCTACAGGCTTTGTGGACATGGTCTTGAACATTTCTCAGGGATGAAAGAAGCCATGAATGGCTCCTTTCAACATACAATTGGTCCCAAAAAGTTGGACCTGGGTACCTAATGCTAAAACTGCACAGTGAGGCAATAGCAGGGCTTGTTACAAGCTGCACTGAAGCTGTATCACTAAGAAATGGGTCCAAGATCAGGACAAGAAAAATCCCAAAGTGTGGTTGGGCTGGCGTGGGAGCTGCTTCTCTGACACTGCAAAATCTTCATATTCCCACGCATTAACATTATTTTCTGTTTCAGCCACATTGGTTGTATCAGCAACTGGGGGAGAAACCTCCACAAAATACCTAAGACATCTTAAAATCCATCTCTGCCAGATCTGTTCCCTCTTTCAGGGCAATATTACTGCATTACATGGGTTGGGCTTTTCACAGCCCTCCCATAGGTCTTGTGACATCCTGCCTCCCCAGCACAGAGTAGGCATCTTCCCTAATGTTTGCAGCACTCCATAGGCACATCTGGAACTCAGCTGGAGCTGTTTTATGTAGGAAAACCCTCCAAGGTTCCCAGTCCCTCTCCTTGCCCCACACCAAGGCGCCATGAAATTTAAAAGGCTCTCTCCCCCAGCTTCGGATGCTCCCTGCTGCCATGGCCAAACCTTTGCAAAAGCAGGTTAAAAACCCCAAAAACATCAAGGGACAGATGACAACACCACTGCTGCCTCCAACAGATGGCTTCACCAAGGGAACAACCCTTGCTTCTAATCAAGCAAATTTATTGAAAGTGACCAAGTGATGGATGTTCCCCAGGACATGGCACAGCAGCAGGAGCTCTGAGCAGAAACATCATCCCAAGGCCACTCCACCCACCTTACCTTTTAATGACAAACTGGATGTTGTTGCTCGCCTGCAGAATCTTCTTCAGCTTTGCAATCCCGAAGCAGTTGGGACGGCGCAGTAGGATGCCTTCTGGCAAGCCCACAACAAACAGGTCCTCGGGATACATCAGGAACTTCGAGTAGGGAACTTTGACCGGCTCTGATATTCCTATGGCTTTCGCTGCATGGGGACCCAATCTCATTAGTTTGCTGGACTTCCACGTCAGGTCACAGCAACAGCAACATGGTATGTTGGTGAAGGACTGAAGAGGTTTTGGGGGAGTTTATTGTCACTCTATGCCTGATGGGGATGTCCCTGACACTGCCAGACATGAGATGAGGGAGAGAGCCAGGCAGTCACCCAGAGATGGCTTTTGCATTTGCTATATTATCAGAGCCTGCTTTCCTGTAAAGGCTGTAAGCAGTGGAATCTACATCTAGACCCCCACGGAAATTCCTCTGTTAGGTGAGGGGACAGGGAACATGCCTAGGGGTGCCCCATCAGCCTGTGCAGCCTGGCATGGTGAGGGCTCCCCTTGGTCTGCTAAACATTGCCAAAAGCAACCAAACAGCCAATGCCAAGCAGCACTGTTTGGGCAGAGAAGAAAAACCAGGACAAAATCCCATCAGTGTGGATGACAACTCCCAGTCTGTTATTAAAGCATGGGCTGCAGAGAGGGCCATCACTCTGATAGCTGTTTCAGCTGCACCTCCAGTGCCCAGCCCTGTCTAAGAGCATCCTGGTCCTTATTCTTTTCCTGGTCACAATGGGCTCTACAAGCCCAGCAGATGCAACTCAGCTCTGCCTCCAACCTTTGAGGACTGCCAGGCAGAGCCACATCTCTTGGTCCTACCAGTGGCAAAAATTTCCTGCCAGCTCTTAAAATGCATATGCAACATCATTTGTACTTTTTCTCAGATTAAATACCCTCTCTAAGAAGAGGTGAGCAGAGCATGCTGGGTGCCAGCCCCCACCAGAGGTGCCACCAGCCATCCTGAGTGATGCAATGATCACCTTGAGTGGAAAACCCTCTCTGATATTTTAAACAAGTGATGCAGGAACCACTTTGGACCTTCCCTCTGTGGCAGAAAGGCTGAAGGTTACGGCAGCAATTCCTGGGCTGCAGTCAGTGAAACAGCATTGAGGAAACCAATGGGAAGAGCTGCAATAACAAGGCCTGAGGAGATTTCAAATGCATTTGTAAACCCAGCAGACAGCAAATGAACAAATTAGATAGCATTTTCACTCAGCTGGTTTGGAAATGGTAGCTCAGAAGGCCAGCACTCGGCACGATGAACGTGTGCTAATGACCATCTTACCGTATCGTGAGTTGAACAGAATTTCAACTTGTTTCCTTAAATGACTTAAAACGTCCCCTACACCATCTGCAAAAAATAAACAATAGAGAGAACTGGTCTGAGCAGGCAGCTGCTTCTGGGGCAAGCAATGCATGGCACAGGTGAGCAGCCCTTGACCTCTGGCAGAGCCAGTTTTGTGTTATTTGTGCCCCCAAATCAGTGCCAGTCTTCTGGCAGCTGCCTCCAAGCTCATTCCATAGCATGGAAGGGGAGAGATGCACCTGCCACAGAGCTGTGCTAGCAGCCAGAAACAAGAAAAAAAAAACGTAGAAAGGTAAATCCAAGCAAGAGAGGGGAGGACAGAGCCCAGGCACATGGCAGTGCCCTTCTGTGTTGAGGCCTTGGAGGCTGAAGGCTTTGCTGGTAACCCAGGAAGCTCACGAAACCCAACCTAAAAGACATCAGTGTTCACCCATCCTTCCAAAAACCTGCAATGATGAGCGATGCTTGGAGTACATCGTACACTCACCTGATCCCTCTATCTGCTTTTCTTCACATTGAGAGTTCTCGCTTGGCCCCTTCTCTGTCCCTGATGAAGACAAATAGGGTTAGCAGCAGCAGGCACCCACAAAAGAAGACCAGACATGAACAGGAGTTCTCTGGGTGTCCTACAGCTACTCAAATGCTCCCTCTCCTCACTAAAAGTTCTGAACGTGTGTCCCAGCAGAGGCTGGGCTGGTACCAGCATGCCAGAAGTTGCACTGGCAGAATAAACCCAGTGCCTATATACAAGAGGCCTGCCTGCCCTTCATTGTGGGTTCCCTGGGAGAGGAGAGACTCATCAGGAGCAAGGGTAGCCACTGGGCCAGCACACATTCCACAGGTAAATTCCAGGTGTGAACCAGGAAGAGGGGCTGGGGTTTGCAACATGCTGGGGGCTGGGAAGGAGCAACAGTGCCAGAAAAGCCATCAGTTAGTTTTTTGGAGCTCCCAGGCTGGCCTGATTGAGGCCGAGACTCTGGAATTGGGTCCCAGCTGCAGCACTTTGGCTCAGAAATGGTATTTCCTCATTTCTGACACATTGCATTCACACCAGTGCCATCGCACAGTCCCAGATGCTTAATTTCTGGTACCTGTTCCTGCTTCCAGGATGTAGCTTGACTCCTCCGAGGCTACGTGTGTGGGCACCGGGTCATGCATCTCGCCTAAACCAGGTGATCTGTCTGCAGACAAAAACCCACAGGCAACTTTTGTTCTGATGACAGGGGCACACTATTCCCAAAACAGGGCTCAGAAGGTCCTGGCCTATCAGCAAGGACCGAGTGAAGGGCCACCCATTTCAGGGAGCCTCGCACACCCCCCAGAAGCTACTCTGGGGATGCATCTGCCTTCTTCCTCTCTGGAATCACCAAGACCTCATCCCTGAAACACACCCAACCTCTTGGCCTGAGGGAAAGGAGCAAAAGTCTCTTCCTAACCACTGTGGAAGGTGAAGTGCAAAAATACTTCAAAATTATTTACTTGGCTTTATCCTATCTAAATACTCAATTTTGGCTTAAAAAGTTAATGCCGCTTAACTTAGCGGGGGGAAACCATTCCACTGACGCTGCCTCCACAAAGTCACCCCTCTTTGGGTTTCCCTTACACAGTTTGTCTGCCCTCTTCCATTAAACCTGTCTCCCCAGGTGCTAGGCTCTCCAATACCCTCAAAGAACCATCCAAATTCAGCTTTAAATAAAGTTGCAGCTAGTTTAGGTACTTCAATCGGGTCACTTCTGACCTCACGGGATAAATAATCCCAATTTCATAAATTTTTCCCTGTATGTGAGAACCTCTTTTCTATTAGTCCTCTTCCCTGCCCTCAGTTGTATTCCCTCTGCTTAAATTCAATCTTCAAATAAGGTAAAAAAAGGTGGACTCTGGACTTGATATATGATTTCCTTGGCACTGGAGAAATGGTAATTACTCTCCCTCCTCCTCCTCCTACACACCACCAGCTCACCATGTATTCTCTTTCTTATCTGCCAAGTTGAAAATGAAAATGTTTGATGTACCACTATAGCTTGGTCCTTCTCCTTCCCCTATTATTAACCATTCTACACCAATCCTGGAGTGACTCCCCAGCTATCACCTTACTGAGGGGACTGCTACAATTTGGGTGCAACAGAGATTGCGCTGGTGTGGTGGGGCTGGGTGTCACTGATGTCCCCAGCATCGCTCACCCCCAGGAACGTTTGAGTCCTGTTGCTGCCCTTATTCTGGTAAGACTATTAATTAATGATTGCAAAGCACACTGAAAATGCAAACTGCTAACAATTCATTCATTAAACCCTGAGGATCATCCTACCATTTGCTGTGCTGTCCAGGTCAGGTAAGTGGAAAACAACTCTCCCAGTTGCTCTCAAGCACCTCATCTCCATCACCACCCACTGACACTGACCTCTGCAGGCAGAAACGTGGGGAATTTCCAACATAAAATAAACCAAAATAAATCCAACACACTTTCAGCATGGGCTTAATAGTAACCCTGCATTAAGCAGGTTAGACCTGTTCTTATGAACTCTTCATAACCAGGCTCGTTTTCTAAATGAAGGACCTTGTCAAAAGCATCCTGCGCTCAATACCTGGGAACCTCTAAGCCCATGGCATGAAGGAAGGCAGCAAACCAAGCTTGCTTACTCCAAGGGAAAGGCAAGATAAGAAAGCAATGAAGGAGAGAGAAAAAGAACAAAAGGAACCCTAAAACACCTTCCAATCCTACCAGGAAATCTCAATATGCTCCTTAAAAGGACTGCCAGCGAAGGGAGACCATTGCACGTGCACAAGGGAAACTTCAGTGCTGGGAGATGCCCTCCTAACACTCTGATCAAGGCAGAATACTGAGACATGATGCATAGCTCTGCCTGCATAGTGGCCACTGCACACAGACAGCTACCTGGTATGGTGATCTGGATGATGTCCGGCTCCTCTGGTTCAATTTTGATCTGCCTGATCCCACCTAGCTCTCCTGAGGTACCTATGGGGAAAGGCAACAGAAGGCAGTCACCAACAGGATCCAGCAATGCCATGTCTGCTCACCATTGCAGCACCAATGCAGGGAAAGTGTGGTTAGCTGTGACTTCAGTGCCAACTGAGCACCTTGCATCAATCAGGCTTTGGCCAAGTGGCTCAGTGGCGTCAAGGACATGGCACGGAGGTACCCAAAGGGACACCTGCAGGCATGGCTTCTGCAAACAGCTCGGCTGGCAGGAGCTGTTGGTGCCCTTGAACTGGCTGCTGGCCCCTGTTACATCCTCATTTCCTGGCTTTCTTCATTTAAAATGAACAGGGCCACCAACAGGTGTTGGTGGAGACACCGGAGAAGCTGTCTCCAGTGGGTGCTCCTGGCATTTTTAATGCTCCCAAACTCATGCCTGGTGCCTACCCCTATCTGAGAGGGCTGACCGCAGCTGTACCCAACCAGGATGTGACCAGCTGAACCCCAGCAAAATTCAGCCTGGCTGTCCCAGGAAAAGGCTGGCCACAGTGCTCAACCCAGCTTCCTCTACCTCAAGATAAACATCCTCACTTAGGACGGGATTGATCCACTAAAAGGGGCTGAGTCCCGGCTTGCAGCTTGGGCAAGCAAGGCAGCGAGGCTTGGTGTGCTGTTTCAATGGGTCCAAGCTGATAAATCTGGGGAAAAGCATTTCCTTCTCATTCATGGTGCTCAGAACACCGACATAGCTGACTTCCCAGTGGTGGCTTTCAAAGGAATGCAGAGACTGAAGACTTTCCTTAGTTTTGCATTTAAGCAAAGGCTTAAGTCTCGTTATTTCAATTTATGAACTTTTGGGCCCCAGCTGGAGGGTCACAGGGTAAGAGCCTTCACCTCTCCATCTATCAAACGGGGATAAAGTTGTCAGAGAACTGTACTATGGCACAATCAGATGTCATATGTCCAAGTTACTTTGCAGGCATGTTTCTCTAGTGTGATTCCCAGTATCACTGTTTCGCAATAGAAAATGAATTATTCCTCACCTGGTTCACAGCTTTCAGAAACACTACACTTCTCAGACCTGGAAGGGAAGGGCAGACAAGAGAGGTGGTCATGGAGCAAGAAAAGAGAGAGCTTAAAACCCAGTGGTGTGCGTAGGACCAATCCTGGCAGGAGGGGGAAACCCTGCCTTGCATCACAGAGGGCTGCAAGGGCTGAAGAGGTGTCCCCGGGGTCACCCAAAGTCCCAACAGTGGTATGGCATCTATGAATGCAAGGAAAAGCCATGGTCTGTGAGTTTCCCTGCAAATAAGCCCTGGTCCCAAATCTGCCCTGGTCCTGCACCCCCACTGATGGCAGCCCTGCCTCTGGACACCATAGCAGAGGACCACAGCAGAGAGCTCTGGAAAGCAAGAGACATTTTAAGCCTGAAACCTGTTTGGCTCCATCCCTTTGTGACAAAGAGCAGTGAATAAGGTATCATTACAATGTAGTAACTCAGGGAGCTAAAACAAATAGGGAGAAAGAAAAAAAGTCAAGTGATTTGGTAAATATTTACTCTGCTCTAAGCTCTTTTCCCTGAAAACTGGGCACTATCCCAAACTCCCATCTACAGTTAACTTCATGTGCCCAGGAATTTACACAATGTGTTCAGCATACAAATGAGATTATTTTACACCCTCAGGATGTGCGTGCTTTCTGTCTCTCAAACAAAAACAACCATGGCTCCTTGGCAGTAAGGGACTCGAGGATCAGTGTGTAAGACACACTCCTCCATGATGTTGGTCCTTTAGGGGGAAGGAAAACCCTTTTGAGCCAGTGCCATACCCCCTGTTGGCTCAGGAGTGATGTTCAAAAGCACTTTTCACTCACCTAAATCCACTCAGCAGCATCAGCAGAACAGATCACAGAACAAGCCAGGAGTACTCTTGAAATGTTATCCCTAAGTTTGGTATGGGCAAAAAGGATCACTGGTCTAGAAGGTACTGTATGTACTACCCAGGAGCCTTGGAAAGGGTTTTAAACTCTCCCACTTCAGGTCAAACTCAAACTTTCACCAGGGAAATTTGGGAGGAGGGCTTCCCTGGGGAGAACGTTACCCCTCACAGCGTTTGGCCTTTCTCTCAGAGTGTTGGGCACTGCCCTTTTCCTGGAGTAGGGCTCTGACCTGGGTGAACCATTGCTATGGAAATGCTCCTACTAAGGCACAGAGGCTCCTCATTTGCAGGAAGAACAAAGTAAAACTTCCCACAAACCCTCCTTTGAAGCTGAAGATACCCAGAGGGCTGGAGACAAATGCCAGCCCTGTGGACTGGGCAGGTCAAAAGGTCTCTGCCCTCCAAAGCTGTGAGATTTCAGTGCTGAGCACATTGCTGGGCTCACTCGTTGGCTGCTCTAATGCTGCAGGTTCCCCTGCCCAGAGCATACACAGCTTCAGGGAGATGTGGTGGCTACATCCAAGGGGACAAATCTCAAGCAGCACTGGGAAGAACTAGAGGAGACTCCAGACTGTCATAGGTTTATGTCAATGAAGAGTCAAGAAATGAGAGGAACCCAAGAGGAGGAGACAAGCTACGCAGTATCCCCATCCTGAACTGCAGAAGTTACCAATCCCATAGCACAGTCTGCAGCCCCAGCTGGTGGAGCTATGAGTGCTGGGCAGTGAGGCTTTGTGTCAGAAAGGCTGAAGAGCACTTCTCACCTCATCCATAACTGAGCCAGCTATGTGAAGCAAGGCCAGGAGAAGGCTGCTTGTCTGGCACGGTTGTAACAGAAACAGGTACTCTTATAAAAGGCTTCCTGCCCTGCTGAACTCTATGAGCTGACCTTTATTAAATCCACTATTAGTCTCTCTGTGAGCTCTAAAAACAAGCAACGCTTAATTAGCAGGATGCTATTATGGTGTGGGCTGAAGGTGAATCCTTAGCTCATGTTTTAACATCAGAGATGGCTCCAGCAGAGAATCTCAGCCTGCTCAGGCATGGCCCCAATTTTACCAGTTTTGTTCAAAATCAATGATTCAAAACTTTTGACTAGTAAAAGGATGGGGTTGCTTAGCCTACTCCTATGCTAACTGTATCATTGCAATGGGATTTTAGGGAGGCAGAACACATCACCTTCCCACCATGGACCTACAACATCTCCCAGACACTGCAGCTTACTCAGTTACACCCATGGCAACTTTCTGCACCCATTGAACACTGCTGATGGATAAAGCAGTAACCTCCTGCACACGCTAACACTCCCCAGATAACTCTCTCAGAGATGGCACTTTGCAGGAGACAGGGACAGAAGCCCCACTTACCCACTGTTGGCCTGAGATGTTCCCGCCAGGTCCAACACAGCCCCATGGTGTGGCTCAGGTGAAATCTCCCTGGGGGGGCTGGAAGGCTCCAGCTTGGTTGGATCTTTGGTAAATTTGCTTCCTGGTGCCAGATGTGCATTGTGGGTTTGGGGAGGAAAAGCAAAAACAATTAAAAACTGGAGAAGCCAACGATGCAGCCTAGTCCCCTCCTAGTCCCAGAGATGAGGTCAAAGTGGGGAGCAGGTTTGCAAGTGTTACCTACTTGGAAAGAGAAGGGTGCAAATTTAATTGGGTTTACATGTTAAATTACTAGCAAGACATTTGCTTAAACCTCTGCATAACTATGTGTGCGCTGGGAAGCCCCGCCAGGATTAAGCATCTCTGGAAAGGGCTGGCTGCCAGGACAGGGTTCCAAGAGGCAGGGACTGGGGTCAGAAAACCTTGGGCCATGAACCAGTACAGCAGAAGCAAAACCCAAAGTGGGGACAGCCCTGTCCCAAGGAAGGGGATGTGTTGCACTGGATGGGAGCTTCACAAAAGCCAGAGTAGCAGCATGACACAGGCAGCCCTGTCTCATGGCCTCCAAGCCCCACAGACAGTGACACCAAGAAGAACGAAAGCATCCTGTCACCATGAAAAACCTCCTCTCTCTTCCCTGTTCTTCAGCAGCCTGAAAGGAGCTGAAATGAAGCCTCAGCAATGACCTTGGGGATGAAAAAAGTAATCTGAAGGCAGGATAGGAAATAAAATCAGGCAGGGGAAGTGAGCAAAGAGCTGAAGGATGAGGGCTGAGGGAAGGAGAGAATGAGATTACACTGTGAGGCTGCAGAAACTACAGAGGTGTGTTGTTAAACAGCTACTGCCAAAGGCCCTTTGCTGGTCTCAAAGCACCACTGCAATATCCCCACCCTTCAAAAACATATCCCATCCATGGGAACATGAAACCTCTTTCCCTTTGGGTCCAGCCTGCAAGGAAGGACAGGGCTCTAGCAATGGGATCAGCAACAATACAGAGCCTTTAAGACAGTATTTATCTACTGACAGTCCGGAAGGCTCCTTTTAATGTGTGCTTTCTATGGACCAAATCTTGTTCTTGTAGCAGCCGAGCCTGCCTGAAACTGCAACCCAGGGGAGTAGCAAAAATAGGTTTCTGAGCAGTGGTGGGTATTTTAATTAAAGGGTGAGCAAAACTATACAGGAAAGCTTTGGGATACTTTGCAGCTGGCAACTTCAAATACACCTCCACTCAGAAAATAGCGTCTCTGCAGAAATGGCACCTCCTGACTCAGTAGATGTTTTTTCTTTTGCACAGGCTGATGTGCTGATGCAAACCACAAAAAGACAGGTTTAATAGGTTTTGCTTCTGGTAGCCCTGCAGGGACCAGTCAGGAGAGACAGATCTGCCAATCACCCCAGTTCTGCTGGGCTCATTTCCACCTGCAGCTCCCTGTGATGTCACCCCTGAGCTCATGGCACAGTGCTCTCTACCAGCAGCTCCTGAGCTGATGCACATGATGCCTCTCCCAGATACCATGCAGCCATTATGCAAGGAAAGACCAAGCATCCCAAGACACAGTTCAGTGCTCCATCCCTTGGGGATGTGTTAAAGCTTAAAGAAATCTTTTTTTCTTGAGAAAAAAAGCCATTAATGACTTAAGATTAAGAAACCCCCCAGGTAGGCAGGACCCCCTCCAGGCTCTGATTGAGGTCCCCTTTGGGTGGCTCCAGCATCGTTGTGCCCAGAGGGCAATCTTAGGGCTAGGCCTGTCCTGGGGTCAGAGTGATAATTTGCCTGGCAGGGATATCTGAGTATGGAGAGCTGTGAGTGTGTGTGTGGTTGGCAACTCAGGGAAAAAATCAGAAACAACACCCCAACACCCTAAGTCTTTACTTGTGAGTCAAGCCCAGGCAAGCCAGGAGCCAGGCTGGGCATGACAAATTTGAATGCAGTGCCACATTACAGGTGTGTAGAGGGTATGTGATGAGGGCACTGCTGGAGCGAGGGTTGAATCGGACAGCATGTACCTGGTTCCTTGTATCTGCCAAGAAGTACTTTCATGGAATCACAGAATGGTTTGTGTTGGAAGGGACCTTAAAAATCAACTCATTCCAATCCCCTGTCACAGGCAGGGACATCTTCCACTAGCCCAGGTTGCTCCAAGCCCCGTCCAACCTGGCCTTGGGCACTTTCATGGATGGGGCATCCTCAGCTTCTCTGGGCAACGTGTGCCAGGACCTGCCCACCCTCACAGTGAAGACTTAATTTGGCTTCTCCAGCTCATAGAAAAAGGAGTGAAAACACAAAGTAAAGAAAGTCAAAGAACTCCCTCTCCAGGGTTTTATCACTGAAAAAAATGGACTTTAGTTGTTTTTCTTTTAAAAACAGTCAGCAGCTAGATGATGCTAGCACTTCCCAGACACAAAAAGAGAGTAATTTACCAGTGAGGAACACAGCAGTGATTCTTCTTCCTCTTGAAAGCACAGAAACATGCTGTGTTCTACCTGTACTGTGGCTCAGCCTGGTGCAGGAAGCCAGCTCAGCTTCACACATTAGGAATTCTCATTTAAACCTTCAAAACTCAGTTTTTAAGGGGAGCACAGAGCTTGCACTAATCCCAGGCAAAGGCTATCTCAGCACATCCTGGTGTAGAGTTCAGACAAGACTTCTCCTCACTGAGCATAACTGCATGTGTCCCGCACTTCTCGTGCTTAAAGGTGGCATTACTTCAACTCTGCCTTCTGGATAATCTTTCAATTTTGTGGGCAATAAATCAAAGGATGTGGAGAACATACCTGTAAAAATTCTCTCATCAAACATCCTAGAAGGGAAAAAAAAGAGGATTAGAAATAGGTGCTTCTAATGATTGGAGGTTTTATTAAAGAACAGCAATAAACCAACTCAAAATATTACTTATTTATTCTTTAAAAAAAGGAAATTAATTTTTTAGCTAAAAAAAACCCTTTTAAGCCTGTTGTGCCTCCAAGCAACCTTACAGCATATGCTTTTTAACCAAAGCACCTCCAAATCTGCTTCTAAGTCATTCTTTTAATTTAATTAACTTATTAAATAAGGTTGCTATAGGCTGGCTTTACGAAAAGAGACAAGTGGGACCAAAGGAGATGTTGCTGAACCTTCACTTCCCAGCATAGACCATCGACCAGATGTCACTTGTCTCCTGAATATCGTATTTTGGTGCTACCCACAACTTTGCTCACAGGAGCAAAGTGCATCCAGGGCCACATCCCAGGGCCTGATCCAGACTGTTGCAGGCTGAGCGGCACAGAAGAAAGTGGCTCCTCTACCAGTTCACACCTGGAAAGCTAATTCCTTTTAGGATGCCTGAGTTCCATTGATGCTGGTGATTTGAGACCCTGTGGGAACCTTAGCTGGGATTTTTCTGTGCTGCAGTTTCACACTTCTAGCAGGGGAACAACACAAGTGCTGTACAGCCAGGGACTGAATAAATAAATATATTATAAGCAGATGTTCCTGACAGAGAAGCAAAGGGGAATTGCACAGCACAGAGATAACTGAGAATGCATCCACTCCTCCTACTCTAGTGCAAATGCAGACACCAAGACACAGTGCCCAGCCCACAGGTGATACATCCTCATCACCAGATACAGAGGATGTGCACAAGTGATAAACGAAAAACAAGGTGGAGGGGAATCCCTGTGCATCATGAATATGGATGTTCCCCCCCTCAGACACCACTTTCATCCACCAAATGGCATTGGAAAGGGTTGTGTTGTGATCAGAGGGTGCTATAATTACCCAAAATGCTTTGTGTGGAACCAGCAATGTCTGGTGCCATCATCATTTAAAACAGGGTGGCAGGACTTGCGGGTGACCATGTTACAGGTGGGCCTGCCACATCCTTGCAAAAAGAGAGAGAGATGAAAACCAGAGGTTTTGGAAAAGTGTGAAATGAGTTTTCGATGTCAAAACAAACTCTGTGAGCATGGAGGGAACACAGCTCAAATCCCCAGTACCCTCAAGCCATGAACTCCCCCTTGCCTTTCTCACCACCCACCTTTTGATAAGAAAATGGATGTTGTGCCTCTCCTCCAATATACGTTTGAGTTTGGGGACACCGTAGGTGCACGGTCTTTTGAAGGGTATTTTGTCTGGGATGCCAATGATCTCCACTGCCTCGGGGTCGCAGGCAATCTTCCGATAGGGGACTGGGACCATGTGGTCTAACCCCAAGGCTTCAGCTGAAAGGCCAACACACTGTTTTTATTTACACAGGCACTTTTTCTTTTACAGACAAGAAAATGAAGGTGTAAAGGCTTGAACTCAAGCAGAGCAAGTGCTTTCTGTCCTCTTCTTTGCTTGTGCCAGAAGGTGAGCCCCAGGAGCAGATCTTTAATGGGAAATGGGACAACAAAGAGAGAAAGCAGCAGTAAACAGAGCTAATGGTGTCCTCCAAAACTCCCAAACGTGCCCAATGATGTTCAAGTCAGGGATGAGCCACATGCCATCCCCAAACTCCCTGTGACCCACAACAGCATGTTTGTGAGCTCTGTAACTCATGAGGTGCATAGCACATGAAATCATAAAATCATTAAGGCTGGAAAAACCCTCTAAGATTGATTCTCACTGTTAACCCACCACCAAACCATATCCCCAAGTGCCACATCTACACATTTTTTGAACATTTCAAGGGATAGTGACATCCCTGGGCAGCCTGTTCCAGTGCCTGACCACCCTTTCAGTGAAGAAATTTTACCCAATATCTAATTCAAACCTTCCCTGGAGCAACTTGAAGCCATTTTCTCTAACTCTGTCACTTCTTACCTGAGAGTAGAGGCTGACCCCCACCTGGCTACAACCTCCTTCAGGTAATTGTAGAAACTGAGAAGATCTCCCCTGAGCCTCCCTTTCTCCAGGCTGAGCCCAAACAGCTCTCTCAGCTGCTCCTCATCAGACACGTGCTCCAGACCCTTTCCCAGCTCTGTTACCCTTTGTACGTACTTGAGCACCACATATATAGATCATAATTTAAACAGTTCATCTCAAGCCCATATATAACTCACAGCTGACACAGCACACATCTACAGCCCATCTATACCTCATGAATTACACAGACTGATGGTGAAGAGCCAGCCTATCAGCCCATTCTCAAGTGATTTCCCAAGCTTCCAACTGCCCAGTAGCTTCCCGGAAAGCACTGCCCATGGCAAAGGGAGCACCAACAACATCTTTAAGCCAGCCGGATGGAAAAGAAAAGGCAGCTGCAATAACAATAACCTTCTTTTTACCTGCCATGTTAATGTTAAAAGGGACACATGCCCCGGTGCCCTGGGTGCTCTGAACTGGCATGCCATACTTCCAGCTGGAGCTGCTTTACAGCCCAGTGATAAATTCCTCGATGGTGGAGGGGGTGTTTCCAAATGGAAATATTGACATAACCTTCAACAGACACCCAGAGACTGGAAGCTGCTGAGCTAAATGTGTTAGGAAGAGCAGGGAGCTCTAGCATATGGCTTCTGCTGCTGTGTTAGGGAACAAAAATGATTGCTATATAATGATATGCAATCCACAAGCGCTGCAGATGCATAATGGGATATTAACTCCTACTCACCATATCTGCTGTTAAACAGAATTTGCACGCACTCCCTAAGGGTGTTGATATCTTCAGTTTCTTTTATAAAACTGTCCCACTTATCTATCAAAACAAAATACAAGAAATAAGAAACTTCCATATGGTTTGTACACAGCAGATGCACTTTTCTCCCACAAAGCACTGAGAAGCAGGAACAAGACTTTGCTGCTTTAAAAATGATTTCTCTGTTCCTGAGCAAATTTTGCCAGGCTGGTTTTCCCAGCCCCACACACCCGCTGGGGCATGTGCAAAGCAGATTCCTAAGAAATGACCCCATAAAATTTGTAAACCCTGGCATTAAAGACCCTCTGCGACAGAGCCAACTCTACCTGGAATGAACTTTTGAAAGGAACGGCCATTTCACACTGGACTTTTTTGGTCACCTCCTCTTTCCCAACTGTCCCATCCATATTTTTTTCTCCTCTTTAAGACAGACAGGTGAGGGTTTGGATGGAAACACATCAGCATATTTAGGCTGCATTTTCCTTGGGTGGAGAGTAGGTGGGGAAATGGCAGTCTCCTCCCCACTGCTGATCCCTGCAGGAACCACTGCAGAATCACACTGGGATTGGTGGGTTTTAGATGTTTTGAAAGAACACCAAGTTTTAAGCAGGTATGTGCTGTATGCAGCTGGTGCAAACAGCCTCTCCCAAAGCTATGCCTTCCTGTGCAGAAAGAGATGTGAATTCCCACCCAGCTGGCAGTGCTCAACGACCATCAGCAGCATCTTAGAGATGGCAGGGATGGACCTGAGCAGAGATGAAGGTCTTTGCTGCAATATGAGATGTTGCATCAAAGAAAGGTCAGAAAATCCTCTCCTGCATCATCTCCAGCATTGCTGAGTCCCTGCAGGGCTGAGAGTCTGCTAGGGAGAGACAAGAGGAAACCTTTCCCTAGGAGACAGCTGCCAGCCACCACCAATGCCAGACACAGACCTGTTTTGTCGTGGACAATGGAGAAGAGGATGCGCTTGGATGAGTGCACATTCTGGATGAGTGGACTTCCGGAGACCGATGATTTCTGTCCTGGACAAGACGGGAGACAAGAAGAAAGGGCCGATGAGAACCTGACCAATACTCCAGGCATCCCTAGAAGACCCCAGGTGCTGACCCCCACTAGCGATACAGACCCAACCCTTCTGTGTCTCCTCCATGCACTGTGGCCTGTGACTTCCGGCACAGTGCTGGTCAGACAGACCCCTGCCATCCCCATTCCGGTTGCCCTTCTACCTCGTGGTGCAGCATCTGGCATTTGGGGGGAAAAATAGAGGTGTGCCCCACTGGCACCATACAGGCACCCAGGGAAGGGCTGGGGCAGTGTAGCATGGCAGTGGCTCAGCTCATGTCCGTTTGGGCCAAGCTCTGCAATGATTTTCATCCGAGGACTGCCAAAACTGAAGCACCTGGCCTGTCCCCTGCCAGTGCCAGAGGTGGGCTGCACACAGGGCCCTTGTCTGAGAGAAGACTCTAGGCTATTACCACAGCAGTCATTGTACTCCTGCGAGGAAGGCACCTTCAGCTCTCCTGCCGGCCGGGCCAGCAGAGCCTCCCCCACTGCGGTTGGCCCAGGCAGCCCCAACGACACCTCCTGCTTGAGGTCAACGGCGACAGGGGTGGGTAGTGAGACGCTGTATAGGAAGTTGGTGACAGCGATGGCGGAGGGGGTGTCCTGGGTGACAGGCTTGGCCATGGGGCCGTTGGCACTGGAGTCTCGGCTGCCCTTGGAGGCGAGGGAGGAACAAGTTAACTCAGCGTTGGGGTTGGGCTCTCGGCTGGGCTCATCTGCTGGCCTGAGGGGAAGGAAGGGAGAAAAGGAGGGAAAACAGGTTCCTTTGGGCCCATGGCACTGCTAAGCTGCAACAAGCAAGAATGTGGAGGGGGAAGGAGAGCTGTGCCCAGGAGAGTAAAACATGCTGCACCACGGGCTGCCAGGCTTCTTGTTGAGGAGGGCCATGAAGACAATTAGAGGGCTGGAGCACTTCTCCTTTTTGGAAAGGCTAAGAGAGCTAAGATAGTTCAGCCTGGAGAAGAGAAGGCTGTGGGGAGAACTTACTGCAGCCTTACAGTACCTTAGGTACTGCAGTGCTGGACAGGGACTTTTGACAAGGGCAGGGAGTGACAGGATAACAAGGAATAGCTTCAAACTGAAAAGAGTAGGTTTAGATTAGATAGTATGAAGAGAATCTTCCCTATGAGAGTGGTGAGGCCCTGGCACAGGTTGCTCAGAGAAGCTGTGGCTGCCCCACTTTTGGAAGGTTCAAGGTCAGGTTGGATGGGGCTTGGAGCAATCTGTCTAGTGGAAGGTGTCCCTGCCCATGGCAGAAGGTTGGAACAAGATGGTCTTTAAGGATCCTTACAACCTAAACCATTCTATGGTTCTACACTATGATTCAGAAGTTACATCTGTCACCCAACCTCCAGAGCATCTTGAGGCACCTGGACCATTCTTGTCTTCTTTCACTGGATCTGGTCAGTCTTATGGTAGTTGAAAGTGTTTGTATTAACTATGGCAAAACTGCCCAGCTCCATGACTGATGCATTTAAGAGGTAAAACCTTGTGTGACCACAACTACTTGGCTCCACTGCCTATGCCAGTCCCCAGCACCCATGGCATGTTCAAGGGGGACCTCAGCCAGCCCAGAGATGAGCTTCAGACTGAGGAAACCCAAGTGCTTCGCATGAGATGGGCGGCCATGAGCTCACAGCTCAAATTCTGCGTGTCCTACTTCTAGTTGTCTCAGCCTGATTTTTCAGAAGTAATAAGCCTTCAGAGGAGGTATTTGGTAGTGCTCAGCATTTCTCTGAATGGATCTGAGGTGCCGTCAGCCAGGCAAACACAAGGAAAACGCACCCAAAACCACTGAACCCCTTGTGTAAATGTGGATAAAAGGGGGAGTTCGCCCCATCACAGTCCCCCACTTCCTTGCTCGTCTGGCATTAAAAATCCATTTCAGCCTGAGAAGACACTTCTAGCATTTACCCTGGAAACCCCTCTGGAAACAAGCACGTTGCTTTCTGCAGTGGAAATTTTGGCAGAGACATGCAAAATGATGCACTTAATCTGCATGTTTACATGCACTTATAGGAACAAATCTGAAATGGTCTTGAGCCCCCCAATATGAATGAATTTCTAGGCAAGGCTCAGTTTGACATGGCTGGACCCAGGTTTGCAGGTCTTGGGGAGAAGCCAGGACATGGGAGGGACCCTCCTGACTGTGCTGCACAAAATCTTACCCATGTGCCAGAATTGTAAGAGTCACTATCACGGGGGCTCACCACTCTCTCACCCCTTGTAGATCCCCAAAATTACCTTTTAAGCCTGAAGCGGATGCTGTGGCTGTGCTCTAGGATGGCCATCAGGGATTTCACATCATACTCCATGGGTTTCTTAAAGCTGACACCTTCAGGCAAGCCGGCGACTGCAAGTGAGCCTGGCTCTTTCAGGAACCTCTCATATGGCAAAGGGACCACACTGCTCTTCCCCATGGCTTCACCTGGCAAGTGGGCAAAGTTACACACTGACAAACACCTTGCATCCCCAGCCATGGCTCAGCCAAGCTGGAGCAGTAAATGTAAAAGCAAGAAATAGCAACAGAACCATCAGGTGAAGACAACCCATTCTTACCTCTGCACTTAGCATGCAAGGTGCTCCAAGCCCTTTCTAAAAGTACTAATTGACAAAAGCTCAAAGAAGCCAATAATGAATGATGTCTCATCATTCAGACTGCACAGTAAAATCCTCAGCTGGGGTCACTTGGCACAAGCTGACCCCAGGGAGCTCCCAGCAATGTGCCAGTGAGGTATGTGGCCACCAGCAAGCTGGGAGGGAGCCAAAAGCTGACAAAGGCGGCTGAGGGCCTCATGGTGATTTTTATTTCATGTTTACAGAGATAATCTGGGAACCTTATTTTCAATCAGCTTTCTTCTTTTACCTCCTGGAACAATGAGAAGTAGTTTGATTGCTGTTGCTGTCAAGAAGCCTTGATGCACTTTGACAGACAAGGAAAAAACCCATCAGTAATCTCCCTCAATCCCACCATTCACAGGCAGCTTGGATATTGATATGTTTGACTGCACAATTGCCTCCAGCAGCCCAGCACTCTCACCTGCTCCCCTCAACAATGGCCACAGAGTCCCCTCATGTCTCCACCACATGGGTTTGGCTTCATTTTACCTCTGACACCAAAAACTTTCAAAGGATTTGGTTGCACACTGCTGTCCCTTCCCTGGCAGCAGCAGACAACCAGAAAGCATTGCTATCACACAGGAATTTTCTAAATGAGATAAAGAGCCCATATGTTCAAACTAGGGCTGCTTACAGTGCTCTCTAGACAGGACACTGTCAGAAATACAGCCCCCTCTGAAGGGTTCAAAGGAATGGCCCAAACCCTCCAACTGCTCTCTATGAAAAATTATTTTGGAAACCAACCCAAGCCACTGCAATCAGTAAACCTGGTGCTGAAAGCACAAAGCAGAAGATACAGCCATGCAGGAATGAGACTGGTCTGGCAAAGCAGTATCCAGATGCAGAACATCTGGCAGCATGGCACGGTGTCCTGCACCTTCATCTCCAGGCAGAGGGACAGGTAGAGAAGATTATGGGACATTTAAGTTGCTGTGGGATTTTATATTGTGGATTTTCTTTAAATACTTTTGAAGGAGTGCATGATAACTAACAGCATGCAACTTGCACAAGCCATCAAGGTTTCTTATACTGGGATGGATAATGTTTGAATTAAGCCAATAACCAAAGTTTCAAAATGAGCCTTTGAATGACACCATGAGTTCACTTTCTGCAAACTGACAGTTTCTCTGCCCTGACATGCTGGGTCCAGCAGCTCTCCACCTCCCTCCACCACCACTCTGTGATGAGGAAAAGCTCCTGATGCCTGCAGTGGCTCCTTATCAACCCAATGCCCTGGAACTTCCCAAATACATTTTTATGGGGAACATGGTACTGTCAAAGTGACCTTCACAAGCCTTGTGCTGCCGCACAAAGGCTTATGGTTTAGCTAAGGAGAGGGAAAAATTATCATTAATGCCTGTTTAATAGAGGCAAGTGGTAATCAGTCACCCTGTTGGCAGAGATTACCCGGCTCTAGAGGCAATGTTTTTGACTGAGCATTTTCTAAGATTTTTTGTTTCCAATCCCTGTTGATGGGAGGCAACTGCAAGTATAAAAATACCCTGTAAGAATGGTAACTTAATTTCTCACAGTCCTCTCAGCGCTGAAAACAGAATCATCCTGGGGCATATATCATCTCCTATGGTATTTCTCCCGACTCAACCAAAAGATGCTGTTCTGGTGGGAATGCTGGGAGGGGAGCATGTTAGGCAGGTTTCATCGCAGAGCAGGCCAAGGATGGAAACAGCGGATCCTACTGAAGCAGCAGCAATGACAGAATTACACCCAATGCCAGAGCCAAAACCACTGGCTCATGGATGCCTAATCTCCTCCTGCTATGGCAATGCCAGCCACCTTGGATTGGGGACCAGCTTGTCCCTGTGTAGCTCCACAGGCCTCAACAAGGTAAAGAGCATCGCTAATCATCCTTACGGATGGGCTGCCTGCCTGGTTTGTACACTCCATGTAAATGCACCCTGATCAAGCTTTTTTAATGCAATTATACATTTATGGTATGTCAGATTTTAATAATTCTCATATTCCCAAGAGGACAGCAAAGCTTAGCACTCTCCCAGCAGCAGGATGAAACCTACAGCCTAGCGAGGGGATCCATCAGCACAAAAACACCCTTCCCATCCTATTCCCTTGGCTCTTTTGCATGATCCTTTCCCTCACACCTGGGCTCAGCCTTTGGAAGGCAGCAAGGGGATCTGATTTACTCTGTTAATGAGAATATTGCCTCCACATCCTTTGAGTGGTTTCAGAAAACTTCACTGACTGTCTGTCCAAACAGGAACGGATGTGATCTCCCTTTTCTGTGTGTGAAGCCTGTGGCAGATGTGGCAGCCAGCAAGAGCAAACCCCTGCATGTGAGACCAGGGCAGTTGATGGTACCTCCCATTAGCCCCCTTCATGTTGAAGTGCCCAAACCCTGCACACAAACATGGGAAACACCTGCACCTTGGGCTCAGGGAGACCTGAACAGATCTGGCAGGGCTCTACCAGGCTCTGAATCCCAGATGATGATGGGGAGCTGCATTCAGGAAAGCCAAATACCCAATTCTTCAGCTGATCCAGCCACATGACCTGAACTCCCCTGAAGCTTCTTAGTGGGCTAAGGGACACCACTGAGCACCATGGGAGAATACTGAGGCTTGTCACCCTGTTTTCCCAACATAACCTTGCTTTTCCCATCCACACCAGCAGAGCCCTAAAGGTGCTGCCAGAGGATGAGCTGGCTGGATGGCTGCTACCTTCAGCCACCCCATGGGGGCTCCAGTGGATCCTCATGACTGAGAAGGCAGCACTGCTGCTGCTGAGCCACCATCGATTGGGCCTGGAGGGAGCTCTGCAGCCTACTGGGTTCCATATCAACAGACATATGGTTATCTACATTTTAATTGCAGAAGGTTTATTGCCGGGGATGATGCATGTGCTGGAACAGCACCAGCTTGTCTCCTGAGGCTGGGGCTGCAGGGCCACCTACTAGAAAATAATCCTTTTCCTTCTAAATAGACTAGCCAGGGAAAGGGGGAAAGTGAGTCTGCAGAGCCATAACACAGCGCTATGAAAAAGGTGCAATGGATGCAGTGTCAGGGATAAAGGTGTGTTTGGAAATCCCATTTAGGCCACAGCAGAGGCTTCCCCTGGTCAGAGGTGATAAAGGATGCTTCCCCCAGCATGGGGGGCACTGGAAAGTGAAGAAGCAGTGGCCAAATCCCATCTCAATGCAATGCTAACCCTATGCACGAACACATGCCACCACACCACCCCTGCCAGGCACCAGCAGGCACC
This sequence comes from Pithys albifrons albifrons, assembly GCF_047495875.1. Lineage (NCBI taxonomy): Eukaryota > Metazoa > Chordata > Aves > Passeriformes > Thamnophilidae > Pithys > Pithys albifrons. The sequence goes on from NC_092478.1 coordinate 11,761,270, forward strand.
TGCAGGCACCTCCCCTTGCCAGGGAGCCAGATTGGCGCTGAAAGCCACAACTGGTGGCAACACTGAGCAGCTCAGAGAGCCCCAGGGGCAATTCATATCCCCAAAGGGAAGCATGAAGGTTCTTACTATAAAGCACATCAAACACTTCCTCTACCATCTTCCTGAGGAGGTAGACGTCTGATCCCTGGTCCGGGGAGACCCTGAGCACCCTTCGCCCACACTCCTTTGCCTTCTTCTGCGCCTCGGTGTCCTGCTCCTTCCTCTGCTGGATTCCTGTGGAGGGAAAGGAGAGACTGGGAGTTGCTGCAGTGAAAAGCGGTTCATGGGTGATGACTCTGGACAGGCAGATGGGTGCCATGGGTCTCTCACCCACCCCAGTCACCCAACTCAGATGAGATCATGTCTCTTCCAGCAGCCTCCATGCAGGAGAAGGTGCTGGCATGGGCAGTGGTGCCAGCAGTGGGGTCGGTCATCCTGTGTCTGCCCCACCTTTCCCTGGCTTTTCCCATTCAGCCACAATGAAACTGTTGTGATTAATTAGGCAGCACACTTGTTTCCTCTGGTTTCAAACTGCTTAGCTTTTAATTTCTTAGAAAAAGAAAATCTCCCTTTCTTGGAAGATTTTTAACCTTCAGCATCACATAGCTTAGTAATACCAGCTATTTCCTGCTAATTTCCCCCATTAAACTTCAAACAAAGCACATCTTTGGCAGTGACTTCCTTGCATGTCTAAATGCACAGAAAATTAAACACTACAAGTGCATTACTGCTGTTCTATCCACTGTGATTCGCAAGGGATTTTCAGTGGTGAAGGACTAATTTCTTCATTGTTCTCGACAGCCTCCTGCCAGTGATTGGCCCTGGATGCCATCTGGGCGCTCAAGAAGGAACTCATGGATCCTTCCTGTGGAAAAAAGCCTGTGGCTGGGACAGCAGTTAAAAGGGACAGGTCAAGAGCCACATAGGATACCCCCAGAACTAGCACTTGACTTTTAGGTTATTGCTGTTAAATTACTTGAATTCCAACTCAAAACACATCCTTCTGCCCCAGTATTATTAAAATTAAATGCATGGTAGAACATTAGGCTGACATTCACTGTGTGTCTCATATTTTCTTTTATCTTTACTTTATCCTGTGTATTTTTTAAAGCTTTATCATGTATTTCTTTCAAGTGTTGCAACACTCAGGCTTGCTCAGATCAGGTGGCACTGCAGTCACAGGGAGTAGGGCAGAGGGTAGGACCCTCAGCCAGAGCAACTCTGCTACTTGTCAAGATACATGTCCTTAAAACCCTGAGCTTGGTCTCACTCCTGATTTGTTCGATGAGATGACTGGGACCTTTTCTACCTTAAAATGGAGGCATTAACAAGACTGTAAAACAACGTGATGAGATTAATTTACTCTTCTGTAACTCAATAATCTTGTGAATGATACGAATGAAGGGACATTCCTTGCTTAGCAAAAACTTCTCTTGCTCTCTGATTGTCATACTTTAGTTTTGTCTGTTTCATTCCCCAGCTCAATACAAGACCTTAAGAGTGTGGGACAACAAGAGATAGAAATATAATCAGTCTTCAAAGCAGGAATGTAGTGAATGGTCCTAAATCAGGATAGCAGAACATCTCTTGGCTACTCAAAAGGATATAGAGTCACACTTAGGAAGAATTGGGTCAGGTCAGTCCAAATTTATTACTTTTTGTGAAAATATGTACAATATATACATAATAAATAAGAAAGTAGACAGCCACTATGCCATACCTGGATGGCATGCCTCCCCATGGCAAAACAGACCCTGGAAAACTTTTTTGGGGTGTTTTTACCATGGTGGTGAAATGCATATATGTCCACACCCTTCAACTACTGGCTCTCCCACCAGCTGGGCATTAATGCTCTTCTGCTGACATTAATCCTGATCACTGTCAAGTGCCCCTATGCACCAGGAAAGGCTGAGCCAGAGGTTCAGATAAAGAAGGGTGTTCAAGTGAGGTCTGCACACTCAGAGAGATAAGAAGCTTCTTATGTCTTCCAGCAATGTCTGCTTTATTCAGATCTTTCTAAGAGGTCAGCAAGACCATAAATCAGAGGCACTTCCAGGGATGCTTTCCACTGCGTACCAGTTGTAAGAGCTTTATGGAATGGAGTTGAGTCTGGACCATTTATAATTCAAGACAGAGTTATCATGTTTCACCATGTCTCCAGCATCAGTCGCTTCACCCAAATGTTGTTTTCAAGATTTTGTGTTTTCAACCACATATGACTATATCTTTTCAATAAAGGTATAAATGAAACCAAAGAGAAGGGAATGAGGATCTAGTGTCAGGTGCCTTACCTCAGCACAGCAGTAAGTCACTGACCAGGATGTATCACAGAGTCAGAGAAAACTGGGTTGGAGTGGACATAAAAGACCATCTTGCTCCAATCCCCTGCTGTGGGTAGGAACACCTGCCGCTAGACCAAGCCCTATCCAACCTGGTCTTGAACACTTCCAGGGATGAGGCAGCCACACCTTCTCTGAGCAACCTCTATCACAGTCACACAACCCTCAAAGGGAAGTTTCTTCTAAACATTTACTCTAAATCGCTCCTTTCAGTTTAAAACCATTCCCCCTTGTTTGATCACTGACTGCCTACAAAGAAAGTCACTCTCACTCTTTTTTATAAGTCCCTTTTAAGTACTGAAAAAGGCTCTAAGGGCTCCCCAGATCCTTCTCTTCTCCAGGTCTAACAATCCCAGCTCTCTCACCCTGAGGGAACTCCCTCCGACTGGCCACCCCACTGCCATTCACATCTTGTGGACGGTGGGAAGGGGAGGCAGAGTTGCCCGTGAATGTGGAAAACATCCCGCAAATGACTCATGTCCTGCAGAATGCAATGGAGGACAACTAACAGCATCTCTTCTGGGTGCACATGTAGACTCATGCAGCTACCAAGCAGAGCAGACAGTGACCTGGGCAGCTTCACAGTGCTGGTGTTGTCACCAGAGCAAACCCTTCCTGCACAATCTCTCCAAGGTATTAAGCACTTATGTGGTTTGTGTCAACACCATGTGTGTGCATATAGAACCGGGTTGTTTCTCTCCACTGACATCCCACTGTGGGCAGTGCATGGGAGCAGATCCGATCCCACCTTCCCCTGAGCTTCCAGGCTGTTTTTGGGGAGCTGGCAGAGGCACAGAGCTGGGACCTGCAACACACAAGTATCCCTCAGATACTTGGTGAATCTGATCTGAGACTGGAGAGACACAGTTTCGGCTCAAGGCGTTCTGTCACCAATGTTTATCCTTAAAAAACCAAGCTACCAAATCCATCCCTGTTTTTCCAAAATCAGGAAAAAAGCCTTGGACCAGGAAAGCCTCTCTGCTCCTGGGGGATCACTAGGACAAACTATTTCGGCTAAGTCCTCAAAAAACACTCCAGCACTCCTGCAGCCTTGCTTGAGGCTAATGGTGTCAGGGGAGCAGAGCAACGATCCAGGCCTGTGCCACCTCAGGGGTGCTTTTGGAGAGAAGAGCCAGGGCATGCAGTGCCCTGCCTGGAGTGGGGAGGCTCTGGCTGCAGTTCCCACTTGCCAGCATTTCAACCTTTGGCCCTATGCTCAGACAGACAACATGGTGGTGCCCCCAAACTACAAACCCTCCATGTGTGGTGGGAGTCCCAGTATGCCCAACTGGAGCACCCCTTCGGCACAGGAGAAGATCCCTGGTGGGGGATACTCACTGCAAAACTTCTGGAAGTCAGCCTGCAGCTCCTTGTGGGTGCTGAGGAAGACCCGTCCTTTTTCAGTGCCCACCACGAAGGCCCTCTCCTCATGGACAGCGATGCAGGCCACCTCTGCGTTCAGCTTGGAGAGCGCTGAGCACTGCAGGAGGTACCAGGTTAGTGCAGCACAGGACAGGAGAGCATCCCCACTTCCCAACCCTTGCCGTTTCCCAGTGGGATTTTTGTCTTCCCATCAAAAGATTTCCTTATCAAAAGATTCCCCCATCAAAAGCAGTGTTCTAGTTTACGTCAGAATTTCATGTGTTTATGACATACCCTAAAATCTTTGATGACTTTACAGCTGAGCTATGCTTTGCTGTAAAACAAGAACTATTTACACACCATTTCACTTCACTTCTTCCTATCCTAAAAGTAAACTTTTTATAGCATTTTGTTAAAAGAAAACATTTCTTTAAAAAAAAGCAACAAAACCCCCACACCACAACCAACAACAATTTTCCACCAGGTCTAATGAGATAAGGATCACAGGAATCTTATTTCAGCTGCAGAACACTAATATGGTCAAAGTCTGGATTAGCTGAACAATTTTTCTTGTACAGTTATGCAAAACAATAAAGAGATGGAAAAGACTTCCTCTAGTAATCCATTTTATGTAAAGTGCCCTTCCTGCTCTACATAATACACATGTATATGTATTTTTATTAGTATTTTTTGTATTATAATAGTTACTCTCTGCTGGCAGTCTGAGCCGTATTCCCATAGCTACAGCACCAGTGCTAGGAAGATGCTATCCCCAGGTCATGATTTAAAAGGGTAAAAGAGGGGAGATTTCCCAGCAGCCACAGTTAGACAGATCAACAGCTCCATGAAGGGGTTGGAGGATGCTGGAAAGTATGGACCAGCCTCCCTGAGCTACCTTCAGCGCACTGAACACGTGTGCAGTGCACAAGCTTCACTCCTGTGGGCCTAAACCAGCCTCTATACCAGGCCATTTTACCTCCTGCTCCCCAAGCACTGAATCAAATCCCCTAAAATAAATATTTTTAAGAAACCTCCTTTCAAAACCCACTAGCAAACACAAGTATCTTGCTCAAAAAGCCCAACATCCAAAAAATAAACACAATGACTAAGGTATGCGAGATTTAGAGGCAGATCAAATCCAAACCCTAAGAGCACTTGGTGACGTGCTCATGGCCTTGTATTTATTTACCAGGGATGCAGGTAGCTAGGCTTCAGTGGGCACACAGCCTGGCACTGGAGAAGCACTGGGAAAAAGGCTGAATTTCAGGAGCAGTCTGGCTCCCTGGCCCCTGTGTAAGCACCTAATGAAGACTGTGGAATAATGTATATTCATTAAGAAGCCAAACTATGATAACATAGTATGCTGTACGGGATGGCATGTATATAAACCATCAAAGTTGCTTGGGGTATGTCAGCTCCAGGGAACCTGCCCCTTAGTGGGGCAGTGATGTCAAAGAGAAAGAAATTTGTATTAATGAAAAAAACCTCTACCTGCAGAGAGAAGACACATCATAGATAAATGCATTACATGCATTGACTTTAACAAGGGAGGGCTATTTAACATTTCTCATTGCATTACACGTTTGTTACTACATATCTGCTTTCCCTCCTTGATCACATTCACAGTTAAAAATAAGATTAGCTCTGGTCCACGAGACTTAATCCAGACAGTTTTCTTGTTTATGTAAGCACAGCTGACTTAGGCAAGGTTTCCACAGGGAATTCTACGTCAAAAGATATGAAAGTTATTTTCTTTGTTCCCAGAGATAAAAAAGCCATTGTTCTGATGTTGTATAAAAGCTCACGGTAACATTGGTAAAACAGCAAAAAAAAAGCCAACCACCCTACATTCAGTTGATATCAACATAAATATTAATGGGAAAACAATACACATCTGAGATTAACTTTGGCTGACATTCTGATCCTTATGGCTGTCAGGGCAGGAGAGGGTTTTTATTTCCCAGCTCCAGCAGTTCCCTGGGCTTTCCAGTAGCAGAGAGGAACAGGGTGAGCTTACCAGTTCTCCTGTGCCAGCCCTGTGCCCAGCCAGCCCTGCTAAATGGAGGCCAAAGGAGGGAGGGGAACAAGGACACGGATGCCATCAGCCTCTTACCACGGAGTCTAAGGCAGACACTAAGCTGTTGATGATTTCATCTTTCTGGGGAAAAACCATATTCCATTTGTCAGCTCTGGAGGTGGTGAGAGTCGCATCTAAAGGCTTCCCTGCCAGGGCCATATTCACCTGAAAACAGAAAGAAAGGAAGAGCTATGTATCACTGTTACTAACAGAGAACTGGTGCTGAGCATCACTCACTTACCATGGCGTGCCATGGGAGCAATGCTGGCATGGATACACAGCGGAAACTGAGATGTGGAGAGAGGCCAGGGCAGCCTGAACCTCACAATCCCCATGTGTCCTCTGCTAAGGCACATGATTACAGATGCTATTGAGCTGTAATCAAACCCTGGAGCCAATGATGTGTGTCCCAGCAGAGGTCAGGTCACCTCTATCCTTGGGGCTCACCCCCAGGGACATGCCACCACTATGCAGGGTGCACTGGACTGGCTGCATGGTGGCACACCCTGGATGTGCAGACTGAGGCCGTGCAAGGCAGAGGGCACAGTGCCAAAGTGGACACAGAGCACTCCTGATCCTGAACTCTGACAGCAGCTGCAAGCAAGGCATGATGGCTGTGTCCCCGTGAGGACACCATGCCAGCCATCCTTGTGCCTTCCTGAGCAAGAGAACAGCCTGGCACCCAAAAGAGTCGCTGAAACAGGCCAAAACCACAGGGTGCTCTGCTTTCACCCCAAAGGAGAGATGCAGCTCATGGCAAGGGGTTCCCTCACCAAATCATCCCACCCTGCAATTCCTGGTATCAGTGGGAACAAGATCAAGTGGTGCACAAGGACTATACGTCTGAGAAGAAGCTCAGCTCCAGAAGCTCCATCCCTCGTGGCAAAATGGGGAGAAAAAGGGAAAAATGCTGGGACCCAATTATGCGTGTGGCAACAGCCCCAGGTTTCTGCACCCTGGCACACACATCTCACTGCAACCCATGGCAATGCCAATGCTGTAGGGGAAACTAAGGCAAGGTCTCCTCACCCTGCATAAATCACCCTGTTCCCATGCTGGGACACCCATATCCAAGACAGCATCACGCCCAGCAGTCAACATGGCCCTCTCAGCTATCGCCCCTCCATCCAGAGGACAGCGTCACACTGTCCAGATTTAACCCTGCAAATAAAGGACAACAAATTGGCTGAGGAGCCACTAAAACCAGATCCTAAACCATCTGCTCGCAAGTGGATAAAGAGACCAGCGAATCCCTAATGAGGCTGGATGGGCAGAAGCTGGGCAATACAAATGAAGTTGCCTGCACAAAACTCAATCTGCTACTCAGTCAAAATCACAGCTGCCTGGCCTGGCTGAAAACAGGAGTTAAAGGCAAGAGCAAACCCCTCAATTCACCTTCCTGCCCCAGTTTGCACCTGTGCCCAAGCAGAAGGAATTTGAACACAAAGAAAGGCTGCCTCATGCAACTGGGGAAATGGTGGATTTTGGCCTAAAATAACAAGTCCCCCCATGCTGGCATTTCTGTAGGTGCCTGAGTATGCACATGTTATCCGTAGAATGGTTTGTGCTGGAAGGGACCTTAAAGATCATCTTGTTCCAAACTCCTGCAATAGGCAGGGACACCTTGCACTAGACCAACTTGCTCCAAGCCCTGTCCTACCTGGCCTTCCAGGGACTGAGGGACAGGCAGTTTCTCTGGGCAAACTGTTATGAAGGTCTGCAACAAGCTAATGAGAGGGCAGACAAATCCCAATAAAGATTGAATTTCAGAAATTACTCTGGATACTCTGTTCCCTCATGTTGCTGGCCAGTGAAAGCAGCCAAGCAGCACTGGGACTCCACTGGCATCTGTGGATGGCAGAGCCAAAGTTGCAGCCATACTGACAGCCACCCAGGAAAATCCTCTTCCATCCATGTGACGCTTCCTAAAAAAGCTAAAAGGCAACTCTTCTCCCCAAGAATGATCTTGGGGGAAAAACCTGTCCTAACCAGGTGCCAGCTTGGAAAACAAAGCAGGAAACCGAACACATGATCCTGCAGTTGGGCACCTCCAGTTTAACCATCACACGAGACTGCAGCAACACCAGGAAGCACTCCACCTTGTTCCAACCCTGCAGTTTGTGCATGCGTGGATGGGCAGACAGATAGACAAGCAACCATTTGAAATGCAAGCTCCCAAGCAGCTTCCTGAGCACAGCTCTGCAGTAGTAGGGAACTTGATATTCTGCCTTTTTATGGATGCTGTGTTAAGAGGTGCCTCTTTGCAGTTGGCAGGAAACAGTGAGGTGCTGGTGGTGCCAGTGCCAGGTGCCAAGCTGAGCTGGGGAACAGCCATTGCCTTGGTCCTGGGAGCATCCCTCCCTTTTTAAAACTCTCAAGCACTCACTTGGAAAACAGCCTTACTTTGATGCCTGTACATGTTTCTGAGGGTCCTAATTATAATTAAATATGACTGCTCTGACATGGATGTTCTGTTGCCTTCCAGCAGCACTTTGGAGAGCCAAGCCCTGCCTTGGTGGGGCTAGTTGCGGCCCCTTGGAGAGCTCCAGCTGCACCAACCTGTTCAGCCACAGCCTCCCACAGGAAACAGCACTTCCAGGGAAGAGATGCTCCTCCCTCAGCTTCAACAAGCAGTCACAAGATGGATCTGACTCCAGAGGGAGAAGCAATGGGAAAGACAGGGATAACATCAATGGGAAGTGGGGCAGGATCCCTGCATTACCTCCTTATCTTGCAGAAGACCAGGAAAAAGAAAATCCCTTTCACCTGGCTGATCGTTTAATAAGGAAAATAGAGAATTATTCAACAAGAAAAAAAACCATAATAAAAATATGACCCAAGTAATGCAGCAGAGCTTAAAGGGTTGGGGGGAGAACAACATTCCTGTAAAGCTTTTAATCATTTGTGGTCACAAAGAGCAGTGACAGTGGATTTAGACAAGGAGAGAATAAAAGGGAGGGAAGAAAACTTCCCAGCCAGAGCTAGGCTTATTTAAATGAAATTAAGGGCTTGAAGTTGTTTGCCTAATCAAAGGGAAAGTAATCTTTCAAAAAACTAGGCTAAACCATTCTTACAGCAGTTCAAGTGGGAGACATGGAGCAAGTTGGGTAGGACAAGTGCAGAGCATCCTGTTCCTCTTTCCAGAGCTTCACACAACCTGTCCTATTGAAGTCCCTCCCTGGGACAACACCAAGGGGTTGATGTTCCCCCCTGCAAGGACTCTGTTCTGGCCCCAGCCAGATCCCACCTCTGCACACCGAGTCCCATCCCCAGGGGCATGGGGACCATTGTACCACTGTCACAAGACAAAACTAATAATTTGCAAATAGTTTTTACATTTTTCCATTAAAAAAAAATCATTAAATTTTATTAATTATTTCTTCTCCCCAGAGGAATCTTGGGAGGACAGGGTGCTATGCAATAGCCAGCACAGAATGTCATCTCCTGCTTGGCTTTTATGACACCTCCCTTGATAATACTGGGAAAGATTAGAATTTGGCCCCAGGGGAGTTTCACTCACGAATCTCTGAGCTGCAGCAAAGTGAAAACCAGGCACATGGGGAGGCTCATGAACCCCTGTGGAAAGGGCTGTGGGCCACCCCAACCCTGCACCCACAGTAAGGATGCCCCCTTACCAGTCCACCAATTACTGCTGTGGGGCAGCATGTCCCCAAAATAAACATCCCCCAGCCTTGTGCCCCACGTCACGATTTCCAAGCTCTACAGAGCAAACAAAACAGTAAAAAAAACCCCAGCAACAAGTCAATGACAACTCTATCAAGGAAATCTCCAAGCAGAAAACTGTTATTATACCCCTCAAATTATAAATAGGTCCCATTAGGAGAAATAGAAGGGGGGTTCATGTGATCCAGCAACTTGCACACTATGCGCAAGCCCTTGCAAAGACTGAACTTGCAGGATGCTCCTGGTGTTGACTTAAGCACAAAAGAGTTTTCATCCCTCTTCTTCCTCCTCCTCCTCTTCAAGTCTTACAGTGATTTCAGAAGCAACAGCATCTTATTTATTAACCCAAGCTGGTGTTTTGACACTGCCATGGTCCTTGAAGCAGAACCTCCACTGCCATCTTCCCCACAGCCCTCACCTCACCATGAGTGAAAGCCTTATTTAGTGTGAGCCCCCAAAATCTCATTCCTCAAAGGAAGCTGGACGCCTGTCCAGGACTCGCAAAACTGGGCTGAATTTCTTGCTGGCTCTCCCCATGTCTTTCACTCCTCTGAGCCACAGTTGCCAGCAAGAAAAAGGCAAGGCAATGACCTCTTTTTTGGGTATTACCCGGGGCCAAACCCAGTGCAGAGTGAGATGCTGTGAGCTGGGAACAGCCAAATGCCCAGGAGGACATTCTGCACCTGCTGCTTGCTACACTGACTTCTACCAATATTGGGATTTTTTGCTAACAATACTCAAAACAATCATGGAATGGTTTTGTTTTGAAGGGACCTTAAAGCCCATCTCATTTCAAAGCCCTGTCATGGACAGAGACACTTTCTGCTAGACCAGGTTGTCCAGTCTTGCCTAGAACACTTCCAGGGATGGGGCATATTGGGTTTAAACTAATTGATTTTTTCCTGCAGGTCTACTACATCTTAAAAGTATAACTCTGTCCATTCCCATCATGTGAAGCATCTCCTGTACAGAGGACCCAGGAAGGACACCAGACCTCAAAACCACATCAGGGCAAAACATCTTCAGGCTGGTGCCCCGACCCAATTGGTGGCTGCGACGGCTGCAAGCTCCAGCTCAGCTCTTAAACCAGTGACAGCACCCAAGGGCAACGAACTGGAGAGCACTGGCTTAGACTCAGCACCCAGCAAGGGAGAAGCGAAAAGCTGAAGAGCAGCACAGAGAGTCTGAAAGAGAAGCTGCCACTGCTGCCTGCTTGCCCTACAGAGATTGCAGCATCACCATGGAAATGGCCCTGCACCTGCTAACCCCAAACATTTCAAAACCCTCCACTGGGATGGAGAGGCTCCCAGTTCAGGGAGCTAAACAGGAATTAAAATTAGTGAGAGCTTTGACTATTCAGTACATTGTGGGTTAAAAAAGAAGTTAAAAAGAGAAGGGGAAAAAATGACCACCACACTGGTCCTGCACACATCTCCATATAAGAGTGGCTGGAATTTATCTGCTTATTCATTTATCCAGGAAAATTCTGCCTGTTGTTTCACTGGTGCTGATGAGATGGGCAGAAAACCCAAATGAGCCAGCCCCAGTTCCATCAAAATAATAAAAAGAAAAAAAAATATCAATATCTACAGAATATATCTCAGGTAGGTTCTTGAGGTGGATTACAGGCCCTTTACCCTCCTGGGTAGGGGAGTGACAGCCTAGGGGTATATTAGTGGGAAATTTTTGAAGGTGGTACTTGGGTTTTTTGGCCACCCAAAAGGTTTGATGAGCCCCCGGATGTCCAATACCACACACAGTCATCTCCATTCCTCCAGGACCAACGGAGGAGAGGACCAGCATCTCCAGCCCATCTACTGGGAGGACACCTCCAACCCTGAACGTAATGAGATGCCAGTGATTTTTTGTAATTTTCTTGTAGTCCAGGAGGGCGTATCTGAAGGGATTTTTACAACTTAGACCAGCTTCGGAAGACATTTATGGAATTAGCTTTAAAATGAACCAGGAGTCATCCTGATTGGAGCCAGAGGGACAAATAATATTCTACGCCAGTGCCGGGACTCCAGTGAGGAACTCATCCCTGCGTCCCATTCAGGCACATCACTTTGGGACAGGATCCACACTCGGTGTTATCTCACTGATAAGGAAGGGGCAGCGTCTGTCCCACTCCACCCCAGGGATTTTGGAGGTCTCTTTTTTGCAGGCACCTGTGAGCAGCCAGGTGCGCAGCAAGATAGAGCCCTGGAAACCATATTAGCCACAACAGGGCAAAAGCCAGGGTAGGGACCACGCTTGAATTTCCACTGACATTTTCTAAGTGCTTAAGGAAACACCAGTGTCAGCAGAGCCACTGGATGTGACCAAAACTGTCTTGCGTGCAGGAGCACTGTAGCACAGCCCCACACTTGCCAAAGAGCTGGCCCTGGGGCTTCTGCCACAGCAGCAGAGATTTCTGCTCTGCATGGGTGGGTTAAAGCAAGTTGCTCTACCTCGAGCCAGGCAACTCATGCCCATGCCGAGGTGATTTACTTCATCCTTAATGATGCCTGGTTAGCAGGTGGTTTGTGAGTTGCAGAGCTGCACTGTCAGCACCGATGCCAGTGGTACTGCAGATTAACTGCGGTCCAGGGAACTCACCAAATGCCCAGAAATACCCTCAAATGTCTAAATACCCCCAAAATCCCCCAAATTCCTAATCTGTGCCCTATGTGTGGGTACCCCTGCAGCACACTCCTTCCAGGACAAGTGGGGAGATGTGGGTTTTGGGGGACCCCATGTGCTGTGCTGCTGATGAGAAAGCACCTGCTGAGGACACATCTGTATCCCCCAAATGTGGGTGTTGGTGCATCTCCAACTCCAAATCTTGCTGAAAGGAGCAGAGCTGGGGTGCAAACAGCCTCCAGTGTAGACTGGGGCACCTGACTGCTTGTGCCCACCTGCCTACTGTGCCGGTATGTCTTATCTCACTGCCTCTGCCAGCCTTCCCAAATCCTGTATCTCCCCCTTCCTGCTCCTTTAAACCAGATAATACAGAGCAGAACAATCTCCCATTACCAAACACCTCCTTCCCTGTTTTATTTCACTCAAAAAAAGCCAAGGCACCTGCTGGAAAACATCCTCGATACATACCAGCACCACAACATTCAACAGCATCACTGCCTCGACTCTGCATTCCTGGATAATCTGACACCTGCCATGGTTTAGTCCACTTACAAAAGAAGCAAAGAGCAAACTGGGGGCTCCTATGGGGAAAAGTGTCTGCCACAGGAATTTCAATTTGCCTCCCCAACTAAGCATTGCATTCTTCTGCCACCTTGATTTCCTCAAGCCCAGCCTAGGTGCACACCTTAATATAATATGGTAAAATTATAGTAGGCTTGTGTATAGTGCAGAGAGACAGAAGAGGATCAAGTGCCCTTCAGAAGCTGTATCTCATCTTCCCCAGGATAAACATTTCCATGGCATGGTAGCTGCTGGGGGATCACTCTGCCTGTGGAGCTCCAGCAGCATGACTTTCAGTTCCAGACAAGTTTCCATGCCACAATTTCACAGCAGGCAGGCACAGAAGCTTTCACTTCCAGTAACTGCCTCTTAATTTATTAAAAGAAATTTAAAAGAAGAAAAAGGGGGAGGTGGAAAGTAAGTGTTAATCAGATCATTCCCACCATAGCAGGGAGGATGCTGCAAGCACCATGCATGGAAACCTGGATCCTGCTCTGGCAGCCCCCCATAGTGGTTGGAGTCAGTGAGGCCGAGATGAGCTTCATGGTGGCCAGTGGGTGAGCAGAAACACCCGACCACAGGGATCAGGGTGTCTACATGGCTCCTCGGGCTGAGCCTCCTTCTCTAGGGGGATGCCCAGCCCCAAAACTCAGCCTGCATTGGGGAGCTCAGCACCCCTTACCATACAGCCTGGACAAAACACACTGCTTGTTAATTCCTAGAAGGAGATGCAGGAGCCAGGGTGCAGATCTGGCACCTCACATACCAGGGCTCAGGTTGCACTTCCCAGAAGCAAGTGGCCAGGGGAAGCCAAAATTAGCATGCTGCTAATTCTACCTCTTGATACATCCCACTGGTCTAGGGGAAGGTGTCCGTGCCTATGCCAGAGGGGTTGGAACTAAATGATCTTTAAGGTCCCTTTTAAACCACACCATTCCATGATTCCATGATCCCTGGCCCCTGCACTGCCACGACTGCTGGTTATTGCAGGAAGATACTGTCAACCCCTTGTTTAGAAAAAAAATGAGCTGAAATGAACCCAGAAGCCACAGGTCAACCCACAAGGAAGGTCTTGGAGTTGCACCAATCTGGGTTCCCAGCCCTGTACCCCCTTGCATCCTTCCATCAACACCTGAGTCCCACTCTGCACCCCCAGCTGGGTGCTGGGGCCGGGGGAAGGCAGGCAGACCCCGGTTCCCAGCCCCCAGTTCAGTAGTGCATACATGCTAGGGTTATTTAAAGCCCAGTTTAACAGCATTCAGCTACTGATTGCGTGATCAGGATAAAAAATCGCAATCCTAATTCCTGGCTCCCTCCACCCCCCAGTGCCTATGGCAACTGGTATCCATCTCCTTGGAAACTAATCTCGTGGTATTTGAACAATGTACCAAGGGCCTTTAATCTCCCAAACACAGTAAATCTTTATTCTAGCCTGCTCTCCTCCTACCCCAAGAGCCAATATAAAAAGCTTGTTGTTTTCTGTGAAGTCACCAAGAGCTCAACTTGAATTTTATATTACACAGACACATGCTTTTTTTTCCATTTCTTTCCTCCCTAATTAAGGAAAAATCCCATATGCACGATGTCACAGGTGTTGCAGCCTTGGCCCCACATCCTGGTATGGGATTTGCTTTCTCCAGTGCTCGATCCCCTAACCTGGCTGTCGCCTTGATTGGCATGTCCACTTTGTCCATCTAGCAGGACACTGCTCCAGATAATAACAATAATAACAATAACATTAACCATCATAATCTGAATTACGTAGCAAAGAAGTACCCAAACTGCAAACATACAAAGACAGAGAGCCCAAGCTGGGGGCAGTGAGTTCACAAAGCCTTAGCAGAGGATTGGTCCACCCCAATAACCCAGATGCTGTTGGGCACCTCATCTTTCTCCTCAACACTCAATCCCAACACTTTTTTCTTTTGCAAAGCTGCTGCTGACAGCACTAGCCCCTCCCCAGCTCCCACACAGGGTTAGGGCAGCCCCATACCCTCCTCACCAACCCCATCTCACAGCCGCTACCTGCCCGTCACCAGCTTTCTGCTCTGCACAGGCAACTAGGTCAGTGTAAGGTGGTCCCTGACAGAGAGCCAACACCTATCTCATTAATTTTATCTCTAATATTTCTCTCTTGTTACTGGTGTCTCAGTACTGAGTATTCTTCATGCTACAGGACACTCTATTTGCTAATCCTAGGCCTGGCTCTTTGCTCTACATAAATAACTCAATATAAAAATAAAATGGCTTTTTAAGGGGATATAAGGAGGCTCAGAGACAGAAGCATCCCTTCTCCCTTTCTTTATTTTATGGGATGAGTGAAAAAGGTGAGAGCATGTCCTGGGTCACCCTGACCCAACAGTGGGAGCATATGTGTGGAGAGCCAGGGCAAGCTGCTCCTTGTCACCCTTGCCCTTGATGTTTGCCCAGAACTTGGCATGCCACATGGGCAGGTGACTCACACTGGCAATAGAGGAGTCTTGGGTGAAGCTGAGCATGCACGCCCCTGCCCTGGTGTGACCCATCAAGGAAGGCAGTGCCACTGGGGAGGGGCAGCCAGCCAGGATTCCTATTTCCTCCCCAGGCAGTCTCTGACTTTGCCACCAACCTCAAAACCTGCTGTTTCCCATGCAAACCCCACCATTCCCATGTAACTATCAAGGCTTGGGATCACCACCACTGCCAGACACAGATGCAGATACCACAGCCCTCACTCACCCCAGGGAGGGACATCACCATCCATGGTGAGGCAACACAGCAGGAGGCTCTGGGGATAGCCATGGTGGCTTTGGCTTTCCCAGGCTGCTGGGCATCCTGACTGGTGCTGCAACTCCAGGTCCTGCTGTGCTGTTCCTTCATCCTGGAAGCAGCAGCTTTGTGGCTCAGGGGTCCCCAAGGGTCCCCAGTGGCTGATAGAGCCATGTCACCTCCAGCCAAGGCATTCCCAATGGTGTCACCTCCCCACAGCTACTGTAGGGAGACTCTCCAGTGTCTTAACACAGCTTGGGTGCACACCACAAGATTCACATACACACACACATTCACAGGGGCTAAGATTTTTTTAACACTGAGCCCCGAGCACTATAAGCCTTGCTTGGTGCTCTGGCAGCAGCCAGCCAGGGACAGGGACAAGCAGACAGACAGCTGGATCAGACCCACGCCCAGGGACAGTGATCACACACCTGCTGGTCCCAACCTGCCGATTTCCCAGCGATGCCCCTTCCCCTCGGGGCTGTAGGGAGCTGCCCACACACCTCAGTGCCTTCACCGGGGTAGGGCAGCACAGCATCCTGGGGCATTCGCTGTGGTTCGCTTCCAGAGGGATTTGGGCTGCAGAAGGGCGGGGAGTTTTCAGCCTAGGGCAGAGGCAGTGGGAGCAGCTCTGATCATGGCAATTGCAGCCATGACTCAAAGGCTGCCTGGGTGGGTGTTGGGGCTGGCCCCAGGGAGCCCTGCAAGGAGAGCTCTGAGCTGGCCAGGATGCAGCCTAAAAACACAGCCAGGCCCTCTCCCACATGCTTCTGCTTGGAGTCACCTCAGGACAAGGTGACCTGGCTGCTGACACCTCCTCCCTCCTGGGACTCATCGGCACTCATGCTCCAACATGGCAGCTTGGGACAGCATTTCCCTTCCCTGACACCTCAACCTACCCCAGAGCATGTGAGCCCCTTCTTTCCCAGGGGAAAACTGGCCCAGATCAGCCCTGGTCCCTATAACCCCAGGGGACACCAGCCCCTTCCCCAGCTTTGCCAGTGGGTCCGCTCAGCTGCCTGAACCTGCAGCCGCACAGCCCTGCCCTTGTCCCACTCACATCATTTCAGGGATGATTAGCCAGGGATATGATTGGCAGAGTGTTCCCCAACACCAGCAAGAATGGGCCTCCAAGGACGCCAATCCACCACAGTGCTGGTACTGCCACCACGACATGGCACATGGGGCCAGCAGAGCCCGTGGTCTCAAAGAAACACATGTTCCCTCCTGCTAAATTCCAGCTTAATTCTCATTTCCATTGTGTTATGAAACACATTATGTATTGAAACTAAGTCAACAGTTGTTTGCATTTATGTGTAAACACAGAGAATATTGAGAGCGGAGCCAGCATTTTATTTGCATCTGAAATGCTGCCTGCACTGCCCTCTTTCCCTGGCTCTTCTCCATCCCTGCAGCTAAAGACACAAGGATGCAGAAGACAGTGAAAGCCAAGACCAGAGCAGCCCAAAAAGCAAAAACTCCCTTGTTTTTTCCTCTTTCTTTTTAAAATTGTTGTGCAGCAGGAGAAGAAACATCCCTTTAAACCCCCATACTGCACCAACATGCACACCCCTTCATCTCAGGACCAAGTCGAAACTGCTTCAAATTCCCAATGACATGCATATCTTACTGAAACTGCTTTGCATAGCACATAAATATTTATTTGCATTTAATCCTGCAAAGCAAACCTGCCTTGTGGCACATTTCCCTTAATCGGCAGCTCTGGCATCTGACAAAGCATTGAGAGAAGTGGCATCCCAAATTCAGAGCCTGCTTTAGGTGCAAGGAAAAGGAAAAACACCCAAGGCCCAGTACCCACCATCTCTTGGGATGCCCAGGTCAGGACTGGGGTGCCACAGAAGCTGTAAGGCACTTTGGTTCCTTGTCATGGGGAAAGCAAGAGCCTGGCTCAGGCACCCCATAAATAACAGAAAATAAATACATGTGCATCATGGTTTGCATGCGAGAGATGGATTGATGCTGATTTAGTTCTGGGCTGGTGACATTTTCAAGGGAGATAATACCAGGGGTGGGGTCTAGCCCTTCAAAAAAAGAGATTTTGGGGACTGAAAAAAGGGAGAGCACTATGTCATAGGGAAAGCAGAGGGCACATGGCTTATTTTTTGAGCTCACAGCTTATATTTTGCACACGGGCTTGCTGGGTTGAAAAATGTGGTCATCCATGAGATGGGCAACAAGGGGCTGCACCACCAGGGATCAGCCTCAGCCTCTCCATCACCCCAGTTCAGGACATTGCCAAGCACAGACCCATACCCCAAGCCCTGTGGAGACCCACACAACCTTATATGCCAGGTAACTTGTAAATACTGATAAAAAAATGAGAATTTTCAAACGTAAGTCACCCCAGTACCAAAGTGCTCTAATTACCTATCATTTCAGCCAGCAGGAGAGGAAGCAACACACTCGCCTGCATCCATCCCTGCTCCGCAGTGATCGCAGTATTCCCACAGGGACCCACAGAGTCTGGGATGTAGGCAAGGGGAGCCGAAGGGAAGCTCTGCCCAGGGAGCCGGCAAGTGCTTAGCAAGACTCTTTGCTCCACATGCAGCCAGAGCATGTGAACACAGAGCTACTTTATAGTGGGCAGGTAAATATTTACATAGGGTTTATTTTGCCTGCTCTGCCACTGTGCCTCATACTCTGTGAACCTGTTTATAGAGATGGAGCCCCAATATCTCATTCAAATTAAAATGCTGCTTTTCCTCAAGATGGCAGAAAGCACATTAACCTCTGCCCAAGGCCAGTGAATTGGGACTGGGAGGAGAAACCACCCCAGCCATCCTACAAGAGGCTTTCCCTAGGAGCAAGTGTGATGTTGCATCTCTCCAGCATCTTCAGGGAGCCATTCTCATAGCCCAAAACCACGACCTCCTCGTATCAGCACCTGCAAGGAAGGGTATTGCTCCATTCCCATGAACACCTCTCCCAGCCCCCACGTCCATCACCTCACTGTCAAGGACATGAAGCACCCTGAGGTGGCAGTCTGGCTCTCCACAGCATCCTTCAAGTTGTTTCAAATACCAAGGGCAATACAGAGACTCGAGCAAAAAGCAAAATCAATACCAGGAAGGAATGTTCTGGGCTTAAATGCCTGTCATAGTATCCCTGGGAAAAGCGGGTTAGTGAGGTGGGGAGGACAGAAAACCACTTGGCACCACCCACAGCACACAGAGTTAAGAGGAAGAGTGTGTTTGTTTCAACTTTTTCCATTAAGCATCATGATGGCTTTGAGGCAGGGAGCACAGAGTGGGGGTGGAGGCTCAGCTCAGCACTCCCCAAGCCTGATCCAATCACAAAGTGTTGTGGGGAAGAGGAAAAAGAGAGAGATCCCAGCACCAAGTCCTAGGTCCCACACACGCAATGCTGGTGTGCACCAGCTGCTGCCATTTTGGTCTGGAGGCATGTGGAGCCACAGGCACCTGGGGCAGCCAGCCATCATTACCCAGCACCAGGAGGAGAGCAGCTCTCCCACTTCTCTCCTTGTTTGCAGTCCCAACAGAAGACATTTCCTTTCTGCTCTTCTGGTCTTGTACCTCCAAAGGGCCAGCTCCAGCTGCTGACAGGCATCAGCTTCCCTGCCCATTGGGACAATGCCACAGCTCAGCCCACCTGCCAGTTCAGGCACAGATGAGACCTCCATAACATGGGAAAGCCATATCCTGAAGCATCCTTAGCAGGAGCTCCCCACGGCAGACAACTCCACATTATTAGAATTTTCAAGTTTAAAGTAATAAAGGATGCATAAGTGCTCCAGTCTAGTGATGGCAACCCAGCACCAGCCCAGCAGTCCTTTCCAGGAGTGTGCTGCCAGGGATGGGCACAGGCACCCTCGCCTGCATGGGAGACACACACTCTGCGCTGTCCATCCATCGGCATCACCATGTCAGGTCCACAGAGCACCCAAAGGTCAGAAAGTGGTGAAATATGCATCTCATTTACAGAAAAAAATCCCAATAAATTAACTAAAAGGCAAAAAAAATATTTGGGATCCTATGCTGCTAGGGCAGAGAAAAATAAATCAGAGGGAAGAAGTTTACTGGGGAGGAGCTGATGTTCAGAGAATACTGAGATGAGGGGCAGAGAAGAGCCAAGCCTTGCCCTCATCCGATGCAAAAGTAGTGGAAACTTTTGCATTGCTGCAGCAGCACAGGAGCCAGCTTTCATCATGGGCAGCCGCACACAGGCATTGACAGGGCTGGATTTCTGCAGGTGTAATTTCCACGGAGATAATCTTGTTTTTCAACAAGCGGTAGCATCGTAAAAAACTTACAACAGCAAATGTGGGAAACAAAGAGGTTTTCAAGAGAGCATATAAACCTCAGAGGGGTGGCATGGGGAAAGCCAGCAGGTGGCTCTCAGAAGACAATGCTGGTGAGATGTGGTGCTGATCTTGTGCTTTCCCACCCTCCAAAGGAACATACCTTTGAGCAGGTAGGGGGAAAAATTGGTCCAGCTAAACAATAAATATTTGAGGGACTCAGGAGGGAGGTGGAATTGGATGCTACTTGCTCCTCCCTGCAGTGGGATGCAGCAAGGAGCCATGAGAAGGGCACAGGTGGATGCTGAATCCATCCCAGAGCCAGGTATTGACTTTGAGAGCTCACATGGGAAGGGAGGAGGCCAAACTGCAACAGGTTGATCAGCTCATGGCACAGGTCACTTACGTGTCTTTTTTCTCCCTTCTCTTTTAAAATAAAATAAATAATACATCCTGACACTGATTCTAACAGGTTTAATAAATGTCTAATGCCCTCTTAAAGGTCACTGCTCACTCAATTCTGCCCGTGGATCTGTACTAAGAGGACTGGGGCACTCGGCTTGAGTTGTACTGTTTCATAGGGGTCCTGATGCCCAGCATGCTCCTCTCCCTACCCAGCATCTCCCAAGGAGCTGTGGGGCAGAGGTGGTAGGGGACTGGCAAGTGCAGTGAAACCCAGCTAACCCTCCACCTTTGATGGGAACAGGCTGCCCAGAGAAGCTGTGGCTGCTCCATCGCTGGAGGTGTTCAAGGCCAAGTTGGAAGGAACTTGAAGCAACCTGGTCTAGTGAAAGGTGTCCCTGCCCATGGCAGGATGTTGGAATGAGATGATCTTTAAGGTTCCTTCCAACCCAAACCATTCACGGTTCCAGGATTCAAGCTCCTGGATAAGCTTTGTCTGGGGGCATAGAAGTGCATGCATTTTGAGGAGCAAAAATACCAAGCTCTAGCTCAGGGTAAAACGCTGTAATACCAATTAAGGGATTTCTAGGCATTTTGCCCCAGATGAAATTAAATGAAATTAAAGCCCAGCAATGTCCCTAAAGGGTGTGGAGCAATTTATTTCCAGGGATCCTCCTCTAATGAAGCTAATTTATAACCTTGTCAGAAGGTGCAAGCAGGCTTGGGGCATCGGTGTGTCTCCCTTCCCCCCTCCTGCCTTTCCCAGGATGAAAACCTCCAACCAAAATTCCAACCAGAATGTTTACTTAAGACCCAAACCCCAAAGGCACTTTAAACAAGCAAAGTTCCTCACATATTTTGCCAACGAAGCGAAATCCTTCTTGCTGGCAATTACAGAAGTGCTTTCAGTGCCTGGGGAGGTGCAGAAGTCCCTGCTGCCACCACTGCTCAGGTGGGAGCAAGGATGATACTGTGACACTCAGGCACCTGGTGGCATCTTGGTGTGTCCTCGCAGACCAGAGCATTCCCCTACATCTGGGTCTCCACAGCTCAGCAACTTGGTCACCCAGTTTGTGGGAAACTTATCAATGACTTTACCACCACTCCAACAGCCCCACTATGCTTCAGTGGCAATTGGTCCTCACCAGTTGGAAGGGTTCAACAGCTCATGCCCCGGCTGATTAAAAGGGGAGAAGCCATAAAAAAACAGCCTTTTCTGCATCTATACCAACCAATCATTTTATTCCTGGGACCAGCAGATGCCAGCAGAAGTAGCAGGGGAGAAGTGGCACAGCAGGCAGCTCCCACTGCTCACTGCAGCAGCACTTCAGCAAATGATGGCTCACAACAACATTGTATTTACCTAACGAGATCGCTGTATTGTAGCCCTCCAACAATAAAGCTAAAGCAACTAAAAGCAGTGGCTAACTCCTGGGCTTTGACAACCCTGGTGCCAAAAATACATGTATGTATTTTAAATCTATATAAATCACAATTTTAGAGGTCATGGTAATACATTGATATTTTTTCCCCTCATACTAAAACAGATGTGACTCACATGCAAGCACAAAGATGTAGGATTCAATGCTTCAAATCCTTTTAAGTGCCAGGGTGCAGAGCTGCAGTAGCAATCTGCGTGATGCCACAGGCACAGAGCTCAGCCCCCAATCTGCCCAGCCCACTCAGGACACCAGAGACAGCATTTCTCATGGCAAGGACTATCATTCCCTGTCTGCAGAGCAAACAGGGTCCTAGTCTTCCAAATACTAATGCAATACAAATAATAAAGATAATTCCCATATATTTAATCATTATCAGAGCTCTGGGAAGAAATGATATTCAGGCGCCTACTAATTAGGGAGACATAATCTTGCCTTTCCTCCAGGTTTTTCCATCCCTGTGTCCTACCCTGCAGTGAAACAAGCAGGAAACCAGCCCAGTGGGGAGGAGCATGGCTTTGGTAAAAGTCTCAAACAGATCCCAAAGCCTGACCACAGAGGGCACTGCCCTATCCTACTGGTGCCAGGGTAGACAGGCCAAAATACCCATCCTGCTGGGCTTGGTATCCATCCTGCCATGACTGCAACCCATTCTTTAGGATCACTCTTGTGAAGGTCTAGGAGGCAGCATTTTCCGGGAGAATCCTACCCTTGCCACCCATGTCCTTCTAGGGTCTCTGCCCTGCAACAGGGTATGGACCAGGAGCTCGTCTCAAGCTTCATCCAAAACCTTTTAGCATCCCACTGTTCTCCCTGACAGCAGCACTGCTCCCAGGTTCCCTCATCAACGTGACGTGCCATGCATACTCCCTGGCACTGAGCCCTTATGAAGAGGCCAGGGTTAATTACTGGCACAAGGACTGCTGCTAATTAGATGCAGGGCTGGGTTTGTCCCTTTCACCCATGTGTGTCATGTC
Source organism: Pithys albifrons albifrons (assembly GCF_047495875.1). Taxonomy (NCBI): domain Eukaryota; kingdom Metazoa; phylum Chordata; class Aves; order Passeriformes; family Thamnophilidae; genus Pithys; species Pithys albifrons. Next base: position 11,783,802 of record NC_092478.1, read on the forward strand.
AGTGTGGGGGGCTCTGTCCACCTCCAGGTAGCCACCTCCATCCTGGCACAATGGCCAGAGCTGTCCCCACTGTTCAGGGCCAACTCTTTGGTGCCACCAGGCTGAAGCCCATCAGCAGATGAGCAACCTGGCAGCCAGTGCTCCAAGGCAAGGTCACCTCTTGCCGGCACTAAGGAGTGGGAGGCTTCCCATGCAGGAAACACATCCACACAGATGCAGCTGGAGCTAAAGGTGGGATGTGAGCTCTGCTGAAACCTGGGCACAGAGGCACATTCATTCCTTTAAAGGTGGGTGCAACATCTTCCTCCGCAGCAACCAGATAAAACCACGAAGATTTTCCTCACCCACTGCAAAGGTTTCCATTCCCACTGTCACCTTGCTCTGGAAGACTCCTACTTCATGAAGTTTCCCCTAAGCAAGACCAACTACCTCTATGTTCTTCCAATCTGTTGGAAAATGAAGGAGAAGGAATTCAAGGGCTCCTCTGTGGCCACACCACTGGCACAATGTATGGCTGGGATCCCATGCATCTATCCCACCTTGTCCAGGGATTTGAAGTGGGATGGAAAAACCTGCTGCTGGTTATCAGGGCCCAGGCACCCTGCGTTTCTCTTGGAAGAGTGTAAATCCCTCCAATCTCTGTCCACCCATTGTGGTGGGAGGTTCCTCCTCTAGGGTACATCCAAGCTAAGTGGGACACACGATCCTGCCAGTGACCAGCATCTACACACATTACCCAAAAAGTTCAAGAAATGCTCCAAAAGTTAAAAACAGTTACAAAGCATTCTGCCCACCATTTTTCCCCCTCAGCCGTCTCCAGAGGGATCTGCACCCGAAAGCACCCTCTGAGCTCCCAGGTTTTAGTCTGCCTATGGGGCTGGGGGAGGAGATCAACAGCACATCTGTGGTACACTCCAGAAGTCTTTGCACTTGTCTGATCACACCCACTTGGATGGCTCAGAGGCACTTCCAGACCCTGGCATACCCCACAGAGAAAGTCCCCCATGGGCAGGGGACTTCTGGCCTGTCCCTTTCAATCTCCTGGGGCAGAGGTCCCAGGCATGCAGGTAGGCATGTTTCCAGGACCCATCCTGGGTCCACACTGACCTCCCCACTGGAATTTCCTCTGTTTGATGTTACAGATTTAAAGAAAATGCAGATGGACATCTCACCCCTCATGTGAGAGGTGCAGATTGGTTCTGAGGAGGGACACGCTGACAAAAGGTGATGTCAACCACACAGCCACGAAGCAGCAGAGTGATGCTGCTCACCAGTTCCTTGCTCATTCCTCTGAGGTTAATTATCTTCTTAAACCAGACAGACCTGCACACAGCAGAGACAAGGCAACATGAAACCAGAAAACTTCAACCGAAGCCATTTGCGTGCAGGAATGTAAATGCTGCCCAGCACAGCCTGTTTCCAATAAGAGGATTCATGTACCTAGTGCTTTCCTCCACAGCATTCCACCTTGAGGGATGCTTACCCCTGCTCCCACAGTGAGGAGAGCCTTGCTGTGTCACAGGCAATTCCCTCAGAAATGACCCATTGGCGTTTGTAAGGTGCCATTTGGCAGCAACCCCAGGATGGGACACAGTGAGTTCCCACACCAGCCAATGCCCTAGCTGCTTTGGGGGGATCTCTCTGGCAGCAAACCCCCAGCCCAGCCCACTGCTCCACCACTATGGGGGCACCATACAGCAGGGCCAAGCACCCATCCCAACTCACTTCACATTTTTCTCTCTGGCTTACAACAAATTCAACCAATGGGGCCGCACTGATAAACAACACATCAAAACAGTGAGCCAGAAAACCCCAAACTCCCAATCCCTAGGGGCCACCATGCAGTCCCAAGCTCTTGACTTCGTTTTAAAGACAATGCTTCAAGAGATGTAAATAGAACACAGGCCAGGCTGCCATAGGGCAGAGCAAGGTCCTGGGAAGCTTCGCTCCAGTCTGCAAAGAGCTGCCACCTCCCTGGCAAATCTCCATCTGGGGCTACTCTCTGCCCCCAGCCCTACTGCTCTGGCCACAATCCACATGGACACTGGAGGCCCTTTTCTATAGCTTCCAGCTGTGCTCTTTCCAATAAATGAACCAATAAATACATATTTAGCTCCTGGACAGCTACCTCCATCTCAGAAGGGGCACCCAGTAGTAGGTCATCTTTTCCTCTCTTCCTCTTTGTCTGCAAGGAGAAGGCTTCTGGTGGTGGCAAACCCAGCCCAGGTGCCTTCAGCATCTGCCTCTACTTCTCCCAAAGCCCTGAAGATTTGTCATTGCATCAAGGTGTAACACAGGCAGATTTAGTTGGAGTGCCAGAAGTAAAGCAAGAACACCAACACAGCCCCTCACCCACTCATCATCCCCTTCCTCAAACCGTCATCCACCACCAAGCCCAGTCATCCTTGAGCAGCAGGAGCCATCCACATTTTTTTTCTATGATGAACCACCACCATGTCACCCACCACAGGCATCTGCAAATGAATGATGGCAGCACACAGAATAACTGCACCTCTCAGCTGATGGGCTGGGCAGGGCAAGGCAAGGCGCTGCTGTCCAAGCTGGGGATAGCTGGCACTGAGCCCTGCACCCACCCCAAGGGTTAGTCCTGCAGCTGGCCAGAGTCCCTCTGCATTCCTCCAGCCTGGCTGCTGGGGTGCAGCCATTGAAATTCCCAAAGGAAGTACAGGGACTTGATAATTGCCAAAAAAAATCTGAGCTATTTCCTGTGGGAGCAGCAGATGGGAATCCCCCACTAACTTCAGCAGTGAGAGGTCACGTGTTTTGACCTGGGAGTCTGGGTTTTTCTCTTTCCTCAAAGCAGAGCATCACTTTAGTCATATGTGATGCACATCATGGGGCACAGCCAGACCTGTGCCCTCTGCACTGGCCACAAAGTTCACCTTCCTGGTTACCTCCTGCCACGCGCAAGGATGTGCCAGGCTCCTGTGACAGTACCAACCTGCCTGGAAGGGCACCATGTCTCTCAGCCAGGCTGGTAGATCCAGGCTGCTAAGCATGTCCCCGAGCAGGTTCCTGCTTTCCTGTCCTGGCTTCTTATTAGCAACCCTGAATGAGCAGTGACCAGTGGTGGCACCAGCAGCTCCTGCAGAGATGGGACAGCCCTCTCAGGAGGGACAGTGGAAGCAGGCAGCGATGGCCACCAGAGCATATTTCTGGCGTCACTCCTCCACTTCAGCAAGCACCCTGGGATGGCAGCTAACTGGCCCTTTCTTCTGCCTGCACAGTGGCAACACATCCCAGGCAGGGTTCACCCCAAGAACTTGGCCTTGAGAGGTGACACCAGCTCAGAGAGCCATGGTGCATGGGAAAACCAGCAGCACAGTCCCAAAGCAGGACACCCCATCCCTTGGTGGTCACTGGGACTCTGTCACTGCAGGGCTGAAGAGAGAGGAGCAGAGGATCTGCAGGTGCTCACAGAGCCACACTGCCCCGATACAGCAACCCTGACATTAAACTGGATGCTGACATTGCTCTGGTGGATGCACGTGCTTGCTGTGCCAGGGCTTGCTACTCCACCTGCAGCGGCTGCAGCAGAGGCACTGGGACATGGCCTTTAGCACCCCAACCTCTAAGGTGCTGGCAGGATCAGGTCTCACCCTGATGGTCCCCATAAAGCTTTCTCATTTCAGAGCAAGTGCTGCAACAGTTTTCACATAAGGGGATTCCATGGGTTCAGAGGGGCAACAACTGACTTAGCGGGTCTGGCCGCACTCTTGGAGACAGGAGACAGGGGATCCTGTGGAATTAAAGGTGCTCACAATCCACAGGATTATTCCCCAGCTACAGCACTTCCAGCAGCCCCTTCAGCAGGAGCAGTGCAGAGAGCAGACACCCTTAAGCCAAGGGTTCCCGTCACACAAGGCTCCACGCTGATGCCCTCAGGCAGTTCCGATGTGTGGAACTTACACACTGGCAATGGATGTAGTAGTAGGCTGGGTGACCCACCCAAAAATGCCCATAGGACCTAGCCCTATGGCTCTGCTGCGGTGGCATTGTCACCTTCTGAAATACTCTTGCCTGGCTGTGCCTGGCACCCACTGCAAACGGCCAGGATTACCCGCACAGAGCCGCTGGGTCCAAGCTTGCTCCTGCACAAGACGCATTAATAGGATCACTCCAATTTACAGCTTATCCCAGATAAACCCACTGCCAGGCCCACACACTGCAAGGACAAGAGCACCCAATCCCCAGGGAGCAACTTTCTCCCCATCACAGTCATTCCTGAGCGCCCAAGAATCCTCCACTTGCCCTGGAAGAGGATAACTGTCCCTACAGCCCATGGGCTGCAGTGCCAAGGCCAGTAATAAGCCCAGCTGAAGACCCAAGTGCTTTGTCAGCTAAATGCTGTGTTTCTATTTCCAGCAGTGCTGCCACTGATCCCCACACCGTTGGAGAGGAGGCAAACTCTGGCAGTGCCCCGCTTCCAGCTCCTCTTCTTGCCTGGCACCATCAGACACAGCCAGGGCAGGTGGTGGCCATGGAGCTGCCTTCAGGATGTGGGACACCAGTGGTGTGGTGCACACCGAGGGCCAGCCTGACATCCCCTGTCCAAGTGCCCCAGCATCCCCACCAGCCCAAATGCTCCCTGTATCCCCCCCTGCAGCACTGCCATCCCCAACCCCAAATGCCCTTCCAGCTCCACTGGCATCTCCTCAACAGCCCCTGTGGACCCCACCAGCCCCAAGCCCCATTATCACCCCCAGCATTACCCCCACCAGCCCTAATGGGCTCCCAGCTCCAATGAACCCTAATATCCCTAGCATCTCCCTCAAGACACACAGCTCCTCAGTATCCTTCCTAGCCCTAAAACCTCCAGCATCCCTGCCAAGCCCTATTGCCCTGCAGCACTCCACAACACTATCAGCCCCCAGTTTCCCTATTGTCCCCCTGCACTCTCCCACACTGAAGAACCTGGCATTCCACCCTCATCATCCCCCCAGCCCTAATGAGCTCAGCACTGAGCCCAGCACCCCTATCGCTCCTCCTACACCCTTGATGCCCCATCGAACTCCCACTGCTCTATTACCCCCTAGAAGCCCTATTGCCCTCTGCATTCCCCAGAACTGTCACCCGCAGCATCCCCCAGCCCTAAGGAGGCCAGCATGACCTCCCTCCCAATTGCCCCTCTGCACCCCCGCATCCCTATCATGACCCCAGAAACCCTATTGCCCCTTCAACATTCCCCATGCCTTGATGCCCTTTTGTACCCCGGCAGCCCTACCACCCTCTAGCAGTCCTGTTGCTCCTCTGCATCCCCCAGCCCTCTCCCCCCAGCCCTAATGTCCTGCTGCATCCCTCAGCACTATCCTCCCTCAGGATCCCTAATGCTCCCCTGCCCACCCCCAGCCCTAACAAGCCCAATCATCCCCCGAGCCTTGAAGCCGCCCCTGCATCCCTGAGCCTTATCCCCCCCCCCCCCAGCATCCCCCCAGCCTAATACAGCCCTGCACCCCATCGCACCTACCACCCCTACATCCCCCTCGTCGCTGCCCCTGCCAGGATCGTGACTGGGGGCGGGGGGGGGGAACCCGTGAAGACAGGAAAGGGGGCAAAACTTCCTTACCGCGGGCGACTGGGGCGCGGCGTTGCTGCCTCCCCCGGCGAGGCTGCGCGGGAGCGGCGGGGGCGGCGGGGGCGGCGGGGGCGGGCGGGCGGGGGCCGGGATGGAGCCGCCTCCCGCCGCCTCCCGCCGTTTCCCAGGCGGAGCCGGTACAACCTGATGGGGCCTAAAGGAATGAAAAAAAATCCGACGGGGTGTTTCTTTTTTTTTTTTTTTCCCACACCTCGAATCGGGCAGGGAACGCAGCTCTTTGTTCTGTAATCCCAGTAAAAGTGCCAGCCATTCGCCCCTCCGCTAATCCCAGCCCCGCGCAACGGCTGCATCCATTGGCTGCCATTTACACACGGGATTAACCAGCCCGAAAACCGGGAGGGGGGGGGTGGTGGTTTAGGAAGGCGGGGACGAGCTCTGGGAAGTCCTTTACGTCGCGCTGGGGCCGTGCCGACACCCAGCGCAGCGGGTTCCGAGGGTGCTGTCGGGACGTGTCGCCACCTGCTGGTGTTGGTACGTCAGAGTTCGGCTCGGTTTGACATGGTGTGGTGTGGGTTGGCACGGCTTGACCCGGCGGGACATGGAATGGCACAGAATCATAGCATCACAGAATATGCTGAGTTGGAAGGGACCCACAAGGATCATCGAGTTCAACTCCTAGCCCCCCACAGGACCATCGCCAAGAGTTACACCGTGTGCCCGAGAGTATCGTCCAAATGTGTCTTGAATTCTATCAGGGCTTAGTGCTGTGACCACCTCTCTGGGGATACTGTTCAGTGCCCAGCAACCTTTTTCTAAGATCCAACCTAAACCTCCCTGAAAGAACTTTAGGCCATTCCCTCAGGTTCTGTCACTGGTCACCACAGGTCATCTGTTCCTCCTCTGCCCCTCCCGAGGAAGTTGTACCTGCAATGAGGTGTCCCATCAGTCTCCTCTTCTCCAGCTGAATGCACCGAGTGCCCTCAGCCACTCCTCACACACTGCCCCTCAAGGCCCTTCCCCATCTTCATTGCCTCCTTTGGACACTCTTGAATGGCTTGATATCTTTCTTTACAGTGACCAAAAGTACACACCATATTGCAGGTGAGGCTGCCCCAGTGCAGAGCAGAGCGGGACAATCCCCTCCCTGGTCTGGCCAGCGATGTTGGGTTTGATGCCCCCCAGGACAGTGATGTTCCTTCTGGGTCCAGGGCACTGCTGACTCGTGGCCAACTGGACACTGACCAGGTCCTCCAGGTCCCTATCCTAGCACTGCTTTCCAGCACCTCATTTCAAGTCTGTCTGGACATCTGGGGTTGCCCCATTCCAGGTGCAGAATCCATCACTTTTTGTTGAACTTGCTATGGTTGGTGATTCTCAGCCCTCTGATACGTCCAGATCTCTCTGCAGGCCCTCTCTGCCCTCAAGGCACTCAACAGCTCCTTTCAGTTTTGGCACATCTGCAGACTTGCTCAGTGTCCCTTCCAGTCCTGCGTCCAAGTCATTGATGAAGATGTTGAGGAGCACAGGGCCCAGGATGGAGCTGTGTGGAACCTCACTAGTGACAGGTCACCAGTCTGATGCCACCCCAGTCACTGTCATCCTCTGTGCTTGACTTGTGAGACAATTGCTCACTCCCCACATGATGTGTTTATGCAGCTGTGGGCTGGGCAGTTTGTCCAGAAGGATCTTGGAAGAGACAGGATCAAAAGCTTTATTGAAATCCAAAAAGATCACATCAACTGGCTTCCCTCGATCAACCAGATGGGTTAGCTTGTCATAGAAAGAAATCAGGTTTGATAAGCAGGACTTTCCTTTCATGAAGCTGTGCTGGCTGTGACACATGATGGCATTGTCTCTAAGGTGGTTTTCAATATTTCCAAAAATAATATCTATAACTTTAGCAGACACTGAAATGAGACTGACAGGCCTGTAGTTTCTGGGGTCCTCCTTCATGCCTTTCTTGAAACTTGGGACAACTTTTCCGACTTCCAGTCATCTGGGACCTCCCCAGATTCCTAAGACCCGCTAAAAACCATCTAGAGAGGGTCTGCAATGAGATCAGCAGCTCCTTGAGGATTCTTTGACTAATCCTATCAGGCCCCATATATTGTTGTTGCTTTGGGTTGGAAGGGCCCTCAAAGATCATCTCATTCCAACACTCCTGCCATGGGCAGGGACACTTTCCGCTAGCTCAGGTTGCTCCAAGCTCATCCAGCCTGGCCATGAACACTTCCAGGGATGGAGCAGTCACAGCTTCTCTGAGCAACTTGTGCCAGGGCCTCACCAGTGTCTCTTCCCCTCATAAGGAGGAATTCCGTTCTAATGTCCAATCTAAACCTGCCCTCTTTCAGTTTGAAACCATTCCCCCTTGCCCTGTCAAGAGCCTTTGTCCAAAGCCCCTTTCCAGCTCTCTTGAAGCTCCTTTAAGCTCTCGAAGGGGCTCTAAGGTCTTCCCAGAGCCTTCACTTTTCCAGGCCGAAGAACTCCAGCTCTCTCAGCTTGTCTCTGGAGCAGAGGCATAGCACAGCTCAGCTCAGCACAGTCTGTCCCTGCACAGCTCAAATCTGCATGTCTTGGCTTAGCACAGCATGGCTTGGTATGCCCTGGTTTTACACACCTTGGCATGGAACAGCATGGCTTTGTACAGTCTTGCTGCACATAGTTGAGCTCAGTACGGCTTGAGTCAGCATGGCTCAGCACAGCACAGCACAGACTGGCTCTGTGTGGCACAGTTTCGCATGGCATAGCACAGCTTGGCCTGTCCCAGCCATGTCTGGTGGCACAGGGGTCAAAGCCTCATTTGCCAGCTGGGAAAACAACCCACCAGGAGGAAGCGCTGCTTTTCCAAGTTCCTTGCTGCATGTTAATGACTGGCAAATTAAAATGAATTTAAAACTATTGAAAATAACTGGACAGTGTTTTGACCTCCAAAGTTTCCGAAGTGCTGAGAGTTTTCCCTGGAAGCATGCATTAGGCAGCTGCTCCATTAGCAGCATTTTGGGTTAAATAAGTGATGATTTATTACCTCTCCAGGACCAAGGGGAGAAGAAAACATTTTGGGAGAAAACACATTTTTTCCAGTTTCTGGAGGAGCAGGAAAGCAGGTTTTTGCTGCCATCAAGGAACATGCAAGCACCTAGCACCCTCTGCATTCCTCCTCCTGTCATCAAGTGTGACAAACTCATTGTGCCGGTAGCAGCAGACTGGAGGCTGTGCAGGATCCCAGCCAACCCCAGTAGGTTCCCAGTAGGAATCCTTGGGGGAGGATGGGTCCCAGTGGGGTGGTCAGAGTTGGTCCTTATTTCGCATCTGCAGTGCCTGGGAGCATAAATGGTGTGTGAGAACACACTAGCTGAAAAATTAAATGGCAGATCTTACTCTGAAGGAAGAAATCAAGCATCTTTTTGTTAATTATCTTTAAGCCAGGTGTCCCACCTCCCAAAAAAAACCCCAACCACCCACCAAAATTAATTTAATCAGGTCACCAAGTACAGAAGTCAAGCATGGGGGAGATGCCTGCACAGAACAGGCAGGTTCCCATGTCCTGGTCTTGCTGGGACTCTCCATGACCCCCTGGGCACACTGCCTGCTCAAACGTGTGGCCCTCAGTGGGGAACTCTCTGTGAATTATAAAAAGAGGGGGAAAATTGTGCATTTGAATGCAACATTCCTGTGCTGTGGCTGTACATGTCCCCTGCTCTGTGCCTTCAGGGCACTGTGGCCCTGCAGTGCTTCTGGCAGCAGGGAGAGGTTTGGGCAGTGCTGCAGTTCCCGAGAGGGCTCTATCTCTGCCATGCTCGTGGCAGTTTGTAGAGGTCTGAGCAGCATGGGGCTCCTGTCTGCAGCTGTGCTTGACTCCAGCTCGTGCTCATCATTTCTCTGTGGGGCCTACCCCATACTCCCACCCCATGGGACATTGGGGGATGTCAGTCAAAGCAACATCATGGTGTCAGTATTGGAATAATTAAGTGTCCCCTAGGTTGTGTTCAACTCATCACTGCAGTAAATAGGCTGCAAGCAACACTTCTCAGAGCCCTCAGAAGGACACTGGCCCTTGGAAGGACCTTGGCAAAGTGGGAGTACAAGGTTTTTTGGACAAACACAAACTGGCTTGCTCCAACAGCCCAGGGAAGTCTCCTGCCCTTTGCCTTGTTTCAGCAGAGCCCCTGAGAGCTGGTCCCCATGCTGGGACTCTGGTGCTGAGCCTTGAGGGATGGCTCTGTGACAGCTGGCTTTGGGGTTCTGTTTTGCTCCTCGCCATTGGAAACCATGAGCCAAAATGAGGTTGAAGATCTGTAGATGCCACCTTGGGTCACCAGTGCATAAATAGGAAGCTCAGCCCCCACAGCCAGCTGCAGCTCCCAACAGAGCCTTTGCTTTGGGTGCTGTCTCTGAGTAGGGCTACGAGTGCTTGGGACAAAATAATCCTGTAATTTAGAGAAGAAACCTGGAGAGATGGTGGGGAGCAGAGCAGAGCTCCTTGAGGTGCAGAGCTGCTTGAGGAGAGCAGAACTGCTTGAGGAGCTCTTGGGGATGTTGCCACCTGGGGCTGTCGATTACAGGAGGGAGGTGGACCATCTTGTGGAAATCCAGGTGTTCTGCAGATGTTTCACTGGAACTGAATCCACACAGGTGAACTCAGCCCTCTGGAACCCCCACCCTCTGGGGATGTTCATGGTGATGAAAAGGATGCCTGGTCCAGCGGAGGGACATATGTGATGGCTCAAACATGCTCTTGCAATTTTTCCATGTAGACAGGAACTTACCACAACAGGGTAAAAGTAAGGGCAGGACATTTTATTTGGGGACCAAAAGAATCAGCCACAGGTACACATTGAGTGTGAGAGGGATGGTTTAATATGCAGTAAAGTTCCTTGTCACAGTACCGACAAAAAAAGGCAACATTGCCAGAAAACAATCATATCTGCAGAGAGATGTCTTTTTTTTTTCCATGATTTGCTAATTAGTGACTGCTGGGCATCACAAAGATTGTTGTTTTCTCTGATATGCTGATTTCTTCTGTCTCGGTGGAATTGGAGATCACAAAAATAAAAGAAAAAAAAGAAAAGCTGCTTCTTCAGAAGAGTGAATGGAGACAAAATTTCACTAAGGTCAGGAGAACTTTACTTGAAAGAATGGGTTTATTTCTTCTTTCCTGAAGGGGTATTATGTTCTTTTGCTAAGCAAATTGCTGGTTAAAGCGACCAAAGCAAAACAAAATGGTTTTTAAATTATAGATCAAAGAGCAGGACATTTCTGGAAGGCTTCCCCTCCCCAACTCACATTCCCAGGCAGGTATCCGGTAAGCAGTGTGGCCACAGGGAGCTGGCATCACCCAGAACAGCACTAGGAGACGTTAAAACCACACCAGGAAAATCCTGGAGGAGAAAGTACTGGGATCTGCATAACTGGGTGGGAGGCTTTCACAGGTTGGGGTGAGTCAGGGAGGAAAGAACTCCAGCTATCACTTTCACATGGAGGAGCAAAACTTTGCACCCAGAAATAGGCCAGCAGGTTTGCAGCTGTATTTGCAACAAGTCCATCCTGGCCCAAACCAGCTTCTATGGGGAGAGCTGTACTCCAAGGCAGCCCGATGTATTGCTAATTCTTTTGAAAATACATGCTACCAAGTAAAAGCAGCAAGGATTTCCTGCAAAACCTGGGTTGATATCTGTTGAATTTGAACATATTTGGAGGAAGCCCAAAAAATGCCCACCTGCTCTCCACTTCCTGCCCACTGGGCCTCAGCAATGGGTTACACTGACCATTTACTCTGCCAGCGTGCACCTCACACATCTCACTGCCCACCAAGTTCTTACAGTGCTGCTGTCCTTTCAGCCTGCACTACTCAAATGGTTTGCTTCTGTGCAACAGACGAAAGACTCTTCTAACTGGCTTGTGGTCCACTGAATTTTTTCCATCCTATGGAGAGCTGGTGAAGTGCTCCTGAACTAGAGCCTCTGAATAGTGTTGTGGAAGGCAGAGCAGGGAGATTTCCCTGTTCTGACTTTCCCCATCATTCCTATCTCCATGGCATCAGACAGGAGGAAAAGCCCTTTCCTAAGCTGATGTCACTGGGCTGGTTTTGCCTCATCTGTGCAGGGGATGGAAAATCCTGCACACACGTATGTAGGTACTAGCATCATCCCAGGGGAAAGCTGAAAAACCCATCCCTTGGCCCCAGGTTCCCCTCTGCAGACTTCAGGCATTCCAAATGGACAGGGGAGGTCCTATCCATGGAAATCCCATGCCATGGGGTGGGGAGGCAGGTGTCAGAGTTATCCCTGCATCATGTTTCAACTGAGAGCATCACCTCCTCCTGATGGCAAGGGGCTAGGAGGGATGCCACCCTGAGCCCTGCCCAAGGTCAGGCTGTTATTCATCCATTTTTAATCAAACCCACAGCTGAGGTTACAGCCTCAGCCTTTGAAATTGCTGCAGAATTTTTCAGTGAAGCTCCAGCTTTGCCCATTGCTGCTTTGGGCCATTGATTGCAACTCCCCGATGCTCCACCCAGCTAAGCCATCCCCACTGGAGTCTCCATGCCCTTGCCACCCACCTGGTCCTATGCTGGAAATGAACTAAGAACATCAGTTCTCTGCTGGTCTGGAGTCTCAGTGTCAGTACCCCTGTGGCACTGCTGGGGCACATAGCTGCTTATGCTCTTCCAGGGCCAATATCAAGAGCAGGAGACATTGACATTCCTGCTGGCTCTTACAGTGCTAAAGTAAACTTAACAACATTATCCACTGCTCTGGTAATTAATACCGTGGATGCTTTTTATTGGAATGAGCCAGGGCAAGGACATTCTGGGGGTTTTGCTCAAGGGCTGGACTGGAGAGGTCCCCTGGTTTCCCATGAAAAGGGCTGTGCTGGGTAGAGGCTTGGGGTCTGGCCTGCATGGAGTGCCTAGTGCCCCATATTAGGTGCCCATGGAGTGATCCCAGCTCTGCACCCACCGTACCAGCCCATACATCTGTTCTACCTGCCCAAATGCTACATCTAATTGCCACACCCGACCCCACTGGGTCTTATCTTAAGGAAGGTGCTTTCAGCATCTTTAAAGATGAAGCACAAAAAGTTTTCCCAGGCTGTCACCGTGGTCCGCTCCGCCGCACCCATTCAGAGGAGGGAGCAGGCAAGAATGCTCTGCCCAGCAGCACCAGGGATGCCAGGGCCATTTTCTCGAAAACCACTGTATCTGTGGTTGATCCTGCTGCTATTTTTAATACAGATGCCTTATTGAGATTCAAATGAATGCTTCAAATCCTCACTCCTTTGCATAATTCTTTTAAATTAACACTTCAAAGGTTTGAACACAAGATCTGTACCATTTCCCTGACGAAGCTGACTGAACCTCCTTTCCCACAAAGCTCCCCTGCCACATTTCTGAGGGTTAGAGCTGGGTCCAGAGCTGTCCCTTGAGTCACCTCTTCAGGAGGGTGATGGCATTTGGGATCAGGCTCTGCAGAAACAGGAGCTAAGGGAGGAGAGGGGGTCGATGACTGCAGTAGTTACCATCACATCCCCCCAAGAGCAGCTTGGCACAAACTGGACAGACAAACAGCTTGAGCTTGGCACAGAAATAATGGTGTTTGAAGTGAAAATGGTCATGGCCACTACTCTGTCATCCCTTGCACCAGCTGCTTCTTTAACATTGTCCCCCACCATGTCAAACAAAACCTCCCCAAAAAGAGCATTCCATCTCCAGGGTCACGTTTTGGTCACATTTCCAACCTTCCTGGCACCCAAAAACTCAGGGGCACTTTTCTTCCTTCTGAAATTGTACTTCAAAAATAAAAACTAAAATTGTTGCACAATTTCATTCACTAGGAAGAACTGGAGCTTTTCCTCAGCTATCCCAAGAGCTGAGAGTGATAAAAGTCACCAAGGGTATAACAGAGACTCAGATACAAAAGAAGCAGCCCAGGTACCCATCCCACTTTCCCCTCCACTTCTGTACCCACAGGTTCTCCCTGTGTTGAATGGGAGGCAGGTCTGAGACTCCAAAGAGGAGCATGGTTCAACACATAGGAAAATAAACTCCAGTTTTAATTCATGCAAGTGCAGAAATTATTAGACACAGCAAAATTGCATAATTAGTAGGATTTAATAAGATACTGTCCCATACATGCAAAAGAAGTGGGCTTTTGTTCTGCTACAAAAGACGTTTATTTGCAAATACTCTTAATATTAATTTTTTATTTAGACTGATTTTTTGAAAGTCTCCGATAAATGAGAAATCTGGACTAAGCATTCCAGTTGCATTTCCTAGCACAGGAATCCAGCTTTGATGTTCCTCTTGATTACATCTTTTTAGAGCCTTGACTGCATCAAATTAAATTCTGATTACCCTGAAGTGCAATAAAGCTTCCAAATGTATTCAGGTGACTTTTTGTTCTGGAAGAAAATTAACTATTTTGACAAGGATGCTTTTTAGGCAGCCAAGAGATGGAGAGAAAACAGCCCTGCTAGGGAAGCAGCACATTCTCAGCCCTGCTTTCAGCTCTGGGACTAACAGGCTGTGATGCTCCAGCAAGCCAGGTCACTGGCATTGGAACTACAGCAGGGAGGAGCGACAGAGGCAGACTCTGCAAAAGCCAAATTACACCTTTGGTGGCTCACAGCTCTCCCAGTATCAGAAACGTGGATCATTTTTCCCATCCAGATGGAACATTCCAAAGAGACATGCCCTTGGATGGCAGGTCCTCAGAGAATGGACCGTGGGTGCTGCCAGGATATACTGTTAGAGCAGAGCAGATACATCCATGCAGAGATATCACCTCTACGTGCAGAGAGGCCACTTCATGTCTCATCCCTATCTCAGTCTTGGTTTAAACTCATCCCTGAATCACTGGTCCAGCTGTGGGCACAGACACAGTATCCCAGGGGGATGTGCTCCCTAACATGGATGATGAAGGACATTCCACCCATGTGAGTCACCTGTGATGCACTAGGAGCTGGTCTGACCACCCATGATATCCTCATCCTGTTCATTTCCATGCAGTAGTGCTGCTCCTCAGCCCAGGTTCCACTCCATGGCTAGGTGTTAGGATGAAAATAAAGTGTAAATATTATTGTTTGCAGAGATTACCAACTCCCTCACTGTGATTTAGGCATCTTTAAACTTCATGTTTTATTAATCCTCACTGTACAATTAATGGCATTGAAATGTGGTGTCTGCAAACAAAGTCATGCACTGCAGCATTATCTCTGTGTGTTACGGTGGCTTGGGCACTTGATTGTAAATATGCACATTAAGGAATTACATAATGGGCCTACACAAAAGATGGAGCTGGAGACACCTGCCCTGAGCTGGATTCTCATCTCATGGTCTTTGTCTTCTGACTCTGAATAACTCAGGGAAAACTCACTGGTTTTTTTCCAGGTTTGCTGGATAAATCATCGTGTCCCCAAAACCTGTCTTTTCCCAGTAAGTCTCTCTCCAGGAGTCTTGACTTCAAAAGAAGACTTTCTTGGTGGACTGGCAGCTGCTGTAGGGACAGCTCAACAGCTGCCACTGGAGCAAGCTCTTCCTTGACATCCAATACACGATGATGGAGTTGAGGGTCAAAAACCTCCTTGAAGCCACTGCTCAAGGCTGAGCTGTGTTAAGATCTGATTAGTGACCAGTGCCTCTGCCCAAATTAATGAGTCCAAATGCCAAAGTATAATAATACAGATTTTATTTAACAATAAATGTGAGATACAGAGAAAGAAATAGAAAAGAGAGGGGAAGAGAGAGACACCAAGTAGAAGGTAGTCACCACATGCATATCTAGCGGTGTCCTGTTGGTCCTACTTTACCTGAGGCTTCTTAGTGGGGGACAATCTCAGAGTCATTCTTCAGGGATACCACCTTGTGTTCGTTTAAAGGTAAACCAGCAGGAGAAATGAAACCAACACAAAAGAGATTATAAGTCAGAGCTATAATTTAATAACAATATCACAATGAATGCCATAGCACAAAGAGAAATTGGTTTTAACCCACAAACCCTAGAAGTATAACCTAGCACCCTGGGGAAAATACACAATGGTGTTCATTAGTCCCTGTGCTGAGACCCACCTGGCTCCCCGAAGTCCAGAGTAAAAGGAAGTGACAAACCTTTTAGGGCAGATGACAGTTGCGATCTGGTTGAGAGTGGTGGTTGCAGTCTGGTTGAGTGTGGTGGTCTCTTCCTGTTGAGGTTTTGGTCCTCTTCATCTGACAAGTGGTACCCCAGTCCCCAAACCCCCCAAGATTATATACCCTTAGGTTCAAGTGGGAACGCCCAGTACCTCCCCCAGGGCAGGGAGTTCCGTAATGGGTAATCTGACTCTGTGAGTTCTTGGAAACTGAATTGGGAAGCGGCTCCCAGAATAATTCAGATACATGCAGGAGTGGTGGAAAATTGCCAAAAGCCAAAAGTCCGCTTGGGGACTGGATTTAGGGACAAGGATTAGGGAGTGGCTTGGCAAAAGAGGTGTAAACTTGAGACAGGTTCAACAATGCAACAGTCAATAACTTAACACAACCAATAACAAAACACTTAAGGGTTGGCTCCAGGGCTGGGGTTCCAAACCAGTGGAAGGGATGAAACCACGTGGCAACCGTGTGGTGCTAGCGTGGTCATGGCGGCTGCAACCCGCCTCTGCCGGCTGGCTGTGCTTCTCTGTCTGGCCAGGACCTGCGCCGCAGCCCAGCGCCGGGCCCCCAGGGCTGGCACCGATCCAGCTGGGGCTCGTGCTACACCACCCGGCCTGCCACTGGGGGCCCCAGGGGCTCCGTGACCCGCACAAACCCCGCCAGGGCTTGTGCTGCCCATGCCGGCTTTTTATGCGGCTGTTGTCTGCAGCGGCATTGTGTGGCACTGCTATCGCTACACTTCCGCCGCTCCCCGGGGTGGCGGCACCACCCAAGACACCGCCACTGCCAGCCGCCCCCACCCACACATGCAGGCCGGGGGGGGAGGAGCTCCTCCAGCGGAGGCAGTCTCGGGCCCAGCAGGGACTGGGTAGGGTCCCTCGGTGTCACCATGGCAACACTGGGACGGGACCTCACCAGGAAGCTTGCAATGCAACACAAACTAACAAACCAGGTTAGAACAGTGCAAACTAAACCTAAACCTCTGCCTCTGTTTCTTCCTTGGCTTCCAGGGAAGGTATATCCACGGTGAGTCATGGCGTATTTTTGGAATTGTTTATGGCCCATTAGCAGACATACTGCCTCAGGCTGTCTGTGTAGGTGTTAATGACTTCCCGGAGAGGAGTTATCACAGCTCTTATCTCAGAGGCTTCTTTACAAACCAGCGTGCATCCTGAGGGGTCAGGTGTGCCCTGGGCAGCTGCTGCAAATGGTCCATTGTTAACAGTTCATGAGAAATGACATAGAGGGTTTCAGAATACACAGCTTTGGTCACACCCACACAGTGATAAACTGGTCTGGCCTGCTGAACTAGGACACACTTTTATACAGTCCAAGTTCCAGGTATCCACGGGGTTCCCATAACTTGAGATGGTATGTGTATGAGCAGTTGCTTCCTTTCCCACAGTTTACCACAGTGGAAATTTTTGTATAGAAGCATTAGCCAGGATGTGCTGACCAGATCTCACCTCTGTCACACCTGGAATGACCACTAGGTCACATGCTTTCCTGGAGCTGCTGAGGTACACTTTGGGGCTCTGGGGCCTCTGCAGCAAGCCCACCCACATTCTGGTGTTCCCTCAGGATTGGTAGAGGAGCACTAGCAGGAGAAAGCCCAGCAGTGCTGGGGCAGATATACTCCAAGCACTTGCCATTGACATGCACACCATGTTTGCAGTGACACAGTTGTGTCTCGATTCAAGGGAGGGAGGTGAGAGTGAAGTCTCCCTCCTCACGGCTCCCCAAGGCTTGCAGAGGTGATACCAGGGCAGTCTGCAAGTGGCCAAGACAGGGAGAGACATGAGCTCCCCAACCACTCTGGGAGGGGTGCCTCCTCTCCTCAGCCAGTGGGTCCTGGGATAAGCTGTGAGCATCTGCTGGGGCACCCATGCCTGCCATCCCCTGCCCTGCTCTTCTGTCAGCCCACCAGGGACAGAGGAGGGCTGAGCTCCCAGTGAGGACAGGAGTGTGCATGTGCAGACCAGTGACAAAAAGAAAAGCCAAAGGCAGAGGAGAGTTTCCATCAGAGGCAGTCAAAAGCTCAAGAGCAGCAAATGACAGGATTTCTATCATGATGTACATGCCTTTGGGTTGCAGGACACAGAGGAGGCACAGAGTCTTCACTGCACCTATCAGCATGGGAGGCACATGGGTATCAACAGTTCTTGCCAGGAGCAGCACTCTCTTTTGTACCCAGCAGTGTTTGTTCCCAAACTAAGAAGGAAAGAAAATGGGAAATAATGTTGGAGACCAAGCCAGCTATAAAGAAGAGGAAGATGAAAATGCCTCATGATTGACAGTACTCTGAGGAACAACTATGAGCAAACACTTGTTCCAAAATCTTGTCCAAACACTTGTGCTACCCTTGCTTCTGACGGGGCAGAGGAGTGACAAAAAGGCAGTGATGCATCCCAAACCCTTCCCTTCCCTTCCCAGTGCCAGAAAGACAAAGGTGCTCAGGAAAACCTAAGAGGTCAGAAAGGAACATGTGTACTTGAGAGGAAACAAAGACTCTCCATTTACCCAATGAGAGAAAAGAGAAGAACACACAGGGAGAAGGAAGTGTCTCAACTCATCCACAGGTAAGGGGAAACAAGTCCCAGCTGTTAGGAACACACAAAATCATCATCATCACACACAAATGCTAAGCATAGCCCTCACTCTTCCTTACTTGTGCTCAGACACAATGTGGTTCCCAAGGTCAAAACTCCTAGTTTCTCACTGATAGCCCCAATTTTGTCCAGAGTCCCACCCTTTTTGTCCCCACCTGATGGGTTTGCTGCTCCACCTTGCTGCTTTATAGGATTTGGCAGTGGGTTTATGCCATGGGTACCCAAAAGAGGGAGTGCAGCCAAGTGTCTTCCCATGTTACAGGAGATTCTCTTATGCTTTCAGCGTGGCTGTGCTGGCATCACACTGTACAACACAGCACCTTTCCACCCATGCTGTAAGCAAGAATCACTCTAAGAACCCATTCTTCTCTTCCTAATCTTTACATTTAATGATATTTAAATCTCATGTGAAAAGGGAAGGTTTGGGAAGGTTTGGGAAGAGAAGGCTTGGGAAGAGAAGGTTTAGGAAGGGAAAGTAAGGGGAGGGGAGGGGAGAGAAAGGGAAGGGAGGGGAGAGAAGGGGAGGGGAGGGGAAGGGATAAGGAGGGAAGAGAAGTGATAAGGAGGAAAGGGAAGGCATAATGATGGAAGGGAAAGGATCTGGAGTGATGCCGAAGGGGTTTCTGATTTTTCATTTTTATAGATTTTAGAAGTATTTGTAGCTGTAGCAAAGTAGATTTTTAGTATGCTGGTATTCTGGCAGTCTAAGTTCATTGTTTATATATCCTAACCCCTACCACAGATTAGTAGCTCAAATTCTTTTAGCTGTTTAGGCTCTCCTCAAGTCAGAAAAGCTGAAGACTATCAGAAAGGCCTGCAGAACAAGACCAAACATAAACCAACTACCTTGAGACTAAGAACACTGGAAGAAATCCAAAAGCCTGAGGAAGAAGAGCTGATGAAGACAGAGGGTCCCATGACCCCAGCCCCAAATCCTGGGGGATGGCACAGAGGTGGGACTGGGGCTGGACTGAGAAATGTGTAAAGTAATGATTGGGTGGACAATATTATAAAAACCATGGAAACCAGTGTTTGGGGGAGCATGGAGATGTCATCATGTATTCCAAAAAGCCCTAAGCCTGGACATTAAAGAATGTACCTTTTTATCTTATCCCACATTAACTTGGCTCGGAGTCCTGTTTTTGGGTTCTCTGATGGCATCAGGAGGGAAGGGAAGGGATAAGGAGGGAGAGAAGGATGGAGGGAGGATGATAAGAAATTGTATAAATAAGACACTTTAGCTTAAATATTTTTAATTTTTTTAGCATAACTTTGGGGATTTTAGTTATAAGATTTAAGTTTTGATTAAGGGGCGGGCTTTCTGACTGCACATATGAGAAAATTTTCAAGCTGTGGAACTCACTAACTGAAAATGTTTCTTATTCCAGATGCTACAAAGCCTAGCAGAAGCTAAAATAGAACTTAATTCAAGGTTATCCAATCAGAAATCAGCTAAATCAGCTAGAGAACTGTTAAAACAAGCTAGGGGCTTTCCAGGGTAAAGCAACAGAACAGATCAGGTGTCCAGTGGAGAGGTTAAAAGTTTAAACGAGGAAGAACCCCTGAAATGACCACCCATTAGGCTGAAGAATAGCAAGATCCCTACTCAAGAAAAGCACTCTACAGGCACAGTTCAAAGTGCTGCCTCAGTTACGCCCATCTGTGCATACGCATGAAGAATTCCTGCTTACTTCACGCATATGTACTACATTCCTCAGTCCATTGCTTTGCATATGTAGTAGAGTAGTTCATAAAATGTGGAAGCTGACAGGGCATGGGAGGAGGAGCGGGTCATGCATTGCTAACCCCTCTCTCCCCACTGGCGTTAATAAATCAAATACCTGCTGCTTAACAGAGCAAAATTCTTTGAGCAGTTCTCTATCTACTAGGATTTACCAGGAATTTTGGCATTATTTCTGGCAACTCATGCAGGCACAACATGGTTTTCTCTTCTTGGCTGAGGACTTGTTGAAGTTTGGACCCCCTTAGGACTGCCCTGAGAGTTGTCGGAGGGTTTCCTTGCTTCAGTGGATCACCTGCAGGAGTAGACAAGACTCCTCTGTCTGAAAACATAAGGTACTCATTTTCCTTTGTGTGTTTGTCTGTCTTACTAACTGAGAACTACCTCTGGTACCTTGGTACCACTTATGATTCCCTTAAGACTGTGAGGGACGCCTCCTGAAGGGCGCCGCATCACATAAGACATTTCTGAGTTGATACAGTTGGTTTGATTTTGTTTTAGTTTATTGAGCTGTGGTACCTTTATTTTGCATCCATAACTCGGAGAGAGATGTCTCCCCACTGGCTCCATGTCACAGGTAAAATTCCTGATGTTGACACACATTTGAGTTGATATTGGTACATTCCTGCGGGGGGGGGTTGGAGTCCATTGTTTGGTTCTAAGTGATATTCAACTTTACTTGGCTTTGGGTTCAATGATGTACAGTTTGTATCTTGTTATTGGGCTCACAGCAATGTGTGTAATTATTCTGATTTTGTGTTGTGTCGTTTGCTTTAGAGCTGACCATTGTAGCGGGATCCCTTGTTTGCCTTAGGATATTTGAGTTTAGTTGTTGCATTCTGTGCTATGTTGTTAAAGATGATACTGTTGTGTTTTTGGGTAAACAGTGGCATCTTGTGGATAGTGTTGTTATTGCGCTGAACTTTTAGTGATGTGCTAATGCTAAGCTATTGATTTGTCATAGTTATCGATTCTGTGGTGCGTTAAAGTGCAGTTACACATGAGTTGGTGGAAAAGACTTAGATATATTTTTGGATGTAAAGTACAAAATGGACCTACCGAGTTGAAAGATGCTGATTGGAGTGCAAGGCACTAAGAATTACAATGAGAAATCCAGCAGCAAGAAATAATTGTTGAGATAGTCTGCATTGTACATGGGTTAATAGAGCATTTAAGGCAAAAAGGGTTTGACCCATTGCTGATTGAATACATTAGTAACTGGGAGCCTGCATGGGATCATGACTCCCAAATATGCTGGTATCTTACTGACTAGAATAGTTCAAGAGTTTTACTAAAGTGCATGAATAATGAGCAATTAGAATCAGCAGCAATAGTTTCAAACAATCGACGAGCTAGAATTAAAATTTGTCCTTATTGTCCCTGATAAGTGAAAACGCCGCAAAAGAACTGCTAAGAGAAGGTTTTTGTATCCGTTAGCAGCAGGTATTTATTTCTGCACAGGAAGCAAGTCAGCGAAAATGCCACAAAAGCCTGCTTACCCAACAGGTGTCAAAGCAGGCTAATTTATACATTTGAACATAAGTGATTACAACATCTCATTACATATTGATTACAGGTGGGGGCTGGGCAGAGCTGGGGCGGTGTTTTCTTCTGGCATCAACTTTGGGGAGAGGTCCTTCTGTTCTTCATCCCTAAAAGAAGGGTCCCAGTATGTCTTCCTCTCTCTGACCCAGCTTGCTTCTTTTCATAGGTGACCCAGCCAAAACTAGTGGAAAAAATCTTAGCTAGCTACCATTTTGCTCTATTCATATGTCTACCACTACCTGATTAATCGGCTCTAGGCTACGGTACAACGAACTCAGTGATGACCAAGTCCTGGTAAAGAGAACAGAACATGCTTAGTGATAAAGATAGAGCAAACAGGCCTAAAACTTGGGGAGGGTGTTTCGGTATTGGCCCTTGTTCCTTCTCAGTCCTTGTAGTTTGTGGGCAGTACCCCTTGTAGCTGTTGTGGACGGCCCATGAAAAATGCTGGATTAGTAAGATTTTGTTCTAGAAAGTGTGAAATTGAAATCCCATATAGAAATGTTAAAGAAAACTTCATACTTTTGTCGTAGAATACTGAAAAGATTATACGTTAAGAATAACTACCCTAAACCACAATTCCCCTTTGACAACTATGGGGAATTCAACAAGTAAGCAGATTTCTGCAAAAACCCCTTGAGATGTGTGTTAGCTCACTGGAAAGACCTAAGAAACTGGCCAGAGGGAAAAATCAGAAAGGAAAATTTAATACAATACTGTACTCAGTGGTGAACATTATATAAATTAAATGATAATGAAAAGTAGTCAGTGGAAGGTACACCTAAATATGACACCTTGTTACAGTTGATGCTATTTCTTAGGCGTGAGAAAAAATAAGGTGAAGTTTTATATGCAGATATCTTCTTTATGTTAGAGATCAGAGTGGAAAAAGACTGGTAAAATAAACAGCCCCATGGGACCCTTTGGTGTTAGCTTTGGAGAGAGAACAGAATAAAGAGAGAAAGATGGAGAGATATTGCTCAGCTTGTTTAATAATACAGCCTTGTTTAAAATTGAAAAGAAAAAAAGATGATGAAGAAGATGTTGTGGATATACAGGAGTTGCAAGTGATGTATTCAATGAGAGACTCAGAGTCTGAAAGGGCTGAAAGGAATCCAAGAAAAACTGAGTCAGAGGATACCACAGATTCAGAAAGTGTTTTCGGAGATGATGATCCTGGAGAGGGAACAAGTGCCCGTACCACTTTGTAGTCAAACAAGAAGTGGTAAAGTGAAAGGTAAAACTATGCACTGGATTGCTCCTCTGCAAGAGGTTGTAGGACCCACAGGGAATGTGGTGTGAGTTAAGGCCCCTTTTTCAGCAAGAGACTTGAATAGTTGGAGGGAATAGGGAGGATCCAGGTAAGGTGGCTAAGATCTGATTAGCCATAACAATATTCAAGTGACTAACCTTGTCAATCCAGCTTCATTTCTAGAAGGAAAATCAGCAGTGGAACCACCTGAACATGACTTTGGGGGGTGACAGTGAGTCCATCCCTTAAGGAAAGCTGTTTAGAGTGCAACCTTAAAGAGAAGAGAGCTACCTGGTGTGTGTGTGGCTTACAGCCGATGAGAGGCTGTGGTGTATGTGAGGTGAATTGGTTAACCAATAATGTAGTGGCATGTTGGATGTGAGAGGGTATAAGAAGTGTGGATGTCACTGAGTGAGAGTTAGATCTACTAGGAGAGAGATGATGTAATAGGAACTTCTAGGAAGTACTTTATTATGAGCTATGAGAAACTGTCTGTTAATCTATCTTGAATAAACTCTCTAAGTTGTGAGCCTTCTGATCTAAGCCTTCTGATGTCTGCTGTGCCTGAGCTCTTCTGACCGCCATCCACACTGCGCCGCTGCTCGGAACTAAGAGGTGACCCCAATACATGACTGCCTGGAAACCATGGAAGCAGTGTATTCCAGCCACCCATACCTCAAGGAAGCCCCAATTTTTGATGCCAACAACTGGTTTTCAGATGGAATCAGCTTTATGAAACAGGATGTCAGGATAGCCGGCTATGCTGTGACCAGTACTACAGAGGTAATCAAATCATGACCTTTGCCTGTAAAAACTTCTGCTCAAAAGGCGGAATTGAGAGCTCTCATACGAGCCTTAGAGTTAGCCAAAGGAAAGCAAATCAATATATGGACAGATGCTAAATATGCTTTTGGAGTTGTCCATGCACATGATGCAATCTGGAAAGAGAGAAGACTTTTAACCGCTGTCATGTGAAAGGGAGGAAGGAGACAGAAATGCAAAGATTTCTAGTCTTAACTGTATTAATAAAAGTTATTAGCTATAAGCACCCTTGGAGTAATCAAAGCTTTATGAACCCAGCACTGCCTGCTGAACTCTGGACAGAGCACAGGCTGGAAAGATTTTTGACTCCCCTATGAGGACCACACTTAAGCCAGGGAGAAATTATTACCAATAATCACTTCTAGACAATCAGAGCCTTATGTCTCCAACACTGCCTGCCAACTAACGGACAGCCCACAGGTTGGAAGGGTTCCTGACCTCTAATATGAAGCCACACTTAAGCCAGAAAAGAACTTTTCCCCACAACAGCTCCCAAAATAACATTTATTAATACAAATATGTGACAGTTATTGTGGGTTTTGCTTTGCCGGTGATAACGTTCAGCTGCAAGATTGTATTTAACTGAAAATAAAAGACCCCAAGAGAAACCAGCACAAAACACATTTTACAGAGACAAACACACTAAACTCAAGTTACAAAACAGCAATGTATCCCATTTTCACAACAGACAGAAACTAGCAACAAAGAACTAGTAACTAAAAACACAGCCACCTAAAAATTTATTTAAACACTTTCTCAATAACACAGGACAATAAAATATCTTGCACACCACTCTCTCTGTAACACAAAACAAAAGGAAAGAACAGAACTGCTTCTAATCAACACACATGTTGAAAAAGAAACTGCATGTTGAAAGTAAAGCAAGTTACTGTAGTTGCAAAACAGAGCTGGTCTTATAAAGTAAGAATAGCAAAAAACAATAACCAATATAAAGTAGCAAGGTGTGAAGCAAGTTACTGTATTAAGGCAGCAAAACACAGTCAGGAAAGAAGATGCTTATAAAGCAAGAATCAAAGTAGCTGTTAGCATAAGATGTAAGATAGAATGTATAAAGGAATAAGCTTTGTAAGAAAGTCAAGTTAAGAAAGTGAAGTATAGAAAAATAGAAAGCACATGGTCTTCTCACCCCTACATGGTTCCAGGAGGTAGGAGGAGACAGGACAAGCTGCAGCAGTTACCCTCACAGAGACACTGGCATTTCCCCCTCTCCTCTGCTGGATTTTAAACTCCAAACACTTTTTATACCTTTTTTTTCTTTCATGTGATTTGTGTGACTAAAAGTCAATCTTTTGGTGGGGTGATACAGATGCCCAAGGGGAGGTGGCTCCTTTGAGCAGTCATAGAAGATATTGCAAAGGGGGGCTGTGCTATTTCTTAACAGTCCACCCTATGTTAATCTTATCAGTTTGAAAGCCTTTGTCTTCGGCCAGGAGCATTCCTCCAGGGGGCTGAGGCATCTCCCTCAACCCATCAGGCCTTATCAGGGGCCATCACCTCACAAACCCTCAAGGAAAAGCCATAAAATATGCTGAAGAAGTTCTTCGACTACTTGAAGCCATCCATCTCCCACCACAGGTGGCAGCTATGCACTGCTCTGAACACCTGAAGGGTAATGCTGTCCCAGAATTAGGTAATAGAAAAGCAGACTAAATGAGCTGCTGAAAAGCGTAAAGAAAAACAGGTTGCAGCACTAATACCAGAAGAAATAAACAAAGAAAAAGAAGTAGATTACCAAGAATCAGATTATAAATTGATACATGAGAATGAGGGTAAACCTTTAGACAATGGGTGGGGTCAATTAAAAACAGTTCAGTTAGTATTACCAGAAAAATGAGTATGGCTTTTTGTGAAAGCTGAGCATGATAAGACTCGCTGGGGCTGGGACGCTCTGTATCAATATTTGAGTAGTAGGCCCAAATCTAATTACCACCATGAAACATGTGACATCTCAATGTGAAATTTGTTTGAAAAATAACCCAAATACTGGAATTAAAATAACACCAAGGAGCAATAAGCAAAGGGCCCTTCCCAGGTGAAATTTGGCAAATTGATTTTTCTGAACTTCCAAGAAAGGAGTGTTTTTGTTATCTTTTAGTTTAGAGTGATACATTTTCTGGGTGGCCAGAGGCACTTCCATGTAGAACTAAGAAATCAAAAGAAGTGGTTAAAATTTTGTTGAATGAAGTAATACCGAGATTTGCAGTGCCTAGAAGTGTGTCCTCGGATAGAGAACTGCACTTTTGTGCACGATTTGTACAAGCAATAAGCAATGCACTAGGTATCAAGTGACAGCTACATACGCCATACAGGCCCCAAGCAAGTGGGCAAGTGGAGATAATGAACTACCTTCTCAAACAAGAAATTGCTAAAATATGTCAAGATACAAACCTGTATTGGTACCACGCTCTACCTATTGCATTCCTTCGTATAAGGGTCAAACCAAGATCTAAGGAAAAGCTAAGCCCATTTGAAATTCTGCATAGAAGGCCTTATGCAATAGGTAACATTACACAGGGAAACCTTGCATCAAATAGGCAACCAATATGTTTACAATTATGTAATAGCCATGGACAAGCAACTAGAGAAAAACTCTGCTGTAATATTAGAACACCAAATTAAGCAACCTGATCATAAACTACATCCAATCAATCCTGGTGACTGGGTATATGTTAAGAATTTTTCAGGAGATCCCCTACAAGAGAAGTGGGATGGGGCTTTCCAGGTGCTCCTGACTACCTTCATGGCAATCCGGATAAAGGAGCGACCTACCTGGATCCATTACTCCAGAGTGAAGAAAGTGCCTGAACCTCAATGAACTGCTGAATCTAGGAGAGACACTGGTTTAAAACTAGTGCGAAAATAAGAGTTGTACATAACATTTTTGCTATCTAATTTCCTTTACAGTAATGTACTTTTGCAATAATTTTTAGCCTTTTAGAATTTTTATAATCATGGAGAATAGATGTATATGCTGTGTTAGACTTTTACTTGTCTTAGCTGTTCTACAGCTAGCAACCATTGCTGCTGACCCCTGCTTGAAATGTTATCAAAGTGTATTCTGAGAGGTAGGAGTGATAGTCACGTTTGTGACACATGAACATGTGAACAAGGTTTGCTATGACGAGAAGGAACTAGAAGTATGTACAGTAAGAGATAAACAATATTGGGTAGCCAAAATTTAGGGCCAGAAGGAACAAGAGAAGGATTAAGCTGCCCTGAACATGAACCCTGGATTTGCTGGGATATCTCAGGTGAGGAAAAGGCCAAAACCTAGTTGAAGAGGAGATCATAATAGACGTTGAACAAAACTCACATAAAGCTAAGTTACTATCGCCGGAGTTGACTGGAATATATACTGATTTGACACATGAAAAGATTGAAGATTTGGAGATCCCTTCTGGAGGACAAAATTTGTTTGTTGATTTGGCAGAGCAAATAGACAGAGAACTGAGTGTAACTCATTGTTGGCTTTGTGGGGGGCCTTTAATGGCAGAAGAGTAGCCTTGGCAAGGTGTTAGTTTAGATGCTACAGACTTGCTCAAGAGGAATTACACTCTTTTGAATAGCAAAGTGAATCCACCAGAAGGGCGGATATTAAGCTCCATAGTAATTGGAAAAGATTGTATACGGCCAAGCAGAGCTCATTTTGTGCACCCAGTTGGAGAAACTCTGTGCAAAAGAACTCTGCAAACTAACTCCACTCACAGTGAGTACTTTCCCCAGGCCCTGAGAACTTACTGGTCAGATGAAAATAATCCCAATTTTGAGTGGGATGCAAATCAAATGCTTTATAAATGTAACAGGAGGCAGCTGAACTCCTTCACTGGAGTAAAAGAATTGTCACAATTTTGGGAAAATGCTAATAGTGTCTCCAAAATCTTTTGTAAGGCACTGTGCTGGTTTGAAGGTGAACCAGCAAGGGAAAATGAACTCACCACGAGAGAGATTATAGGTCAGAGCTAAAATTTAATAATAATATTATTATAACAACACTGACACACAAGGGAAATTGCTTTCAACTCACAATACCCCAGCAGTATAACCCAGTGTCCTGGGGCACAAACCCAAGGGGGTTTGTTTGCCCTTGTGCTGAGACCCCTGTGGCTCCCCCAAGTCCAGAGCAAAAGGAAAAAGAAAAACCTGTTGGTGCAGGCGAGGGCTGTGGTCTGGGCGAGAGCGGTGATCTCCTGCTGTCGAGGTCCTGCTGCTGCTCTGGATCCGACGAGAAGTCCCCGAGGTCTTCTTACCCACCACTTATGTACCCTCAGGGAGCACTCAGTCCCTCCCCCTGGGCGGGGACTCACACAATGGGTGATTGACTCTGGGAGCCAGGGGGTGTTGAGCTGTTGATGGCCCATTAGCAGCTCCGCCCCCCTCAGGCTGGGTGTGAAGGTGATAATGGCTCCCTGGGCAGCTGCTGCTAATGGCCCATTGTACTTGGGGAATGAATAGAGGGGGTAGAATACACAGCTTTGATCACCCCCACACAGGGTTAGCTGGTCCCTCCTGCTGAACTAGGACATTATCCACCCCTTATTCTACTCCATCTAGTCATTCCCAAATTAATCCCCTTTTTACCTATACATATATATATATACATATATGCAATGAAACATTACAAACTCTTCTCGCTCAAAATTAGGTCCCCTTGTGGTACACAACGTGTTTCTCCATCTTTTTGCATTACCCACCAAGTGCAACCAGGTCCTTGAGCAAAGACAATCCCTCTGATGGGTTTGCCTTTGTTTGAGGTGGGACTAACCCAAACAGTCTTTCCTAACATACCTCTCATATGGACCACAGGGACTTTATCTCCATCTACAGTATTCAAGAGTTCTGATTGGGCAGGGCCAGCTCGATTGATGGAGCCCCGAGTGTTGACCAACCAGGTGGCCTTTGCCAAATGCAGCTCCCAGTGTTTGAAAGTTCCCCCACCCAACGCCTTCAAGGTTGTTTTCAGCAGTCCATTACATCGCTCAACTTTCCCGGCAGCTGGAGCATGGTAGGGGATATGATACACCCACTCAATGCCGTGCTCTCTGGCCCAGGTGTCTATGAGGCTATTCTTGAAGTGGGTGCCGTTGTCAGACTCTATTCTCTCTGGGGTGCCGTGTCTCCACAGGACTTGTTTCTCAAGGCCCAGGATGGTATTCCGGGCAGTGGCGTGAGATACGGGGTATGTCTCCAGCCATCCAGTGGTTGCCTCTACCATGGTCAGCACATAGCGCTTGCCTTGGTGTGTTTGGGGAAGTGTGATGTAGTCAACTTGCCAGGCTTCCCCATACCTGTATTTCAACCACTGTCCACCATACCACAGAGGCTTCACCCGCTTGGCCTGCTTGATGGCAGCACATGTGTCACAGTCATGGATAACCTGTGAGACACTGTCCATGGTTAGATCCACCCCTCGGTCACGAGCCCATCTGTATGTCGCATCTCTGCCTTGATGACCAGAGGCATCATGGGCC
The DNA here is from genome assembly GCF_047495875.1 of Pithys albifrons albifrons. NCBI lineage: Eukaryota > Metazoa > Chordata > Aves > Passeriformes > Thamnophilidae > Pithys > Pithys albifrons. The sequence continues at coordinate 11,812,943 of NC_092478.1, forward strand.
CATCGGGCTAGAAACAATTCACCTTTATGCTGCCAATCCAGATCTACCTGAGAGACTTCAATCTTGGCAGCTCGATCCACCTGCTCGTTGTTACGATGCTCCTCATTAGCCTGGCTCTTGGGTACATGAGCATCTACGTGACGGACCTTCACACTCAGCTTCTCTACCCGGGCAGCAATGTCCTGCCACATCTCAGCCACCCAGATGGGTTTCCCTTCGCGCTGCCAGCCGGCCTTTCTCCAGCGCTCCAGCCATCCCCACAGAGCATTGGCCACCATCCACGAGTCAGTGTAAAGGTAGAGTCTTGGCCACTTCTCTCGTTCAGCGATATCCAAAGCCAGCTGAACAGCTTTCAGCTCTGCAACCTGACTTGATCCACCTTGTCCTTCAGTCGCTTCTGCAACTCGACGTGTAGGACTCCATACAGCTGCTTTCCATTTCCGGCTTGTCCCTACAATGCGGCAAGAGCCATCTGTGAAGAGAGCATATCGCTTCTCCTCTTCTGGTAGCTGGTTATATGGTGGGGCCTCCTCAGCTCGTGTCACCTGCTCCTCTTCTTCTTCAGAGGACAATCCGAAACTCTCACCTTCCGGCCAGTTGGTGATGATTTCCAAAATCCCAGGGCGATTAGGATTCCCTATCCGGGTTCGCTGCGTGATCAGAGCGATCCACTTACTCCATGTGGCATCAGTGGCGTGATGGGTAGAAGGAGCTTTTCCTTTGAACATCCAGCCCAACACTGGTAGTCGGGGTGCCAGGATGAGCTGTGCCTCAGTGCCAATCACTTCTGAGGCGGCTCGAACTCCTTCATAAGCTGCCAGGATCTCTTTCTCAGTTGGGGTGTAGCTGGCCTCAGATCCTTTGTATCCCCGACTCCAGAATCCCAGCGGTCGTCCTCGAGTCTCCCCAGGTACTTTCTGCCAGAGGCTCCAGGATGGGCCATTCTCCCCGGCTGCAGTGTAGAGCACATTCTTCACATCCTGTCCTGTCCTGACTGGCCCAAGGGCTACTGCATGGGTAATCTCCTGTTTAATCTGCTCAAAGGCTTGTTGTTGTTCAGGGCCCCACTGGAAATCATTTTTCTTCCGTGTCACAAGGTAGAGAGGGCTTACAATCTGACTGTACTCAGGGATATGCATCCTCCAAAAGCCCACGGCGCCTAGGAAAGCCTGAGTTTCCTTCTTGCTGGTCGGTGGGGACATAGCTGCTATTTTGTTGATCACCTCTGTTGGAATCTGACGACGCCCGTCTTGCCACTTCACTCCTAGGAACTGAATTTCCTGAGCAGGTCCCTTGACCTTACTTCGTTTAATGGCAAAACCAGCTCTTAGGAGAATCTGGATTATCTTCTTTCCTTTCTCAAAAACCTCCCCTGCTGTGTTCCCCCATACAATGATGTCATCGATGTACTGTAGATGTTCTGGAGCCTCACCCTTTTCCAATGCAGTCTGGATCAGTCCATGGCAAATGGTGGGACTGTGTTTCCACCCCTGGGGCAGTCGATTCCAGGTGTACTGCACCCCCTTCCAGGTGAAAGCGAACTGCGGCCTGCACTCTGCTGCCAACGGAATGGAGAAAAAGGCATTGGCAATGTCGATGGTGGCATACCACTTGGCTGCCTTGGACTCCAGCTCATACTGAAGCTCCAGCATGTCCGGCACAGCGGCACTCAGGGGGGGTGTGACCTCATTGAGACCACGGTAATCCACCGTCAGCCTCCACTCTCCACTGGACTTTCGTACTGGCCATATGGGGCTATTAAAGGGTGAGTGAGTCTTGCTGACCACCCCTTGGCTCTCCAGCTCACGAATCATCTTGTGTATGGGGGTCACAGAGTCTCGGTCAGTGCGGTATTGCCGACGGTGCACTGTGGCTGTGGCCAGCGGTACCAATTGTTCTTCAACTTTCAGCAGTCCTACAGCAGAAGGGTCCTCTGAGAGGCCAGGCAAGGTGCTCAGCTGTCTGATTTCCTCTGTCTCCACAGCAGCTATGCCAAAGGCCCAACGCAGTCCCTTTGGGTCTTTGAAATATCCATTCCTCAGGTAGTCTATGCCAAGGATACACGGGGCTTCTGGACCAGTCACAATGGGGTGTCTATGCCATTCCTTGCCAGTCAAGCTGACTTCAGCTTCCAGTACAGTCAGCTGTTGGGATCCCCCTGTTACCCCAGAAATAGAGATGGATTCTGCCCCAACGTATCCTGATGGCATCAACGTGCATTGTGCGCCAGTGTCCACTAAAGCTTTGTATTTCTGTGGGTCTGATGAGCCAGGCCACCGAATCCACACAGTCCAATAAACCCGATTGTCCCTCTCCTCTACCTGGCTAGAGGCAGGGCCCCCCTAGTTCTGGTCATGGTATTCACTGCGCTCTCCCTGTGAATATGACCGGGAGGTTCCTTCAAGAGGATCGGGCATAACATCATCATTCCTATACTGTCTGGAGCCTTGCCCACGAGAGACCGGAGCAGCCTTCAACCTTGAAGAATTCCCTGTGTTAGTTGTGCCTCTTTGCAATTCACGTACCCGAGCTGCTAAGGAAGAGGTGGGTTTCCCATCCCACTTTCTCATATCTTCTCCATGCTCATGGAGGTAAAACCACAGATTGCCGCGTGGAGTGTACCCTTTCTCCTTAGCTGGAAGACGCCTGCTTCTGATGGCGGAGACTCTTGTTTGTTCTGGAGAGATATGGAAGAGTCCTTCCTTAATCTTCTCTTCCAGTTCAGCCAGTTTTGTTTCCACAGCTGAGACATGGGCTCGTAATGGAGCAGTGACAGTGTCTTCATAAATCCTGAGTTTGCTGACCAGTGCACCCACCTTGTCTTCTCCCTCTCTCCACTGCAATGTTGCAAGGTAGCGAGAATACATTTCTGGCCCAAGTCGTGCAAATTTTAACCACATCTGGGATGTGCACTGGACACCATCTGGACTTTTAGGGAATCTCTCATCCTCTGAAAAGATTATCTCCAGTACGGCTAATTCCCTTAAGCACCGGATACCTTGTTCCATCGTGTTCCACTGTCCTTGCTGTACGTGGAGGTCCTCCTTACAAAGATATCTCTCCCTCACGCTTGACAACAGTCGCCGCCAGAGGCTGAGAGTTTCCTGTCTCTTTCCAATGCCCTGATCAATGACAACATCTCGAGACAGGGATCCCAGCTGCCTTGCCTCACTCCCATCTAGAATGGTATCATTGGCTGCAGCATCCCAGATTCGAAGTAGCCAGGTCAAGATGGACTCATTTGCCTGTCGTGTGAACTCTCTCCGGAGCTCACGCAGCTCTCCCAGGGATAGGGACCGGGTGATTATTTCTGGCTCCATTTCTTCTGCTTGAGATGAAGGTCCTGACTCTTCCTCGTCATGCACTATACGAACTGATTTGGTCTTTGATTTTCTTTTCTGGACAGGGGCAACTGCTATCGGTTTCTGTTGTCCTTCTGGCTCCTCCATGGTTTGTGTGGACATGGTGCTGGTTGATGTATCTCTCTTCCTCTCTGGCTCAGTCATGGTCTGGGTGGACATGGCGCTAGTTGATGTATCTCTCTTCCTCTCTGGCTCAGTCATGGTCTGGGTGGACATGGCGCTAGTTGATGTATCTCTCTTCCTCTCTGGCTCAGTCATGGTCTGGGTGGACATGGCGCTAGTTGATGTATCTCTCTTCCTCTCTGGCTCAGTCATGGTCTGGGTGGACATGCTGCTGGTTGATGTATCTCTCTTCCTCTCTGGCTCAGTCATGGTCTGGGTGGACATGGTGCCTGTGGATTTGCTCCTTTTCTCCTCCTCCTGATGATGCTGTACCACACCAAGCAGTGTGCGGTAGGCAGTGGCCAGGGCCCAGCAGGTTGCTGTGAGCTGCACATCTCTGGGACTACCAGAGCACCTTCCTTTCACATAGCTTAGCATTTTGGCAGGGTCCTGCAGTTGTTCTGGGGTGAATTTCCAGATCATTTGAGGAGAGAAGGTCTCCAAATACTGGCCCATATCTTCCCACTTCCCGTGCCACTCAACATCATCCGCTCCCAGGGCAGGCCTCCAGCAAGTCTCCTTAGAGAGCCCAGTTCTGACCCTAAACATGGTGTATACAGTACAGAGGAGACAAAGCAACACTAACAGCAAGATTATGCTGTCCCTAACATCAAAAGGAAGCTCAATATTTTCAATGATTGTTGTAGCAGAGGTGAAAAGGTGGAAGTAACCATCTCCGCCTGTTTTCCCCACAGTCTGGGTGCTATTTTTAATGAGACCCCAGAGATAACAACCCAAACCAGGACAGGCACACCAGACTGAATATACATTCACAATGAAATTCATTGCTTCTGATGTTATGACAACATAAACATAGTATATTAATAAAGCAATTTTGATCCTTCTCCCTGGTATTAAAGAGAGCATCAAAACAGGCACATGGTTCCCCATGTGTCGAAATATGAACAGGCCCAGATACACCATCCACATGAATACATCAAGCAACATGGTAGTCAGGGAGTTTCTGTACCCAAATACACAAAATGAAATTGTAGTTCTGACTTCTCTCTCGCGCCCCACGTTGGGCGCCAAAAGATGTGCTGGTTTGAAGGTGAACCAGCAAGGGAAAATGAACTCACCACGAGAGAGATTATAGGTCAGAGCTAAAATTTAATAATAATATTATTATAACAACACTGACACACAAGGGAAATTGCTTTCAACTCACAATACCCCAGCAGTATAACCCAGTGTCCTGGGGCACAAACCCAAGGGGGTTTGTTTGCCCTTGTGCTGAGACCCCTGTGGCTCCCCCAAGTCCAGAGCAAAAGGAAAAAGAAAAACCTGTTGGTGCAGGCGAGGGCTGTGGTCTGGGCGAGAGCGGTGATCTCCTGCTGTCGAGGTCCTGCTGCTGCTCTGGATCCGACGAGAAGTCCCCGAGGTCTTCTTACCCACCACTTATGTACCCTCAGGGAGCACTCAGTCCCTCCCCCTGGGCGGGGACTCACACAATGGGTGATTGACTCTGGGAGCCAGGGGGTGTTGAGCTGTTGATGGCCCATTAGCAGCTCCGCCCCCCTCAGGCTGGGTGTGAAGGTGATAATGGCTCCCTGGGCAGCTGCTGCTAATGGCCCATTGTACTTGGGGAATGAATAGAGGGGGTAGAATACACAGCTTTGATCACCCCCACACAGGGTTAGCTGGTCCCTCCTGCTGAACTAGGACAATGGACTCTTCTGGATTTGTGGGAGAAGAGCATACATTATTTTACCTAGACAACGAACAGGCAGTTGTACTATAGGAATAACCCAGCCTCAGTTTTCCCTGTTGCCTTCAAAGACTGGAGATGAACTGGGAATTCCTTTGCATGACTCCCTTAGACAAGAAAGAAGAGCAATTGGTGACAAAGTGCCTCATGTCAGGATTAAAGAACACTTAGCAGGAGGAGCCCAAAAGTGGTGAGACAACAATTGGCTTCCTGAAAAGATTAATGAATACTCTGGACCAGCGACATGGGCACAGGACGGTATGTGCGGTTACCGCACACCCATATATGTGCTCAATCGACTCGTACTGCCGTGAGCAGTAGTAGAAATAATTATAAACCAGACTGTGATAGGATTCGAGCTAATAGCTACTCAACAATGCCAAGCCAGGGCAGCCATGTATCAAAGTCGCCTGGCCTTAAACTATCTCTGGGCAGAAAAGGGAGGAGTTTGTGGAAATTTTAACACTTCTGTTTGCAAATTGACAATAACTATGAAGCAGTAATGGCAATAGCCTCCAATATTTGGAAAATAGCCCACGTGCCAGTTCAAAGGTGCTGATCCATAACAGATGTACACTGGTAGACAAATATTTTTGGAGGACCACAGTGGAAGAAGATTGAGTTTTTCCTTTTGTGTGCAGTAGCTGGACTTGTTTTTCTACCTTGTCTAATCGCATGTTTTATAAGATTAATTTCTAGCGTTGTACAAAGAATGCAGCTGGCTGCCATGTCTATCAACCCAAAAGCTGCTGCAGCAGGAAAACCAGAACTTCAAGTGATTATGATCCTGTGCCCTGTCTCCAAACAGGTATGAAAAAGTGACATACTCAACATTTTACTCCAATGGAAGCACAAGGCCCAGAGACAATTCTATTAACTGCAATGCTTTTACTAATGATCCTTATGGTGTAGCTTTTGTACTCCATATTCTAGAAAGCTAGGAAAGAATTTGTAGACTATATTAGAAAGGAGGGAATTGATAAGAAACTGTATAAATAAGACACTTTAGCTTAAATATTTTTTATTTTTTTATAACTTGGGGGATTTTAGTTATAAGATTTAAGTTTTGGTTTGGAGGGGAGTGTTTTCTGACTGTACATATGAGAAAAGTTGCAACCTATGGAATTCACTAGCTGAAAATGTATCTTTTTCCAGATGGTACAAAGCCTAGCAGAAGCTAAAATAGAACCTAATTCAAGGTTATCCAATCAGAAATCAGCTAAATCAGCTAGGAGGTTTCCAGGGGAAAGTGACGGAACAGGGCAGGCATCCAATGGAGAGGTTAAAAGTTTAAGCGAGGAAGAACCCCTGAAATGACCACCCATGGGGCCAAAGAAGAGCAAGACCCCTACTCAAGAAAAGCACTCTACAGGCACAGTTCAAAGCACCACCTCAGTTACGCCCATCTGTGCATATGTATGAAGAGTTTCTGCTTGCTTTATGCATATGCATTGCATTCCTCAGTCCATTGCTTTGCATATGTAGTAGTGTACAAAATGTGTAAGCTCACAGAGCACGGGAGGAGGAGCGGGTCATGCATTGCTAACCCCTCTCTCCCCACTGGTGTTAATCAAACAAAGAGATGCTGCTTAACAAAGCAAAACACTTAAAACAGTTCTTTATTAACCAGGATCTACTGGCAATTTTGTCAGCAGTGACACTACAGACGCATGGAATCAAGGGGCCACTGTGACACTGTGAAACCTCATGGAAGCAAAGGGGCATTGTGACAGTCTAGTGCCATTTTAGAGTCCACCAGGTTTTCTTTGGTTCCATGAGGCCCTGCAGTGTCAAAACGGCCCTTTGATTCCATGAGGTTCTGCTGTGTCACAATGACCCCTTCATTCCATGAGGGTCTGCAGTTTCACAAATTCCTTTTGATTCCATGAGATTCTGCAGTCTCCCAGCACTCCTTTAATTCATGGTATTCCACAGCATCCAAGTGTTCATTTGGTTCCATAAGACCCTGAAGTGTCACAATGGCCCCTTTATTTCATGAGGTTCTGAAAGGTCTCAGGGTCCCTGTGGTTCCATGAGGCCTGACAGTGTCACAATGGTCCCCTGATTCCCTGAGGGTTCACAGTGTCCCAAGTTTTCTTTGATTCTATGAGAAGACTCAAGAACCTTACAGAATCAAAAGACAACTGTGACAGTCTAGAACCTCATGGAATCAAGGGGCCATTGTGACACTGCAAAGCCACATGGAACCAAAGGGCCCCTATGACACTCTAGTGTCATTTGGCACTGTCCCAGGTTTCCTTTGGTTCCATGGGTATTGGGTCTGGCTGAGATGGAGCTCATTTCCCCATGGCAGCCCTCACAGTGCTGTGCTTTGCATTGGTAACTAGAAGAGTGTTGATACACACCAGTGTTTTGGCTACTGCTGAGCAGGGCTGGCGCAGCGTCAGCACTGCAACATTCTTTCCCCAACTGAGGGCAAGATCCTGGAAGGGAACAGAGCCAGGCCAGCTGACCCAAACTGACCAAACTCACTGGGTTATTCTCTCCCTCAAAAGCAAGAAAGGAAACCAAAATCCATGCATGATTTTAGCAGTGCATTGGCCCAATCCCAACAGCTGCGCCACTCACCGTCTGTCTGTCTCTGCACAGCATACCTGGGTTAGGGAAATAAAAATTTGGCTGGCATTTCTGCAAATTCTGGGCACCTGGGCTCCTCCTCACTACTCCTCAACTCACCAGCAATGCTCATCTGTTCCCAAAAACTACTGGGACGGTACCACCAAAGACAAGAGGAAAAGGATTAATTGCTGAGCTCTGCAATAACCTGGGATTACTCTCAAGGCCAGGCAAGACAACCTAACCTTTTCAGTCAGCTCGGCAACGTGTGGCTCTGCTCCACTGGGAATACACACAGTCACTGCAAAAACAACAACAGAGGGGAAGGCACACACTGATGGATCACCCCACGCTGCACCATTCTGACGAAAGCTCCTCACTGAGGTTCCTTCACCCTAACCTCTCACTGCAAGGCCCACCTTCACACTTGGCTGATGGTTCTAAGCCTGTGTGCCACCTGGGAAAAAAACAAATTCCAAGGAAAGTGTATATTCACCAAAAATACAACAGCCTGGAAGAAAAATTGGATTCAGTCTTGGAATAAAATGCTCACATTTCTGGCCTCCCCTCCAGTGCTGATAGCCTGCACCATTGTCTGCTTCTCCCTGTGAAAATAAGAACAAAGTGCAAAAAGATAAACAACTCATATAGCCAGAAGTGACATCCTTCCTCTGACACTGAGCGCCGACCCACCTTCTTGCTGTGCTGCTTTGGCTTGCTCTGATTCTGTTGGAAATCTTGTTTTCTTGACACTGGGGGAAAAAAAAGTCCAAGCATATGCCTGAAAGAACTATGACAACTCGACTTTGGGCCCAGGCAGCAACACTCACCAGTGCTCACCCAGTTCATCTCCCTGCTGGTTCCCACAGCCTGCTCTGCCAATTACACAGAAAGGGTCAGCACACAAAAGTCTTGCTGGCCTTTGTATCAGCTCGGCAGCTTATCATCTGCATTTCAAACTATGGGGTAAAGTGGTTTGCTTCCAATGGGAAATAGCTGTCAATCCCTTTCAGGAGACCACCACCAGAATGTCTATTCCACCTCCAAAACTGAATATATCTAAGGATTGCTTCCAGTTAACAGGTGCCAGCACAGGTACAAAGGTAGGGCAGCATTTTCTGGGACAAACATCCTTATTTCAGTCTCTGCAGACACAACAAACAAATGAGAGCATAAGCACAGGAACTATTCCATCCCTTGTCATTCCCTTTTCCCTTTGCCTTCCCCTTTCCCTTTCCCTCACTTTTCTCTTTAACAGAGCTGTTTTCTCTTTCCAGCCCCTCAAAGGCACCAAGGCCACACAGGAGTACAAACAGTACTTCTCTTCCCACTTCACACACTTTCCCCTTTATTGCTGTAACAGGAACAGCAGGAATCTGATCTCAGAGGCCTCTCATTTCCCATCAGCAGCTCAGCAACAGGAGCTTAGGGAGCTCCAGCCTTAGGCCACAAGGGCTGACAGTGTGGAAACTTTCGGAGCAGAGTAATGCTGCTAACACGGACACAGCTGAATGTAGCACAAAGGCACAGAATCCGAGTCGTTCCACTTGGAAAAGTCTTCCAAGCTCATTGAGTCTCTTGCAGCCTATTCCCAGCCTTCTGCAGGGACAAGTGAGAAAAGGAATCTCGTGACAGCCATGGCCTGCAGAAGAATACAGAGAAGGACTGGAGTGGGGCCGAGATGGAGGGAGCCTCTCCCTGTGTGTGCACTCACCCACAGCACAGGCTACATTGGGGCAGCAGGACCTGCTGTCCCTGCAGAGCTGCCCCCATGGAGACACTGCTCTTGTATGTCACAGGCACCACAAGCCTGTCCCTGCCAGCCCTGCCCACCATCCGCACCCTGGCCCAGGGTCTCACAGTGGTGCCTGGACACCAAAGAAGGTAAGACCTGCACCCCCACAGTGCAACCCCACCCATCTGCAATGGGCCCTCGGGACAAAGCAGTCCCTCCAAAACCTTATCAGATATAATTGGGTGACATGGCCCACGGATGCTTTTAATAAAGAGATGCAAGGTTTTCTTGAATTATGGAGGCTGGTCACCTCTAAATTATTAATATTTATAGTTATCCATTTTGGGGCAGGAAGTTTTGTTATATTTTGAGTGAAAAATATTTTCCAAAGAAACCCAGGGTGCATGGGTGATGCAGAGGAGGCTGTCAAGTCACCCAGTACGAAGCCCACCACCGCTGATGGACGAGCAGTTCACTGGCCTGTAAATTTGTGACCAGCAGTCGATCCCTTTACAGTATAGAAGTCCAATCCCCTTTCATACAGTGAGGTTGTTCTGACATAACCCTTCTTGAGGGGTACTATGGAGATTTGCCCCTTGGGCTGGGGATGCTCCCCAAGGATACTCCTGGATGTTGAGCCAAAGAGATCTCCCCACGAGCATTGGTATGGGTGAGTTACATCAAATATCTACTTCATAACCATTTCTTTTTGCTACCTTTAATATATTTGCTTCAATAATTACTTAAATATAGTGCACTATCCTATCTCATGTTATCCTACTATTAGTGTTAGCATTTATATTGTGTAGTAAATAATTCTGATTAATACCTTTTGTCTGATCAGTTGTAATAATGATTCATTTTATATTTGCCTATCATTAAAACCTGTGAGACAGAGTGGTTCAATCATACTTCTGTAATTCCTTAAATCTAAGTCAGTGACATAACCTGAGGCTGATGGATCCAGCCATTCCTGCACTCCTCTCTAAGAAGGACTTTAGAAATCAAAGGAGTCCTTTCTGCACCTCCTGACTCAAAAGCAGGGCTTTTCTTTAATAAATTTTGTCTAAGCCTCCCACTGCCACTGCAACACTGGGGAGGTCACAGTTGGCTGGAAATTATCAAAAGCGGTGCCCATGTACCAGAAGGTCCAGAAGGAGGATTTGTGGAACCCCAGGCCCATCAGTCTGATCTTGGTGCCAAGGACAGTTATGGTGCAGATCGTCCTGAGTGGATCATGTGACACACATCCAGGGGATCAGGCCAAGTCAGCAAAGGTTTAGAAAAGGCAGGTCCTGCTTGACTTTCCTGATCTCCGATCTCCTATTGCAGGCTGACCCACTTGGTGGATGAGAGAAAGGCTGTGGGTGTGTCTATCTAGATTTTGTTAATGCCTTTGACACTATTTCCTACAGTCAGTTTCTCCTGGGTAAACTGGCTACTCCTGGCCGGGATGACTGTACTCTCTGCTGGGTAAAAAGCTGCCTGGATGGCTGGGAAGATACTCACAAAAATGGTGTTCAGGCATTGGAACAGCCTGCCTGCAGAAGCTTTGGAGTCACCATCCCTTGAGGTATTTTAAAGATATGAAGATGTGGTACTTGAGGACATGGTTGTTTGATGGATTTGGCAGTGCTGGGGGAATATCTGGAGTCAATATTCTTAGTGATCTATTCAAACCTAAAAGGATTCCATGACTTGATGATTCCATGATTCTAAAATATCTTTTCCTATTTTTAATACATATCCCGACAATTCTCATTTTGACCTGATAGAAATTACTCTGACATTTTATTAGAGGTATGACATTATTTCAGTCCATTAAAGATGCACTTGTGTTTTCTAATTAAAAATATTTGGTTTTCTGACTGACCTGCCCAGTCTGACAAGAAGCTCATGGTGTCATGGGAGGTCTCAGTGAATCTGAGGTACTTGCCTGGCACTGGCAGGGAGCACAGAGGACCTGCAGGAGACCAGAGACCCTTTGGAGCTGCAGATGAAACCTGGGCAGGGGGTTCCAGAACACCCATAATGACACCAGGTGTGTTCCTATAACTGCAGCCCATCCCAGCTCATGAAATCCCCTCAAAGACAAGTGTGTTAAGAAAAAGAAATCAAAACAAGGAGGAGAAAAACACCAAAAAAATCCTAAAAGTTCTGCATTTTCTACCCTCTAGGTTATTCAAGTTTTCTTAATATCTGTGTGCTTTTTTCCATTCTTTGATGTTTTTTTTTTCACATTTACCCCTGCCAGTCAGACCTACAGCATTAACAAGGACATTGTCTGTCTAGAAAAGTGCCCAGTGCCCTGATAAAACCCTTCTTCCCAACTCTGCCCCTGCCCCACCTCACACAGCGAGTCACACTCTGAGGTTTCTGAAGTGGTGCTTTGTCCCCTACCACAGGGAACCAGTGACCAGTGTCAGTTACACCCCTTGGGTTTGTAGGACTAAATCTGCACTCATCTTACTCATCTGTTACAGTGGCTTCCTATAAGAGTCCCTAAATCATTGCATGGCCTTTACTTTTCATCCCCTCCAGGGTATGGGATGTGTGACACCAGTTTAGGGGAATAAATAGATGGAACTGGTCTCACCCAATATTAAAGAGACAGTGCAGATGTCTATGACTAATTGAGTTGTCTCAAGTTCTCATGGTAGTCAATGGAGAGAAAGAAATTATCTCAACTGATTTGGCCAGAGGGACACTCCAGAAGGATTTCTGTAGTGCCAATGTCACATTTCCAAGCTCCTCCAGAAAAATCTTGGAGAGCAATAGATTCTAATCATAGGAAAACAAATGCAGATTTTGTCAAGAGTTGAAACCCATAAAAAAAACTATCTACACAATAATTGAGAAAAGTAATATTTTCCAAAATCTCGATTCTTTGTGTGTCAATTGCAGTGATTTTCTTCCTTTTTTTTTTTTTTTTCTGAGAGCACCAAGGATACTCCTGGGGTGCTGGTGCACAGCCCCACAGATCATCTAGGGATCCTGAGTTTACTAAACTCTGGGAGAAACAGGAGTGGCTCCAATGAGGCTCTCATATGTCTCTGTGCAGAGAAAAGGATGGGAGACTGTAGGAGATACTAAACATGTGAGGACTGGAAAGAACACTTCAGAAAATTGACCTATGAGGAGGACGGTGTTGAGGAGCAACCCAGACCAGACCAGCCACATATATGAGAGACTTTTGTTGTTGAAGTTTAAAAGTTATGCGTTTTATTGTATGGTTCTTGGTTTGGAAAGTTTTCTTTATCCTCAGCTGGTCGCTGTGTTTTCTTCTTCCCCTCATACCCTTTCCCATCTCTGCCCTAATTCCTGGTTTCATACAGGTTAGTTTTTCCACCACTGACAAGTTGTTCCTCACTGGCTATCTGGTTGCCCAGTTACTCACTCCACTCCTATCCTTATTTAATCCCATCCAAGCTCCAGAACCTTCCCTCAGAACCCTCTAAATACCTATGTTGTCCCTCAATAGAGGTTCTTTTTGTGACTTCATTTCCATGATGTGCAGAGTGTGTTCTAGGTAATTTTCCATCAGTCAACAGCTTGTCAAATTGGCGCCCAAAACAGGCATCCTGGGCAGAGGCTTTGTCCAAGAAGGGCTCAGGCAGTGGAGTGGTCTTGGCTCCCCACTCAGGGAGCTCTCCACAGCTAAGCATCTGGTATTCTTTGGCCAGCATGCTGGGTGAGGTAGGCCTGCAGCTGTGCAGTTGTGTTCCACTATACCACAACCCTTTTCCACTCAAGTCATGAGATCACTCCTCTCCGAGCAAGAGAGAGAGAGAGCTACATCCATCTGAAAAACCTAATTTAGCTTCACGCACACCCCCTTGATAAAGTCTCCCTGAAAGCCCTCATTAAATGGATTTCAAAAAATAATTGTGCCATCCCACATGATATCACCTATGTGGAATGGGATAAATTGGAATTAAAATTACGGCAAGCCTCTTTTAATCATGATCCACTTGTGTCACAGGCGACCGTGGCATGGCATTTGATTCTGGGCACTTTATTGAAGCTAGAAAAAGGAAAATCAAATGTTTAAGAGGAAGGGACAGCTTGTAGCTGGGGTCAAAGTGCACAAATGGCATCGGGAAAAAAGAAAGGGCAAGAAAACCTATTTTTGGCATTGTCACCACATACACAAAATGGCTGTTCCCACCATGAAAGCTCTTCTTCACCCTCACAACAACAAAAAGGCTGTTTTTGCTGCCCAAATGATGCAACTGCCTGCCACAATGCTGTGCAAGAGGCTGCCAAAGTTCCCTGTCACCAAATAGCCGCTGTAATGATGATCCATGTGCCGTACAACAAGATGGGGATACTGGTAGTGATTCAAAAAATGGTGCTGCCCATCCCACCGTACAACATCATGGCAGCCCCATCCCCAAGATGGCAGGTTGGCCCTGCAGCCTTCACCCATTTCTGAAAGTGGGAACCTGCCAAGATGGTGATGCCCATGGGCTCATCCTCACTGGAGCCGATGCCTGTCTAAACCATTTGGTTCACATTAAACAGCAGGCTAAGGCTGTGGACCATCTGGATTTGCTCAAGGCTTTCCTTGTTTTTTACCAACCCCATGGTCTACCGCTTTGGGAACCAATGCCCTTACTGGTTCTCAAGGATGAAAAAAAGGCTGTTACCAAATTATGGACTTGACTTACCTTATGAGCCTGGAGTTTTAAACTCTTTATTTTGGCATATGCTCTTACTCCAAACAATATCAAAACACTAATTAAGGCCTTACTGAGCTCTATGCAAGTGGCACTATTCAAAAGCAAATGGAAAACCCTCATTAGAAAACTTGCAGAGGATGTCTTTTTCACCACTGGCATCCCAGTCCTTGACTCAGTTAATTTGTAATGCAAGTACATTTGTCTGTAAAATCTGCACTTATATCATATGCCCTGGAGATGGCCCCTGGCAAAGAACAATTGACATCACCCTGGAAGTGCCTTGGATTCAGGATCAATGAGACTACTATTCAACCCCAGAAAATAACCCTATCGGCCAATGTTCAAACACTAAATGACTTGCAAATCCTGCTTGAGAAAATCAACTGGGTGAGACCTATTTTAGACCTCACCATCGATGTCATGAAGTCCCTATCTCAGTTATTAAAGGGGAAGGCTGACCTCGCCTCTTCACAATACTTAACACAAGAGACAACAGAGGTCTTAAAGAAGTAGACAAGAGGTTAAACTCTTGTCAAGCTCGAAAAAAGTGTATGGGCTGCCTGGCTGTAAATTTCACAGGTCAGTTTTCAGCTCACCTTCCAGCTATTCCATTTTTACAATTCTTAGCTGTTACCCAGCTTCAGCTGACCTCCAACTATTCACCTATTCCCATTTCCTGAGCTAGAACTGTCTTTACTGATGATTCAGGTAAGACATCTACTGCTGTTGTCACTTGGCAACATGGAAAACATTGGGCTTACGATGTGCACAGAGTAACTGGCTCCTCTCACATTGCGGAATTGTCTGCAGTTTTGAGAGCGTTCAAATTGTTCCCTGAACCACTGAATATTGTCTCAGATTTGGCCTATGTTGTTGCAGTAGTCCAGTGCATCAAAAATTCTTACACCAACGACATTCCAAAATTACAATTGGCTCAGTTATTCAAGCCACTGCTCCGCAAGATCAACAAATGCCAGCACAAATTCCACATCATACATGTCAGATCCCACACTACCCTTCCAGGTCTGAAGGGAACAATATGGCAGAATATACTGCAAACCAGGAACATCTGTTATAGTTTGAGCTGGCAAAATGCCAACTGCCTGGTACCCAGTCAAAAAGTCCACTCCCAGAGCAGGAGAGTGAGGGAAAACAGCAGAAACGAGGCTTTAAACACAGTGAGGTTTTTATATTTATACAGAGAAGAGGAGAGCTTAACACAGAATATGAAATAGCACATAGTGACAGGAAACAACAACAGGCTCACCGAGGTCACCCCAGCTAACAGGTGAAACTCCAAACCAACCAAACCCCCTCCCCAGAGGAAACCTCCCAGCAAGAGGGAAAGAGGAATTAACAGGAATGTGCTCACGTCCCCGGCTAAGCAGACGTGCCGACCGGCAGGAGGGCCTGATATCAGCAGTCAGGGAGCGGGAACCGTCCTGGTCAGAAGCAGGGACCGAAGAGCCCAGAGACTCCTCCCACCTTGCTTGTTATACTCCCCGACACTTCCTGATGATGTCAGATGATATGAAATACCTCTATGGCTGCTTAAGTCAGATGATACCTGTCCCCTCTAATCTGTGTCACAACCTTTGAGGCCTGCTAAAAACTGAGGCCTACATGGGGACCTATGCTGACTAAAGCCAAAACTACTACAATCTAGTACACACAGTAGTAACATCTAATAATTTTTAAAAAGCTTGATTAGCCCACAATTTCTTCCATCAAAATACAAAGTCATTAAAGAACACTTTTCACATCACCATGGCTCAGGCCCAAGCTAACGTCTCTACATTCCCAGTTTGCAAGAGGGTCACCGCTCTTCCATCAGAGGGAGTAAACCCTCATGGAATTAGTCCCCTAGACCTCTGGCAATCTGATGTAACCCATCACACACCATTCAGCAAATTGAAATACATCCATGTGTCAGTTGACACATGTTCCAATGTCAATATTGCCATGGCTCATTCAGGAGAAAAGGCATGGGATGTTAAAAAACACTTTTTATCTGCAATATACATCTTCAGCATCCCAAAGACTGTTAAAACAGACAGTGGATCATTTTACACATTCTCTTCATTGAAAGACTTTTTTAACATATGAGGCATTCCCCATATGACTGGAACACCACACTCACACACAGGACAAGCAATGGTCAAGTGGGCCCACTAATCTCTTAAAATAAGCTCACTAAGCAACAAAATTTCACAGTAGGTCTCACCATGAAGGAAAACATCAACAATGCACTTTATGTCCTAAATTTCCTAAATAGACTAGAACATGACATTTCCCCAATGCACCGTCACTTTAATCCTAGAGATAAAAGAATTATTACAGAGGAAAACAACTGTATAAGGATATTATAACTGGTGAATGGCTCAACCCTGTCCCCCTTATCACCTGGGGGAGGGAGCATGTTTGTGTCTCCACAGTGGATTCTGTCCCGTTTGGTGAAATTGTACAGCAGTGACAACTCTTCAAAACGATTCTCACCTTCGGTGTCTTCCTCCTGGTCCATATGGTTACTGCTTACCAACCTTCTCCTACACCTCCTCTTCTTCCATTTTGGATTACTTCAGTTCGAAAGAATGTTTGGTTGAGTTTGGCACAATCCCTAAATATTGATTAATTGTGTCTTTCAGTTCTAGATCACTCCAACTCATTTAAAATATGCCTAATTGCAATTCCCTTGTCTGCCCAGGAGCGGTCTGAATTCCACAACCAATATTTGCCTTAGTGTGATGATCCTAACAAAGACAGGAATCCTATTATGTCCTTGTCCTAGTTTAACAGGTGGGACCAGTTAACACTGTGTGGGGGTGATCAAAGCTGTGTATTCTACCCCCTCTATTCATTCCCCAAGGACAATGGACCATTTGCAGCAGCTGCCCAGGGTGTCATTAGCAGCTTCACACCCAGCCTGAGGGGGCGTGGCTGCTCATGGGCCATCAACAGTTCAACAATACCCCATGACTCCCAGAGTTAATCACCCGTTGTGTGAGTCCCCGCCCAGGTGGAGGGACTGGGTGCTCCCTGAAGATACATAAGCGGTGGGTAAGAAGACCTCAGGAGCTTCTCATCAGATCCAGAGGAGCAGCAGGACCTCGATAGGAGGAGACCACCACTCTCGACCAGACTACAGCCCTTGCCTGCACCAACAGGTTTTTCACTTCCTTTTGCTTTGGACTTGGGGAAACCACGCGGGTCTCAGCACAAGGGCAAACAAACCCCTGTGGGTTTGTGCCCCAGGGCACTGGGTTATACTGCTGGGTTTTGTGAGTTGAAAGCAATTTCCCTTTGTGTCAGTCTATTTATTGTAATGTTATTATTAAATTTTAGCTCTGACTTATAATCTCTCTTGAGGTGAGTTCATTTCTCCTGTTGGTTTGCCTTTAAACCAGCACAGTCCTGTGTCCCTCGTCCCCCGGATACACAAAATGTTAGAAAGTCCTTTGTCTATAAAACACAATACCCTGAAGAATTAGAGATTTTAGGTACCCTCCCCTCAGGTTTTTGCTTTCATTTCAGTGTTGAGGACGGGGTAAAGAACTAGTGGCAAAGTGATGTCATGTCCAATGGAACCTATTCTGATTCCAAGTTTTGGTGCAAGAAAAATATAACTTTTGAGATCCAATCCACCTCACTTTCCATTGTCCTCCCTGAGAGGGTATTTTTAATTTGCAGGCTCTGTGTGTGCAATGTAAGACATAAAGGAGCAGTCAGGGGACTTTTGCACCTTTGGCAAACTGACAATTTATGATTCCACCAAAACTATCCCTTCTCTTCCAGTTAATTCCCCTAGCAAAATCACAAAGAGAGACATCAGTATTGATCTGGGATTGTCAGGAGGGGTCTGAGGTGTCCTTATGAATGGAAAACCTATTCCTTTAAAAGGATTGGACTTGCCTGCACTTAGAAGACTTAGAGCAAACGACCCTTCATTGACGGACCAATCTCCAAAATTACAGCCCCTCAAGCACAACCTCAGGCTCAGCACCATCCCTTTTCCAAAATTCCAAATTTACATCAATTCACCGAGGACTGTGACTCTAACATTCAGTTCTGGCCCCACACTCAGGATGTCTGCGGCAGAGCAATCATTCTGGCGATTGGTACCATGCACACTAGAATTGCTCACAAAAATGGGATGCTGGTTAGCTAAGGAGGCAAATGCAACCAGTGTAGCTCTTGAAGATCTGTTACTAGGGTCGCAAGAAATCAAGAAATTTGCACTGCAAAACTGCCCCATGTGGTAGTTTTGGCCTGAGTTTTAGCTAGGCCTCAATTTAACAGCCTCAGAGACTCTACATAGATTAGGAGAGACAGGTGTCACCTGACTTAAGCAACCAAAGAAATATTCCATACCAGATGACACAAACCTGAGATATAAATACAGGAGTAGGAGGTGTTCTCTCAGTTCGCATGATGGCCTCAGCAGAGCAGGATGTGCTGCTGCTGTCCTGCTGTCCTGGGCCTTGCTGCAGCCGCCGCTACTTTGCATTTTGTTTGAGTTCAGGGAAGTAGAAACATTTTGTTGTTATCCTTCTTGTTCTTTGCTGGGTGTCTTTTGGGTTGCTTATGGATCTAGAGTAATGAAATCTGGATTTGTTGGGAGGTAGAAAATTGTTATTTCTAACTTGTGTAAGTGTCTATTATATTGTAGTTTTCTTTTAATTTTCTCTTTTCTGTATAAATATATATAATTAGTTTGGGTTTAAACCTGTTCTGAGTTTCCAGTTTTTTTCCTTTCTCCCTTTTCTCAGCGGGAGGGGGAGAGAGGCTGACACTCTGTATTTGGCAGTTGGCATTTTGCCAGCTCAACCCAAGACAAGCCACAATTGATTTCTTGTTCTTGGTTAATGGTCATGGTTGCAGCAAATTTGAGGGCCTATGTTGCCTAAACTTCTCAGACCACTCCCAGTCCATCCATTCCCATATAAATCATCTATATTCTCTGGTCCAACAAATCAGACTTCAGATGAGATTAGCTGGGATAACATGTTTAATTGGTTACCCCTTAAAGAATTTTCTCTGCCCATAAAATGTTTTCTGTTGTTTCTTTTATTGGGAGTCTTTGTGCTGTTCATCCTTCTTCTTTGTTTCTGTGCCTAGTCAGATGCTTTCAAGCCCTTATTTCACGTAACACTTCCCAAGACTATTTGTCATTAAAAGAAAAACAGAAGATGTGGGAGAATGCTTAACGTATGAGGACTGGATAGAGCGCTTCAGAAAATGGACCTATAAGGAGTACAGTGCTGAGACCTGGACCAGACCAGCCACATATATGAGAGACTTTTGTTGTCAAGTTTAAAAGTTATGTGTTTTATTGCATGGTTCTTGGTTTGGAAAGTTTTATTTGTTATCCCCCTGCATGGTTGTCACCCCTCACGTTCATTCCCTTTATAGCTTTAATCCTCAGTTGGTCACTGTGTTTTCTTCTTCCCTTCATACCCTTTTCTGCCTCTGCCATAATCTGGTTTCCTGCTGGTTAGTTTTTCCAACATTGACAAGTTGTTCCCCATTGGCTGTCTGGTTGCCAGTTACTCACTCCACCCCTATCCTTACCCAATCCCATCCAAACTCCAGAACCTTCCCTCAGAACCCTATAAATACCCATGTTGTCCCTCAATAGAGGGGATTTGTGCCTTCATTTCCATGTGGTGTGGAGTGAGCTCTGGGTCATTTTCCCCTTGGTCAACAGCTCGTGTCCAGGCCTGGGGTTCTCCACACAAGAAAGACATGGACCTGTTAGAACAGGTCCAGAGGAGGCCACAAAGATGCTTCAAGGGCTGGAGCACCTCTGCTCTGGAGACTTGCTGAGAGACCTGGGGGTGTTCAGCCTGGGTAAGAGAAAGCTCTGGTGAGAACTTAGAGCCCCTTGGAGTGCCTAAAGGGGCTCCAGGAGAGCTGGAGAGGGACTTCAGACAAAGGATGGAGGGACAGGCCAAGGGGTAATGGCTTCCCACTGCCAGAGGGCAGGGTTAGATAGGTTATTGGGAAGGAATTCTTCCCTGTGAGGCCCTGGCACAGGTTGCTCAGAGTAGTTGTGGCTACCTCATCCCTGGAAGTGTCCAAGGCCAGGTTGAACAGGGCTTGGAGCAACTGGGATAGTGGAAGATGTCCTTGCCAATGGAAAGTGGTGGAACTCAGAAAGTTTTCAGGTCCCTTCTAACCCAAACCATCCTATGATTCTGTGTTTCTAACATATCCAGTGGAGGACATAGAAATATCCACACTTCTTTGTGAGTCCCATTTTGCTCTGAGCCTTTCCTTTCAGGGCTCTCTTGGGCATCCCTATGGTGTCTGTGTGTGTGGTGACTCCATGACAACCCTGTGCAAATCCCCTGCCAGTGTCCTGCTCATATGTAGTAACAACGGAGTAACTTTTCCCTGGTAAAACAGAAACCCAGGCGTCCTGCCCCAGGAAGGCTGTGCTTTCCACCACTATCTCTTTCAGTGCTCATTAATCTCATTCTCTCTCTGCTGTGCAGTTTGCCTCTGGATCCAGATCAACCCCCAGAAGAAGGGCATCTCCCAGGAGAGGGCATTTGCTGATTTCCTCTTTGCAAACATCATCCTCCACCTTGTTGTCATCAACTTTGTTGGCCGAGCTGGGACAGGCTGCCAGGTACTGATCCGCAGGGTCACAAAAGGGGCAGCCACAGGGCTTCAGTGCTGCTGTGGAAGAACTAGAAACAGAGTGAATCCAGGAGTCCTCCCAACTTTCAGCTGCCTCTGGGCCAAGCACAGCCAAGCTGTTGTTCTCTGGGTTGGCCCAGCCTGAGAATTTACGGCTTTCTGGTTTTGTGCATTTATTTTTTGGCTTTTATATAATTTAAAGTGGCGTTTAACTAGGAGTGTTACAGATACCTACCCCCATCCCTCTCTCATGAGAGGTATTCCCCATTCCTCTTTGCAGAAGGGGCTTTGGCAGCTGGAACTTCTGGACTCTGTGAGAGTTGTCCTCTCTGGAGGCCATGGTGTGTCTGGGGTCCAGGTCTGTGGGTTTCTCCACAGATGAGGCAGTTTGGCGTGAGAGCGTTGTTGTTACTGTTGCAAAGGGCCACAGGGTCACTGGTGCTTGGGAGAATTTCCTCCACCTTTGCAGTAACGTTGCTCATGTTGTCTTTTCTTTTTCCAGGTCTTGAACTGCTCCTGAGTTCTGATGGCAGAGGCTGGCATGGGGAAGTGCAATTCCTCAGCAGACTCTCACCTTCTTCCTTGGGGGAGGAAGGGGCTCAAATTTTCCCCCATCTTGTCTATGGAGGGATCTGCAGCCTTATTATATAACAGAGATCTTTTCCATCAATAAAACCCTTTATGACACTGCAGCCTTTTCCGTGTTGGTGACAAATACAGAGCTTCTCCTGTACCCAAGTTCCCTCTCAGGCATGACTCCCTGGTTTTACCCCTCTCTCTTTCTACCCAGCAGGCTTTTTTTCTTGTGCCTCAGTTTTGGAGGGAAGCAGGAAACAAGTTGTCATGGAAACTCAGTTGTCATCCACCCTTTTCATCTCCCTCTCTTCTGCCACTTTACCTTACAGACTCTGTTGCCAATGTACCTTTGGGCTTCAAAGCTGTGGAAAATTTGGGTTAGGCTGTGGTTAGTGGTCATGAAGAGAAGGAACTGATGGGTGTCCCTGGGTGTCCCCACCTTCCCACAGGCCCTTCCGTATCCCTCAGAGGGATGCAGGACACATCTGGATGTCCAGCTGGACTTAGAGGCTCACTAAAGGCTGTGAGGAGTTACAGCCCTCCTGCCACAGTGTCAGGGTCCCTGAACTCTGACGTGCTGATGAACACAAGGATGTTGGAAGGGGCTGTCAAGCTGTCAGGGCCTCTGAGCTGCACTTGAGTGGCTCTTGGGGAAGAAGCTCCCCCCTCAGAATCACACAATCATCAAGGTTGGAAAAGACCTGTCCAACCCTCCACCCACTGTAACCCCTAAACCTCAGCACCAGATTCAGGTGTATCTTGAATACCCCCAGGAATGGTGACTCCACTACCTCCCTGGGCAACCTATTCCAATGCCTGACCACCCTAACAGTGGAAACATTTTTTTCTAATATCTAATCTGAACCTCCCCTTGACTCAGTTTAAGGCCATTTCCCCATGTTTTCTCACTGTAGGCACGGCAGAAGAGTCTGACCCCACCTCACTACACTCTGCTTTCAGGTGGTTGTAGAGAGCAATGAGGTCCCATTGAGCCTCCTTGAGACTACAAACCCAGCTCCCTCAGCCATCTCTCGTAAGACGTTTTTCTAAGCCCTTTCACAAACCTTGTTGCCCTTCTCTGGAAATGCTGCAGCACCTCAGTGTCTTTTTTTAAGCACAGGGCCCAGAACTGAACGTGCCACTCGAGTTGTCACCTCACCCTTGTCGAGAACAGGGGAATGATCTTTCCTGGTCCTGCTGGCCACACTATTCCTGGTAGAGACCAGGATGCCATTGGCCTCCCTGGCCACCTGGGCACGCTGTTGGCTCATACTGAGCGGGCTGTCAACCAGCACCCTCAGGTGTTTTTTCTGCAGAACAGCTCTCAAGCCTCTCTTCCCTCAGGCTGTAACGTGCCATGGGGTTGTTGTGACCCAAATGCAGGACCCAACACTTCACTTTACTGAGCCTCATGGCATTGTCCTTAGTCATTGACCGTGTCTGTCCAGGTCTCTCTGTAGAGGATCTGTCCTTGCACTGATCTTGCTTTGTCCTTGTCTAGTTTTCTCTGCGGCTGAAACACTGGAGAGGTAAATATGCCTTGGGGCTCCATGGCACAGAAATGTTTGTGTGTTGAACTCAGGAGATGGAACTTTAGGTCTCTGACAGCTTCAACCTCTCAGAATTTCTTTCTGGTTCCTGTTTACAACCTTTTCAGCATTTCCAGCAGCGCTGCAGCCATTAAACCTGTAAAAGTGCGAAACTTGGGGCTGCCAAGTCTCTTGCCTAACAGGGGTTGTCAGCTGTGAGGGAGCAGGATCTCCACTGTCCCAAAGGGTGAAAAGTCTGGGTTTGTGTTAGGAACAGACAACTCCTGCTGTGAACTCGGACACCACCACCTGGAAGGGCAGGCAGGGACTCACAGGTTGCAGGGGTGGTATATGACCCAGCCAGCTCTTCTTTCTCATGGGAATTGCCCCCTGAGCTCGGCACGGGCAGCCAGAGGATCAGGTGCATGGGGGAGGCTTGGCTCAGGCTCTGCCTCTGCCCGGAGCTACTGTGGTTCACGAGCCCCGCGCTGGGACCCTCTCGTGGCCACAGCTTGGAACTACACAGGGGCCAGAAACAAGGGAAACACGAGAGTTTGCTGGGGGTGTGAGTTTTTTCTCTTTTTCCTGCTTTTTCCCGCTTGCAATGCCTCCAGTTGCCATAAACTCAACCAGAATTCTTGAGGGAGAGTAGAATTGCAGAAGGACTTTTCACAAGGGTATTTAGTGACAGGATGGGGAGTAGTGGCTTCAAACTGCCAGAGGGCAGAGTTAGATGGGATATTGGGATGAAATTCTTCCCTGTGAGGGTGGGGAGGCCCTAGCACAGGTTGTCTAGAACAGCTGTGGCTTTTCCATCCCTGTGGAAGTGTTCAAGGCCAGGCTGGACAGGGCTTGGAGCAACCTGATTTAGTGCAAGGTGTCCTTGCCTGTGGCAGGGGGTTAGAACAAAATGAGCTTTCATGTCTCTTCAAACCCAAAGAATTCTGCGATTTTGTGATTCTATGATGAATTCAAGTCCTATCAGAGCTACTGCCACATCACAATAAGCTTCAGCAACCCCATGGATACCTTCAAGCTCTGCTACTCATAAAGTTCCTGCTCGGGTTCCTGGTCACACAAGGAGAAGGACAAGAAGTGAGACTGGTTTGTACACAGGACCATGTTTGATGGGAGATGACAAATGTCAAGCAGGGTATTTTATCAAACAAAACTGTTAGAAAAGATGCAAATTCATCTCCTACCCATAGGCAGGTTTTGGGGACAGGAGCTGGTATAGGGGAGAGGGTGCTCAAGATGGACCATGCAACATCTCCTCCCCTCCTAGTGTGACAAGTCTCCAACCTGGCCCTTCATCCTTTCTTCTCATCTGGGTCAGGAGAAGTGTAAGGATTTTTCTGCATGGATTCAGTCTGTATAAAGGGTGCAGAGTTTTATCAGCAAATTCAGAAATCTGTCACAATTCTAAGATTTCTGCCCACCACCCACTACACTTTTTAATGTGTTTTCTCCCCTCCTCTTCCTGCCCAGTCTATTCATAGCTCAGTCCTTCCTACTGTACCCAAAACAACTCCCCTGCCCCCTCCTCCCCAAGTGCAGGCTGTGCTGAGGGGTGTGAGGGGAGGATGTGTTAACCTCATTTCGTCTTGGCTTGTGGTCTAACGTCTACTGTTCTTTTCCACAGCTTCTCCCCTTCCCTTCATGTGTCACGCCAGTCATGCACCTCCACATATATTGTGCTCCACTTTCCAGAGGAAGTGGTTTCTGTAGTTGGGTGTAGAAAAGCATCAAAAGGTGAACCAGATCTCGATTGTGACGTCATGGAACTGGTGCTGTGGCCTCTTTCTGCCCCACCTGGGCCATGAGCCCCTTTCTACCTCCTGTCCTGCTGTGTTATTTCCTGCCTTTGCTTTGCTGTGTGGTTTTTATTTCTCAAAATAAACCAGAAAACACAAAGAGAGGCAGGGACATCTTGTGATGGTGGGAATTAGCAGCCTGGTATCTGAAAGTGTCTTTGAACTAGACCTGCAAATTCAGTGTTTTGCAGGTAACATGCCAAGAGCCACTTTCATCAAAGTATTTAACTCATCCCCCACTTGGAAAATCCTGTTTAACCTGGAAGAGAAAAGGCTGGGATGTGGAAACAGAGGCAGCACAGACCTTAACACCCTTGCCCTTATAGGTGGGAATGGGTTTGAAGTGCAACAAAAATTTAAGATGGGTATTAGTTTTAAAAAGTGGTGTTAAAGGTAAACGAGTATGGAAAGTTTTCTTCCACATCCCTGAAAGTTTCTGGGATGAGGTTAATCCGTCAGAAATTTGTGAAATGCAATGACTTGTTTCATAGTTCAAATATGGTTTAGGCAGCTTCTTCAAGTGACTTGGCAGAGTCACAAGAGTTACTGTTGTGTCAAGGGAGAGACAACAGACCAAATCCCTGAACACCTCTACTATAAAATAATCAGGGCAATAGACACAGAAAGTTTAAAGTTATTCCATAGAAAGAGGGGTTAGTAACTCTCTCACCCTGTGATAAGCCACCTGTTAAATGGTCAGGGATGGCCACCATGATAAATGGTCACCATGGCAGGGGACCAGGGAGACTTTGTTGTGTTGCTGCTCAGCACTGCAGGGTCAGATTCTGGCATGATCCTCACACATGGAGCGCCATTTGTGCCTTTCTGAAACCAACTCCTAGTGAAGGCTGTGAATCCAGTTGTGTGAGAAATATCCTGTGAGAGGGAATCACACTCATGGATCCAGGGAGGCTTTTCCCACCACCCTCGTTGGGTGCTGGTGTGAGGTATGAGCAAGCCTCAAGCTTTGCAGAGAGTGTGTATTTCTGTATGAGCACACTTCTCATTTCTCCCTCCAGAGGAATCACTGGGGCTTCAAAAGAAGATGAAGAAAGTGATGTCACAAAAGGAAAGAAACTCCTATCCAGTCCTGCCATGGACACACACAACCTGGAGGCAGAGGGCCATCGGTTGGTGTCATCCCTGCAAAGCAACTGCCTTGTCCTGCAGTGACACTCAGGAGTAGTGGTCGCTTAGAGGCAGGACACTTCAGGCTCCCGTGTCCCTCACAGCAGCAGGCACCTGCCTCCAGGAATGTGGACCCAGGACTAATCCTCTCACTGCTCAAGCATGTTTTATCAGCAGAGTCTGCTCTTGAAGATGAGCTGTCTTGCTCCCCTCTCTCCCCAGCCACTCTATTCTCACATGGTCACATCACAGGACGTCCTGAAGAGGGAATTTGTACCTGTTCCCATGCTCCATGATGGATCCAATCCCTTCCCTCCTTCACCCCAAAGGCCAGGCTCATTCCTAAAGACGAGCTGAAGGCTGAAGCAATTCCTCAAACAACAAACACAAAAGACAAACAAGTTTCTTGTTTTGGTAGGAATTGTTTAATAAAAAGCTAAAGGCCTAAAGAAATGCCAAGACATGGTATGGGTGCCAGTACAGTTCACAAATTAACAGTATTTGGATGTCACAGGCATGCACTCTTCCAAGATGGGCACACATGGACAGGTAAATATTGCAACATAATATTATGCAATGATAATAAAAAGAAGTTGGGGAACCTCAGGTTGTTAGATCCAAACAAAAAGAATAAAAGTGTTTTGTATTTTTACTAACCACAAAACCAAATCTTAAGCTGGTTTAAATTCAGCAAATGTTAAGGCCAGATAGAGTTTAAAAAGTAATAAAAAATTATTTTCTTTTTCCTGTGGCAATAAAGTGACTGAATGAAGGACTTCTATGACCTCTATTTCCCTTTAGGGGAAATAGGGCATGTATGGCTCTGATCCAGCAAAGGATAGCAAGACACTGTGCACAGCATCCTGAGAAAGTCTCTCTTTGCTTTTGAAAGTGTTTTATTTGCACGTGAGAAGGTGTCTGGGGGAGGTGCACCCTAAGAGACATGCATACTCTAAAGCTACCAAAATAGGAAATATTCACATTCAGGTGATACTTAGCTTGCAGTTTTCAATAAACAGCACTGCTCCAGGCAGAAATTGTAATTTTAAGGCAAGTAGCAGTGATGGTTGGCAGTGTGTAGTTATAGCAAAGTCTGCTGCATGCAAATGAGCTGAAAGAGCCACTCTGGGAGGAGGAAAGCTGCAAATGTTAAGCTTAGTTTTGAGTGGCTTTATATCAATGCAAATAAAGCAATTTAGAATAGAATAGCTGGTGTGATATATAAGAATAGCAAGTGCTAGACCAGGAATATCCTTGTATTCACTCTTGTTCATGATGGTCTCTCCAAGATTATTCAGCAGATTTTTTTGGTACTTCTGGACTGCACTAACTGTTTACTTTCAATCCTGTAACAAAAATAAACGTATGTTAAATCATTATTTTGGTTACATTTACAGCTGCTGAAATGTCTAGGTAAGAGAAAGAGAAGAAAGAGGCACTGGGCCAAAACTAATGTATTTGGTCTTATAATGAATTCAAATGAACATCAAACTTTCTCAGCTGTAGACTTGTCAGGGGATAAATGTGATGAATGAATGCAGGCAAAGAAAATGATGATTAGAAACAAAAGGGAGAGATGTTTTGAAAGAAAAAAAATTGCTTATGGACAAGGAAAAGTACTTGAGGGATGAGTGAAAATGGTCTGGCCAGAGGAATGAAGGAGTTCCCTGTTAGTAAACAAAAGGTGTATGGATAGACTGCATAAGCAGCTGTTTCAGAGAGAAGGAGAATTCGCAGCTGATGAACCGATCCAGATATTTTCCGACAGATGATTTTAGGCCCCCCCTTATCCATACTCACTTTTTTTTTCCATAAGAGCATAGTCATCAGCACATTAAAAATTATTCCTTTCATTAAAATTATTTTCAGTCCCAGCTGTGATAATGAGAGTGTGTTCAGGTGTTCATCTGGAAAAGTAACAGAAAATGACAGTCACAAAAGCACTGAGACATCCTTGTTCGAGACAGATTAAAAACACATTGTAATGAAGCTGCTCCATTGGGTGGTGGACTCAGATGGTAGGACAGAGAGCAAGATTGAGATACTTTAATTTCTTCCATTGAATAACCACTCAATTAACCAATATGCAAATCTGCCAAGCATCTAGCTGGTTTTGTGTATTGTGAACCCAGAATGCTGGAGGCATCCCTTCTTCCTCTCTAAAATTTTTTAAAGCTGGGCACCAGGGAAACAAATCTAAATTTAATTCATAGAATGAAATTGCATTTGCATTTTCTATTAATCTGAAGTTTGCAAATACATTGTTCTGCTCTGGAGAAGTGGAGAGGTGTCATAAAAAACCCTCTTACGTTTATCATTGAAAACCTCTCTCTGAAAGCATGATCAAATCAGCACATTTACAGATAAGTATTTTCCTGAAACGGTGTTTTGGAAAGATTTGCAAAAGCACAGCTGTTCTGTGAGCAGGACAAGCTCAGGAGAAGGCTCAGCTCCTTTGAACCAGCAGAAACAGCAGTTCTTTGGGCTGCGGCACTGAGCTGGAGCACAGCTTGCTCAGATGCATCGCAGCATACACAGCAGAAACTGCCTGCTTAGCTATTGGTCCATTAGGTGTTTGTGTATCCAAAAATAAACCCAACTCCTCTGAAGTTTGAAAGGCGTCAGACAGTGAGGCTGACTCATATCAGAACCTGAAGTCCCTCAGTGATGGACAGTAGCTGTTTGGTGAGTCATTGCAGGAGCATGTGGGCACTGGTTACACTGGTTGCATGAAATTACCAGCTTGGTTCTGGGAGGCTACATTAACCCCATGACTCTCAGCCTTGATGTTTAAAGCATGTGGGGCCCTTTTGAACATTTCCAGTCTGAGGTTTTAGGTCCAGCAACAATTCTGCAAGTAGGGAACATCATCAAAAACCTGGGAAGACATTTCTTTGAATCAGGCCAATCTATCCTGCTAAAGTGCCTGGGCACGTACCTGTCCTGAAGCGTGGGGACAGCCCTGTAACACAGATGATGCTGGCACCTGTAGAGAGTAAAGATAAATTTAGTTAATAACAAAAATGGACTTCTTCAGAAGCTCGTAAAGGTATCTCTGCTTAGAAGGCTTAAATTAGACTTTCTGGCCATCAAACCCTGCCATAAACACTCTTTTCTGCTGTTTTCAGGACAAGCATAAAATGCGATCTAATTTAACTTCAGTGTCCCACTGGCAAAGGAATGTCAAGCTTTCTTTTTTTTTTTTCCTCCCCCAGTGTGTTTTTAAGGTCTCTCTGCTGTGACTGTACCAGTCTACTGACCCTTCATCTTTGTTTCCACCAAGGAGGAAGCAGAAAGAAAACAGGCAACAAGGCAACCTTCTTCTGGATTATGGGAGATAATGGAGCATTGTTTACATGGCTGGGAGACGTGAACCAGTCCTGCTCACACAAACAGCACAGAGCCCCGAGCACCTCTGACCCTGCACACACGCTCAGCAATGCCATTACCACTTTCAGGGTCCTCGCCCTCCAGGTCTCCAAAGCCCGTGTGACTGGCACCACACTGCATTTCATCTCTCCTGGTCCAGTAGGTTGATAGGTAGCTCGGTTCCACAGTGTTCTCAGCTGTTGCCACCTCCACAATGGCAGATGTGGGCTTCTCAGCAGAGTAAAAAGTGACACTGTCAGGGGAGTAATCTGTGATAAGGCACATTTCCAAATCCTCGTCATCTTTAGAGGTCAGCCTGTAGGCTGAAGGAGATGGAGTAACTTCTGAAAGTGGAAAAAATAAGTGCCATTAGATGAGAGTACACATTCACCATTCCTTCAATTGTAACATACAGACCCTTAGAAATGAAAGTTTTTCAATTATTCCAATGGGAAGTTGCCTGATCATACGGATCTTGTGCTAGGATCCCTTTAGAGAACCAAAGCTTCTACTGCAGGTGATATAGGAGCTACTTTCTATCAACTTAGGTTGTGTAGGAGGCAGAGAGAGTGATCAGGCGGGACTCCTGGAGCATCTCAAAATGCACTTGTGGACACCCACAGCCTGGATGTTCACATCTACCCTGGCCATTCCTCTCTGGGACAACTTGCTCAACTCTGCTCTGCAGCCTGGTTGCACTCAGGAATGTGTACAACACGTGTAGAGAGCACTTGAGCAACCTGGGCTAGCGGAAGATGTCCCTGCCCATGGCTGGAACATGGTCTTTAAAATCCCTCCCAACCCAAACTGTTCTGTGATTCTGTGATTCTTTCTTCACTGCTATGACATGTAATGTATCTGGAGAGAGCTGAACGCACCCCAGCGCCATTCTGCCTGTTTGCAAAGGTTTAGTCAAATCCCCAGCTGAAATCCCACTTCTTCTGCAGGTCCTGAGGGGCAGTGGATAAACCACTGAACCTGAATAAATTTAAATAACTTAGCACCAGTCTCTCTAATGGTGCTCCTACAATAGGAAGGTAGAGAAGCCACTGCAAAGCAGGAAGACATGGTTGTATTCAGGGAGAGATGGATGAAGCCAACAAATGTTTCATCATGTTCCATCACCTGACAGTGCAGTGCCAAAATTTTACTAAACTTTACCCCGCACAAGAGAGGTTTGAGGAACTAAAGGCTGCAGACATAAGACACTGGGGTTCATTACTGTTTTCTTGCTTTAAACTCTGCTAGCCAGTCAGACTGGGATTTTCCATACACATCAAAGTACGACCCGTGGTTAAACTCTTTTTTTGCACATTTAGCTTTGTAACCTAGTACTCTAAGCATTTCATCTGATTCTGTGAGGAGGTACTTCCCTAAACCTTTGTTCATGGCTAACAGTAAAATGTGATGAGTGTTGCAGTGCTCTCATAATGACTAAATAAAATTTTAATAACATACTGCAGCCAAGATTTGGGCCTGTCAGCAACCCTCTGGTTGTATTTTCCATTGGCCTTCACAAGTTTGAACCGGAGCTTCAGATCTCATATATAAACTGATACAGTGTTATTGTGCAGTACTGAGAGTTTACATTAATCCTGGCTTTCTCCCTGTTCACACACCTCACTGACAAAAATTCAGA
This sequence comes from Pithys albifrons albifrons, assembly GCF_047495875.1. NCBI lineage: Eukaryota > Metazoa > Chordata > Aves > Passeriformes > Thamnophilidae > Pithys > Pithys albifrons. The sequence continues at coordinate 11,843,866 of NC_092478.1, forward strand.
AATGATGAAGACAGCTTAGCTCCCAGATGAAGAATTTTTAATTTCTTCTCATGGGACAAGTTTGGGAAAAATCTTGGCTTCTAGAAACTGTCTCAAAATCTTATCAGTCACTGAAATAAATGCTCTTCGTCTGTTCAGTTGCCAACTGTCAACACCTCAGAGAAATAGCCATAGTTCTCTATTAGTATCATCTCAGAAAAAACTAATCTGAAAAGCCCAGTGGTTCACTCTCCACCCCTTCTTCTAAATTACTGTTCATCTGCCGTAGCTTTGCCCTGATTTTGAAGAACTTAATGAGACGCTTTCCAAACTTTGCAGAAATACAGTCCAACGTATGTTCTGACTCCCTCAGCCCCATTTCCCATCTCCCATACTCCCAGTTTAGTTTAGGAAATAGGTTTTCAGTGATTGTTTTTTAGGAAGAGGTGATAGATCCTTGTATGAATAGCAGTGAACCAGAGTACATCAGGTTACATGATGAACCAGGGTACAACACTGCTATAGGGTACATGGAAATGAAAGAGAAGAGGAGGCTCAGGCTGTTCTGTTTTTCTCTCATCATGAGCATTGTGCTTTCTGAAGAGCTACACATTTCTCCAAATTAAGGTGTTTTTCTACCTTTCCATCTGTGCAATGCTTTGATCTCCAGCAGATGAAAAAATAGTCTATTTTTCCCAGGAAGCTTCGGCAGTATCTGTTCTGCAAAATATTATAATTTCTCCTTCTTAGAGTGGTGCTGCCCTTGCTGTGGTGCTGTTATAGTCCCAATAAGTTCTTTTGTGTGTCTTCACACTGTTATGAAAATTTTCAGAGTGTTTTGGTAAATACCAGTTATAATCACAGCACTCTGACCTGTTATTCTGTCTTAATGAGCTAGCAGATGTGCTGGAGATGTTCTAATATCTATTTACAGGAAAGATTGAAAAGTAAATCATGTTACTCTGAGCTGTCCATGCTGCCTAATTTCATCTTTACTGAAGAATATTTACCAGGTGAAAGAACAGGAGCTGTTGGAATGCTAATCCTACAGAGAAAGACAACTCATGAGGCTGATGTCATGGAGAGAGCAGCAGAACCCTGTTCCAGTATCAGGCATTGACCTTTGCCTTTTTTCCCCACCCCTAAACAAGCTGCAGGAGAAATCCTGAACTGGTTTAATACCCATTTTGTATTGTACAGAGAACGATCTCATTCTCCATTCCCTCCAAGGCAAACTCTCTGAATCTTTGGTCACTCTGGAATTGCTGTGATGTGTCTTTGATTCTCTTACCATTCCTTAGCCTGAGACATGATACTCCACAACTTGAGTCAACCTGGAACTATTTTCTGATTGCAGGGACATCTGTACCCCCTCACACACTCATATAGGCTAATCTTGACCCAAGAGGAGCAACTCCAAAGAAGTAACAGGCACATTAGTGATGTACCCTTGTCTGTTCTCCAGTGCAGGTTCCAAAAGGCCCTCTGTGAGATGTGCCAGCCCTGCATGAATGCTGGGATGGCTACAGCAAGACTAAATGAACATATTTAGGATCTGAACTCTCCTCTAGACTCTTAAGTCTCTTGTCTGGAAACACTCAGGTAACAGAAGCCATGTCCTAGTCTAGCATTAGCCAAGTCATCCAGAGTACAGATACTCTGCAGAGATTCAAAGTTTGCAAATGCGAGTATGCTGCTTCACTGACAAACTTCAGGTATAATTCTAGTCTCCAGCCAAAAGTGTGCTTGTTATTGCTTCTGTAATTATTCTTGGGAAAGTCAAACTACCAAAACCATCCAAAAGCTTTCTCACAAACCATTTAAGGGGAAGATTTCTAGGTAAACCAAAACAGTGAATTAATAGAGTAAGATAACCAGTATATGAGGAGAAATCAAGTGTTCAAAGGACTAAATAGTTCTCTAGTTTCAAACAAAGATGAATCCTGGGCTTTTAGCATATGTTCACAATAGGAAAAAATTGAAGTGCATTTTCCTTAAATTTCATGTTCATAAGAAAGTTCTCTTCATGTACAGATCTACTCATCCATCACCCAAACCACAGGAGAGATTTAGTATAATTTCCTCTCACAGGCAACTGAGATGGCTTAACCCCTCCGTGGGACAGTTGCCTGGAAACAAAAAGACTAAGTCTCTGCTCATGAACCTCCTGAGAAGCTCTGTCATTTTCACAAAATATGTTTCCATGCTTTTCTTCCAAAATCAGACTGGGTTGTAATTGCCAGATTAAGTTTTCAGTTTTATATGCCAGAGATTTAGTTTCTAGAAAAAAAAATAAATTCTTAGAATCCTAGTATGCTTTGAGTTTTAAGGGAGCTTTAAAAGTCTGCTAGCTCAATCTTCAATTAAAAAAATTTCAACTAAAAAAACCAACCCAAAACTTTCTGAATTAGGGAGTAACCATTAACATAGCCCCAGACACGTAAAAACCTCAGAACATTAAAAGGAATCAGCCTAAAATCCCTTTCTAAGGACAAGTCAAAGTTAATTTTTATGTTGACATCAAAAAGTCAGAAGAACTTTTGATCTCACACTTGTGGAATTGCCACAGACGTGTCTAGTTTGCACAAAAATTTTATCTTTTCCCAATCAGTCAATTTAATGGGTATATTTAATTAGGTAACTTATTTGAGGTAATACCTTTTGCTGTTTCCAAAAATTACTCTCCCACCTCCAGTATCCCATGCACCCCAGTGTGAATCATTGCAAATACTGTAGTCTAAGTCACCTAGGACATTTCTTCACAATGGTGTGTGAAACTAAGACTTAAATACGAACCCAGAGGTATCTATGATTTTTTTCCCTCTCAACCTAAGGCAGGCTGTTTCTGTCTGACAGGACTCAGAAATTAATGATATTGCCAACATCATTAACCTGAGACACTGAGGATGCTGTCTCTTCCTACTATTCCCAATGTCTCTCCTCCACCTTCAAGAGTATCTGCTTAGATGTAATCCTGGGTTCATTTTCTTTCAGCCTTCACTCTTCATCTAGAGTTTCTGCTCATTCTCCATGAAGACAGAGCTATTCAGAGACAGTGACCACAGGACACTGCTCCTGCCTTTACACCTTCATAGACTGTCCATCTCCAAATCTTACACACTTGGTTTGACTTTAAATCTAGTCCCTCTTCCAAACACAAATTTGCTGTATTTTTCAGTTTCCCACTCAACAGGAAGCCCCAGTTTTGATGAGAGTAACCAGGCATAACAAAATTTTGGTTCCCCTTCCAAATGCAATCTTTGAACTTCCTGACAGCTCAGAGTCTGAAACAGCAGTTTTTACAAATATGAAAGAGGACTTTAGTTTGGGATTTTAAAAGTGAAAGATCATGACATATTCTCTTAGGCTAAGACTCAGAAAATCCAGTCTCCAAGCCCTTAGTCAGAAGAACCTCCATTCACCCTGCATAGCTATTAAATCTCTGTGAACATCACCCTTTTTTCTCACTGTTCTGTCCTGCAGTGGGTCACAGCCACACCACAGCCAAGCACTCCTTGCATTCCAAGACAGCATCTCTATTCCAACTGGCTTTTGTCAAGGGAAACTGAAAATAAGTTGGAATATGTTTCCATGATAGTCCCTACTCCATCCACCCAATAATAAAGTGATTTCCCAGTCCTGGTGTTAATATGGAACAGAAAGCTCAGACTTACTCAGAGTAACAGCCAGTCGGGTCCCACTTCCAAATGTGGGTTTCAGGTATCCCTGGCTGGCACACTGGTGTCAACTTCTACAAAAATGTGGGCAGGTTTTCTCAATTCCTACTGACACCTAGGGCAGCAGGCAATCCATAGCAGAGACAACTTAAGGGAACAATGATAAAACATGCTAATTTAAGACACTATCTATGTACCAAAGAAATGTAGTAGAAAATTATCAGAATCAGAAACACAGAGATCAAATAAAAGATGTTCATTCCTTCACTGGTTACAATTGTGTGTTACATGTTTTGGGGCAATACAAAGAACAATCTGCTTTCCATCTGTAACATCTAAACTACAGTTCCCTAAGCCATGCAGTTAAAGACAACAGCCTTTCAGTACATGTTTTCATCTGAATATTTACTACCCTTTATCACCAACAAAGTCAGCTTTTTTCTTTAATAGCCACAGCAAGGTGAGGAGAGGTTCTTCTGACTAATGACTTGGAGACTGGATTTTCTGAGTGTTAGCCTATGAGAATATGTCATGGTCTTTCAGTGTTAAAATCAAAAAATAAGGTCCTTCTCCACCCCCATAATTCACATGATTCAGGAAACCTTTGCAAGGACTCCTTTTGACCTTGGTTATAGTTCTCTCCTGACAAGTTTCAGTTGTGCACTGTGACTCTGTCCAAGTCTTAGAGCTTCACAGGTGGTTGCAAAGGCAAACTGAGCCTTTTAACTCTACTACTTGGGGATTCACATACTGTCACTGAGCTCTGCAGTAGCCAGAGCAAATATTTACACTTGGCCTTGCAGCTGCGACAGCTCAGCAAACCAGGATTCAAGTCCCAGTTACAAACAGAATCTACTTGCAATGTTTGTGGATAATACAGTGTCTGTACTTTAGACAGGACAGCTAAAGGGCAATCCAGTTCCCGTTCCAACAGTAATATTAAAAATATCACAGTGCAAGGTTCCTTAGTGTGATTCTGATACGAGCTATGGCTGAAAAGGTGATAATCACTGTAAATGGCTATTTTCAAAATTAAAGAACCATAGAGTGGTTTGGGTTGTAAAGGACCTTTAAAGGTCATCTAGTCCAACTCTTTTGCAATGATCAGGAACATCTTCAACTAGATTGCTCAGAGTCCCATCCAACCTGACCTTGAATGTTTCCAGGAATGGAGCATCCACCACCTCTTTTGGCAACCTGTGCTGGTGTTTCACCTCTCTCATAGCAAAAAAATTCTTCTTTAGTCTGGATCTACCCACTTTTGGTTTAGAACCATTACTCCCTGTTCTTTCGCTACAGGTTGTATTAAAAAGTTTGACCCCAACTTTTCTATAAGCCTGAAAGTACTTATTTGTACTGAAAGGCTGAAAAAGACCTCTCTGAAGACATCTCCAGGCTAAACAGCCCTGTCTCTCTCAGCCTGTCCTCACAGGACAGCTGCTCCATATCTCTGATCATTTTTGTGGCCCTGCATCCACTCACACAGGTCTATGTCTTTCCTGTGTTGGGGACCCCAGAGTTTGAGGCAGCACTGCAGGTTGGGTCTCACAAGGGCGAAGCAGAGGAGAATCACTTCCCTCAGCCTTCTGGACACGCTGCTGGGGATGCAGCCCAGGACAGAGTTGGCTTTAGGGTTGTGAGTTCACATCTCTGTCTCATGTCAGGCAATGTAAATATTATAAACTTTCTTGTGTTTCAATGTATCCCCATCTGACATATAATCTCTGATTTTTCTTGAGGCCAGTGGAAGTGGCATGGTTAGATCCTTAGGGGAGAACAAATCCACACAACTGACTTGGCAGATGAGCAAAACCAGGCTTTGCCTTAGCTGATCCCAGGACTGAAATGGATGGAGGAGCACTGAAAGCACATCCTGCCTGCAGCTGCCTCCAGGAAGGGCTGCTTGGACACCTGCCTGAGCTAAATCCATGGGTTAAGGTGGGCTGAAATGCTTTTGACAGCTGCCATTCCCCAGATCTTAGTGCCTATCCAAAACAAACTTGCAAATTAGTAAAGAAATCAGGATAAATGTACCTGGCAAAACCAGAAGTCTTGTCCCAGATCCAAATGTGAGTCTGTAATTACTGCCATAGTCACACACTAGCACAGGCCACTACAATATCCAGCGCAGTATTGAATTGAGCCTTCAGCAAAGAAACACTACACCAAAAGAAATCCACTTCATCTCTGATTACACAGATACATTTATCTAGGACTTTTCTTCTTACTACCTTTCTTCCATGTGGCATTTTGTCTTTCACATTCCCAAACACCTGTTCCTTAATGCTTTCCTCCATCATAATTGTCCCACTGTTTCCAGAAAGCCACTTTCAATCACAGTTTCTATTCTTCATCTTATTCCTCAATTTTTTCAGTCTGCCAGTCAGATTACTCTCTCAAAAATTAGTTTATTTCCTCTTACTTCACAGCCTAGTGACTGATGGTGCAGTGCAAACTTCATCATCCTGTTCTCTTGGATGTACCATCTGACATACTGAAGAGTGATTCCAGAGTAAATTTGCCTTTTAGTTTTACAATAGAAAGCACTTTTTGGTTTGTAATTTCTTTGTGGCAGGGAGACTATTACTTATTCTGCCATTAAACACTGATGTTTCAGGATGCATTAGGGAAGCTCCTACAGTGTGACCAGAGCAAAATCTGGAGCATTGAACACAGATATGACCATAGTGGTAAATCTGGAGACATGTAAATGAACTGAGGCAGCATTTTGATTTATAGCTCCTTCAGCTTGCTGATGGCTCCATATAAACTTGGGATTATCATTTCTCTCAGATGTTTTTAACAGACCCAGAAGGGTCATTTGAAATAAGAGCGATTTCTCCAGAGGTTTTCAGAATGAATGCTTTCTTTATGCTGCCACTTTTTTTAATATTCAGAATTAAATCAGGTTGAAGTTATCTTAACAATCGCTAAAATTTTAAGAAATTGAAAAATTGATTTTCAAGAGTAAACCCAAACTGTTATATATTAAAGAATCCTAAATGTATTCATAAGATATCTGGAAAAGTTGATAAATTTACTAAAAATATTGATATCTCAGGATCTGTCTTTCTTTCCCTTTTTAAAAGATTTTCAGATGAGAGGTGTGGGGTTTTGAGGAGAATTTTTTTCATACATTTGTGGCAGCAGCAGTCAAAGCACACTTTTCAGAAAAAAGTATTGATCACTTTTCCATCCTTCCACCGAAGGCATTCAGTAACTAACTTTCTTTCTTGCCCTCTTTCCCCTCTGTCCAGACATCAATTGCACCACCAGTTTTAAGACTTTCACACTGTTCTAGAACAGTTTCAGATCCTCAATTTTAATGTGCTCCAACTTCACTTGGATGTTGAAGGGCATGGTAAATTCCCAGTACTCAACACTGCCTGCCTATGATTATAAACTTGGTAGCATTCTCAAGACTAAGCTTGTTTCCTGAGCTTCCTGAGCATGCTGTATTTATATAATGCCTCACAGTGAGAGAAAGCCACCTGCTTCTTTACTGCTTGACATTCTCCAGAGACTCAATATGTGTATTTTTTTGCATCCATATACAGATATGTCTGGTTATCTCAAAGTATTTGTATATCTGTATCTCAAACTATCTGTATTTCAAAGTCTTTTTTTTACCTGCTATAGCTTTATGAAACGTCTCACCACTCTGCATTTTCCTGGTCCATGCTGCCTTCGTCATTTCCCTTTGCTTCTCCTCTACTTGAGAAGTTTGATTTCGGAGCCCACTTCCTCTTGACTTTCCAAGAAAAATCCTCTCTAGCACATGTAAAACTTGTGCTATGGTTAGTTCACCACTGGGAATGGGAAGGAGAAATGTGTATGCAGCCATGGAAATCACTTCCTCTTATACCAGTTCAAAATATATAGTCCTGTTGCTAATACATTTTGAGGTGACAAAATAGGCAAAATAACTTGTAAACTGAAAGGAGTACTGCCAAGAGGAATCCCATCTAAGAACTCGGACATACCTGGAGAAACCATGAGTTTGGTTCCAGCTCCAAATGTAAATCTGCCATAAGTCTCAGTACTGCACTGTGACACAATGCTTTGCAAAATGGTGCACTGGGATGTACCTGTGCTGGATGAAGACTTGAGAACATGGCAATGCAAGATTTTTGTTGGAAGCATCTAACCAACACTACTACCTCAGCACCTGCAGTGAAACAAACACTTCCTTCAGCCACATTCCTCTGTCTGGTTAATTCATAATCTGTTTATTGCTTCCTCTGCCTCCACGCAGCAGCAGCATTTGTCCATCACTGTGTTCAAATACAACTTTCCAAACTCTCTTTAGAACTTCCTGACTGCTACTGTTGAGTTTCACCAGTCTGTGCTACCTTTATGCTCTCTTCTTTCGCAATGTCCTCCCTCCTTTGCAGGCTGCACTTCATGTTGTAATAATCCATATTTAGAACCATAGAATCATAGAATTGTTTGGGTTGGAAAAGCCCTCTAAGATCATCAAGTCCAACCCTTAACCCAGCACCACCATGTTCACCCCTAAACCAAGGAATTGAGTTTGCATAACTCACAGGAAAGCTCCACAGCTCGTCTTATTCCCATCACTGCTCTGTGGACCATGGCTCCTGCTTTACAGTTCCAAGCAGACACACCAGTAAGATATGGATTACTGTTATTGCTTGTTGGAAACAGCCTGAACTGCATTTTGCTACTCTTTTGTAAACATTAACCTTGGCTTTGGGTGGATGGAAGTTTTGCACTGGGCTCAATGTCCCAAATTTCAGAAATCTTATTTTTGTTACACATCTCTGCTCTTAAATTTCACTTATTTGTTGTCACTTTTCCCTTGCTTCCTTTCCCCAGCATGGACAAATTTCTAGTGCACAGTGGTTAAGCAGAAAATCTACCACTTCTTTCCAGGGAATACTAAACCCAGCCCCAAATTGTTCCACAAAGCCACTCCACTGTTATTTCTGCAGCCAAAGTACAGCATTGTCTATATTGAGTCCCCCTTGACTCAGAGGAGACAACTCACCTGGGACAATAAGAAGTTTGGTTCCACTTCCCCAGGAGAGTTTTCCCCACCCAGAACCAACACTGTGTGACAGCTCATTACAAAATGGGCCTCTTCATGCACCCCTCTCTTGACTGGAGGGCTGGGATATATTCCACCCTGGATCTGCTTCTGAACAAGGCTATAAACACTCAAACATAGTTCCATACATCTCCTCTAAGCTCTCTTTGCCAAATACCTTTCTTAATTTTTAACTGAGTGGAAATAACTAGTTTTATTTACAGTCCCTAAGATGGAAAACCTCTATCCTTCAGTTATCATGGAACATTTTACGATCCCTGCCACAAAGGTTGGTTGTATTGGAATGGATAAAAGGATAGGAATAAGAACCTGAACCCAGTCTAGGCTCAGGGTCACTGATGCAGTCCACCTTCCCAGCAGTCCAGACTTCCAATACATGAGGTATCTTTACAATGCCAGAGGTGCTCCCTCATTTAAATTATTGCTTTACATTTCAACTAAGAAAATCCTTTTATTGCAAAGCCACAGGACAGCCCCAGGACAGAATGGTTTGATGAGATAGCAACATTTAGGCACTGACCCACCTACTTGGCAAGATGGTGACTTGAATCCCTGAGCCAAAGGTGAATTGGAGGCTATTGTCACAACAGCAGAGCACTTGACAGAAACTCAGAGTTGACTCCCAGCTGGAAACTACAACTCCCGCAGGGAGGCTGTCCTGGCAGCCTCCTCACTTACACCCTGGGCAATCAGGAAGCTTTCTGGCAGGTTCTGCACTCCTGCAGAGTGGGTTGGTGGTGGGCAATCTCATTTGATTGTCTTTTTGGGGTCTTTCCTCTTCTGTCTGTCTGCTCAGTGAGATTAACGTCATCCTTTCACTGTTCACACCTCAGCGAGGCTGAAACCAACTATTACAGTGATCTGCAGCTTTTGTGTCTCTGGTTATGCTCAGAAAAACAAACTATCTATGTACAGATATTTTATAGCGCTATCAGAAAATGTGCATGAAGCATGATCTGAGACCTGAGTGTGTCAACTGAAAGACCTAAGGTAAACAACAGAAGTGAACCACTTTGCATCTCCTCCATCACTGTCCACACCTCTACTTAGACACCGAGCATGAGGTGGTCAATCTGTATGTCCTAAACCTCTCCCATGTTCCTGTGGACTACTGGACTATCATCATATCAATGCCATGACCATAGCACATTTCTCTAAACAGCAAGTCCTTCACCTGGAAAAACTTGTAGACACAAGAGTATTTTGAAATACAACCCAAGACCTCCTTCCCATCTGCAATGTGACCCAGTAACACAAAGAAATTCTACAGTGCTTTCCAGTCAACACCCAAGGATTTTCAATCATGAGACATAAGAAAGCTGTACACTCACTGGGCTGGACAGAGAGTCTGGTCCCTGAGCCAAAGGTCACCTTGGTGTAGCTGTCACACAGCATTTCCTTCCCTAACAAAAAGCCCAGCAAGGCAGAGCAGCATCTCTTCCCCAGCCTTTGCCCAGCCATGTCCATGCTCACAGGGGCAGCTGGGTGACAGTGTTCCCACTACAACAGAAGAACACCAAGATGCAGTGGCAAAAGGACAGAGTGCCCACAGGATCTTTGTGAGCAGGCATGTGGCTGTTCTGGCCATTCCAGCCCAACTGAAAGCAAGAAAGATGAAGTGAAGATACACCCCACCTCTCACAATCTGAGCGTAGGATCAAGGGCACTATTAGACTTACCAAGTACAAGCCCCACTCTGAGCAGCTGCTGCTCATGCTCTGAAATGTATGAGGGGGGATGCCATGCAAGTTCACCATCGCAGAGACTCCTCTGCATAATCTACATTTAGATGCTCCTTACCTGGAAGAACTGAAAGTACCATCCTCTTCCCAAAAGTGACTTTGCCTGCAACATTTACACCTGGACACATTTCATTACAAAAATGGCTCTGTCAGCCCTGCATGGGATCTCAAGCACAAAGCACCTGCACCCAGGCAGCAGCACAGCTCCCTCACACAACAGGCTCCACTCCTGTGACATTCACTGGAATAAGGCAACATCTATACCCCAACTCCCCTGCACTTTTCTGAAAAGCATTTCCCTTTGCTTTTCCCAATTTTAGGACTAATGAGACAACTCCCACCCATGGCAAGGCTTTCCCCAAATCAGGGGGACCCATCCCGTGTAGGGACTTCAAGGAAATTCCCTGGGTTTCAGTGTTGGTGTGTTTCAAAGGGGGCAGTGAGACCAGTTGTTGCCCATGGAATTGAGCACATTTCTGGCATCCCAGACCATCCCATCCCATCCATTTGCTGAAGCAGAGAGAGCAGGTTGAGAAATAAGGGACCAATCAGCAGATTCCATTAATAGCCAAGGGATGCCTGTTCCAATCTGATAAATGTAATGCTCAGGGAGGTGGAAAGGTAAGACAGGATAATTGAGCACAGGCATTCCCACCAGCTGGGCAGCAGTTGTACTCACTGGGCTTCACAACCAGGCGTGTCCCTGTGCCCAGTACCATTTTGTAGCTCCCTGTGTTCACACAGTCCTTCACACCCTAACAAAAACCAGCAGGTCTCCTGCCAGTCACTCCTTCAGGAGCCTTCAAGAGATCAGCTCCTTCCAACCAACAGCCATTATGAAGCCAGGAATAACTGCAGCCTTGGGAAGAAATCTCTTGGCAATCCCATCCACAAGAGCTGGGATTGTGCTACAAACAAGAGCATTGTTCATTCATCCCTTCCTCAGTAGAACAAAGCAGAAGCAGCCAGGGTTTTGCAAGACAGAGCCATCAGCATCCCATCCTGATTTTCACAGGTGTGGATGGGATGAATTTGCCATCCCTGAGTAAGAGGGCTCTTATGTGAAAGGAGAGAACAGGAGCTGGCAGGGGTAAGTAGAAGGATAAAGTACATGGCCTTGTTGTGTCAAGGTCCCTTCTGCTTCTACTGGAGAAAACAGGGCAAAATTTCTCAGAGATTGAATCTGCCTCCCTCTACTACCCCAAAACTAACTTATGACCCTAAAACTGTTCCAGAAGGTGGAACAAGAAAAAGCTTGAAAACTTACTGGGATATATTCTTAGCTGAGTTCCACCTCCAAAGATGACCTTGTTGCCATAGTTAGTCACACAGTGTTTGTCTTCACAACAAAAACCCTATCAGTCTCTCTCTCTCTAAGGGTTTATTTCCTGGAAAGCTGTGCTTTGCTGTCTGGGGTCTTCTTTTCCATCCTCACAACTGTTTCATCCCTTTCAGCTCGGGTAGAGATGACCCTTGAGGGTATCTTTGTCCCATGTAGAGAAAAGATGCAGAATTATGATGACAGCTTCTCACTCAGCCCTAGGAAACTGGCCCTAAAATGAGTGACCTTCTCTTGTGGCTACCTGCACACACTGTACACAGTCAAAATGTCTTTCTTGCTCAGGGCTGCTCTGTCTCTCGCTCCCCTCCCACGCACAAACTGTATCCCTGTGCAGATCAGTTTCCAACATAACCTCAGTGCTTTTCTCCAAGTAAGGGATGTAACCTTCCTATCCTCCCTTCTCTAAACCACATTTCTACCTACCACACATCACCTTCAGTTGTGTCCCACTCCCAGAGTCAACTTTCCAGCTAATGCTGAATTCACACTATGACTCTTTTGTGAATGGAAACCACATATGACTTTTACTCCAGAAAACAGTACAAGATTTCTCACAGAGATCAAGGTGGAAAAAACCTGATAGGACCCTTGTCAGATACTTCTGACCCTGACATAGGGATGTCTTTCCAGTCACATTCCTCAGATCTCTCCAAGTAAAACATTCAAGAAATACATGCAGAGGCAATTCCTACCACATGCCCAGGTGGGCAGGCAGATGAGTCATCCCCTCCGACAGGGTGACAAGGTCCCCCTTCCTGCCTCATTTTTTAGCCAAAAGGACACTTAAAGGGATCTACTCACCAATTTTCACATAAAGTCTACTGCTGTGCCTAAAAGAGAGCCTGACAACACCTGCCCCTGCAAAGTGCCACAGCAGGGACAACTTCACCAAAACCTCACAGCTATCAGAAAAGAAACACCCAGAAGACACTGACATTTGGCTTTCCTAGCAGAGGTTGGAAAAAACAGTGAAAGACAAAGGAAATCCCTAATTTCTGAGCTACAACAACATGCCCCCCCTCCCTCAGGCTGACAGAGACCTGCTTTCCCTTTGATAAGGTCCTTGCCCAGAGGGGCTGCAGTGCTGCCTGAAGCCAGTTCAGGAGCAACAAGAGCTTCCTAGGGCACAGCTAGTGAGAAACAAACACCTCTCAATCTCATGAACTGATGTGCCTTTGCAAAGAGCTTTCTCCCTCTTCCCAAATACAAATTTGCTGCCTGCTCTTCTCCTTCCGTAGCAGCTCACAGCTTTTCCAATTCCAGGATGCAGGATTCTGTGTGCTTACACAAATGCTTCCCAAAATTTACACCTCAACATTATTGCCTTGGACATTTCTGCATTGCCCTGCAGGGCTATAACAGGCCTTTGTGGCAACTCACAATGTATCACACCTTGTTTTGTCCCAACTCCTAAGGTGGACCTGATCCCATCCAAAGCACAGAACAAAAGCCATGATGGCAGTGCGCTCATCTCCCTGGAGCATGGAAGCTGTTGCTGTGGCTGACAAGGAACTTCCCAGCAAGACACAGTCACATTTTTCCAATAATCACACAGACCTCAAGCTGAGATTTACTCTGTCAAACACAGCTCCATTAAAGACTACCCAGAGAATTCTGAAATCATGGGATAGCAGAGAAGGCATTTCAGGCATGGAAAGGTAAAATTAAAGAATGAATATAAAACCAGTCCCATTGCAAGAGAGAAACTGGGAAAACCAACAGCAAGGTGTACACTCATTGGGCTGGACGGACAGTCTGGTCTCTGAGCCAAAGGTCACTTTTCTGTATCCATCATGCAGCATTTCCTTCTCTAACGAAAAGCCCAGCAAGCCACTGCAGAGCAGCACCTTTCCCCCAGCCTTTGCCCAGTCATGCCCATGCTCACAGGGGCAGCAAAGCGAGACAGTGGTTTACACAGCATCACATACCTCCCTGGGGTGCAGTGGCACAGCACAACCTTCCCACAGGATACCTGGGACATTTGGGAGCAGGCAAAGTGTGGCCACTTTGTCCATCCCAGGCAAACTGAGGGCAAGAAGGGTTGTTTTGGGCATTCCCTTACAGCAAAGCCCATCCCTGGAAATGGACACACAGAGATGACCAAACACTCAGCCAGGTTGCTGCTCCCAAGCCTCCAAAGAACAACCTCAAAGAGAAGAGAAAGCACAGGAGCAGCATTGGACTTACGTGATCAAACTGAGTCTTGTTCCAGAGGGGAAGACAAGTTTATTAACAGCAAATCCTGTGTTCACACAGGATTTCCTCCCTTAACAAAAACCTTCCTCACCACTTGGCAATGCTGGTCACCCACATCTCCACTAGATAATGCTGAACGTCATTAGGAGCGACAGCCTTAGGTGAAGAATGCCCCAAGACTGATTGTAGGATCAAGGGCACAGTCTGACCTGTGCATACAAACCCTATTTGGGAGCACTGCTGCTTCTGCCCAAAGCAAAGCCTGTCTTGGAGAAGAGAAAGTGGCATGTAACCATGTAGTTGAAGGACCACAAACCCAAAAAGGGTATCCTGGAGATCTCAGTAGCCAGGGAACAGTTCTGCCTGACATGGAGGAAGACTACAAAAAAGCATGTCCCTTTGCCAGTTGAGAGACTGTGTCATAGTTTACACAGCCCTTTTCAGCTCAACAAGAACATAAGCTCATCCACACCCTGAGAGCAAAGAGCAACCCCTCTGGCCTGGCCATGGCAAAAAATGTTCTGAGCAAGTAAGTTTTCAACCCCACACTGCAAACCTGAGAGGAAGGATGTAGATTACTGACAGAGTAATTGAGGATGTATCTTAGTGAAACTTGTCTTCAGCTCACATATCACTCGTATGATTTTTTGTATCTTTCTTTTTTAGATATACAACATTGAGCAAAAAATGGTTTAAACCTTACCTGGTTTTACCCTTAGTTCATTCCACTTCCAAAGGTGAATTTGTTTGTGTAGCTATTCGCACAGTATTTGCCTTCAAAACAAATACCTTTTTTTTCCTCCTCCAGTACTTTTTTAGGTCCTGCTTAACAATTTTTTAACTTAGTCTATCTGGGTAAATTCCATTTCCCTTAAGGATTTTTCCTAGTTGATAGCCTCTTTCAGTTTGGACAGAGATTGCCACTCACTGCAAGTTTTGTCCTTCATACAAAGAAATGCTGCAGCAAAACTCGCCCTTCAGCATTAGATGAACATTAAAAATCTCCCCCTGGACCTTCCCCAAACAACTTTTTTTTTTTTTTTTTTTTTTGTCCAGGAGTGAAAACCTGGGTGGAAACTTGTCTATATTCAGAAGTAGGAGCAGTGGAGCAAAGGACAGACAGTTTTCTCAGCTCAGAAGGAACTGCAGCTTCTGGGAATTAATGGAGACATTGCTTGCTTTCTGGGCAGTGGAAATAAAGGAACTGTAAGAGGTCTACAGGTCTGGGAGATTTCTGGGAACACGTATTAGTGAAAAATGAGACTCATAAATGCTACAGCTCTCAATGACACATGTATTAGAGGAAAGTCCAGTCCTCCAAACAGGTATTTTAGCTTTATAATGATTTTAATGCTGGAAAGAGGAATTAGGATTTCCTATCCTTAACTCCTTCAGGCTTTCTGCCTACCTGGTTTCACTGTCAGTTGTGTCCCACTTGCAAAGGTCACTTTCCAGTTGGATGCTGAATTCTCACAGTGATACATTCCCTCACAAAAACTACACACAACTTTTGGTCCACACAAGTATATGTATTTTTCAAGAGTTCAAGAGGGAAAATGGATGCCACCCTTGTCAGATGCCTTTGACTCTAAATTAAGAAGCCTTTCTAGCTGCATACCTCTGATCTTTCCACAGAATTCAAATAGAAACAATTCTGAATGCAGTAGAAAACCAAGCCCAGTTACCTCTTAGCATAATGCAGCTGAAGTTCTTGGACAGTTTTTAAAGCAGAACAATTTTTGTCATGGTTAAGATGCAGGAGAACCTGAGCCTCGAACTTCCAATGTCAAACAACTATTTGCTTTAAGATATACCTGATTTCAGAATCAGTTTTATGCCTCTCCCAAAGGTGAGTTTCCAGGAAGACTGTTATTCCACAGTAACCAACTTTTATACAAAAATAGTAAAGCCTTTAACAGCCAGAACATGCTGATAGACATTTCAAAGTGGGATGAAATTTCCACCACTTTTTAAACAATTAACATAACTTTTTCAAAACCTTCTCATTATCTAACAAAGGATTCAGACAGATCAGCCAGTTAGTTAAGCTCAAAAGCTAAGCAAGGACTAGGTCCATAAGAGAAAGAAGCCAGGAAAAATTGAACAGAAGGAAAGTTACAGTGAAAACCAATCTAGGGTCCTATTTTTACTTGTTTATTTAGTTGTTAGTGGGTGGTACCGTGGTGTAATGGTGAGCACTCCGGACTCTGATCACAAGGTCGTGAGTTCGAGTCTCAGTGGAGACCGTACTGGGCAGTTCAATGCCTCCCTCCCATCCAATCCCGTCAGATCTCGGATGCTCAGCAGAGTCAGCCCCGGTTAGTACCGGGTGCTGTGACAGTCCTGAGAACTTCACTGTCACTGTCCAAGCTCGCTCGGCCGTGGCAAATGGACCTTGGGACTTAAATGGTGGGGACAGTTCTGCGCACGCTGAGCCTCACCTAAAAAATCCACTGCGCAGGCTGGAAGGGCACACCCCCATCTGGGGAGAGCCCTGCCCAAATCTTCGTTCGCGAAATTTGGCCATACATACATACATACATTTAGTTGTTAAAGAATCCAGTAAGGGATTCAAACCCAAGTCCAAGCTCCATCTAATTTTTTCAGTAAACAAAGGTTATTCATGAACACTAATCTCAAATACTTTCTTCTGCAGGGTGTCTCCTGACTGCCTGCCTGCTTGCACAACACAAAGGGCATTCACTGATCTTCAGCAGAAGAGCAACTTCCCACTCCAGGAACAAGACAAAGAAATTAAAAAATAACTGCTCAGAATGCGATCTCCTTCCCCATACTTCCTTCATACTGAAAAGAAGCTTTTTCCTCTGTATTTTAGTGAAGATCTAACAGAAGACCTAGAAGATTCTGTCTGTCCTAAGCATACCAGTGAAGAGATACCTACTGGACTTTATCAGCAGCCTGGTTCCTCTTCCAAAGGTCAGTCTGCCTGCATTTCCTGAATGGACACAGTCAAAAGCTCCCTTACGAAAACCCCCATGTTCTTCTGCACATGTCAGGTTCCATGTCAGGAGACTTTTTTAGTCATTGAAATAAAACTCTATGTGCAAAATGAAGGCTGGGTTGTGTCTTCTCTGTTCCCTCTCAGGTTTCATGTCAATTCTTTTTACAGTTCAAGAAAGACGAAGTGCCCTGAACATGGAATACTTTGTCACAGAAGAAATTAACTAAGACCCTCCCTACAGAAATCATACAGTAAACACTCATTTTCAAAGCTGTGCATTGGAAAGGGAAAGGAACATTACCAGAAGTACTTAATTCCTCAGTTCTGAAGAGTTTTTCAGGGGAAGATGTAACTAGGTAGTCAGAATGTTGGGCAAGGACACCTGGCCCAGAATTTCACAGAAGCAGAGCTTCTGTAGGCTCCTCTGTCTCTGTTACTGCATATTAAACAACTTCTTTATAGGACAGAGACCTGACAGTTCTCTGAAAAGCTGTTTTCTCCTTTCTGCTTCTTGCTCATGCAATTCCACACATGGGGAGCCCTTAAAGCACTTTTTAAAAGAAGTAAATATGAAAAGCACAAGGAGAATCCATTCTTTTGTACTGTCTGCACTATCTCTTTCTACCAAGGAATACTATGAAGGTCAAGGAACTTGAGCAATGAGGCCACTCTACAGTTTAGGGAAAGATTTCCATCTTTCTGGCACACCACTCTGATTTCCATGGTTTCTGTTTTGCTGGGAACTTTGTCTTTGCTTCCTTTATGCGAGTAGAAACTAACTGTAATTCATGGAAGGATTCATCTCATAGCAGCTGCTCTCCATGAACTCTCCGACCTTACAAAAAACCCCTAGATTTCTTATTGCTGCAAAGTTTATACTAAAAGGGTCCAGCCACACTATCATTTCAGCTCTGCAGACAGCAGGTATGGGAGCAGATACCTCTCCCAGAATAACTACATAAAACCAATTCAAAGCATCAGCATCTTCAATACTTCTCAAATACTTTTGTTCAGATCATGCACTTACTTGGTTTAACACTGAGCCTTGTTCTTCTGCCAAACTGCACCTTGCTGTAGCTGTTTCCTGAATTCACACATCATTTAATTTCTTTGCAAAAACCTTTCCTGTTCTGCAACAAAACAGGGAAACTCCTAATAAGTGATGATTTCTGGACAGAAACAAACTAAGATAATCCCATTCCAGATTTACTGAACCGAGCAAAGAATATCTAGGCATATATTTGGCATCTCAGTAAAATGTTTCTATTGTCCAAGCTACCTGGACAGGAAGACCCTCCCACCTTAGCTACAACCCTTTATTCCTTGTTCCTCTCTAAGAGTTCAGGCCATGTATGCTGACTGAAATCTAAGGGAGAGAGAGAAAGAGAACTTGACCTTGCAGTCAGATAATTAACCACGCTCCTAACAGGCTTCTATGACGGATATGCCTATTTCAGCTATTCATTGCATATCCTGTAGGGTCCCTCATATACTTAAGTGGATGACTTGTTCACGTGAGGTTTTTAGAAATGCACAAATGAACATGTCAAGAATGCAACTTGCACCTAGTTCTCCTTTCTGCAGCCAATCAGGGCATAAATCACTCACTAGATGCTGAATAGGATCTGGATCCAATCAAGTCTGTAGATAAATTACCCTACACATTGTGATACCCACTTAATAAGAAGACCTTAGGTTTCTTCCTATACTTTTCCACATATCTATTTTTGTTACCAGCATCCCCCTACTTGTCTCACAGCCTCTGAAAAAGTTTATGCAGATCTGTCAGATATTAGCTTGGAAATGAAAACCTGGTGCTGAAGGCTTGAATAAAATCCCCTTTATACAGTAGCTTCTGAAATTGCAAGGGCAGGACACAGTTTAACAGACACTTGCAGTTACCCTGTGTGTTTATACTGCCGAACATCTTTGGGATGAATCTGAATTCATCACTCTAACTGAATCTCTGAGAGAAGAGTACAAGAAAGTTTCTGCATCCAGTTCTGCTGAGCAGTCAGAAGTTGTATGGAATGGACTCTGCTGAATCTGGGATGTGCCCAAACACTGTTTTGGACTGAAAACAAATGCTGATACACTGCTGCTGAAACACTTCTTTTCCTGGAAGACTTACTTGCAAGCACAAACAGACAAGTTCCTCCACCAAAAGTGAACTTTCTATAATCACCAAACACACCGAGAGAAAGTACTTTGCATAAGCTATTGCAGGATAAATTGAACAGATTTGCCATCACTGCTGAATAACAAAGTCCACTATTTTCTTTCCAAAATCTGGAGAAGCCAACATGAAGCAAAATGTCTTTCTGTGCTTTCTAGCCACATAAATTTACTTCCATTGGTTAAAATTTTGTCAAAATAAATCTTATCATTAAAGGCATTCATTAATACTTTAGTGTCCACATCACTGTATATTTTGGATCTGTAAAAGCAAGCAAGTTTTATATTTCACATTTTCCATTTAAGTTATTTCAGATACAAAAGGGCAAATGGATACAAAATGACAGTATTTAGTATTCACTCATTTCTCAGACACCACTATTGTGTCAATATATTAATTAAAAGAGAACAAAAAATATTTATCTGAATCCTTCCATGCCACTGCCCTTGTAACATGGTACATTTGGGAAGGATTGGCATAAGAAAAATCAATATTGAAAGGTTTTTCAGACTTTTGAACTCTCACTAGAACAGAGACAAGATTTCCCAAATCTTCAAACAAATTAAGTGCTTAGAAAATAAGCAGATAGAGGTGTAATTATTAAATCATTCACTCTTACTTACTTGGCTTTACAATAATTCTTGTTCCTTGTCCAAAAGTTAATTTCCCGAAGTTTCCTACATTCACACACCCAGAAAGTGCTTTACAAAAACATCCAGAGAAAGATTTGATTTTTTAACTCCTCCTTTCTTAGAAGACAAGCTAATGAACAGCAGATGGGAGTATTAAATTTTGATATCCACAGTTTATTATGGAATGAGACTCAGCTTAACTAAAGACATCACCATCAACCTGTTACATATAATTGTACATGTCCCTTTCTTTTCTTTCCCCTTTAAACTGGAAACTGATTTCTTTCACCACAGAGTAATTACCACTCCATCTTAACCATATATCTACTCTCATCCATAAAAACATTTGTAAGGCAATTCCTCACTAGCAAAAAATACCTGTTTTCACCATTAGTTTATCCACATTCCTGAGGGGGAGTTACCAGTGGCAAAGAGAGCTCAGAGTAATGGTATAAACAGTATCAAAAGCTTTAATGGACTCAGTTTCTACTGGTATCTCCTTTGCTATAAAACATATGATCAGCTCTGGCTCCAAATTCAAAGGAAGTTGCTGCCTGTGAACTTTGCCAAAACAAGCTGCAGCAAAATGCTTTCCCTTCTGTGTAAGGGTTGTGCTACATCCAGCCACACAGGTAGGAATAATCTCATTCAAAATATTGAGTTACTGTAGTTGAAATGAAACCTGATTTGCAAAGTCACCTGGAGAGAAATGCAAGTGGGTATTTATGGAAAACACTAAGTCCTTACCTGCACCAGTGTACAGTCTGGTGATCTGCCTTGGGACACAAATCCACAGACATTGCTATTTTCTGAACACTAAAAATGCTGGTTGCCAAAACACTAAGAAAACTGTTGGAGGATAAAGAGACTCAGGAACAATTTTTGTCAATAGATTTCAGTGATCAGGGTCAGGCAAGAACATGCATAAATTCTTCACAGCCTCCGATATCTCAGTGCTTTTGAAGTCTAAGTAATTTATAAATTAAAAGTGAAATTTCTTGGATTGTTGAAATGTAAGTACTCACACGCCAATACCCATTTCTATTCTGGAAAATTAGAATAAAAAAATTACCCAAATCATCAGTTAAACTCTGTGGGGAACTGATATTGGACACCTATGGCCCAAATCTACCTGTATGCATTCCTTGGAACCACAGGCATTTGCTTCCTACAGCCTTTTGCAATTCTTTTAGGATGACATGGCTTAATTTTATGTTCATTCCTCATTTCCATTTAAGATCTTGATTTTCACCTCCAAAGTTACATTTTGGCATAGTTTTACAAAAATCTTGGCCTTGGAAAGTTCTGATCCACAGCAGACTTTCTCTCTACTTATTAAATGCTCTTTCAATTTCTAAATGTAAAGCTCAAAAAACCCTTAATTTGAAAAGAAACTGACACTCAGAACTACATGTTAAGGAAAATGAGATGTCTTACAATGCCACAAACACATCCTACATGCATGAGTTTTCTAAACTTACTACAGATGTTTCAGTGTTCCTTATAACCAATATAAAAATATGGACATTTTTCAAGCACATTCTCATCTTGAAGATATTACCTCAAAAAAACCCACTTCAAAAAGCACTGATGAAAATGGAAGCAAACTTCCCCTGGGCTGGCAGTTTTGACCTTGAATGTTTTGTATGAAAGAGAGTAAATTGGACCCACAAGTCTGACAATTTCGAGATGAATATTCACTTATTCTTTATCTGAAAAGTGATACATCCACTGACAATTGGTAGTTAGAAAGCTTGTGATTAAGAGGAAAAATTATCTCTAAATTCCTAAACCACAGAATCACAGAAAGGTCATCTCTTTTTGGCCCCCTGCCATGGACAGGGGTGCTTTTCACTAGTCCAGGTTTCCCAGACCCCCATCCAGCCTGCCTTGAATACTTCCAGAGACAGCCAAAGCTCAGCTCAGTATCATCAAGCTCAGTTTTGTGGCATCTATTTATGGCACTTACTTGGATGAAGAAACAGCTTTGTCCCTTGTCCAAAAGCCAGGTCTTCATAGGTGCCTCTAGACATTCACTATGAGAAAGAACTTTACCAAAACTGCTGGCAGTAGCTTTTAACTCAAGGCAGTTTCTTGATTTTGATGTATATTCATTAATCTCTCGGGCTGTTTCTTCTCAAGATTCCTAGATCAAAACTCAGTGAGCAGTCTGGTCTAGACGAAGGTGTCCCTGCCATGGCAGGGCAGTGAAACAAGGTGATCTTTAAGGTCGCTTCCAACCCAAACCACTCCATGATTAAAATGCTTGAAAAAATTTTCCTAACAATTCCCTACATGAATCGCAAAGCTGTGGGATCCTACCTCACCAGCCCAACTCACATCGTCACAGAGGAGACTGTAGCTCCATCCTTCTGTGATAACAGCCACTGCACAAGTCAGAGTAATTAACTGTGAGTGGAAATTTCCCTACAGCACTTGGTCTGTCCACCTCAGTTAGTGCTTGTACCAGCCTGCAGCATCAGGCACCTCACATCAAAACTGTCTAAACTCCTCAAGCAAGTCTCTCTTATCCCCTGCACAGCACCAAAAGGATGATGAAGCCTTAAAGATTCACTCCTCTCTAAGATGTGAATGTTCAGACATAAAGCACTAAAGTGTGTTAAAAGCAGTGTAAATTGCTCTCTTGAACTTCATGGGACTCTGGATTATTGCTGATGATTTACTGAGAACAAAAACTGATTTGTTTTGCTCCTGTCTGTCTAGGTTAGCTGTAAAATAAGAGGTTTCATGGAGCTGTTTTCCCCATTTGGACTTATTTGGAAGTAATTGATCCTGTAGAGTTCTGTGTATTTTTCATATTTAATAAGAAATAACCACTCTTTTAGGCAAAACAACAAACAAAAAAAGCTCAGGAGTTCTTATGCTGAGTGGAATTTAGTGTCAGATATATCCCCGTGATAAAAAGTCAATTGCTATTTGCCCCACAAGTTTTCAGTACTATAGAAAGGTTTGTAAAAAAAAACTTAATTGGAGAAAAATAAAAGAGGAGGAGACTGAATCATCTCATTATTTTCTCATCTTCTGCAGTAGTTCCTGGGAGTTTTTGAAACTCCTGATGTCCAGAAAAGGAGCATTGTAGGATTTTAAATCCCAATTTTCCTTTCCCAAATATAATTTCAAATCTTCTGCAGAGGACAAACTACTCTACATGGTGCCTCTGTCTCTAAACAGGCAGGATCTTCCAATCCCTTTCTCACGTCACGCTGGACTGGCAAGCACAGCCAGTTTGTTCAGTCAGAAAACAGGTCTGAATTTGCAGAATGACATCAAACTGAAGACACAGGATTCAGTATCAGGGATCTCAGCTGCCAATGGCCTTCAAAAGTTCAATGAACTTCAATTAAAATCAAATTTAGTTACTTAAAATAAAATAAATCTAAATTTCCTTTAAACATTTACAATATAATTAAAAACAAGTTAATTAAAAATATTAAATTAAATTTCGAATCTGTGTATATTATGTTCATTTAAATGCACAAGGAATATTATGATCTAATTTGCTCATATCCATCCATTTGCAGTGGGTGCAGACCTGACTGCACTTTCTGTTCTGAATGGCACCTCTGGAGAGCTGCTTCACAGTTGTACCAGACAACAGCTTTGAAAGCAATTGCTGTAAGCAGAATTTTACTGATTGTCTGCTTTTTATTTCCCCAAATTGGCTGCTATAGTTGGAAGGGAAGGGATCTGTGCTTCAAAAAATAATTTTTTCATATTTTGGAATTGTGAATAGGAGCAAGACCCTTGGGAATACCATCCTTGTGTTCTTCCAGCTTAGCAGGAGCAGCTCACCTGAAGCTACAGTCAGCTGAAATCCAGACACAAACTTGAGCATATCAAAGAATGCACACACAGCAGCAAAACACCACCTCCATGACCTTCTGAAATTTAACATTTACATGACACATTGGGATTTTTAACTAGTTCTTATTACACAGAAGTATAAAAAATGTTTATTTTAAAGCAAGCTGATAATTATACACAGGGATTAAATAATCAAAGCCATGAAAAATCTATTAAGAAGTTCAGCACCTCTAAAACCAGCCAACAAAAACATTTCTCTGTATGGTAACATTGATTTGATTAACAGTAACTCTATACTAGTTTCTGAAATAACTGAATATGTGCAGATTTTCCTTAGAGCAAAAAGAACATTTGTTCAAATCCTTTTACTTTTCTAGGCAAAGCAATCTTTCTTTCTTTGCCCCACACCATAGAGAAGAAAAGCATTTTGAATGGATTTTCAGGATCAGATGAAAAAAAAATTCTGGACATCATGGAATCATAGAATCAGCTGGGTTGGAAGAGACCTCCAAGATCATCAAGTCCAAGCCTTAAACCAAACCCACTTTCATTACCAGATCATGGCACTAAGTGCCAAGTCCAGTCTCACCTTAAAAACCTCCAGGGTCAGAGAGTCCACCACCTCCCTGGGCAGGCCATTCCAATGCCTGACCACTCTCACTGTAAAGAACTTTTTCCTGATAGCCGACCCAAACCTCCCCTGGCAGAGCTTAAGCCCATGTCGTCTTGTCCTACTGTTGGTTGCCTGAGAGAAGAGACCAATCCCCACCTGGCTACAACATCCTTTCAGGTAGTTGTAGAGACTGATAAGGTCTCCCCTGAACCTCCTCTTCTCCAGGTTAAAAACCCCAGCTCTCTCAGCCTTTCCTCATAGGGCTTGTGCTCAAGTCCTTTCACAGCCTTGTTGCTCTTCTCTGGACCCACTCCAGCACCTCAATATCTTTCCTGAACTGAGGGGCCCAGAACTGAACACAACACTCAAGGTGTGGCCTCACCACTGCAGAGTCCAGGGGAAGAATCACTTCCCTTGTCCTGCTGGCCATACAATTCTTGATACAGGCCAGGATCCCATTGGCCTTCTTGGCCACCTGAGCACACTGTTGGCTCATGTTCAGCCTCCTGTCAATCCAAACTCCCAGGCCCCTGTCTGCCCTCTCCAGCCACTCTGTGTCCAGCTTGTAGCCCTGCATGGGGTTATTGTGGCCAAAGTGCAGGACCCGGCACTTGGGCTTGTTAAACCTCATCCCATTGGAATCAGCCCATCTCTTCAGCCTATCAAGGTCCCTCTGCACAGCCCTCCTTCCTTCCAGCAGGTTGACACTCCCTCCCAACTTGGTGTCTGTGATAAATAGGTAATCAATATAAAATTTCCTTGTTAAATTGAGTTGATGATTTGATATAAAGTTTTTGTATTGGTTTTCATAAAACAAAGTTTGCCATGTCATTGTGATTAAGGCTGCGCCGCTTTTAAGGAACTTGCAAGGCTTAAACTGCGGAATAGACTGTTTTTAGCATTTTGTGTAATGCTTGGTATAAGCATATAATAGATGTGAACTGCACATGAGAAGAAGAGCCTGAAGACCACCCTAAGATCACTCTATGACCAGTAAAAGAAAGCAACCTTCCAGCAACAGAGCCAAACCTATTCAGAGGGACTGATAAGGTGAACATCACAAGCCTGATGAGGCAAAGATCAGGAGCCATCACAAGTCAAAGCTGGGAAGAACTAACTGAAAATAGAGACTAAAAAAATCAGTAATGGAAAAACCTAAGCTAAAAAGAAGAACCATCATAGTCTATAAAAACCAAGCCTATAACTTGTATCCTTTCCGAGCCAGCTGGGAGCACTAAGCCCCCACGCTGGTCACCCAGGGCATTTTCTAGGATGTCCTGTTTGCTTATTTGTCTAGTGGTTGCTGCGGTGAATTATTTGTCTATTGTTGCTGCAATAAATTACTAAAAATTAAGTTTTGAGTGTTGGCCTCAATAATTCGGTCAGTTTTACCCATAACAGTGTCATCTGCAAATTTGCTAATGATGGACTCAATCCCCTCATCTAAATCATCAATAAAGATGTTAAACAAAGCTGGGACCAACACTGATCCCTGGGGGACACCTCTGGTGGCCGGCTGCCAGCTGGACACAGCCCCATTCACCAGCATTCTCTGGGCCCGGCCCTCCAGCCAGCTCTTGACCCAGCACAGAGTGCCTCTGTTCAAGCCACGGTCTGCCAGCTTTTCCAGAGCAGTATGCTGTGGGAGACAGTGTCAAAGGCTTTGCTGAGGTCTAGATAGACCATATCCACAGCCTTTCCCTCATCCACCACGTGGATCACCTGATCAGGTTGGTCAGACAGGACCTGCCCCTCCTAAACCCATGCTGGCAGGGCCTGAGCCCTTGCCCATCCTGAAGGTGCTGTGTGATCACACTCAGGATGATCTGCTCCATAACCTTGCCAAGCACCGAGGTCAGGCTGACAGGTCTGTAGTTGCCCAGATCCTCCTTGCATCCCTTTTTGTGGATTGACGTGACATTTGCCAACTTCCAATCATCTGGGACCTCCCCAGAGAGCCAGGACTGTTGGTAAATGATGCAGAGTAGCTTGGCAAGCTCTTGCACCCTAGGCTGGATCCCATCTGGTCCCACAGACTTCTAAGGATCCAAGTGTTGTAGTAAATCACTAACTGTATCCTCCTGCAATTTAGGGGGGTCCTTCAGCTTCCTGTCATTGTCTATGAGCTCCAAAGGCCAGTTGTCCTGAGGGCCACCAGTCTTGCTGGTGAAAACTGAGGCAAAGTAGGTGTTAAGCACCTCAGCCTTCTCCTCATCCTGATTAATTATGTTCCCCCTCAAGTCCAGGAAAGAGTGAAGGTTTTCCTTGCCACTCCTTTTGTTATTAATGTATTTATAGAAGCACTTTTTGTTATCCCTAACACAAGTAGCCAAATTGATTTCAACCTGCACTTTTGTCTCTTTAATTCTCTTCCTACAAGACCTAACTAAGTCCCTAAACTCTTCATGAGTAACCAGCCCTTTCTTCAAGAGTCGGTAAGCTCTCCTTTTTTCATTGATTTCCTTCAGAATCTCTCTGTTCAACCAAGCTGGTGGTCTTCCCCACTGGCTTGCCTTTCAGCACACTGGGACAGCCTGTTCCTGTGCACTCAAGACTTCCTTTTTGAAGCACGTCCATACCTCCTGTACCCCCTTGTTTTCAAGGGTTGTTTTCCAGGGTACTCTCTGAACCAGTCTTCTGAATAGGCCAAAATCTGCCCTCCAGAAGTCCAGCATAGAAGTTTTATTGATGGCCCTCCTCACATCCCTGAGTCTTGAAAACTCTGTTATAATTTCATGGTCACTGTGCCCCAGACAGCCTCTGACTACATCATCTCCCACCACCCCCTCTCTGTTTGTAAACAGTAGATCTTGCAGGCCCCCAACCCTGGTAGGTTCATTTACCAGCTGAAGCAGGAAATTATCCTCTATACACTCCAGGAATCTCCTAGACTGCCTCTTCTCTGCTCTGTTGAGCTCCCAGCAGATATCTGGCAGGTTAAAGTCACCCCCAAGAACAAGGGCAGCCGATCTTGAGACACTGGCCAGCTGCTTGTAGAATAATTCATCCTCTTCATCACCCTGGTTGGGTGGCCTATAACAGACTCCCACCAGGATGTCAGCCTTGTTGGCCTTCCCCCTGATTCTGGTCCACAGGCACTCAACTTTATTGTTAATGACCTCAAGCTCAACAGAGTCAAGGGACTCTGATATATACAGCCACCCCCCCACCTCTCCTACCCTGCCTGTCCTTTCTGAAGAGCTTGTAACCCCCCATAGCAGCACTCCAGTCATGCGAATCATCTCACCATGTTTCTGTGATGGCAACTACATCATAGTTTTCCTCCTGCACTGTGGCTTCCAGCTCCTCTTGTTTCCCGTACTGCGTGCATTGGTGTACATGCACTTCAGCTGGGCCGTTGACATTACTCTCAACTCAGGCTCTACACCCTTGGGCTTATCTCTCAAGAGCCCAGTTTCAGTCTCTTCCCCCTTTAAACCTAGTTTAAAGCCCTCCTAACCAGCCCTGCCAACTTATAGGCTACAGTTCTTTTGCCCTTCCTGGATAGATGAAGCCCCTCTGGTTTGAGGAGACTGGGCAACAAGGAGTTTGCCCAAAATTCTGACGGTAGCACCAGTCCCTAAGCCACCTATTGGTAAGCTGGGCTTTCCTATACCTCTCCTCATTCATCTCCTCATTCATCCCGGCTAGCACAGGAACTGAGGCAATTACTAGCTGTGCTTCTGTCCCATGAATAATTACCCTGGTACTTCTTTCATTGATGTCATCACTTCCAGCCTGGACAAGCAACAGGGGGTAATAGTCTGAGGGCTGAATTAGCTTAGAAAGTCTCTTAAGTAATATCCCTCACCCTGGGCCTGGGAAGGCAGCAAACCTCCATCTGGGATGGGTCTGGCCAGCATATAGGGCCCTCAGTTCTCCTCAAAAGGGAGTCACCAAGTACAACAACCCTTCTCTTTTTCCTTGCATCTGTAGTTGGAATCCGCCTGAGAGACAGAGGGTAACCAGAAGACCTTGCAGACAGATCTTCCTCCTGACTGTCCTCCATCAGACTTAATGAGTCCAGGGCCATAAACCTGTTTTTTAAGGGCACCCTGGTAGGTGAAAGGGGTCCAAAGGGTTTTGGTTTTTTCTGCCTCTACAACCAGGCACCTGTTTCCATTCCTCCCCATCCATATGATCTGTTCTATCTGCTTGATGGCAGGAGGGGCAGGGCTTCACCACCCCCTGCTGGGCTTCCTTAGGGGTCAAAAGGGTGTGTGTGACTCCACCAGTCAATTTCCCTTTCACTCCCCTTATGCTTCTGAGCCTTTCCACCTGTTCCTTTAGCTCTGCCACCAGCCCCAGCAAATTGTTCACCTGCTCACATTGCATGCAGGTGTTTCTCACACTGTTCTCCGGTACCAGTTCCAGGCTCAAGCAGTCTGTGCAGCCAGAGGCCTGAGTGCCTGCATGCTTTTTAGAGGGTACTGTCTGTGTTGACAGTAATGGCTTTCATTTTTTTGGAAACCATGACTGCTTTGAGTTGTGGGGGAAAAAAGAAAACAAACAAACACCCCCCCCCCCCCCCCCCCCCAAACAAACCAACCACCCAGGCTTGTGCCCTTCCTGCTCACCCTGCCTGTGCAAACTGGTGTGCAAACTGCCATACCATACCTCGCTTCTGTTTGCCACACTTCAGGTTGCTCCCACTCCCCAGAGATGTTTTAAAAGCCTTCTCAAACCCCTGATAATGAGCAAGCCCCACCTCTGAGTCACCTGACAACAGCTGGAGGAGAAGCAGCCAAACCGCAGCAGGAAATGAGCAGAGAACCTTCCGTCCTCCCTTATCAGGCTTTCTCAAACCCCTGCTAACAAGCAAGCCCTGCCTTTGACTCACCTGAAAATAGTTGGAGGAGAAGCAGCTAAACCCCAGCAGGAAAATATCTTCATCCATCACACCCACCCCAGTCAAGTCTCAAGCACATTTACTTGAAGCAAATTAAAAACATTACAATCAGTAGCTGATATTTTCTTCTTGGTGGCAAGCACAGCAGGAATTGTATCTCTATTCAGAATGACAGTGGCTAAATTAAAGTGTTTGTGGTTGTTTCAGAGCAGTAACTCCCAGCATCACAATGTGACAGCACTTCACTAAATAATCCCTTCTTCCCAAGTTCAGATGACTTTTTCCCTGTAGGTCACCATAGCACAATTGGCATTTGGACTTTTTCTATGAGTGACATTCCCAAAATTACTGTACAGCATGGTGAGGAAGGAAAAAAGGCAGGAGGGAAGGAAGTGAAGTAAATAAGGAAGAGAGGGAGGGAAAGAGTGGAGAATTACTATTGTTCAAATTATAAATTTAATGGTGGGAAACCTTTGTGCCTGCCCATGCAGAAATTATTTCTATACAAACTCATTAGCTTTCCAGGCTTCTCTGTATGTGCAATTCCTACTAAAGTCAAAGGTTTTCAGCAAAAAGCTGGCTTAGATGAGGGAGAAAAAACTCCCCAGTTCACCATGGGCAGAAAAGTAGCAGATCACATCACTGAACAGTTTTCAACATCTCACCCAGAGTTCTGAACACACAAACTGTTAAACAAATGAAAACTCTTCCACTGCTGATACTGTAACATATAACTGGAACATTTTATATTTATCTAAAATAGACAGAAAATTTTATATTCATTTAAAAAGAAGAACAGACCAATTCTGTCTCTAAGTCATTTCACTCTCCTCCAAGTCCCTGCCGCATTTTGGTACAGAGGAAGTTTAATTTATTTCTCCTATTTACAGAGTAGATATCAAAGGGTGAGTTATTTTAAACACAACTTCCCCTTTATTGTCTGTACTGTTGACACCCTCACACCTATTCAAAGCACCTGCTCAGGATTGTGATGCCTAAAGGAGAGAAGGACTCCCCTATATGGCACTCTGAATTCCCAGACGGATTAAATTAAAGGAGTGTTATAGCCATGGAATTGTGCCATCCAAACAGACTTACCTGTGTGCAGAAAGAGCCAGGTAATGGGCTGAAACTTGATGTGAGAAACCCCAGAAACTCCCTCCACAGACCTGTCACAGCTCAAAGGACTGGAGCCTCCCCAGGACACAGCTCCTGAGGCCACCTCAGCTGCAGCCTTCCTGCATGGAACAGCTTTCCACAGTTCCCATACCCCAGGGCACCAGGCACTCTGGCTCTTGCACTACCTCATCTTCTTATCAGCCTCTTCCATGCTTGAGGCCAGAAAGCCTGTGCTGCATTCCTCACTGGTTCAGACTTCTTCCTTGGTTAGCAAGACATCCAGACCTCTGGAAGACCTGAGTGAGACATAACAGCTTTTTGGGGCATACACACATCCCTTAACCTCAGCAAGACATCTTTCCTCCAGCCTAGCACTGTCCGACCACTAAATGTCTTGAATAACTTATAGTTTAAAGCTCCTTTAGAAATACTAACGAATTGTAAAAGCAGTGCTGCAGGTGCTCCCTGTATTCTACTCCATTTCTTCTGTTCAAATCGCTCACAGCTCTGCACCTGCTTTACTTTGTAGCTTCAAATAAAGCTTCTCTGAATCTCTCTGCAGTTATTCATCTTTTTTCAGTGTCCTGGACCTGCACTTCCTAAACCCCCTGTATCACACAGCAAGAGTTTCCAACTGCACCTACCGGCAGGAATTCACATGAAGAGCAAAGAAGTTCAATCTGTGGCAAATGCAGACACAACGCTTATTGTGGGGCTTGGGTGGGTTTTTCGGTTGGTTGATTTTTTTTGCCTTTTTTTTAGTTTATTTTTCTGTTTGACCTATTTACTGGTGCTCATTAAATGGAAAATATTGAGAGAACAATAGAGACTTTGACAGGCAGGTGGCAGGAGAGATCAGAGAAAAGAATTCAGTTTCCATTGATAGAGGCGATTTTATCAGGAACTTCTCAGTATTTTCAGGAAACAGAACAGACAGGTCAGATTACGCCAGCAGATGCAAGAATATGATTATTACGTTTTATTTTTGATGCTATGTAAGACAACAGAAAGATTAAGCTGTACAAAAAGCTATTTAATATTTACCATTCTCATGGAGTTTTGATATTGTTTGAATTAAAAACAAGAAAACAATGAGTTAATAATCTTATAAAAATATCTCTGAAGGGTTATATGAGCAGAAAGTGGAATCAAGTCTGTTTTACCACCTCAACTATAAAGTTAAAATTGAAAAGGATATTCTGATTAAATTCAATTTAGAAAAAGGGGGATGGAGGGATTGTACTTTTTTTTCACCTCATTCTATATATTTAAATTGCTTTATGTAAAGTAAGAAATGTCGGGTTTTGAGCTCCCCAGGTTCCAGCGTGAGAATCAAAGATGTAACCTCCACAGGAGTATGGTCAGTGTTCTGATTTATTGTTTGCATTACACACACACACATCGCATATTCTCTGAGTCCACGAATAGTACAGGAATATCATTGGTCAGTGGCTAGGGCGTGTTACCAGCTGGATTGGTACTTTTCTCCCAGCTATGCCCTTCTGTATCAATGTGTTTACCTGCTTCTCCCAACGGCTGCCACATTCTTTCTATTGTTTACTGCTCTTCTTGAAGCAGGCTCAGGGATAAAGGGGCCTCTCCATGGCCTGGGTTGTGCACAAAACCTTCTAAGTTCAAATTTCTTCCAACAATTGCCCTTTTTTCTTTTTGCACAACCCTGGCCTGGTTAATTGTCTTTAACACTGGCCATTTCATATAACTTAAGGCACAGCTAAGGACAAGTAAGCAGATTAAAATAGTAGTTAAACACACAACACTTTGCTTAAATAACTTTTGTAGCTACTTGGTAATACACAATGACTTAAACTAATTACTGAAGGGAGAAGTTGAAACTGTTAATTGCTAAAAACTTTCTTGCAGTTGTTTGTCTTTTAGCCATCTTAAATTTGCACAAAAAGGCACTGAATGATTTAGCAAATTCATGCAGCACATTTATTCAATTTTTCAAAACCAAGGACTTGAGTTAAAAGCTGAGCTGAAAGCAAAGAAAATTAAAAGCAACTTTAATTTGCAATAATGCATACTTAATACTTACCTAAATCAGTGGTAAGACAGGGCACCTAAATTCTTCAGGTAGTTCTTTGGTCTTTTAAAGATGCATTCATCAGTCATTTCAGACCTCAGAGAATAGATACACACACACACTGTCATTCTGATAAAACTTTAACAGAAATATAACAACACTACACAACATTACTATTATAAACTGGTCATGTTGCATTGAGTTTTACATTCATAAAAACAGATTTTAATACTTTTAAGTCTTGAAATTCTAGTGTTATTTATGGTAAATATGCATTCTTGTATTTAAAAGAACATGTCTTAATGAATGTAATGCTTTGTAACTAAAACCATTATTTGTTTTAATTTACTTTGGTATTTTAAAAGGAGCTATTTTTTCTTGAAGATGCTTAAAACCAACAGATGGAAACACATTAAGCACCACCAGGTGTTATGAATCTTGAATTTGAGGGATCAAACTTAAAGCTTTAATTAGTCACTTTAAAGTTCTGTCATCTGATCTTGATTCAGTCAGAGGAAACTGGTTGTTCTTATCCAACGTTGACTTTAACCTGTGGAGACAAAAGTAGAAACTCTTTCCTAGATTATTAAATGCTTACAACACTTTATAACCATTTAATAAATGCTGAATTAACAAGGGAATTAGTTTAACAGAT
This sequence comes from Pithys albifrons albifrons, assembly GCF_047495875.1. Lineage (NCBI taxonomy): Eukaryota > Metazoa > Chordata > Aves > Passeriformes > Thamnophilidae > Pithys > Pithys albifrons. The sequence goes on from NC_092478.1 coordinate 11,876,748, forward strand.
TTTTTTTTAGGCTTTTCTGTTGCTGTTTGAATTGCTGGAGAAAGATGCTGCATTTTGTTTTGCATGTTGTATTGATCGCAGAGCATTAGGTGCTTGTGTCCCGTTGTCTCAAAGGCAAACTCTGCTGCTGTGTGTTAAGGTCTGTTTATGCTGCTTGTTTTCTTTTACGCGACACAGCTCGCGTTTGTTACCTGCGTGCTGGAGCCACAATTCCCAAGGGTCTTTGTGAGACTCCATTTCCCATAAGCCGTTTCAAGGAGCTGATGACGTATGCAAAGCTTTGCTTGTTCAACTACAATAACCCCAATGCCCTGCGAGACTCGCACACGACAGAGAGCTCAGTGACGCACAGGAGGGAGCTCAGCCCCCTCCCCATCGGAGGGGGGGACCGGCCCCTCCCATCTTGGAGTAGGAAGCGCCATTTTCAAACTACTTAGGAAAAATTCTGTCGCATCAGAAAGCTGGAATACAACTGGAAACAAGGTTTTGCAGCTTCCACGGATGAAAATGAAACAAAACAAAGTTAAGAGAGCAGTTTTTGGCAACTTACGGCTTTTTGCAGGCTGAAGAGAACGTGTGGAGCTCGGAGACCATACAGAACAAAGCTCACATGGTGCGATGGGGGCTATACTGTCCTTTGCAAGTACAGATTCGTGTCTCATGTCCCGTTCTGTGCTGTCTTTCTTTCTTGTGCCGACTCTGGGATTGTGTGCAATGCAGCGAGGGGCGGCGGGAGGGGAAAAGCGGCGATCCCAAGGCAGCGAAAAAAAACCAGCAGCGGGCGGGAGCGGCGTGGGGCGGTCGGGCAGCAGTGCCCAAAAGCGGCGAGAGCTGGAGCTGCAGCGGTGTTGGCCAAGGCTGAGGGGGTGAAGGGGCAGCAGCAGCTTCCCACAGAGACCGGAGCCGGTCCCACAACGCCAGCTAGGGACCGGCGAGAACCAGCGGCAGGAGTGAGGGGAAAGCCAGTGGTTGTGCGTGACTTCTAAAGGTGTCCCCCCCAGGGTGGCTGCAGCGGGGGCTGTGGCGACGGGAGCAGGAGCCGATCGCGGCTGGCACGGAAAACCACGGCAGTCCTTTCGGTTTTTACGTTCTGCAATGTGTCCCTTGCAAGTTTCCTCTTATTTCTGAGTTCATACCAGAGGTTCTTTCTCATGGCTTCCCACATAAATAACGTGGGCGGGCTTTGGAAAAAGCCTTGCTGTTTAGCCCATACAACGAGCTTTTAAAAGAATTTTTTGCTGTCTGCATCACTCCGCTCAGCCAGTATACCCAGAAAAACCCATATCGCAGCAGCTGTCTCGGCTTCCATCTGTTCAATAAGCCAAGACCTTTGGTAGGAGTGAGAGAGTGACTCTCACTTTTGCTTACTGCGGTCCGTGCCCCTCGCTCCGCAGCAGCCTCTACCCTCTACCCCGCCTCTTCAGCGTGAACGACCAGCGCAGTTCCACAGGCACTGATCTCAGCTACCTGGTCCAGACTCCGACCGACATCCGAGAACCAACAATCACCGCATTTAAGCCCATGATTCTCCACCAGTTAAAGTAAAAAATGTCGGGTTTTGAGCTCCCCGGGTTCCAGCGCGAGAATCAAAGACGTAACCTCCATAGGAGTATGGTCAGTGTTCTGATTTATTGTTTGCATTACACACACACATCGCATATTCTCTGAGTCCACGAATAGTACAGGAATATCATTGGTCAATGGCTAGGGTGTGCTACCAGCTGGATTGGTACTTTTCTCCCAGCTATGCCCTTCTGTATCAATGTGTTTACCTGCTTCTCCCAGCGGCTGCCGCATTCTTTCTATTGTTTACTGCTCTTCTTGAAGCAGGCTCAAAGATACAGGGGCCCTGTTTCCCTCTTCATGGCCTGGGTTGTGCACAAAAACTTCTAAGTTCAAATTTCTTCCAACTTTTATGAAACAAAAACTCAGAGGAGTTTTGAGGTTTGCTTTGAGTATCCTTTAAAATACATGTGCACTGTTCTTTCCAAAGGCAGACCTTGCACAGGGGTTCCAGCAGGCACAGTGACAGTCACAGACAGAGCTCCGATACCCAGCAATGTTCACAGCAGGAAGAAATGAGCAGCATGAGCCACATCCCAGCCAGAGCCACTTTAACAGCAACTTGCAGCAAAATTCCTGCTCTCCCCTGGCAAGAAAGAACTAAAAAAAGCCCAGGACAGGGTGCTGTACTGGGCACAGAAGAAGTTAGAGACTTGAGGGGCAGGAATTCTGACCCTACAGGGCTGTGGGGCATCACATGAAAAATCCCCAAGGCTTTCTGCAAGAATAAGACTGAGGCTTTGATATATGTATGTTCAGGGGGCTGAGCTGGAAAGGGGCTCAGACAATACAAAGATGTTGATCTGTACCTGAACTTCTCTTTCTGGGACATTCTCACTGGCTATGAGAAAGCCAATACACTGAGGAATGAGACTGGGAATCCTGCCTGGTCCTGCCAGAGCCTTTCTGGTTATGAAGCTTCACAATCCTTTGTGTCTTAGGCATTGAAGCCTTTCACATATTGACTCTTGCTTGGGGTATTCCCATATATTTCTGCAGAAGCAAGAAATGCATAGACTGGAAGCATAAACACTCCTCTCCCCATACATAAATAAAAATATGAAAGAAAATGCAAAGTATTCTCTCTGCTATTAAGATTTCCTTGTTCTTTCTGACACTTTTCCATTTAACCTCTTGGCAAGATGTTTATTCTTTCAGGGTGCTTTTAATGTTCTCTGCCACAGGAGAGAGCTCTGATCATTTTGACTTGCTGAGCAGGACAGACCTTAGATACCAGTCTAATAGTGAGTAAGATTAAACTTGGTCTGCTGGAGGTGAAAATTTGCCTAAAAGTACTTAAAATGTTTTATGTGAGATCACATTGTGAGTGGCATGTGCCCTTTTAAAATGAGAAGCCATGAAACATATTGTACTATGACCTGCTGGCAGCAAAAGGGTTGAGAAAGTGTTTGGAGGCGTTTTGAGAGTCAAGTCTCAAAGTTTGTGGTGGCTGCAGCAGATTCACCCTCTGTAAAAACAGAAGAGGCTGAAAAATGAATAGCCACAGCTTGATTTTTCCCAGGCCAGAATTCACTTTCCACCAGTGATGAGTGACGCTCTTGTGTCTGATAAACTGCACAGGTCTCTAGTTCACAGAAATACTGAGGAAGAAATACAGCAATTAAAGCCTGTGATAGTAAAAAGTACAATACTTTTTTCCACATACTTAGTAAGAAATGGTGTGTTAAATGCTCTCACCTCTAACCCACCTGACTCATTCGGAATCCTTTGAAAAAAACCTGAATTATTCAACATGGTGGGCCAAGTAAGCTCCAAAGTTTTGGCCCTGAATCTGATGCTGAACTCCCTGAAGATGCAAGGGATCCTGAACTTAAAACTACCAAAAGCTTTAACTGCCACTTTATAACAGATCTCGAGGGTTTCTAAGGTCTCTCTTTTGCACATTTTAGGGATGAACATCTCATATCACCAAGGTACACAGAAGAAATAATAACTCTTCTGCAGGTGAGTCCTCTCCCAAGATGCCAAAGTAGACACAGACATTGTTCATGCTCGTGGTCACTCTGGATGTCTGTGGTCGCCCAGCAGCACCAGCTGCAACACTGAAAGGTCACTGTGCCCCGGGGATACTGTGGCTGCTCTGTGATACCTTCTGTTTGCATCTGGCTTGGGCTCCTGGGGACTTCCCGTGCTGCAATCTTGTCTGTTTTCCAAAAGTGCCTGGCTCCTGGAGTTGGGAGGCAGCAGGAGAAGGGCAGGCAATAAGCCTGCTTTGGATAAGAAAGACAACTACATGAACATTTGACTTTATCCTAACTATTACTAAAGATAAAAAGCTGTAACTTGTCCTGCAGGAGGCAGACAGGAAGTTTCATAAAGCAAAGTAGCAGGGAGGGGAAGCAAAAACCCCTTGCTGACACATGGCAAAGAATCAGAGAAGGATTTTTGAGAAGCCATTCTGAGCAACCCGTGCAGAATTTCCTTGGCAAAGGACTTGCCTTTTTGTGTCTTATTTCTTGGGTAACAAGTTTTGAAGCTATATTAATGGAATCCAAACCAAAAGTACTTTTAAATTCATCTAGGAAGCCATGTACTTTGTCTTATCCACTGCAATAAATATCCAGAACTTTATTTATAGCCTTGGGGGTTACAGGCCTGCTGCTCACTGGTATGGACCAGAAGAACATCTTTTGTGACTCAGGTTTCTTAGGGATGCATGAAAAGAAGAATTGGTGTGAATCAAAAACTTAAACAAGACCCCACAGGACAACAGAAGAAGTGAGGAGATGCTCACAATTAACAACTTCCAGGCATGTGGGTCCTTTATCTGACACACACGTGAAGATTTTCCACTATGAGGTACGTTTATTTTCTGACTCAGCATGACCCAGACCTGGTTAACAGATCTTTAGGGCCAGGGGTGAGAAGGGCCAAGAGCTTTGAGAAAACAGAAGTCCACAGACTCTGCAGCTTGGAAATGAGTACTTGCATATAGAGCCATGATGCCCAAAGAGGCACAATAAAACTGCTTGGAGACATAGTTTTATTCTTTAAGTAGCAAGGTATTTATTGAAGAAACGTTGGGGAACCCTCCAATTGGCATCGGACAATAGGGTCCCGAAGTCAGCAGTGCAAAGCTAGAGTATTTATACAGTTTCTGTGAGAGATTACATCATTTTTACATGCATATTGACGTTATTGCAACTCTTGATTATAATATTCATAGCAGGCGGAGTCCAGGTGGGGTCTGGGGTGGAGTTGTCGTTTTGAGGAATATTATGGTGGGAGTTCCTGTTACTTCCTCATGGCAGTGGTCGTATTTCTACTCCTCTTCATCATGAACTTTTCAACTCCTACTGAATTTTGCTGATTTTAATATAGATCGTGTCAAATGCTGTGTTTGAAATTTCTTATCTTCTTTCTGCAGGTCGGTCTGTCCTGTGCTCTGGCCATGCTTTTCCCTTATATGTTATTGTGTGCTTATTTCGTATTGTTTTGGACGGACCTCAAATCCATCCTTGGATAACTCCCAAACCTGGCTCTTATTCTAGCTATATTTCCTGTGGCTAGTTTCAGAGACTATGTTTTATGTTAACTCTTTTGGGTCTTGGGCTTTTGCTCTGTTTCAGCCATACATTCACATCAGCTGTTTTCAGGCTCTAACACTGGATGGAGAGAGAGCTTTGACCAGGGGGAATGGATCTCTGAAGATTTTTCTTACTCAGAAATGGTGACACCCTGGCACAGGTTGCTCAGATAAGCTGTGGCTGCCCCATCCTTGGAAGTGTTCAAGGCCAGATTGGATGGGGCTTTCAAGAACCTGGTCTAGTGAAAGGTGTCCCTGCCCATGGCAGAGGGTTGGAACCAGAGGAGTTTTAATGTCCTTTCCAACCCAAATAATTCCATGACTCTATGAAAACAGCAACAGTCTTGGGAAGAGTTTTTTAACCCCTAGACCAGACTTCAGTGTGACGAATACTCCCTTAGGCAAAAATGGTGTAATCAGGTGGACAGGAGGGAAAGGTCAATGCACACATAGAATAAGGAGCATTTTCTGTATTATGAAAATACTCATTTATACCTTTGAATAACTACTAGCCCTAATAATTACAATCTTAAACTAGAACTTTTTATTTGAAATTTCTAGGCAAAATTCTTTGTATGAGAAAGATATCACAGAAATACAGAATGATTGAGGTTGGAATGAACCTCAGGGGGTCATCTGATCTCCCCTGCTCAGGCAGGACTATCTGGAGCTGTTTGCTGAGGACCATGTCCCAATGGCTTTTGAATATCTCCAGGGACAGTGGCTCCACCCCTGGAGATCCCCAAAGGCTCTCTGAACCCAATCAAATATGGACACAATTAAATCTGAAGGATGATATAGGTAGTGCTATTAAAATGTATTGTACGAAAGACGACTTCTTGTAATCACCCCCCATTATTTCTGGTATCATTGGATCTTTTACAGGACAATATGTTTTCTTCTGATTCATGGGTAATTCCAAATGCAAGAGTGCTGGTTTTAACAGAGGGTATTTTACTGTATAACACAATTTGTCTACAAGGTTTCCTCAGCTCATATAATTTGGGAGAGCTACAGCCTCTGTCCTCTTTCATGGAATTAGCCACACTAACACAATCTTAATATTGGACTGTACAAATGCTCCTATTGTGGTATTTCTTCTGGAAAAAATATATTCTCCTGGGCTTTTTTAATTTATATGTTCTCCATTGCAACTGTAAAGAGTAAAGCCACTGTTCAGTGGGAGGCAATCAGGATGACTGTCATGAAATGAGTGGCTCAGGTCGATTTAACACTCACTGTCAAAGGTGTCAGCAAAAAAAGGTTTCATATAAATTTGCAAAAGCTCAGCAAAGTCCAATAACAACAGTCACTCTACTGCTTAATACAGGGATGAAACATACACAGTAACACTGAATTAGAATTAATTTAGAATGATATATGTAGAGACTGAGGGTAAAAGCATTAGAGAGAGACCCTGCCATTGAGTTATGAGGTACAGAAAGGACCTTCTTGTTTTCTAAACTCCCACTGAGAGGAGGTGTGGATCAAGCCAATCCTAGTCCAAGACTTGATCAGCAGTTTCTGCAAAAGATTAGTTATAATCCTTTACCTAATTTACCTTTCACTCCTGTATTCTTTAAATTTAAATGTGCCTGAGAGATTGGGAAAAGGTGTGGAGGACAATTGTTCTCATTCAGCAAGCCTGGTCCAGTTTATCACTGTGTGGGTGTGACCAAAGCTGTGTATTCTAAACTCTCTATGTCATTTCTCATGAACTGTTAACAATGGACCATTTGCAGCAGCTGTCCAGGGCACACCTGACCCCTCAGGATGCACACTGGTTTTTAAAGAAGCCTGTGAGATAAGAGCTGTGATAACTCCCCTCCAGGAAGTCATTAGCACCTTCACACTGAGCCTGAGGGGTCATGTCTGCTAATGGGCCATTGATGATTCAAAAAAACCCCCATGACTCACAGAGTGAGATCACCCACTTTGGAACTCCCCGCCCTGGGGGAGATACTGGGCAATCCCACCTGAACCAGAGGGTACATAATCTCAGGGGTTTGGGGGACTTAGAGGGAACCAGTTGGTGGATCCAGAGCAGGGCCAGAACCTCGACAGGAGGAGATCACCACTCTTGACCAGACTGAAACCCTCATCTACACCAAGAGGTTTCTCACCTTTAACTTTGGACTCGAGGGAACCATGTGGGGCTCAGCACAGGGGCTAACAAGCCCCACTGTGTTTGTGCCCCAGGGTGCTGGGTTATACTTCCTGGGTTTGTGGGTTGAATCCAATTTCTCTTTGTATCATTGCACTTACTGTAATATTTTTATTAAATTTTAACTCTGACTTATAATCTCTTTTGTGCTGGGTTCGTTTCTCCTGCTGGTTTACCTTTCTACCAGCACAGCAAGATAAAGAGGTTCAGAGTGTAATCAGAAAGTCAGGATAAAAGCCCTGGTGAGCAGCTCCTACTGATTTACATTATGGTGGTAGAATGCTCTAAACAAGCATTTTGCTGGATTTGCATTTGCCATGCAAATTTCACTTATCTTTTGCATGGGGTGAGGGTTTTGCTCCAGGTGTCTGCAGGGTCTGAGAGACTAACCTCACAAAGCTCAATTAAACACACTTTGTTCTCTGCAGAGCCTATCTTGGAGACAGCAGATAGGAAGGAGGCAGAGGAGCTGCTGTGCTGTGTATGCCACTTGGCACTCAGCAAGACTGTCAGATTTTTGTACTTTATCTAGAAGGAAATTGCCCTTTTTAATAGAGAAATTACATTGCTCAACACAGAAATGATGAACACAGAGTAGTCTATATCTAAGAAAATCCCCTGAAAGCTTCAAAGAAGACATGACAGTGAATGTCAGCACAGTTGGGATTTGCACCGTGTGACAAACCCCAGCCCATGACTCGAAATTAGAATTTCTCAGCATCTCAAGGCTCATAGCAATACCTGTACTATCCACTTTTTCCTTTTCTGTCACCCTAACTGAAATGAATTTTAATCAATACTTTATGCAGCCAGAGTGTCATTCATATTGGTTTCCCTCTACATCCATGCTCCAACAGAATGCACAAAACATGTCCAAAAATGAGTAAATCCCAATTTCCTGAAAAAATTTTCTTTGTTCCAGACTGTGTCCATTGACTTTTCTTCTACCACTATATTAAGGAAGAATTTTTCTCCCTCTGCTCGTTCCCTCATCAACCGTTAGAAGATTAAACAACTCTCCATTTAGCTTCTCATTTGAAGGCTGAGGAAGGCGGTTAAATGCCACCCTGACACCCGATCCTGTCAGATCTCGGAAGCTAAGCAGGGTCAGGCCCTGTTATTGCTTGGATGGCAGATCTCCTGGGAATACCGGGTGCTGTAGGTTCTAGTCCTGGGGGCTTCACTGTCACCATCCAAGCTTGCTTGGTCGTGGCAGATGAACCTTATGAGTAAAGGGTGGGGCCAGTTCTGTGCATGCTGTGCCTCACCTAAAGAATCCACTGTACATGCTTGGAGGACACACCCACGTGCGGAGAGCCCTTCCCAAAAACCTTAGTTCACGAAGCCTAGCCATACACATGAAGGCTGAGGAAGGTCGTTGATCTCAGACTCTCCTCAGGTCTCGCAACATAGAATCAGAGCATTGTTTAATTTGGAAGGGACCCCTGGGTGTCACCTGGTCCAATCCCCTGCTCAGAAAGGCTCACATAGAGCTGGTTGCCCAGACCATGCCCAGATGGCTTTTGAATGCCTCCAAGGCTGAAAACTCCACAACCACTTCGGGCATCCTGTCCCAGTGCTTCCTCACACTGACAGTCAGTCATTCTCCCCCTGATGTTCAGACAGAGTCTCCTGTGTTTCACTTTGTTCCAGATTCCTGTAGTTCTGTCAATGAGAACTAAGGAGAAGATCTTGAATCCATCTTCTTTAGAGTCTCCCATCAGCTATTTGTACACCTGGACAAGACCTCCCCTGCCACACCTCTGTGCTAAACAGTCCCAGGTCACTCCTCTGGCATCACCACACAAGAGCTGTTCCGGTCTCTCCATCATCTCAGTGGCCCCTCACTTAACTCTCTCCACTGTGTCTGTGACCAAGGCCACCCTCAGAAATCATTTCTTTATCCCTGTCCCCTTCTCTTGTTCTTGCCATTGAAATGAAACGGGACTTGTTCTGAGTCTTAGAGAACCAGCCACTCTCCTCTTTCACATGTCCTGACAGTGGCCTCTGCTGAACGTGCTCAGCTGTATGAGTTCTGGGACGGTCTGAAAGTCTCCTGTCCAAGGAGAGAATTTGATCTCTTTAGTTAAGGTTCTGGAGGGAAACGACCTGTTGAGATCAATTTTGAAGCATCTCCCTGCAAATCCTGCATCGTTGTTAAATCCTGGCATCTGCATTTCATGATGTCTGAGGGGTGACAAACAGGATGGAAAAGGAAAAGACTGGCCAAAGGACCAACCAGTTTCAGAGGGAAGGTGGATGGGAAAAAGCACTCAGGTCATTGGACATGTCCCTATATTCCAACGTATTTATTGTTCCATCTCAGAGAGGTTTTGTATTCCTGCAAGGCACTGAATCCTCTCTCACAGGTGCTTTGCAGCTGAATTCCAACCCCAGGTGGGATCAAAATCAAGAAGTCCTGACCCAATCAGCTGGGAATGAGAATTCTCACCCACCTTCCATTCCATGGTAGAGACACTTCTCCAGGGACATATTGATGGCGGGGGAGGTGAAGGGGGAGCTTATGTTTATTTTACTTAGGGCTTATGTCGCTTATTTTGTTTATGCTTATTCTACTTATGCTCATTTTCTTTATGCCTATTTTACTTATGCTTATTTACCTCGGACTAATGATAATACTTATTTTCTTATTTTACTTATGCTTTTATACTTATCATGGAATTTGCTTAGTTCACTCTGTAACATGTAGCAAAACTGACTCACTGTCCTTGAAGGTGCAATACCAAGGGGCCCAAACCAATTAATAGAGCCAGGATACTCCATGATAAATCTGAAAACATGTCAAAAGAACAAGATAAGTCCAATTAGACCAGCCAAAGTTGCCAACAAGACTGGTTTGAACCAGTTCTGGACAAAAGGTAAAAAGTTCACAAGAGGGAGATGACTTACTTCATCCCTAAAGACCCCCAAAGACCACTGCCCTAAATTACCAGGATGAACAGCACAGGTGCAAGAAGGAGTGGCTTGAGGCGGAGAAAATGGAAATCAGTTCTTGAGACTCATTATAATAACCCTGCCTTCTCTAAGAAAATAATGTTTATGGATGAAAGAAAAATAAATATGTATAACTCACTTGCATATAAACCCATTGTTAACACAACCAGGGGCGCATGTTTTGGAGGAGTTATCCCCCATGCGTCCTGGGCCAGAATAAACGTACCTCTCTATAACCTCACTGGATTATAGGGGTTTTATTCTGCAAAACATATGGCTAAGAAAGGACGCATAAGAAAAATGATTAAGGAAGGATGGATAAAAAGGATGGTTAAGAAAGGATTTTGTAAGATTGCAAGGGAAGGGAACTGCAGTGCTCAGGCACAGGGCTCATCCCAACAAGAGCACTGACCAGCCCTTCTCTTGGTGTAGGTGCCCCCGTATTTCCTTTCCCCACTCTGTCGCCTCCCCTTCCTCCTCCGCAGTCACCTCTTTTCTCCCCGTCACTGCCCCACCGCAACCCCACCTTATTCCCACCCCCACAGCATTCCTAGAGAAGTGTTCCCCAATCTGCCAGAATCCTCCTCCATTTTTTTTCTCCTCTCCTTCCTCTTGTCACTTCTTTTCATTTACAAACTCAGCTTCCTAATGACCCATCAATATTAGAGACTGAGTAGCTCTGAGCTCCCTCCTTGTGTCCCTTATCGCTTACTCCCCTCCCCCACTGGTGTCATCGGGCGCTTTCTTTGTAACTTTCTCTTTTCCTTGTTCTTGCCTTGGAAAGGAAGAGGGACGTTCGTACTCTGAGCCTTAGACAATCAGCCGCTCTCCCCTTTCACATGCCTTGACAGTGGCCTGTGCTGAACTTGCCCAGGTGAGTGAGTTCTTGAAGATGCTGAAAGTCTCATGTCCCGAGTGATATTCGTGTCTCTAGAGTTAAGGCTCTGGAGGTAAACCTCATGTGGAGCTCAGCTTTTGACATGTCTCCCTCCTGCCACCATGGCTTAATCCTGGCATCTGCTTTTCAGGATGTCGGAGAAGTGAAAAACATGAAGGAAAAGGGACCAAGCAGTTTCAGATGGATGGTGGGTGTGAAAAGCACTGGAGACATTTCAGAGGCTCCTGTATTCAAACATATTTATTATTTTCCCTCCCAGATGTCCTACTGCTCCTGCAAGTTGCTGAATCCTCTCTCACAGGTGTTTGTGAACATCCGAGGATGAGGACAGCATTCAGAGAACTGAATTCCATTCCCGGGCTGGATCCAAACCATACACTCTTTACCAGTGCAAGTGAGATTGGACGTTCTCATTCACATTTCAGTACGTGGCAGAGGCATTTCTGCAGGGACAGAAATGGAGATTCCTTTGTCACCTCTGAAAGCCTCACTACAAACTGCTCATGAGCTGACAGCACTCCATTCAGTAGACCATGCTGGCTGGTCACTGCAGCTGCTTTGGCAGCTCCCACAAGTGATGCTCTCAAGCACCATCTCTTTGCTTTGCCAGCCAGGCCGAGAGCAGCAATACACGGGGCCGGAGGCCCAAAGCCGATGGATGGCACAAGGGCAGACAGCAGCAGTTCCGTGTGAGGCAGAGAAGGCAGCGGGACCCGGGGAGCCCCGGGCCGTGCGGGACGCCTCTGTGGCGCTGCGAGGCGCGCTGTGCCAGCGCTGCGGGAGCTGCAGCGGGAGGACTCGGTGGCCGCGGTGTCTGCGCGGGTTGTGCCGCGGAACGAGGTGCGGAGCCGCTTCGGGCCCGGCGGGCGGGGTGGCAGCGCCCCCTGCTGGCCCGGCCGGCGCTGTGCCCCCGCCCCCCGCCCGGCCCCGCCCGCGGCGGTTCGTGCCCGGCCGCAGCCCCGGCTCCTCTGCCCGTGTCTCCCAGGGCACAGAAATACACTGCCGCGTCCCGAAAGCGGGGCCCGTACAGCCGCAGCGAGCTCCAGCGACCGTCAGCCGAGACCGACATCAGCCCCGCTGGGTCCCGCAGCGGTTTGGACCCTTTAGAAGCCCGTGCGAGAAATTCGGGGCTTCGGCCGGGGAGCTGACGGTACCATTCGATGTACTTATTTAACTGGATGCTGCGGTGTGAGCAGTTGATGGTGATAGCGGTGCCCTCGGTGGTCTCTGCGGACGTCTCCTGCTGCACCTGGGCTCTGCCCGCAGCCACTGCCGGGAAGAAACAAAATTACTTTTATCAGCAGAAAATGCCATTCAGGGAGAGCGAAGAGAGGATTACAGATCAGAGATGACGGGGATATGTGCTGAGAATAAAGTACGGATACACCATTTCTCCAAGAGTCTTTAACTGCGGATAAGAATATGAGAGACGTTTGGAAGAAAACTCAGAGAGAAAAAGAGGTGAAAGAGATTGGCTGTGAGGGAGGGATGGATAGATGGAGGGAGGGAGGTAGGGAGAGAGTGGTAGCTGCATAAAGAAAAGGAGCAACAAAGAAAGGAGAGCTGTGAGGGAATGATTTCTTGGAGGGAAGAAAGTATGATGGCAAAGGGGGGGACAAAAAGGAAAATATGGATAGAGAAGAAGCAGTAGGGTCAGAGGCGAGTCGTGGGTCCATCCCTGGTCCCCAAAAGCCGCCCGCCGGCCTCCAGCCTCCCGCTCTGCCAGCCCCGCGCACCGAGCAGCACCGCGGCCAGCGCCGCCAGCCCCGCGCCCCGCCACCGCCACATCCCGCCGCTCCGCCGCCCGCTCCTCGCTGTCCTCGCCAGCCCCGGCTCTCTGCTCGGGACTCCTCCACTCCTCCCCTCCCATTCTCTCCTCTCCGTTCCCCCGCCAGCTCCGCCCCGAGTCGGGCTCAGCCTCCGCCTCACACCGCACCAGAACACCAAGTGGCACAAATCCGTTTGGCGTTGCCAGGGACAAGAGACAGCTTTGTCCCGTCCCTGATACCACCGACGCGGCATCGGAACCAGATTCACTCAGTTACTGGCAGCACACAGTGGGCAGGATTCCTGAGTCTATCTTCCTTCCCATAAGGTAATCCTCCTCCTTCTAACCTCTGAGAGCAGCTGCATCGCAGCTGGGGAGGGGAGACGGAGGGGCTGCCAGCCATTCTGAGGCACTGCCAGTGTTGTTTACACTGAGTTAAACCGAGAATCCAAGCTCGAGTGAAACCAGCCTTTTGGGGCCCGAAATCATCAGCAGACATTGAGTTTTGGAGGGGCAAGAAATGGAGGGCTCAGGAGGCAGAGGCTGCATTTCTGTGCCTCTTCCCCGGGCACATCTGTAGCCGTCACCACTCAACTGCACTCAGGCTCCTTCTGTCGCTGGGAACCTGCTGGTCTGTGCTGTTCAGGGTTAGAGTAGTGGGTGGTATCCCTGGAATATCTCGCAGTGATATTCCTCCACAGCTGGAATCTCCTGCTCTGCTGCACACACTCTGGCTTTGGGGAGCTCAGGGACTTCTTCCCCACTGAGGTTTCTCATCTTCTTGCGGTATGCTCAGCTCTCCAGGCTCTTTTCTATTTCCTCAGGGAACAGAAGACTCCTCTCTCTCTCTGTTCTTCTCCCCTATTATTCTTTATCTTCCTGGGACAAACGCCTCTCTCCCAGGTCTCCAGGAACAGGAGAGAAGGCCTGCTTTGCAGCAGCCCAGGGTGTCTGCCTGTGTCTTGTTCTGGTGGGAAAATGCACAGTGTGAGAGAGGAAAGGGGCTCCAGCAGAGCTGCTGGATGTCACAAACCCAGGCAATATATTCCATAGGGAAAGGGCTGAGGGATGAGCAAGGAACAGGATGAGGGGTCAGTAGGCAAGCCCACATGCAACCAGGGAGCACACGGGGCACCCAGCAGAGTGCTGCCTGCGAGTGGTAAGGCTGGGACATCTCTACACCACTGACCTGAAAGGGCAGATGAAGGGATGGGGTCTTGGCAGATGGATACACTTTCTCCCATCCCCTTCTCTAGATGAACTCCAGGGTGATCCCAGGCACCCATCTCATCACTGAAAATACACTGTTCAATTTGGTTACCTCTAAAGTGGATTTGGCCCGAGAAAGCGTCTACAATGAGGTGTGTCGCGATGCGGGAAGCATGAGACACTCAATATGAGAATCAGCAAGCTTCGATTTATTATCAAGCAACAGGCTTTTTTATGTCATAATGATAATTACTTCATGCATATGATAATTAAGCTATACATAATATAATTCTAAGCCCCTGATTGGATAACAAAGGTATGCAACCTTAAGACCCCTATGGTTAAACATTGCTTAACTTGGAGACGACTTGTCTACTCGCAGATCCTATTTTATTGTTTTAAGATCCTGTTCTTAACCGTTGGTGGTTTCTGGTAGTTGGTTCTGCTTCGTCTGCACAATGGATGTGCTAAGTTCTACATTTCTGTGGTCCATGTACCAGAAATATCTAACTGTTCCATACCTACATGTCTCTTTTCAGATAGCCATGTCTCCACAATTCCCCCCGTATTTTTTTGCACTAACCATGTTTGACTAAAAGTTTTTAAAAGCATCTGCTTAAAACAACTAAACAAGTATCCTAAGATCATTAAACACACAAAAACAGCAATTAAACAAATAAATCCTTGTTTACATAAATCTAGAAGCCATCCTGATAATCCCAGACCCTTTAACCAGTTATCAAAACTTGAAGTTCCCTCCTTAACATGGTGAATCATTTCTTTTAAGGTAGTAATTTGCTTATGGATACTAACTGAGTGATCAGACAAATTCATACAACACATCCCTTCAAATTCAGCACAACCATGTCCCTGTGCAAGCAACAAAAAATCAATAGCGGCACGATTTTGCAAAACAGCATGTCTTAGTGAATCAACATCTGTGGCTAAGCCTGATAATATGTCTGAGGTGGTGTTAAATTCTTTTACACCCCAACAAGAAAGATTTTTTATTTTCCTCCAGTTTGATGCTGCCATTGCTCCTGGAATAAAAAAGGATAGAGCCACAGTTCCTGCAATAGTTCCCAAATTGACGTGATCATCACAGTCAGGCGACAAGTCCTTTAGAGCTCTGGTAACGCGACGGTGGGGATGATGGAGAAGGTGTCTCATGCTGGGGGCAAACATCGCAAGTCTTCCAATGTAACAGGGTCCTCCTGCTGGTCTCCGGGGTATATCAGGCCAGGCTCGATCACCACAGATGAGAAAATATCCAGGGGGTAACTTCTTTCCCCCTATAATATTCTGAACACTCAGGCCCATGTACTTGGAAATGTTCCAATGGGCACTGTTACCTGTAAGATTCTGATAATTAGTAAAATATCTTACTCCTGGTTTAGCATAGAAGTGCTGTAAAAAGGCCTCGTCTGAAAAATACAAAGCTCCAGTTCCATTAGGGTACAGTATTTGTGCATCTGGGTGAAGATTAGAACAGTTAGGATAGGAGGTAAGGTTTTCAGGAGTACCGTACACTGGTGGAAAGGAACCCCAAATTTCTAACTCTTGTGTCGGTAAGGGCATGGATATATTTAAAGCTACTACTAGTTCGGACAAGCAAAAGGCATTGAGGTGATGAGGGAATGTATTGCTTGCCATACATGACCCTTCCTGATTTGGATACATCTGCCAAGCACGATATTTTTTAAGACAAGAGGAAGCATCAGGACCATAGCCTTTAAAGTCAGGCCAATGGACATAGGGATAGCCAATTAAACAGGTTCGAAAAGGGTCTCCTACCTGAGCAAGGGAGATACAAAAATCAGTTTGTCCCGATTGATTGGCCCAGGTTACCCACAAGTTGGAGCGTGGATTGATGTTGTGTACCGCAGGGTTCTCCTCAGTCCGGGCTATCCAAAGTGCGACGAAAACGCTGACAAATACGCTTAAACTTTTTGGGACAAATAGTCCACAGAAAGGGAATGTTAACATGTCTTCCACAAAAGACATCTAACACAGCACTATTAGTCTGGGCTAAAACCTTTTCTACATTATGTGTTGCTTGCCAACAGGTAAATGCAATTTCTTCTTGTTCTATTGATTCATACACAATTTGTGCGTCTGTGATCTGAAAATCTGCAGCAGAGATATTTAAATCTTGAGCTAAAGCTTGAAGGGGGGTACGGGAGTGCCAATAAAAATCACAATTTTGACACCAATATAATCGTAATGTAGATTGATGAACCCAATTTTTCTGCTTACAGCCTCCACAGTAAAACAATAACCAAGCTGCACAATTTGGATTGTTACAGCTTAAACAGGGACAATAAGAAGGTCCTCTCTTTTCAAAAAATGCTAGATAAGAGAACACTTCAGAGAGATCTCTCAAACTCCTACAATCCTTTAAGGGTCTCCACAGATACCTCTCCACCGACAGCAAGATGGGTGTCAGCCTTATCTTCAGGCGAAGAAACATGAGTTGTTCCCGGTCTCTGAGGGCTTGTATCTCTTGTAGGGTCCTGAGGGCGTACATTCACCGGCTTAACCCAGCGAGCGGGCACCCAAAGTGTACCTGTTGGAGTGGAGACACAAAAATAGCCTCGACCGATATACACAACCTGTGCCGGGCCTTCCCAAATGCCTGTCTTAGGGTTTCTGTAGGTGACCCACATCTCTGGAAGGTGTTCAGAGGGATCTCCCTGATAGTGTCTAACAAGGAGGGGGTCCTTATGATCTGCAAAAACACAAAGGTGATTCAAAACAAATAATGCCTTGGCCAATCGTAAACGCACATTTTTTATGTCTTGGAATTTATTAAGATAATCTTTCAGCGTTTTATTGGCTCTTTCTATTACTGCCTGTCCTGTAGGTGAGTGTGGTATTCCTGTGATGTGTTTAACATTCCACAATTGAAAAAGGAGGCGATTTCTTTACTAATATAAGCTGGACCATTATCGGTCTTAATGGTTCGAGGTACTCCCAATACTGCAAATGTCTGTGTCAGATGTTGCTTGACATCATTAGCCTTTTCCCCGGACTGAGGAGTAGCCCAAATAGCATGGCTGTAAGTGTCAATTGTAACATGCAGATATTTAAGCTTCCCAAAAGGAGCAAAATGAGTGACATCCATCTGCCAAAGTTCATTCGCTTGCAAACCTTTAGGGTTAACTCCTACTCCTAACCCTATACCAGAATTTATTTGACAACAGGTAGGACAAGCTTTTACTATTGCTCTCGCTTCATCTAAGGGAATACCAAACATGTGAGCAAGACCTTTGGCATTTTGGTGAAAAATTGTATGTGTTTCCCTGGCTTGGATAAAGGGAGAGAGAGGAGTTTGAATAGTGGTAGAGACTAACTGATCAGCTCTGGCGTTACCCTCTCCAAGCCCTATTTCCCACTGATGACTCCTTATGTGCAATACTGCATATCTGGCCTGGCGCTGCGCTATAGTGGCACGCAATTGTCGCAACAGCTGCCCTAATCGTGGATTTTTGACATCCTTGATAGTGGAGTCTTCTATGCGGTTTGCTACACCTGCAACATAAAGAGAGTCAGTGACAATATTAAGCGATTGTGAAACCCAATGCGCTAATGTCCACACAACAGCTAAAAGCTCCAGTGTTTGCAGAGTGTCTCCAGGCTGTGCTTCTAGGAGGTGATAGCGCCATTCGTCATTCTCCTTCCAGGTGGCAGCTGCTTTTCTTGTCCGTCTACCTGCATCGGTAAAGACTGTTAAAGCATGATGTAAAGGTTTATCAGATTTTTTGGGGAGCTCAATCCATTTTTCATTAATCATCCAGGACATAACTATAGAAGGCAAAGGTTTTAAGATTATTGGTGATGTTACAGTCAATAAGGCTTTTTGTAACTGAGTAGAGTGAAATAGGTACCATTCTAAATCAACCTTTGAAATCGGAACATCTATTTCATAGGGTTCCTGTCCTGTTATTTGTAACAGTCTAATTCTTCCCTTTTTAATGAGGTCTGCTAAGGCAGAAATCTTTTGTTGAATCATTGTCTTAGGCTGCAGTGGTGTAGTGAGCCATTCCAGTACCACAAATTCTCCTGTATCGGGTTTTCGTTGTGTGATGGCTCCCATAAGAAATTCTTCTCCCATCATAAAGGTGAGGGAGATAGGGACATTTTCTAAACGACAAGACACAGTTCTGGAGGAAATAAAGTTTGTTAATTCGTGAAGAATTCGACGATGCTGGTGTGTCAAGTGCACAGGCAAGGCAGGATCTGTTCCTTTTAGGAGAGAGCGTAAGGGATCTAATTTTTCATTTGGGATACCGACAACAGGTCGCAGCCATTGTAAATCACCTAATAAACGCTGTGCATCATGCAAAGTTTTAATGTTTATGTCAATCGTTAGCCTTTGTGGGGCGATAAAGGTATCAGTAATGACCCACCCCAAATATTTCCATGGGCTTGATTCTTGAATTTTATCTGCAGCAATATTTAACCCCGCCATGTTGAGATGGGACACAAGTTCTTGTTTTTGAGCCTCAGAAAAGGGGGTTTTGCTCCCACAAAGGATATCATCCATATAATGGTAGATGACAACGTCAGGCCATTTCTGACGTATTGGCTGTAAGGCAGAATCAACATATATCTGACATATAGTGGGGGAGTTTTTCATCCCTTGTGGGAGAACTGTCCATTCATACCTTTGGGTAGGCTTTTCTTTATTAACGGCTGGCAAAGTAAAGGCAAAACGCTGTTTGTCCTCATTATGGAGGGGAATATTGAAAAACAGTCTTTTAAATCAATAACTAATAAATGCCAATGAACGGGCAGCATTGCCGGATTGGGTAGCCCTGGCTGTAAGGCTCCCATAGAATGCATTTGTAGATTGATTGCACGCAAATCATGCAGCAATCGATACTTCTCAGAAAGTTTCTTTTTAATAACAAAAATTGGTGTGTTCCAAGGACTCACAGAAAGTTGCAGATGTCCTTGTCTCAGCTGTTCTTCAACTAGCCGATGTGCTTGTATGAGACTTCCCCTGCGTAACGGCCACTGCTCAATCCAGACGTGCTGATCTGTTTTCCATCGCAGCTGGATTGGGAAAGTCCATGCAATGGCCGTCATGATAAAGGGTGTTCGTTCGTCAGTACTATTCCCATCTGGGCTAGGATATCTCTACCAATAAGAGCAAAAACTCCATCGGGGAGGGGGAGAATAGAAAAACAAGCATTAACTGTCATGCCATCCATTGTAACAGAAACTAAGGGTGACTGTTTCGCTATTGTTAACCCACCGACTCCAGCAACCAGGCATCCGCAGTTATTGAGGGCCAATTAACAGGCCATTTGGCGGTGCTAATGATACTAACGTCGGCACCTGTGTCAAGCAAGGCAGTTAATTGTAAAACCTTTGAGTCCCATACCACAATGATGTTTTTCCGAGGTCTTTTTGATAGCTCGACTGTCAACAAGGCTGCCGCTCCTGTAGAGCCAAAGCTTGCTTCTCCTCGCGATGGTAAAGCTGGATCTGGTGGCAGTAGCTGGGCAAGGGAACAAGCTGCGCAATGCAAGAGTTAGCTGGAATATGAATAGGCGGAAACAAAGTACTGACCATGATTTGAATTACCCCTGTATAGTCAGCATCTATTAGTCCTACTAAAACATTAAGTCCTGCTATCGTAGAAGATGATCTTCCAATAAGTAGGGCTCCCATAGGTTGGTTATTAATATACAGCGGTCCTTTTGTTTGGGTTGGAATTTTATAAGGTCGCGAGTCAAGTAATGTACAGTCTATTGCTGTTGCCAAGTCCACCCCGAGCCTCCCTCTGGTAGCTGGTTGGCAAGCATTTGTTGACCCATTTGTATTTGCTGAGGCACTGGGAATTGTTGCTGGCATGAATTGAGGGGTGGGCTTGGGGTTGCATTTTGTGTCATTGCGCGGGGCCCCTTCGCGCTGGACTTCTCGTTTCCCGAACCCTTTCAGCAGGCAGAGGCAGTGTGAGTATCAGATTGGCATGTTGAACACCACACTGGTCCCGCTTGACAGTTACGCCGTATGTGACCATTTTTGCCACAGCGAAAACAGCGGCGAGGGGGGTTCTTATTGTTTAGCGCAGCGGCAGACCGTGATGCCGCCTGCAAGGGAGCAAGAGCAGCTAAAACCTGACTACTTGTAGCTAAAACTTGGTTACTCGCAGCTTTAGCCTGTTCCTCTAAACCCTTCCCCAATCTTTGGATAGCTTCGACAAGCATGGCATTTGGACCTTGAGGTATTTGTAACATTCGTTCTAGTAAATCTTCAATGGCCCAATTCCCTGGCAAAGAAATAATGACATTTCTTGTAATTTTGTTACTATTCTGTAAAACACATTGGCGGAGCCACCCTGGTTGTGCATCTTCTGATATTCCAGCAGCTTTAATAGCTGTGGATAAGCGAGCAACGAATGTGCCAAATGGCTCATCCTGCCCCTGCTTGATATTCATAAAAGAGGGTGAAGAGCCTGGTGCTTTAATTTTTTCTAGGGCTAATTTGGCTAAGCGCATGGATTCTTTGATTTTATCAGGACCTAAAGCGGCTTGTGTATCTCCCGTGGAAAACTGATTTTGCCCTAAAAGCTCATCAAGGGTGACATTTCGCAAGGGGTTACCCTGTTGTCTTACTGTATTAACAGATTCAGCACACAATTGAGACCAATATTGATGGAACAATATCTGCTGGTGAGGCGAAAGAATTAAATTTGTAATTTGTTTAACATCAACAGGGAGCAAAAGATTACCACTCCAAATGTAATTTAAGATTTGTTTAGTGGGTTCCCCTTGAATGCCACTTTCAGTTACAGTAGCTCGCAACTGTGTTAAAAGCTTCCAATCTAAGTTAGAAACCGTTGCAAGAGCAGCTCCTCCGTTTGCATTAGACGTATAAAGCACAGGAAAAGCAAGATTAGTGAGCCGCGTAATGTCTTCTGCAGCTTCTAAATCACTAGCACTCATAGCTTCTCTAGCTATTTTTTTCCAAAGATTGCAACTAGCATTAGACATGACAGTTAATTCATCCATTGGAGGGAACAAATCGTCACCCCTTTCTGGAGGGAGAGATCGAACAGAAGGTGGGCGAAATGGTTTTAGCAGAGAAGTCAGGAGGGGGAGAAGGCGGGGGGGGGTGGTGTGGACGGAGGCAGCGGGGGGGGGGGGGCAGAGGGAGGCACGCAGGGAGTAATGAGCTCAGCAGGAACAAAAACAGTATTAGTAGAGGGGGGCAGGGGAACGCTAGAGGGGGATTGCACAGGAGAATCTAAGCGCTTAGCCGCTTCTTTGGCAACCTTTTGTTCAACCTGATGTTGCTGTAGAGCATGAAATACTGCTCGCCATGGTTTGCCAAACTTTTTAGCATTTTTGTTATCATCTAAAGACTGTTCCCAAAGTTTATCACCATAACTTCTCCACTCACTTTCATCAAAAACGGTATTGGGATCTTTAAAGAAACCCAAAGTAAACCCATAAGCAAGTAAGCCCGATAGTTCCTTTTTCATATCTAAACTAGTAACTCCCCGCTTTTCTAAAAAGCATCGGAGGAGATCAGACACCGCTTGCCTCTCCATTACCTGAACTGTAATAGCCGTTGCAGCCCTTGCAGGTGTCGGCGGCGTCTGCCGGCTGAACCCCCCTGTGAGGTCGTTCAGAGCGCGAAGTCCTGCTTTTTCACCTCTCGTGCTGCGAGTCGAGACTGGCCAGGTACTACGTCGGACCGTGTCAGGAGACCCCAGTCGTGCCTCAAAGGTGTCCCTGTTTGGGCACCATTTGTCGCGACGCGGGAAGCATGAGACACTCAATATGAGAATCAGCAAGCTTCGATTTATTATCAAGCAACAGGCTTTTTTATGTCATAATGATAATTACTTCATGCATATGATAATTAAGCTATACATAATATAATTCTAAGCCCCTGATTGGATAACAAAGGTATGCAACCTTAAGACCCCTATGGTTAAACATTGCTTAACTTGGAGATGACTTGTCTACTCGCAGATCCTGTTTTATTGTTTTAAGATCCTGTTCTTAACCGTTGGTGGTTTCTGGTAGTTGGTTCTGCTTCGTCTGCACAATGGATGTGCTAAGTTCTACATTTCTGTGGTCCGTGTACCAGAAATATCTAACTGTTCCATACCTACATGCCCCTTTTCAGCTAGTCATGTCTCCACAGAGGTGAAAAATTATACAAGTACCGCTAATGGTTCTGTGCTGGTTTAAAGGTAAACTGGCAGGAGAAATGAACCCAACACAAAAGTCAGAGTTAAAATTTAATAACAGTATTACAATAAATGCAATGGTACAAAGAGAAATTGATTTTAAACCACAAACCCCAGAAGTATAACCCAGCACCCTGGGGCACAAACACAGTAGGGTTTGTTGGCCCCTGTGCTGAGACCACATGGTTCCCGCCGAGTCCAAAGTAAAAGGAAGTGAGAAACCTGTTGGTGCAGACGATGGTTGTAGTCTGGTCAATAGTGGTGGTTGCAGTCTGGTCAAGAGCGATGGTCTCCTGTCGAGGTTCTGGTCCTACTCTGGATCCAAAGAGTGGTACCAGAAGTCTCCAGATCCCGAGATCATACATCCTCAGGTTCAGATGGGAGCACCCAGTACCTACCCCAGGGCAGGGAGTTCCACAATGGGTGATCTCACTCTGTGAGTCATGGGGTATTTTTAGAATCATTGATGGCCCATTAGCAGACACACTCCCTCAGGCTGGATGTGAAGATGCTAATGACTTCTTGGAGGGGAGTTATCACAGATCTCATCTAACAGGCTTCTTTAACACCCAGCTTACATCCTGAGGGGTCAGGTGTGCCTTGGCCAGCTGCTGCAAATGGCATTAACAGTCATGGGAAAATGGCATAGAGGGTTTTAGAATACACAGCTTTGGTCACGTCCACACAGTGATAAACTGGTCCCAGCTTGCTGAACTAGGACAGGTTCTTACAAGAGCATTCTCATGGAAGTGCTGCATCTTCTCATGGTGTAAAATAAGGTTTTAGAGAAGTGGAGGGTCCTGAGGCCTAGTGCACCTTTGAGATTTAGTGATAAGATCCCTGATGAGTGACACTGAAAACCCTACAGACCCTGACTGTTCCTTTTGAACATCCAAGGCAGGGGCAGAATTCTCCCCCTGCCAAAATAAAAGGACTGGATGAACCAGTGAATCTGTGACTTCTTGTAGTGGATCAGAGAATCCAGAAGATGATTGATCAGGAGAAGTTAGGGATACACATTTCAGCTTATCACGTGAAAGGTGGGAGTTTAGATTTTCACTTGTAGATACCACTGGAAAGTCCAGACCCTGGTGTTTGACAGTCTGTTAGCATCTCATAATGAGACCCTTCACCAACAGATTCACAAGGTCAGACAATACTTCAACCACCCTCTTAGGAAGAGCTCAACAGAGTGAAGAATGCTCAGTGGGTCCTGCCAGGGTGTTTTCTGCTGCCAGAAACACACTTCCTTCCACTGCAAGGATTCACTTTAACAGTTAATGGAATAACACTCTTTATTAACACAAATTTTGGCAGATTAATAAGTTTTGGAGGTTGTTGATGACAATGTCTGCTGCAAAAATGTGTTTGAAAACAAGCTATGGAAACATTTATTAAGCAAGCATGAGGTCTAATATAAAACAATTTACTAGTACGCTACAGGGTAAGCACAAGCAAAAACTTTAGTCTTAAAAGCAGCATTTAATATGCATATATTTCTCAATCAAGATGTCCCTCTGAGGGGGGAGAAGGTGGACTCAGCCTTTTGACTGATCCCAGCAGTTTCAGCAGAGATTGTTTCCTGTTTTCCCCCTCTATTCATGTGTGATGAGATACTATTATTTTGGTCCGTGCCTGGCCTTGCCATGTGCCAAGTTAGAGAAAAAACCCCTTGTGATTGGGACTTTGGCTTTGAAGGAGAAACATCTTGTGTACACTGAGACTGTTTGGTAGCTTGGCTGCTTGCCAACAGCCAGTCAAGGACACATGAAGGAGAAAAGAAGAGGAGAAGGATGAAGTAGCAATGACTGACCCCAAAAGAGAGACCTTCGATATACACCGCACAGGCAGAGGGGGTTTTCCAGTTACATAATGGGGAGGGGGACTGTAGACCTTGTAAGAGGGTGGGTTTTGCAGTTGCTGGTAAAGTGAGGCTGAGCAACGTAGAGAGTTCAGAAAAAACACTATTAACAGGAGTGACAGAGTAGCAGGAACCCAAAGAGATGGGAGAGAGAAGGAGTGAGACTAAAGCATTGAGCCCGAATGTGTAAGCACCTCAGTCACCAGAGTTACTCACATAAGATTGTCTTACCAACTCCAAACACTCCACTGAAGGCAGAGGCCACATCCTCCAAGCATTGGCAGACAACAGGCATCCCTGCTGTCCTTTTGGGGAAAGAACCACCAACGCCAGTAGCACGAGCCCTCTCACCTTTTATTGAGCCTGCTGGAGATGCCTGCCTGGGGAGGTGAGGCCACCACTCCCCAGGAAGAGGTTGCAGACCCCCACAGCTCTCTCTTTCTCCTTGCTCTCCCCCCTCAGATCTCCTCCTAAGGCTCTCAAGCCAATAGGAAAGACTCAAGTAACTTTAGTTTATGCAAAGTCTGTCTTCAAGGAAAGGACCTTCACTGAATCAACTTTTATTCCCTAGAACTTGGCAGGAAAAGGATAAATCTGTTCACAGGTGGCATTGGCAAAAACACAGACCAAAATGCCAACAGTTTTAATTCCTGACACAGACCTCTATCTGGGCATCGAGTGACCATATATGCCCAGATAGACGTCACAGACTGAGTGTATAAAAAGTCAGACAGTTCCTGCTCCAAGGTGGAGGTGTGTGTTGGCACCAAGGACAGCGTTGCCTCCCGTGGGAATGTCTGCTAAGCGTGTTGAGCCCACTGAAGCCCAAGGATGCAGCAGCTGGTCATACTGGGAATGCTGAGCACATTGGGGTCGGTATGTACAGTAATTGCAAGTAACTTATGAGTGGGTGGGAGTTGTCTTGGGATTTGTTTCTTTCCTTTTCTCAGTTTTGTCTTTTGTGTGCTATTTCTCTTCAATAAATGCTGTTTGCTTGAATTTTAAATCATGTCTGTTTCAGCCTGGAATCCTTCCCGACCTTCCTTGGAACACCCCCAAAAACTAACTTACTTTTATAGTATTTTTTGTGTTTGTGTGGAGTTTCAGTGGCTCTAGAAATAAATACTGCTTATTTCTGATTGGTGTACCTTATATCACAGGGGTGGTCATGGCTTGGCACCCGTGTAGAGGGTTTGACATGCTTGTTGGCTTCAGCAGTAGAACATTTTGCTTATCCCTTGTCAGACAGGAACCGAATGGTCTCAATATCACAATGTTCTCCCATTGTGTTGGCATTACAATGGAGGGAGGCCATGTAGTCTCCACTTTGTTTCATACCCTCATTTGTTCCTCTGAGCAGATGTTTATTGTTCTGCTGGGGACCAAGTCAGCATCAGTTGGTCCAGGGAGTTGTGTTTTACTTTAAAATTCTGATTTCTCTCTAGGTTTAGCCTTATCCATCATCTCACACAGCTGACTTGAGTATGCACAGACCTGTGCTGTGCTGGGTATATCACTTGGCACTCCACAACGCTGTCACAAGCGTGTGCTTCATCCAGGATTATTTTAAAACACGTTACTTTGCTTAGCATTAGAAATGCTACACGGAGTTGTCTGTTTCTAAGAAAATGTTCTGAAACCTTCAAAGATGAGGATATCAGCGAATCTTAGCTGATGGGAATCATGCCATGTGACAAACTCCAACTCAAGGTCCAATTCATAATCCATAATTAGGATTCAGCAGCTGAAGGGCCATTCAGTTACCTGTACTATGCTTCTTTTCCTTCTTGTGTCATGCCCAGTTAATGGTATTTTAATCAATACCTGCTCAGACAGAGTGTCATTCCTAGGGATCCATCTCCTTTCATTCTCCAGCCTCACAGGTAAAACCAAAATAAATCCCTCGTTTCCAGTGTAAATTTCCCCTGTTCCAAACTGTGTCCATTGCCATTATTTCTATCACAATGTTCAGGAAGAATTTTGCTTCCTCTGACATGCTCCTCTCTTCATCCT
The DNA here is from genome assembly GCF_047495875.1 of Pithys albifrons albifrons. Classification (NCBI taxonomy): domain Eukaryota; kingdom Metazoa; phylum Chordata; class Aves; order Passeriformes; family Thamnophilidae; genus Pithys; species Pithys albifrons. The sequence continues at coordinate 11,902,938 of NC_092478.1, forward strand.
CCAGTCAAGAGTTAGAAGGTTAAACTCTCCACTTTGGGTTCTCATTTGAAGACCGAGGAAGGTCACTGTTCTCAACCTCTCCTCAGGTCTCACAATATGGAAACTGAACATTGTTTACTTTGAAAGGGATCTCTGGGAGTCCCCTTGTTCAATCCCCTGCTCAGAAAAGCTCACATAGAGCTAGTTGCCCAGATCATGCCCAGATGACTTTTAAATACCTCCAAGGCTGGAAACTCCACAAGTGCTCAGGGCATCCTGTGCCTCACAGTCACAGTCAGACATTGGTTCCTGATGTTCAGAAAGGGCACCCTGTGTTTTACTTTGTGTAAAGTACCTCTTCTTCTCTCAGTGGGCACCTAGGAGAAGATCTTGGGTCTGTCTTCTTTAAAGACTGCCATCAGGTATTTGTACACCTGGATGAGATCTCCACCAACACTTCTCTGTGCTGAACAGTTTCAGGTCTCTCCTCTGAGATCACCATACGAGAGATGTTCTAATCTCTCCACCACTTCAGTGGCTGCTCACTTGACTGTCTCCAGTGTGTCTGTGACATGCAGCTCCCTGGTGAAACACACCCAGCCTCACTCTAAGGAATGACAGGCACACCCTCATAGGTACTTCTCTCAAAAATCATCATGGGCCTTCAGCCCATCTGATGATTTGTCTTGGACCCCAGCCATTTTTGTCAGCACCTGGGTCTCCTCCTTCTCCCTGATTAGGTCAGGGATAAATTCACTGGAAAACAGATGCCTGACATCCCTCACTCCTCACACAATCCCTCCCAAACCCTTAGATTTCTCAGATATTATCATGGAATGATAATATCAACATGGCTAATATCCATCAGTGGGGCCATGGCTCCCTTACTCACCTCCCTCTCAGGATTCACATACAGTGTTTCCTCCTACTTGCCCATCAGGTCAGCCTGAGATATCCCAGCAGATTACCCAGACACACACATGTCTTAGGGACCAGAGTCATGTCTAGGTCCCTGTCAGATTTGGTCCATGATTGTGCTCGTTGATGTGGCAAGAGAAAGTACTGCATAGTTTCACTGTGAAGAACTCAACCTTGAAGAATGAAACACTAACATAACATCAAACTAGTGGGAACTCGACTTTTGACAAAGGAACAATGGAGAATAAAGCTGTTGCTAAGCCCAGAGTCAGCATCCTGAGCTGAGGCAGCCTCAGCCTTTGTTCTGGCCATGCAAAAGCTGATGTTGCAGCTGGCAAAATTCCACACCAGACAGGGGGATATAAGATGTGGTTCTGGGCTGAGGGGGTGAGGAGGACCAGATGTACATCATTTTGTTCCAAGGGATGCCTTGAAGGTGCACTGCCTGCTACCCCTCCTACTGAGTACAATGCTCTATCTCCTTCTCCTGCTCAGCGGCTTGTCAAGATTCCAGGAGTCATTATGTATTGTTTTCTATCAAAAGTAACAAAATACATTTGCTTTTCTATTATTACCGTGTTACAGGACAAAATTTGCTTTGCTTACTAATAAACTTGCTTTGCTACCTCAGTTGTGTTTTACTATCTTTTATTTTGTGCGTGGGAATCCTCCTGAACCCAGAACAACACATGTCCCTTGGGCTTCTGTCACTGAGGAAAGCTCAACACATATGAGCTCCCTCCAGTCTTACACCTGATCCGTAGACCTGCCACACAGACACATCAGTGCCATCCCTGCAGTTCCTGACTGCAAAGATGTTTGACCTCTCCAACATGTTCTTCCTTCTCCGGTTGCTGACACCCAGCCCTTGCCTACACCCCAGTTCCTCCACTTGCTGGCACACAGACTGGCACGTCCTGCAACCAGTGGCCTCTTCTCCAGCTGCTGGTACTTGGATTTTACAGCACACACCCTGCTCCATCCACTTGTTGGTACACAGGCCTACAATTCCCACTGCTCCTGCTTGTTTTCCCAGTTACTGGTAGTCAGATCTCTCTTTCACATCAGTCTCCAGTTCTTGACACTCAGACCTTGCAGCACACATGAATGGGAAAGGGAGTGAAGATACACAGAATGATAGTTAAGAAAGGATTTCACAGGATGGCAGGGGGAGGGGACTGCGGTGCTCAGGAGGAGGGTTCATCCCAACAAGTGCACTGACCGGCCCCTGCATATCTCTTTCCTTTCCTCCCCTCTCTTGCCTCCCCTTGCTCCTTTCCAGTCCCCTCTGTGCTGGTTTAAAGGTGAACCAGGAGGGGAAAAGAACTCACCACGAGAGAGATTGTAGGTCAGAGGCTAAAATTTAATAATAATATTACAATAAATACACTGACACAAAGGGAAATTGCTTTCTACTCACAAAACCCAGCAGTATAACCCAGTGTCCTGGGGTACAAACCCAAAGGGGTTTGTTAGCCCTTGTGCTGAGACCCGTGTGGTTCCCCCCAAGTCCAAAGCAAAAAGAAGTGAGAAACCTGTTGGTGCAGGTGATGGCTCTAGTCTGGTAGAGAGCAGTGATCTCCTCCTGTCGAGGTCCTGCTGCTCCTCTGGATCTGACAAGTGCCTCCGGAGGTCTTACCCACCACTTATGTACCCTCAGGGAGCACCCAGTCCCTGCCCCAGGGCTGGGACTCACGCAATGGGTAATTAACTCTGGGAGTCATGGGGTATTGTTGAACTGTTGATGGCCCATTAGCAGCCATGTCCCCCCAGGCTGGGTGTGAAGCTGCTAATGGCTCCCTGGGCAGCTGCTGCAAATGGTCCATTGTCCTTGGGGAATGAATAGAGGGGGTAGAATACACAGCTTTGATCACCCCCACACAGTGATAGCTGGTCCACCTGCTGAGCTAGGACACCATCTTTGCCCCACCTTCTACCAACCCCATGAGCATTACGTCATAAATATTCCCTGATGCCTCAGGACCCTGTTCAGAGCTCCTATCCTCATGACCCTCTTGTCACTTCCTGCCATTTTCAAAGCTCATCCTGAGCCACTGCACAGCCACACCCGCAGCTTCCTAATGGCCCATCGGTTAGGGGCTGAGGAGATCTGAGCTCCCTCCTTGTGTCCCTTATCACTTACTCCCAGATTGGTGTCATGGTGTGCTGTGCTTACAACTTTCTCTTTTCTTTTTCTTTCTCTTTCAAAGGAACAGGGACTTGATCTGAGCATTAGATAACGAGCTGCTCTCTCTTTTCTCATGCCCTGACACTGGACTCTGCTAAAGTTGTTCAGATGGGTTAGTTCCTGAAGATCCTGAAAGGCTCCTGTCCCTATACAGGAGCTAGAATCAAGGGTCTGCTGGGCAAGCTCATGAGGAGCTCAGTTTTTGAAGTGCCTATCTGCAAATCCTACATCATCACTAAATCCTGACATCTATTTTTCAGGATTACTGAGCAGTGACAAACATGAAGGAAAAGGGACCAGGCAGTTTCAGATGGAATGGAGGTGTGAAAAAGCACTCGGGTCATTTGGAATACTCCTATATTCCAACCTATTTATTCTTTGCCCTCCTAGATGTCCTACTGCTCCTGCAAGTTGCTGAATCCTCTCTCCCATGTGTTTATGGACAGCTGAGGATGAGGAACAGCATTCAGAGAACAGAATTTCAGCCCCAGGTGGGATCCAAACAATTAAGTCCTTACCCATCCAGGTGGTAATGGAGCTTCTCATCAAGCTTCCAGTCAGTGGCTGAGACATTTCTCCCGGTACAAGCCAGACCGAGAGGAGCAGGGACAGGGCGAGGGAACGGGTGGGGCCGCGGGGGCTGCGGGGCCTGAACGGACCCGACGGGGGGGGCGGTGGCAGCGCCCCCTGCTGGCCCGGGCCGCGCTGTGCCCCCGCCCCCGCCCGGCCCCGCCCGCGGCGGTTCGTGCCCGGCCGCAGCCCCGGCTCCTCTGCCCGTGTCTCTCAGGGCACAGAAATACACTGCCCCGTCCCGAAAGCGGGGCCCGTACAGCCGCAGCGAGCTCCAGCGACGGTCTGGTGGCACCGACACCTGTCCCGACTTGTCCGGAAGCTCTCTGGATCCTGTGCGAACGCTCACGAGGAATTCGGGACCTCTGCCTGGGCGCTGATGGTACCACATGATCCAATCGCTGGCCTGGATTTCAGGATGTGAGCAGTTGATGGTGATAGCGGTGCCCTCGGTGGTCTCTGCGGACGGCTCCTGTTGCACCCGGGCTCTGCCCACAGCCACTGCCAGGGAGAGAAAGAATTACATTTCCATTGCAGAAAAGTCCATGTCAGTGGAGAGAGGAGAAGAGATCAGAGATGAAGGGGATATGTTCTGAGAATAAAGTACGGGAAAAGATTTTTCTCGGGGAGTGGTTCATTGTGGACAAGAATACAAGGAATCTTTCAAAGGAAAGTCAGAGTTAAGATGGGCAAAGGAGAGTGAGGAAAACATTGGCTGTGAAAAGTGGATGGATAGATGGATGGATAGATGGATGCACGCATGCATAAATAAATGGAGTAAGCAAGACAGGAAAGCTGGGAGGGAATGATTTCATGGAGGGAAGAAATTATGACAGCGAAGGTGGGGACAAACAAAAAGTAAAGATCGAGAAGACACAGGAGGTTCAGACACGAGTCTCGAGCCCAGTTCCCGTCCCACGAAGATCGCGACCCCCATCCTTCTTCCCACTGCCAGCCCCGCGTACCGAGCAGCACCGCGGCCAGCGCCGCCAGCCCCGCGCCCCGCCACCGCCGCATCCCGCCGCTCCGCCGCCCGCTCCTCGCTGTCCCCGCCAGCCCCGGCTCTCTGCTCCGGACGCGCCGCCTCCTCTCCCCTCCCCTCTTGCCACGCCAGCTCCGCCACGGGGCTGAGCCCTGCGCCGGCGCCGCTCGGGCTCTCGCCCAGTCCGGGCTGGATGCGGAGAGGAGACGCGATCGGCGGGAGCGGGGCGGTGGTCGGGGCTCTGCACCGCCGAGGCTGCGGGCCTGGGTGGCCGGGGCAGGAGTGCTTTGCAGCGCGTTTCGCTGCACTGACACACGGTTTTCTCTCTTCGTTCCCATCATCTGTTCCCTCACGTTTCCCCTTCACTGGCACGTGGGCACTCCAGAATTTTCCTTCAGGACACGTGGATGCAAGAATGGTCAAGGGGCACGACAGCCAGAGGACTCATTTGGTTTGACACTCTGGGCTCACTGCTTGTCATAGAGACCATCCATGCTGGCAGAGATTTAAAAACGGGGAAAACTGCTGTGCAATATTGGCAGAAAGAGAGACAGGGGAATAAGTCAGAGGAACAGCTCTGCAGTCAGGGAGGTCTTTAAGGAAGGAGGCAGAGGAGCTGCTGTGCTGTGTATGCCACTTGGCACTCAGCAAGGCTGTCAGATTTTTGTGCTTTATCTAGAAGAGAATCGCTCTTTTTAACAGAGAAATTACATTCTTCAACACAGAAACGATGAACACAGAGTAGTCTATATCTAAGAAAATCCCCTGAAAGCTTCAAAGAAGACATGACAGTGAATGTCAGCACAGGTGGGATTTGCACCGTGTGACAAACCCCAGCCCATGATTCAAAATTAGAATTTCTCAGCATCTCAAGGCTCATAGCAATAACTGTACTATCCACCTTTTCCTTTTGTGTCACCCTAACTGAAATGAATTTTAATCAATACGTTATGCAGCCAGAGTGTCATTCATATTGGTTTCCCTCTACATCCATGCTCCAACAGAATGCACAAAACCTGTACTATCCACCTTTTCCTTTTGTATCACCCTAACTGAAATGAATTTTAATCAATACGTTATGCAGCCAGAGTGTCATTCATATTGGTTTCCCTCTACATCCATGCTCCAACAGAATGCACAAAACCTGTACTATCCACCTTTTCCTTTTGTATCACCCTAACTGAAATGAATTTTAATCAATACGTTATGCAGCCAGAGTGTCATTCATATTGGTTTCCCTCTACATCCATGCTCCAATAGAATGCACAAAACATGTCCAAAAATGAGTAAATCCCAATTTCCTGAAAAAATTTTCTTTGTTCCAGACTGTGTCCATTGACTTTTCTTCTACCACTATATTAAGGAAGAATTTTTCTCCCTCTGCTCGTTCCCTCATCAACCGTTAGAAGATTAAACAACTCTCCATTTAGCTTCTCATTTGAAGGCTGAGGAAGGCAGTTAAATGCCACCCTGACACCCGATCCTGTCAGATCTCGGAAGCTAAGCAGGGTCAGGCCCTGTTAGTGCTTGGATGGCAGATCTCCTGGGAATACTGGGTTCTGTGGGTTCTAGTCCTGAGGGCTTCACTGTCACCATCCAAGCTTGCTTGGTCGTGGCAGATGAACCTTATGAGTAAAGGGTGGGGCCAGTTCTGTGCATGCTGTGCCTCACCTAAAGAATCCACTGTACAGGCTTGGAGGACACACCCACGTGCGGAGAGCCCTTCCCAAAAACCTTAGTTCGCGAAGCCTAGCCATACACATGAAGGCTGAGGAAGGTCGTTGATCTCAGACTCTCCTCAGGTCTCACAACATAGAATCAGAGCATTGTTTAATTTGGAAGGGACCCCTGGGTGTCACCTGGTCCAATCCCCTGCTCAGAAAGGCTCACATAGAGCTGGTTGCCCAGACCATGCCCCAAGGCTGAAAACTGGAATGCCTCCAAGGCTGAAAACTCCACAACCACTTCGGGCATCCTGTCCCAGTGCTTCCTCACACTGACAGTCAGTCATTCTCCCCCTGATGTTCAGACAGAGTCTCCTGTGTTTCACTTTGTTCCAGATTCTTGTGGTTCTGTCAATGAGAACTAAAGAGACAATCTTGAATCCATCTTCTTTAGAGTCTCCCATCAGCTATTTGTACACCTGGACAAGACCTCCCCTGCCACACCTCTGTGCTAAATAGTCCCAGGTCACTCCTCTGGCATCATCACACAAGAGCTGTTCCGGTCTCTCCATCATCTCAGTGGCCCCTCACTTAACTCTCTCCACTGTGTCTGTGACCAAGGCCACCCTCAGAAATCATTTCTTTATCCCTGTCCCCTTCTCTTGTTCTTGCCATTGAAATGAAACGGGACTTGTTCTGAGTCTTAGAGAACCAGCCACTCTCCTCTTTCACATGTCCTGACAGTGGCCTCTGCTGAACGTGCTCAGCTGTATGAGTTCTGGGACGGTCTGAAAGTCTCCTGTCCAAGGAGAGAATTTGATCTCTTTAGTTAAGGTTCTGGAGGGAAACGACCTGTTGAGATCAATTTTGAAGCATCTCCCTGCAAATCCTGCATCGTTGTTAAATCCTGGCATCTGCATTTCATGATGTCTGAGGGGTGACAAACAGGATGGAAAAGGAAAAGACTGGCCAAAGGACCAACCAGTTTCAGAGGGAAGGTGGATGGGAAAAAGCACTCAGGTCATTGGACATGTCCCTATATTCCAACGTATTTATTGTTCCATCTCAGAGAGGTTTTGTATTCCTGCAAGGCACTGAATCCTCTCTCACAGGTGCTTTGCAGCTGAATTCCAACCTCAGGTGGGATCAAAATCAAGAAGTCCTGACCCAATCAGCTGGGAATGAGAATTCTCACCCACCTTCCATTCCGTGGTAGAGACACTTCTCCAGGGACATATTGATGGGGTGGGGTGGTGGTGAAGGGGGAGCTTATGTTTGTTTTACTTAGGGCTTATGTCGCTTATTTTGTTTATGCTTATTCTACTTATGCTCATTTTCTTTATGCCTATTTTACTTATGCTTATTTACCTCAGACTAATGATAATACTTATTTTCTTATTTTACTTATGCTTTTATACTTATCATGGAATTTGCTTAGTTCACTCTGTAACATGTAGCAAAACTGACTCACTGTCCTTGAAGGTGCAATACCAAGGGGCCCAAACCAATTAATAGAGCCAGGATACTCCATGATAAATCAGAAAACATGTCAAAAGAACAAGATAAGTCCAATTAGACCAGCCAAAGTTGCCAACAAGACTGGTTTGAACCAGTTCTGGACAAAAGGTAAAAAGTTCACAAGAGGGAGATGACTTACTTCATCCCTAAAGACCCCCAAAGACCACTGCCCTAAATTACCAGGATGAACAGCACAGGTGCAAGAAGGAGTGGCTTGAGGCGGAGAAAATGGAAATCAGTTCTTGAGACTCATTATAATAACCCTACCTTCTCTAAGAAAATAATGTTTATGGATGAAAGAAAAATAAATATGTATAACTCACTTGCATATAAACCCATTGTTAACACAACCAGGGGCGCATGTTTTGGAGGAGTTATCCCCCATGCGTCCTGGGCCAGAATAAACGTACCTCTCTATAACCTCACTGGATTATAGGGGTTTTATTCCGCAAAACATATGGTTAAGAAAGGATGCAAAGGAAAAATGATTAAGGAAGGATGGATAAAAAGGATGGTTAAGAAAGGATTTTGTAAGATTGCAAGGGAAGGGAACTGCAGTGCTCAGGCACAGGGCTCATCCCAACAAGAGCACTGATCAGCCCTTCTCTTGGTGTAGGTGCCCCCTTATTTCCTTTCCCCACTCTGTCGCCGCCTCTTCCTCCTCCGCAGTCACCGCTTTTCTCCCCGTCACTGCCCCACCGCAACCCCACCTTATTACGACCCCTCCAGCATTCCTAGAGAAGTGTTCCCCAATCTGCCAGAATCCTCCTCCATTTTTTTCTCCTCTTCTTCCTCTTGTCACTTCTTTTCATTTACAAACTCAGCTTCCTAATGACCCATCAATATTAGAGACTGAGTAGCTCTGAGCTCCCTCCTTGTGTCCCTTATCGCTTACTCCCCTCCCCCACTGGTGTCATCGGGCGCTTTCTTTGTAACTTTCTCTTTTCCTTGTTCTTGCCTTGGAAAGGAAAAGGGACGGTCGTACTCTGAGCCTTAGACAATCAGCCGCTCTCCCCTTTCACATGCCTTGACAGTGGCCTGTGCTGAACTTGCCCAGGTGAGTGAGTTCTTGAAGATGCTGAAAGTCTCATGTCCCGAGAGATATTCGTGTCTCTAGAGTTAAGGCTCTGGAGGTAAACCTCATGTGGAGCTCAGCTTTTGACATGTCTCCCTCCTGCCACCATGGCTTAATCCTGGCATCTGCTTTTCAGGATGTCGGAGAAGTGAAAAACATGAAGGAAAAGGGACCAAGCAGTTTCAGATGGATGGTGGGTGTGAAAAGCACTGGAGACATTTCAGAGGCTCCTGTATTCAAACATATTTATTATTTGCCCTCCCAGATGTCCTACTGCTCCTGCAAGTTGCTGAATCCTCTCTCACAGGTGTTTGTGAACATCCGAGGATGAGGACAGCATTCAGAGAACTGAATTCCATTCCCGGGCTGGATCCAAACCATACACTCTTTACCAGTGCAAGTGAGATTGGACGTTCTCATTCACATTTCAGTACGTGGCAGAGGCATTTCTGCAGGGACAGAAATGGAGATTCCTTTGTCACCTCTGAAAGCCTCACTACAAACTGCTCATGAGCTGACAGCACTCCATTCAGTAGACCATGCTGGCTGGTCACTGCAGCTGCTTTGGCAGCTCCCACAAGTGATGCTCTCAAGCACCATCTCTTTGCTTTGCCAGCCAGGCCGAGAGCATCAATACACGCGGCCGGAGGCCCAAAGCCGATGGATGGCACAAGGGTAGGCAGCAGCAGTTCCGTGTGAGGCAGAGAAGGCAGCGGGACCCGGGGAGCCCCGGGCCGTGCGGGACGCCTCTGTGGCGCTGCGAGGCGCGCTGTGCCAGCGCTGCGGGAGCTGCAGCGGGAGGACTCGGTGGCCGCGGTGTCTGCGCGGGTTGTGCCGCGGAACGAGGTGCGGAGCCGCTTCGGGCCCGGCGGGCGGGGTGGCAGCGCCCCCTGCTGGCCCGGCCGGCGCTGTGCCCCCGCCCCCCGCCCGGCCCCGCCCGCGGCGGTTCGTGCCCGGCCGCAGCCCCGGCTCCTCTGCCCGTGCCTCCCAGGGCACAGAAATACACTGCCGCGTCCCGAAAGCGGGGCCCGTACAGCCGCAGCGAGCTCCAGCGGCTGTCTTGTGACACTGACACCTGTCCCGACTTGTCCGGCAGCTCTCTGGATCCTGTGTGAACGCTCACGAGGAATTCGGGACCTCGGCCCGGGAGCTGACGGTACCATTGGATGAATTCATTCCTCCCTTTGTTTGAGTGGGAGCAGTTGATATTGATGCTGATGCCCTCAGTGGTCTCTGCTGAGGGCTCCTGCTGCACCTGGGCTTGGTTTGCAGCCACTGCCGAGAAAGGAGAAACAAAGCCAAAGGCCAAGAGTGATTGCCCAGCTCTGATGTCTCTTTTCCCACAGAGACAGTCAGGAGCAGGGCCAGTGAGACAGAGCCAGAGGGAAATAAATGGGGAGGGATGAACAGGGAATCTGGTGAAGCTGGGAATTTGAAACTGATACATGAAGGATTAGACATGGCAAGTGAATGGAGGGGTGGACAGCAAGAGGGAAAAGGGACAGGAGGATTGGTTGTGTTACAGTGAAGGATGGAGGGATGAACTGATAAAAACAATAACTGGATGTATGGATGGAGGGATGTATGAAATAATGGAGACATGCAGGTTATTAAACTTGTCCCTACAGATATGAAACAATCAGAGGAAGGGAAGGGTCCAGATATGTGGTCGGATGGATGAGGAGTAGGCAGGGAGAAGAGTTTTTACGATGAAGAGCAGAGGGTTCTGATCAGGGTAATGAAAAAAATGGAAGGGGAAGAAGAAAGATGCATGAAAACAGGCACACAAAAAAGCAGGTTCTTACTAACAGAGGGTGAGGCCTCGGAGGATTTGGAAAGGGGAACAAGAGATGGTAGAGAGTTAGGGAGGGGGGAAAGAGACGTTAAAGAAGGAGAAAGAAGGATTGGCACAGGGGTCCCTGGGGAACACCTGGCCCCAGCCCCCATCCTCTCTCGCCGCCAGCCCCGCGCACCGAGCAGCACCGCGGCCAGAGCCGCCAGCCCCGAGCCCCGCCACCGCTGCATCCTGCCGCTCACGCCGCCAACCCCGGCACGCTGCTACGGACCACTCCCCTCCACTGATTCTCCTTTTCTCCCTTCTCTCCTCTCCTGCGTCACCAGCTCCGCCCCCATGACGGGCGCAGTCCTTTTGTACTGCCAGGAACAATGGACAGCTCTGTCCTATGCCAGACATCACCGACAAGGCATGGCAAGAAGATCCACTCAGGAATTGGCAGCACCTGAGTGAACCTGAGACACTTTCACCATCTTCTCCTTCCTCTCAATCACTGACACTGTCCTCTCCTGGAACCGGATCTCAGCTTGTAGATCTCTGAGTGTACAGGCCAGGGAGCAGCTGAGGGTCCCTTCCCCCAAGCCGAGCCTTGCACAGACACATCGCCTCCCTTCCCTGTTTTCTTGCACAGCCCAGGAAGCCCTCTGTGCCAGGGTGTCTTGCACAGCACAGAGGTACAAGGCACTGTCAGAGACCTCCACTTCCTCCACCTGCAGGACACTATTTCCCCGACGTGTTCAGCAACGTGGGATACGGCCACTCTGCCTGGGGCCAGGCGCTGCCTGATACGAGACCAGCTGTGGGGCTCGTCCTTGCCTCTGCTGCTACCAGAGTAAGGCATTAAAGTCATTGGTCTGGTAGGTACAGGTGGTCCGGGGCTCGTCTCTCTCCTTCACAATGACTTGTCCATCTTCCTGGCTGACAGTGGTCTGCCCCATGGTGCCTGGAAGAAAGTGAAGGTCAGACTTTCTGCAGCTCCTGGTGATCTTCCTGCCCTGGTCACCTTCTCTTTGGGTGAACTTGTTTCCCACCTCAGAATCACTTAAGTTGTCTGCATCCCAGAGAAGTGGAAAACATTAGCAGCAGGACAAGGGATCTGATCCTTCCTGTGTACTGAGTGCTGGTGAGGTCATCACTGCTGCCTCCAGTCCTGGGTTGCCCAGTACAAGAAAAATGTCAGAGTGAGCCCAAAAACGGGGTGCAGGAACTGGAGCATCTTTCCTATGAAGATGGGCTGAGAGTGCTGACAGTGTTCAGCCTAGGGAAGACAAGGTTCATGGGAGATCTTGGTAATGTATGAAAATAGCTGATAGGAGGGAATTAGTGTCTTCTGAATGAGAGTCTTCTGAGTCAAGCATGACTGGAACTCCCTCCATTCCTCTGCCATGAGGTGCTTCTATGGAGAGAGAAATTGAAGTTGTTAACGTGCCCGTCCAAGGACAAACACCAAACTGTGATTCTTACTGTGTTTCAGATTTGCAAGGGCCCGAGGGATGATTTTCAGCATTGGGAGGTTCATGTCTGGGCAGTCAGGCCACAGCTGAGCTCCTCACAGACCTCAGAGTCAGAAGGTGCTCTAAGCATGCTCTCAAGCAAACACAGGCTGGCGAGAAGCGATGCCCCTCAGCTCCAGGTTCAGTGCCAAAGGGGCCTGGGGTACCTGGAATTTCATGGAGAAGCCTGAAGGAGGAGACCAAGCAGCCTGTCAAGCAATAGGAGGCTGTGGGCAGTTTTCCTGCCTTTTGCTCCTCCTGAAGTTCACAACCCGCCCAATCAGCTCCCAGAATGGGAGGAGTGTCCGTGATGAACTTCACCTGCCATGTACTGCCCAGAGACCGAAGCCTGCACCCCCTAGTGTGTGGCCTGGAGGCAGACCCCCTTTGCAGGCAAAACCACCGAGATCCAGGTGTTTGACTCTCTATTCCCCACAAGGGCTTTCTCTCCCTTCTCCTCCAACCACACATGAAGCCCTTAAAGGGAACACCTCTGGGAACAGCACCTCCTGCAAACATCCATGGCCAGACACAGACACATGGCTTCTCCTTGACAGGAGGACTCTCAGCTCAGCATTCCTTGCTACAATCTCCTCACTAGCGATTCGGGTGTGATGACTGACCCCTTGTCCGGGGATGACAGCCACCAAAATTGTAAGGTGACCGTATGATAAACTCAGCAGTTTTCCTGCCTGCAGGTAGACTAGATTCCTTACTGAATGCAGTGAAGAAGTATGTGGGGACTGTGAAAGACATGGGATGTTTGGTGGGGAGCAGGGGCAGGGCGAGGGAACGGGCGGGGCCGCGGGGGCTGCGGGGCCTGAACGGACTCGACGGGGGGGGGGGGGGGGGGGGGCGGCAGCGCCCCCTGCTGGCCCGGCCGGCGCTGTGCCCCCGCCCCCCGCCCGGCCCCGCCCGCGGCGGTTCGTGCCCGGCCGCAGCCCCGGCTCCTCTGCCCGTGTCTCCCAGGGCACAGAAATACACTGCCGCGTCCCGAAAGCGGGGCCCGTACAGCCGCAGCGAGCTCCAGCGACCGTCAGCCGAGACCGACATCAGCCCCGCTGGGTCCCGCAGCGGTTTGGACCCTTTAGAAGCCCGTGCGAGAAATTCGGGGCTTCGGCCGGGGAGCTGACGGTACCATTCGATGTATTCATTTAACTGGATGCTGCGGTGTGAGCAGTTGATGGTGATAGCGGTGCCCTCGGTGGTCTCTGCGGACGTCTCCTGCTGCACCTGGGCTCTGCCCGCAGCCACTGCCGGGAAGAAACAAAATTACTTTTATCAGCAGAAAATGCCATTCAGGGAGAGCGAAGAGAGGATTACAGATCAGAGATGACGGGGATATGTGCTGAGAATAAAGTACGGATACACCATTTCTCCAAGAGTCTTTAATTGCGGATAAGAATATGAGAGACGTTTGGAAGAAAACTCAGAGAGAAAAAGAGGTGAAAGAGATTGGCTGTGAGGGAGGGATGGATAGATGGAGGGAGGGAGGGAGGGAGGGAGAGAGTGGTAGCTGCATAAAGAAAAGGAGCAACAAAGAAAGGAGAGCTGTGAGGGAATGATTTCTTGGAGGGAAGAAAGTATGATGGCAAAGGGGGGGGGGGGACAAAAAGGAAAATAGGGATAGAGAAGAAGCAGTAGGCTCAGAGGCGAGTCGTGGGTCCATCCCTGGTCCCCAAAAGCCGCCCGCCGGCCTCCAGCCTCCCGCTCTGCCAGCCCCGCGCACCGAGCAGCAGCGCAGCCAGCGCCGCCAGCCCCGCGCCCCGCCACCGCCACATCCCGCCGCTCCGCCGCCCGCGCCTCGCTGTCCTCGCCAGCCCCGGCTCTCTGCTCGGGACTCCTCCACTCCTCCCCTCCCATTCTCTCCTCTCCGTTCCCCCGCCAGCTCCGCCCCGAGTCGGGCTCAGCCTCCGCCTCACACCGCACCAGAACACCAAGTGGCACAAATCCGTTTGGCGTTGCCAGGGACAAGAGACAGCTTTGTCCCGTCCCTGATACCACCGACGCGGCATCGGAACCAGATTCACTCAGTTACTGGCAGCACACAGTGGGCAGGATTCCTGAGTCTATCTTCCTTCCCATAAGGTAATCCTCCTCCTTCTAACCTCTGAGAGCAGCTGCATCGCAGCTGGGGAGGGGAGACGGAGGGGCTGCCAGCCATTCTGAGGCACTGCCAGTGTTGTTTACACTGAGTTAAACCGAGAATCCAAGCTCGAGTGAAACCAGCCTTTTGGGGCCCGAAATCATCAGCAGGCATTGAGTTTTGGAGGGGCAAGAAATGGAGGGCTCAGGAGGCAGAGGCTGCATTTCTGTGCCTCTTCCCCGGGCACATCTGTAGCCGTCACCACTCAACTGCACTCAGGCTCCTTCTGTCGCTGGGAACCTGCTGGTCTGTGCTGTTCAGGGTTAGAGTAGTGGGTGGTATCCCTGGAATATCTCGCAGTGATATTCCTCCACAGCTGGAATCTCCTGCTCTGCTGCACACACTCTGGCTTTGGGGAGCTCAGGGACTTCTTCCCCACTGAGGTTTCTCATCTTCTTGCGGTATGCTCAGCTCTCCAGGCTCTTTTCTATTTCCTCAGGGAACAGAAGACTCCTCTCTCTCTCTGTTCTTCTCCCCTATTATTCTTCATCTTCCTGGGACAAACGCCTCTCTCCCAGGTCTCCAGGAACAGGAGAGAAGGCCTGCTTTGCAGCAGCCCAGGGTGTCTGCCTGTGTCTTGTTCTGGTGGGAAAATGCACAGTGTGAGAGAGGAAAGGGGCTCCAGCAGAGCTGCTGGATGTCACAAACCCAGGCAATATATTCCATAGGGAAAGGGCTGAGGGATGAGCAAGGAACAGGATGAGGGGTCAGTAGGCAAGCCCACATGCAACCAGGGAGCACACGGGGCACCCAGCAGAGTGCTGCCTGCGAGTGGTAAGGCTGGGACATCTCTACACCACTGACCTGAAAGGGCAGATGAAGGGATGGGGTCTTGGCAGATGGATACACTTTCTCCCATCCCCTTCTCTAGATGAACTCCAGGGTGATCCCAGGCACCCATCTCATCACTGAAAATACACTGTTCAATTTGCTTACTTCTAAAGTGGATTTGGCCCGAGAAAACATCTACAATGAGGTGAAAAATTATACAAGTACCGCTAATGGTTCTGTGCTGGTTTAAAGGTAAACTGGCAGGAGAAATGAACCCAACACAAAAGTCAGAGTTAAAATTTAATAACAATATTATAATAAATGCAATGGTACAAAGAGAAATTGATTTTAAACCACAAACCCCAGAAGTATAACCCAGCACCCTGGGGCACAAACACAGTAGGGTTTGTTGGCCCCTGTGCTGAGATCCACATGGTTCCCGCCGAGTCCAAAGTAAAAGGAAGTGAGAAACCTGTTGGTGCAGACGATGGTTGTAGTCTGGTCAATAGTGGTGGTTGCAGTCTGGTCAAGAGCAATGGTCTCCTGTCGAGGTTCTGGTCCTACTCTGGATCCAAAGAGTGGTACCAGAAGTCTCCAGATCCCGAGATCATACATCCTCAGGTTCAGATGGGAGCACCCAGTACCTACCCCAGGGCGGGGAGTTCCACAATGGGTGATCTCACTCTGTGAGTCATGGGGTATTTTTAGAATCATTAATGGCCCATTAGCAGACACACTCCCTCAGGCTGGATGTGAAGATGCTAATGACTTCTTGGAGGGGAGTTATCACAGATCTCATCTAACAGGCTTCTTTAACACCCAGCTTACATCCTGAGGGGTCAGGTGTGCCTTGGCCAGCTGCTGCAAATGGCATTAACAGTCATGGGAAAATGGCATAGAAGGTTTTAGAATACACAGCTTTGGTCACGTCCACACAGTGATAAACTGGTCCCAGCTTGCTGAACTAGGACAGGTTCTTACAAGAGCATTCTCATGGAAGTGCTGCATCTTCTCATGGTGTAAAATAAGGTTTTAGAGAAGTGGAGGGTCCTGAGGCCTAGTGCACCTTTGAGATTTAGTGATAAGATCCCTGATTAGTGACACTGAAAACCCTACAGACCCTGACTGTTCCTTTTGAACATCCAAGGCAGGGGCAGAATTCTCCCCCTGCCAAAATAAAAGGACTGGATGAACCAGTGAATCTCTGTGACTTCTTGTAGTGGATCAGAGAATCCAGAAGATGATTGATCAGGAGAAGTTAGGGATACACATTTCAGCTTATCACGTGAAAGGTGGGAGTTTAGATTTTCACTTGTAGATACCACTGGAAAGTCCAGACCCTGGTGTTTGACAGTCTGTTAGCATCTCATAATGAGACCCTTCACCAACAGATTCACAGGGTCAGACAATACTTCAACCACCCTCTTAGGAAGAGCTCAACAGAGTGAAGAATGCTCAGTGGGTCCTGCCAGGGTGTTTTCTGCTGCCAGAAACTCACTTCCTTCCACTGCAAGGACTCACTTTAACGGTTAATGGAGTAACACTCTTTATTAACACAAATTTTGGCAGATTAATAAGTTTTGGAGGTTGTTGATGACAATGTCTGCTGCAAAAATGTGTTTGAAAACAAACTATGGAAACATTTATTAAGCAAGCATGAGGTCTAATATAAAACAATTTACTAGTACGCTACAGGGTAAGCACAAGCAAAAACTTTAGTCTTAAAAGCAGCATTTAATATGCATATATTTCTCAATCAAGATGTCCCTCTGAGGGGGGAGAAGGTGGACTCAGCCTTTTGACTGATCCCAGCAGTTTCAGCAGAGATTGTTTCCTGTTTTCCCCCTCTATTCATGTGTGATGAGATGCTATTATTCTGGTCCGTGCCTGGCCTTGCCATGTGCCAAGTTAGAGAAAAAACCCCTTGTGATTGGGACTTTGGCTTTGAAGGAGAAACATCTTGTGTACACTGAGACTGTTTGGTAGCTTGGCTGCTTGCCAACAGCCAGTCAAGGACACATGAAGGAGAAAAGAAGAGGAGAAGGATGAAGTAGCAATGACTGACCCCAAAAGAGAGACCTTCGACATACACCGCACAGGCAGAGGGGGTTTTCCAGTTACATAATGGGGAGAGGGACTGTAGACCTTGTAAGAGGGTGGGTTTTGCAGTTGCTGGTAAAGTGAGGCTGAGCAACGTAGAGAGTTCAGAAAAAACACTATTAACAGGAGTGACAGAGTAGCAGGAACCCAAAGAGATGGGAGAGAGAAGGAGGGAGACTAAAGCATTGAGCCCGAATGTGTAAGCACCTCAGTCACCAGAGTTACTCACATAAGATTGTCTTACCAACTCCAAACACTCCACTGAAGGCAGAGGCCACATCCTCCAAGCATTGGCAGACAACAGGCATCCCTGCTGTCTTTTTGGGGAAAGAACCACCAATGCCAGTAGCACGAGCCCTCTCACCTTTTATTGAGCCTGCTGGAGATGCCTGCCTGGGGAGGTGAGGCCACCACTCCCCAGGAAGAGGTTGCAGACCCCTACAGCTCTCTCTTTCTCCTTGCTCTCCCCCCTCAGATCTCCTCCTAAGGCTCTCAAGCCAATAGGAAAGACTCAAGTAACTTTAGTTTATGCAAAGTCTGTCTTCAAGGACAAGACCTTCACTGAATCAACTTTTATTCCCTAGAACTTGGCAGGAAAAGGATAAATCTGTTCACAGGTGGCATTGGCAAAAACACAGACCAAAATGCCAACAGTTTTAATTCCTGACACAGACCTCTATCTGGGCATCGAGTGACCATATATGCCCAGATAGACGTCACAGACTGAGTGTATAAAAAGTCAGACAGTTCCTGCTCCAAGGTGGAGGTGTGTGTTGGCACCAAGGACAGCGTTGCCTCCCGTGGGAATGTCTGCTAAGCGTGTTGAGCCCACTGAAGCCCAAGGATGCAGCAGCTGGTCATACTGGGAATGCTGAGCACATTGGGGTCGGTATGTACAGTAATTGCAAGTAACTTATGAGTGGGTGGGAGTTGTCTTTGGATTTGTTTCTTTCCTTTTCTCAGTTTTGTCTTTTGTGTGCTATTTCTCTTCAATAAATGCTGTTTGCTTGAATTTTAAATCATGTCTGGTTTCAGCCTGGAATCCTTCCCAACCTTCCTTGGAACACCCCCAAAAACTAACTTACTTTTATAGTATTTTTTTTGTGTTTGTGTGGAGTTTCATTGGCTCTAGAAATAAATACTGCTTATTTCTGATTGGTGTACCTTATATCACAGGGGTGGTCATGGCTTGGCACCCGTGTAGAGGGTTTGACATGCTTGTTGGCTTCAGCAGTAGAACATGTTGCTTATCCCTTGTCAGACAGGAACCGAATGGTCTCAATATCACAATGTTCTCCCATTGTGTTGGCATTACAATGGAGGGAGGCCATGAAGTCTCCACTTTGTTTCATACCCTCATTTGTTCCTCTGAGCAGATGTTTATTGTTCTGCTGGGGACCAAGTCAGCATCAGTTGGTCCAGGGAGTTGTGTTTTACTTTAAAATTCTGATTTCTCTCTAGGTTTAGCCTTATCCATCATCTCACACAGCTGACTTGAGTATGCACAGATCTGTGCTGTGCTGGGTATATCACTTGGCACTCCACAACGCTGTCACAAGCGTGTGCTTCATCCAGGATTATTTTAAAACACGTTACTTTGCTTAGCATTAGAAATGCTACACGGAGTTGTCTGTTTCTATGAAAATGTTCTGAAACCTTCAAAGAAGAGGATATCAGCGAATCTTAGCTGATGGGAATCATGCCATGTGACAAACTCCAACTCAAGGTCCAATTCATAATCCATAATTAGGATTCAGCAGCTGAAGGGCCATTCAGTTACCTGTACTATGCTTCTTTTCCTTCTTGTGTCATGCTCAGTTAATGGTATTTTAATCAATACCTGCTCAGACAGAGTGTCATTCCTAGGGATCCATCTCCTTTCGTTCTCCAGCCTCACAGGTAAAACCAAAATAAATCCCTCGTTTCCAGTGTAAATTTCCCCTGTTCCAAACTGTGTCCATTGCCATTATTTCTATCACAATGTTCAGGAAGAATTTTGCTTCCTCTGACATGCTCCTCTCTTCATCCTCCAGTCAAGAGTTAGAAGGTTAAACTCTCCACTTTGGGTTCTCATTTGAAGACCGAGGAAGGTCACTGTTCTCAACCTCTCCTCAGGTCTCACAATATGGAAACTGAACATTGTTTACTTTGAAAGGGATCTCTGGGAGTCCCCTTGTTCAATCCCCTGCTCAGAAAAGCTCACATAGAGCTAGTTGCCCAGATCATGCCCAGATGACTTTTAAATACCTCCAAGGCTGGAAACTCCACAAGTGCTCAGGGCATCCTGTGCCTCACAGTCACAGTCAGACATTGGTTCCTGATGTTCAGAAAGGGCACCCTGTGTTTTACTTTGTGTAAAGTACCTCTTCTTCTCTCAGTGGGCACCTAGGAGAAGATCTTGGGTCTGTCTTCTTTAGAGACTGCCATCAGGTATTTGTACACCTGGATGAGATCTCCACCAACACTTCTCTGTGCTGAACAGTTTCAGGTCTCTCCTCTGAGATCACCATACGAGAGATGTTCTAATCTCTCCACCACTTCAGTGGCTGCTCACTTGACTGTCTCCAGTGTGTCTGTGACATGCAGCTCCCTGGTGAAACACACCCAGCCTCACTCTAAGGAATGACAGGCACACCCTCATAGGTACTTCTCTCAAAAATCATCATGGGCCTTCAGCCCATCTGATGATTTGTCTTGGACCCCAGCCATTTTTGTCAGCACCTGGGTCTCCTCCTTCTCCCTGATTAGGTCAGGGATAAATTCACTGGAAAACAGATGCCTGACATCCCTCACTCCTCACACAATCCCTCCCAAACCCTTAGATTTCTCAGATATTATCATGGAATGATAATATCAACATGGCTAATATCCATCAGTGGGGCCATGGCTCCCTTACCCACCTCCCTCTCAGGATTCATATACAGTGTTTCCTCCTACTTGCCAATCAGGTCAGCCTGAGATATCCCAGCAGATTACCCAGACACACACATGTCTTAGGGACCAGAGTCATGTCTAGGTCCCTGTCAGATTTGGTCCATGATTGTGCTCGTTGATGTGGCAAGAGAAAGTACTGCATAGTTTCACTGTGAAGAACTCAACCTTGAAGAAAGAAACACTAACATAACATCAAACTGGTGGGAACTCGACTTTTGACAAAGGAACAATGGAGAATAAAGCTGTTGCTAAGCCCAGAGTCAGCATCCTGAGCTGAGGCAGCCTCAGCCTTTGTTCTGGCCATGCAAGAGCTGATGTTGCGGCTGGCAAAATTCCACACCAGACAGGGGGATATAAGATGTGGTTCTGGGCTGAGGGGGTGAGGAGGACCAGATGTGCATCATTTTGTTCCAATGGATGCCTTGAAGGTGCACTGCCTGCTGCCCCTCCTACTGAGTACAATGCTCCATCTCCTTCTCCTGCTCAGCGGCTTGTCAAGATTCCAGGAGTCATTATGTATTGTTTTCTATCAAAAGTAACAAAATACATTTGCTTTTCTATTATTACCGTGTTACAGGACAAAATTTGCTTTGCTTACTAATAAACTTGCTTTGCTACCTCAGTTGTGTTTTACTATCTTTTATTTTGTGCGTGGGAATCCTCCTGAACCCAGAACAACACATGTCCCTTGGGCTTCTGTCACTGAGGAAAGCTCAACACATATGAGCTCCCTCCAGTCTTACACCTGATCCGTAGACCTGCCACACAGACACATCAGTGCCATCCCTGCAGTTCCTGACTGCAAAGATGTTTGACCTCTCCAACATGTTCTTCCTTCTCCGGTTGCTGACACCCAGCCCTTGCCTACACCCCAGTTCCTCCACTTGCTGGCACACAGACTGGCACGTCCTGCAACCAGTGGCCTCTTCTCCAGCTGCTGGTACTTGGATTTTACAGCACACACCCTGCTCCATCCACTTGTTGGTACACAGGCCTACAATTCCCACTGCTCCTGCTTGTTTTCCCAGTTACTGGTAGTCAGATCTCTCTTTCACATCAGTCTCCAGTTCTTGACACTCAGACCTTGCAGCACACATGAATGGGAAAGGGAGTGAAGATACACAGAATGATAGTTAAGAAAGGATTTCACAGGATGGCAGGGGGAGGGGACTGCGGTGCTCAGGAGGAGGGTTCATCCCAACAAGTGCACTGACCGGCCCCTGCATATCTCTTTCCTTTCCTCCCCTCTCTTGCCTCCCCTTGCTCCTTTCCAGTCCCCTCTGTGCTGGTTTAAAGGTGAACCAGGAGGGGAAAAGAACCCACCACGAGAGAGATTGTAGGTCAGAGGCTAAAATTTAATAATAATATTACAATAAATACACTGACACAAAGAGAAATTGCTTTCTACTCACAAAACCCAGCAGTATAACCCAGTGTCCTGGGGTACAAACCCAAAGGGGTTTGTTAGCCCTTGTGCTGAGACCCGTGTGGTTCCCTCCAAGTCCAAAGCAAAAAGAAGTGAGAAACCTGTTGGTGCAAGTGATGGCTCTAGTCTGGTAGAGAGCAGTGATCTCCTCCTGTCGAGGTCCTGCTGCTCCTCTGGATCTGACAAGTGCCTCCCGAGGTCTTACCCACCACTTATGTACCCTCAGGGAGCGCCCAGTCCCTGCCCCAGGGCTGGGACTCACGCAATGGGTAATTAACTCTGGGAGTCATGGGGTATTGTTGAACTGTTGATGGCCCATTAGCAGCCATGTCCCCCCAGGCTGGGTGTGAAGCTGCTAATGGCTCCCTGGGCAGCTGCTGCAAATGGTCCATTGTCCTTGGGGAATGAATAGAGGGGGTAGAATACACAGCTTTGATCACCCCCACACAGTGATAGCTGGTCCACCTGCTGAGCTAGGACACCGTCTTTGCCCCACCTTCTACCAACCCCATGAGCATTACGTCATAAATATTCCCTGATGCCTCAGGACCCTGTTCAGAGCTCCTATCCTCATGACCCTCTTGTCGCTTCCTGCCATTTTCAAAGCTCATCCTCAGCCACTTCACAGCTGCACCCGCAGCTTCCTAATGGCCCATCGGTTAGGGGCTGAGGAGATCTGAGCTCTCTCCTTGTGTCCCTTATCACTTACTCCCAGATTGGTGTCATGGTGTGCTGTGCTTACAACTTTCTCTTTTCTTTTTCTTTCTCTTTCAAAGGAACAGGGACTTGATCTGAGCATTAGATAACGAGCTGCTCTCTCTTTTCCCATGCCCTGACACTGGACTCTGCTAAAGTTGCTCACGAAAGGCTCCTGTCCCTATACAGGAGCTAGAATCAAGGGTCTGCAGGGAAACCTCATGAGGAGCTCAGTTTTTGAAGTGCCTATCTGCAAATCCTACATCATCACTAAATCCTGACATCTATTTTTCAGGATGACTGAGCAGTGACAAACATGAAGGAAAAGGGACCAGGCAGTTTCAGATGGAATGGAGGTGTGAAAAAGCACTCGGGTCATTTGGAATACTCCTATATTCCAACCTATTTATTCTTTGCCCTCCTAGATGTCCTACTGCACCTGCAAGTTGCTGAATCCTCTCTCCCATGTGTTTATGGACAGCTGAGGATGAGGAACAGCATTCAGAGAACAGAATTTCAGCCCCAGGTGGGATCCAAACAATTAAGTCCTTACCCATCCAGGTGGTAATGGAGCTTCTCATCAAGCTTCCAGTCAGTGGCTGAGACATTTCTCCCGGTACAAGCCAGACCGAGAGGAGCAGGGACAGGGCGAGGGAACGGGCGGGGCCGCGGGGGCTGCGGGGCCTCAACGGACCCGACAGGGGGGGCAGGGGGCGGCAGCGCCCCCTGCTGGCCCGGGCCGCGCTGTGCCCCCGCCCCCGCCCGGCCCCGCCCGCGGCGGTTCGTGCCCGGCCGCAGCCCCGGCTCCTCTGCCCGTGTCTCTCAGGGCACAGAAATACACTGCCCCGTCCCGAAAGCGGGGCCCGTACAGCCGCAGCGAGCTCCAGCGACGGTCTGGTGGCACCGACACCTGTCCCGACTTGTCCGGAAGCTCTCTGGATCCTGTGCGAACGCTCACGAGGAATTCGGGACCTCTGCCTGGGCGCTGATGGTACCACATGATCCAATCGCTGGCCTGGATTTCAGGATGTGAGCAGTTGATGGTGATAGCGGTGCCCTCGGTGGTCTCTGCGGACGGCTCCTGTTGCACCCGGGCTCTGCCCACAGCCACTGCCAGGGAGAGAAAGAATTACATTTCCATTGCAGAAAAGTCCATGTCAGTGGAGAGAGGAGAAGAGATCAGAGATGAAGGGGATATGTTCTGAGAATAAAGTACGGGAAAAGATTTTTCTTGGGGAGTGGTTCATTGTGGACAAGAATACAAGGAATCTTTCAAAGGAAAGTCAGAGTTAAGATGGGCAAAGGAGAGTGAGGAAAACATTGGCTGTGAAAAGTGGATGGATAGATGGATGGATAGATGGATGCACGCATGCATAAATAAATGGAGTAAGCAAGACAGGAAAGCTGAGAGGGAACGATTTCATGGAGGGAAGAAATTATGACAGCGAAGGTGGGGACAAACGAAAAGTAAAGATCGAGAAGACGCAGGAGGTTCAGACACGAGTCTCGAGCCCAGTCCCCGTCCCACGAAGACCGCGACCCCCATCCTTCTTCCCACTGCCAGCCCCGCGCACCGAGCAGCACCGCGGCCAGCGCCGCCAGCCCCGCGCCCCGCCACCGCCGCATCCCGCCGCTCCGCCGCCCGCTCCTCGCTGTCCCCGCCAGCCCCGGCTCTCTGCTCCGGACGCGCCGCCTCCTCTCCCCTCTCCTCTTGCCACGCCAGCTCCGCCACGGGGCTGAGCCCTGCGCCGGCGCCGCTCGGGCTCTCGCCCAGTCCGGGCTGGATGCGGAGAGGAGACGCGATCGGCGGGAGCGGGGCGGTGGTCGGGGCTCTGCACCGCCGAGGCTGCGGGCCTGGGTGGCCGGAGCAGGAGTGCTTTGCAGCGCGTTTCGCTGCACTGACACACGGTTTTCTCTCTTCGTTCCCATCATCTGTTCCCTCACGTTTCCCCTTCACTGGCACGTGGGCACTCCAGAATTTTCCTTCAGGACACGTGGATGCAAGAATGGTCAAGGGGCACGACAGGAGAGGACTCATTTGGTTTGACACTCTGGGCTCATTGCTTGTCATAGAGACCATCCATGCTGGCAGAGATTTAAAAACGGGGAAAACTGCTGTGCAATGTTGGCAGAAAGAGAGACAGGGGAATAAGTCAGAGGAACAGCTCTGCAGTCAGGGAGGTCTTTAAGGACGGAGGCAGAGGAGCTGCTGTGCTGTGTATGCCACTTGGCACTCAGCAAGGCTGTCAGATTTTTGTGCTTTATCTAGAAGAGAATCGCTCTTTTTAACAGAGAACTTACATTGCTCAACACAGAAACGATGAACACAGAGTAGTCTATATCTAAGAAAATCCCCTGAAAGCTTCAAAGAAGACATGACAGTGAATGTCAGCACAGGTGGGATTTGCACCGTGTGACAAACCCCAGCCCATGATTCAAAATTAGAATTTCTCAGCATCTCAAGGCTCATAGCAATACCTGTACTATCCACCTTTTCCTTTTGTGTCACCCTAACTGAAATGAATTTTAATCAATACGTTATGCAGCCAGAGTGTCATTCATATTGGTTTCCCTCTACATCCATGCTCCAACAGAATGCACAAAACATGTCCAAAAATGAGTAAATCATAATTTCCTGAAAAAATTTTCTTTGTTCCAGACTGTGTCCATTGACTTTTCTTCTACCACTATATTAAGGAAGAATTTTTCTCCCTCTGCTCGTTCCCTCATCAACCGTTAGAAGATTAAACAACTCTCCATTTAGCTTCTCATTTGAAGGCTGAGGAAGGCAGTTAAATGCCACCCTGACACCCGATCCTGTCAGATCTCGGAAGCTAAGCAGGGTCAGGCCCTGTTATTGCTTGGATGGCAGATCTCCTGGGAATACCGGGTGCTGTAGGTTCTAGTCCTGAGGGCTTCACTGTCACCATCCAAGCTTGCTTGGTCGTGGCAGATGATCCTTAGGAGTAAAGGGTGGGGCCAGTTCTGTGCATGCTGTGCCTCACCTAAAGAATCCACTGTACATGCTTGGAGGACACACCCACGTGCGGAGAGCCCTTCCCAAAAACCTTAGTTCACGAAGCCTAGCCATACACATGAAGGCTGAGGAAGGTCGTTGATCTCAGACTCTCCTCAGGTCTCGCATCATAGAATCAGAGCATTGTTTAATTTGGAAGGGACCCCTGGGTGTCACCTGGTCCAATCCCCTGCTCAGAAAGGCTCACATAGAGCTGGTTGCCCAGACCATGCCCCAAGGCTGAAAACTGGAATGCCTCCAAGGCTGAAAACTCCACAACCACTTCAGGCATCCCGTCCCAGTGCTTCCTCACACTGACAGTCAGTCATTCTCCCCCTGATGTTCAGACAGAGTCTCCTGTGTTTCACTTTGTTCCAGATTCTTGTGGTTCTGTCAATGAGAACTAAGGAGAAGATCTTGAATCCATCTTCCTTAGAGTCTCCCATCAGCTATTTGAACACCTGGACAAGACCTCCCCTGCCACACCTCTGTGCTAAACAGTCCCAGGTCACTCCTCTGGCATCACCACACAAGAGCTGTTCCGGTCTCTCCATCATCTCAGTGGCCCCTCACTTAACTCTCTCCACTGTGTCTGTGACCAAGGCCACCCTCAGAAATCATTTCTTTATCCCTGTCCCCTTCTCTTGTTCTTGCCATTGAAAGGAAATGGGACTTGTTCTGAGTCTTAGAGAACCAGCCGCTCTCCTCTTTCACATGTCCTGACAGTGGCCTCTGCTGAACGTGCTCAGCTGTATGAGTTCTGGGACATTCTGAAAGTCTCCTGTCCAAGGAGAGAATTTGATCTCTTTAGTTAAGGTTCTGGAGGGAAACGACCTGTTGAGATCAATTTTGAAGC
This sequence comes from Pithys albifrons albifrons, assembly GCF_047495875.1. Classification (NCBI taxonomy): domain Eukaryota; kingdom Metazoa; phylum Chordata; class Aves; order Passeriformes; family Thamnophilidae; genus Pithys; species Pithys albifrons. The sequence goes on from NC_092478.1 coordinate 11,929,065, forward strand.
ATCTCCCTGCAAATCCTGCATCGTTGTTAAATCCTGGCATCTGCATTTCATGATGTCTGAGGGGTGACAAACAGGATGGAAAAGGAAAAGACTGGCCAAAGGACCAACCAGTTTCAGAGGGAAGGTGGATGGGAAAAAGCACTCAGGTCATTGGACATGTCCCTATATTCCAACGTATTTATTGTTCCATCTCAGAGAGGTTTTGTATTCCTGCAAGGCACTGAATCCTCTCTCACAGGTGCTTTGCAGCTGAATTCCAACCCCAGGTGGGATCAAAATCAAGAAGTCCTGACCCAATCAGCTGGGAATGAGAATTCTCACCCACCTTCCATTCTGTGGCAGAGACACTTCTCCAGGGAGATATTGATGGCGGGGGAGGTGAAGGGGGAGCTTATGTTTATTTTACTTAGGGCTTATGTCGCTTATTTTGTTTATGCTTATTCTACTTATGCTCATTTTCTTTATGCCTATTTTACTTATGCTTATTTACCTCGGACTAATGATAATACTTATTTTCTTATTTTACTTATGCTTTTATACTTATCATGGAATTTGCTTAGTTCACTCTGTAACATGTAGCAAAACTGACTCACTGTCCTTGAAGGTGCAATACCAAGGGGCCCAAACCAATTAATAGAGCCAGGATACTCCATGATAAATCTGAAAACATGTCAAAAGAACAAGATAAGTCCAATTAGACCAGCCAAAGTTGCCAACAAGACTGGTTTGAACCAGTTCTGGACAAAACTTAAAAAGTTCACAAGAGGGAGATGACTTACTTCATCCCTAAAGACCCCCAAAGACCACTACCCTAAATTACTAGGATGAACAGCACAGGTGCAAGAAGGAGTGGCTTGAGGTGGAGAAAATGGAAATCAGTTCTTGAGACTCATTATAATAACCCTGCCTTCTCTAAGAAAATAATGTTTATGCATGAAAGAAAAATAAATATGTATAACTCACTTGCATATAAACCCATTGTTAACACAGCCAGGGGCGCATGTTTTGGAGGAGTTATCCCCCATGCATCCTGGGCCAGAATAAACGTACCTCTCTATAACCTCACTGGATTATAGGGGTTTTATTCCACAAAACATATGGTTAAGAAAGGATGCATAAGAAAAATGCTTAAGGAAGGATGGATAATAAGGATGGTTAAGAAAGGATTTTGTAAGATTGCAAGGGAAGGGAACTGCAGTGCTCAGGCACAGGGCTCATCCCAACAAGAGCACTGACCAGCCCTTCTCTTGGTGTAGGTGCCCTCTTATTTCCTTTCCCCACTCTGTCGCCGCCCCTTCCTCCTCCGCAGTCACCTCTTTTCTCCCCGTCACTGCCCCACCGCAACCCCACCTTATTCCCAATCCCCCCAGCATTCCTAGAGAAGTGTTCCCCAATCTGCCAGAATCCTCCTCCATGTTTTTCTCCTCTTCTTCCTCTTGTCACTTCTTTTCATTTACAAACTCAGCTTCCTAATGACCCATCAATATTAGAGACTGAGTAGCTCTGAGCTCCCTCCTTGTGTCCCTTATCGCTTACTCCCCTCCCCCACTGGTGTCATCGGGCGCTTTCTTTGTAACTTTCTCTTTTCCTTGTTCTTGCCTTGGAAAGGAAGAGGGACGTTCGTACTCTGAGCCTTAGACAATCAGCCGCTCTCCCCTTTCACATGCCTTGACAGTGGCCTGTGCTGAACTTGCCCAGGTGAGTGAGTTCTTGAAGATGCTGAAAGTCTCATGTCCCGAGTGATATTCGTGTCTCTAGAGTTAAGGCTCTGGAGGTAAACCTCATGTGGAGCTCAGCTTTTGACATGTCTCCCTCCTGCCACCATGGCTTAATCCTGGCATCTGCTTTTCAGGATGTCGGAGAAGTGAAAAACATGAAGGAAAAGGGACCAAGCAGTTTCAGATGGATGGTGGGTGTGAAAAGCACTGGAGACATTTCAGAGGCTCCTGTATTCAAACATATTTATTATTTGCCCTCCCAGATGTCCTACTGCTCCTGCAAGTTGCTGAATCCTCTCTCACAGGTGTTTGTGAACATCCGAGGATGAGGACAGCATTCAGAGAACTGAATTCCATTCCCGGGCTGGATCCAAACCATACACTCTTTACCAGTGCAAGTGAGATTGGACGTTCTCATTCACATTTCAGTACGTGGCAGAGGCATTTCTGCAGGGACAGAAATGGAGATTCCTTTGTCACCTCTGAAAGCCTCACTACAAACTGCTCATGAGCTGACAGCACTCCATTCAGTAGACCATGCTGGCTGGTCACTGCAGCTGCTTTGGCAGCTCCCACAAGTGATGCTCTCAAGCACCATCTCTTTGCTTTGCCAGCCAGGCCGAGAGCATCAATACACGCGGCCGGAGGCCCAAAGCCGATGGATGGCACAAGGGCAGACAGCAGCAGTTCCGTGTGAGGCAGAGAAGGCAGCGGGACCCGGGGAGCCCCGGGCCGTGCGGGACGCCTCTGTGGCGCTGCGAGGCGCGCTGTGCCAGCGCTGCGGGAGCTGCAGCGGGAGGACTCGGTGGCCGCGGTGTCTGCGCGGGTTGTGCCGCGGAACGAGGTGCGGAGCCGCTTCGGGCCCGGCGGGCGGGGTGGCAGCGCCCCCTGCTGGCCCGGCCGGCGCTGTGCCCCCGCCCCCCGCCCGGCCCCGCCCGCGGCGGTTCGTGCCCGGCCGCAGCCCCGGCTCCTCTGCCCGTGCCTCCCAGGGCACAGAAATACACTGCCGCGTCCCGAAAGCGGGGCCCGTACAGCCGCAGCGAGCTCCAGCGGCTGTCTTGTGACACTGACACCTGTCCCGACTTGTCCGGCAGCTCTCTGGATCCTGTGTGAACGCTCACGAGGAATTCGGGACCTCGGCCCGGGAGCTGACGGTACCATTGGATGAATTCATTCCTCCCTTTGTTTGAGTGGGAGCAGTTGATATTGATGCTGATGCCCTCAGTGGTCTCTGCTGAGGGCTCCTGCTGCACCTGGGCTTGGTTTGCAGCCACTGCCGAGAAAGGAGAAACAAAGCCAAAGGCCAAGAGTGATTGCCCAGCTCTGATGTCTCTTTTCCCACAGAGACAGTCAGGAGCAGGGCCAGTGAGACAGAGCCAGAGGGAAATAAATGGGGAGGGATGAACAGGGAATCTGGTGAAGCTGGGAATTTGAAACTGATACATGAAGGATTAGACATGGCAAGTGAATGGAGGGGTGGACAGCAAGAGGGAAAAGGGACAGGAGGATTGGTTGTGTTACAGTGAAGGATGGAGGGATGAACTGATAAAAACAATAACTGGATGTATGGATGGAGGGATGTATGAAATAATGGAGACATGCAGGTTATTAAACTTGTCCCTACAGATATGAAACAATCAGAGGAAGGGAAGGGTCCAGATATGTGGTCGGATGGATGAGGAGTAGGCAGGGAGAAGAGTTTTTACGATGAAGAGCAGAGGGTTCTGATCAGGGTAATGAAAAAAATGGAAGGGGAAGAAGAAAGATGCATGAAAAAGAGGCACACAAAAAAGCAGGTTCTTACTAACAGAGGGTGAGGCCTCGGAGGATTTGGAAAGGGGAACAAGAGATAGTAGAGAGTTAGGGAGGGGGGAAAGAGACGTTAAAGAAGGAGAAAGAAGGATTGGCACAGGGGTCCCTGGGGAACACCTGGCCCCAGCCCCCATCCTCTCTCGCCGCCAGCCCCGCGCACCGAGCAGCACCGCGGCCAGAGCCGCCAGCCCCGAGCCCCGCCACCGCTGCATCCTGCCGCTCACGCCGCCAACCCCGGCACGCTGCTACGGACCACTCCCCTCCACTGGTTCTCCTTTTCTCCCTTCTCTCCTCTCCTGCGTCACCAGCTCCGCCCCCATGACGGGCGCAGTCCTTTTGTACTGCCAGGAACAATGGACAGCTCTGTCCTAGGCCAGACACCACCGACAAGGCAAGGCAAGAAGATCCACTCAGGAATTGGCCGCACCTGAGTGAACCTGAGACACTTTCACCATCTTCTCCTTCCTCTCAATCACTGACACTGTCCTCTCCTGGAACCGGATCTCAGCTTGTAGATCTCTGAGTGTACAGGCGAAGTAGCGCTGCCAGGGAGCAGCTGAGGGTCCCTTCCCCCAAGCCGAGCCTTGCACAGACACATCGCCTCCCTTCCCTGTTTTCTTGCACAGCCCAGGAAGCCCTCTGTGCCAGGGTGTCTTGCACAGCACAGAGGTACAAGGCACTGTCAGAGACCCCCACTTCCTCCACCTGCAGGACACTGTATTTCCCCGACGTGTTCAGCAACGTGGGATACGGCCGCTCTGCCTGGGGCCAGGCGCTGCCTGATACGAGACCAGCTGTGGGGCTCGTCCTTGCCTCTGCTGCTACCAGAGTAAGGCATTAAAGTCATTGGTCTTGGTAGATACAGGTGGTCCGGGGCTCGTCTCTCTCCTTCACTATGACTTGTCCATCTTCCTGGCTGACAGTGGTCTGCCCCATGGTGCCTGGAAGAAAGTGAAGGTCAGACTTTCTGCAGCTCCTGGTGATCTTCCTGCCCTGGTCACCTTCTCTTTGGGTGAACTTGTTTCCCACCTCGGAGTCACTTAAGTTGTCTGCATCCCAGAGAAGTGGAAAACATTAGCAGCAGGACAAGGGATCTGATCCTTCCTGTGTTCTGAGTGCTGGTGAGGTCATCACTGCTGCCTCCAGTCCTGGGTTGCCCAGTACAAGAAAAATGTCAGAGTGAGCCCAAAAACGGGGTGCAGGAACTGGAGCATCTTTCCTATGAAGATGGGCTGAGAGTGCTGACAGTGTTCAGCCTAGGGAAGACAAGGTTCATGGGAGATCTTGGTAATGTATGAAAATAGCTGATAGGAGGGAATTAGTGTCTTCTGAATGAGAGTCTTCTGAGTCAAGCATGACTGGAACTCCCTCCATTCCTCTGCCATGAGGTGCTTCTATGGAGAGAGAAATTGAAGTTGTTAACGTGCCAGCCCAAGGACAAACACCAAACTGTGATTCTTACTGTGTTTCAGATTTGCAAGGGCCCGAGGAATGATTTTCAGCATTGGGAGGTTCATGTCTGGGCAGTCAGGCCACAGCTGAGCTCCTCACAGACCTGAGAGTCAGAAGGTGCTCTAAGCATGCTCTCAAGCAAAAACAGGCTGGTGAGAAGCGATGGCCCTCAGCTCCAGGTTCAGTGCCAAAGGGGCCTGGGGTACCTGGAATTTCATGGAGAAGCCTGAAGGAGGAGACCAAGCAGCCTGTCAAGCAATAGGAGGCTGTGGGCAGCTTTCCTGCCTTTTGCTCCTCCTGAAGTTCACAACCCGCCCAATCAGCTCCCAGAATGGGAGTAGTGTCCATGATGAACTTCACCTGCCATGTACTGCCCAGAGACCGAAGTCTGCACCCCCTAGTGTGTGGCCTGGAGGCAGACCCCCTTTGCAGGCAAAACCACCGAGATCCAGGTGTTTGACTCTCTATTCCCCACAAGGGCTTTCTCTCCCTTCTCCTCCAACCACACATGAAGCCCTTAAAGGGAACACCTCTGGGAACAGCACCTCCTGCAAACATCCATGGCCAGACACAGACACATGGCTTCTCCTTGACAGGAGGACTCTCAGCTCAGCATTCTTTGCTACAGTCTCCTCACTAGCGATTCGGGTGTGATGACTGACCCCTTGTCCGGGGATGACAGCCACCAAAATTGTAAGGTGACCGTATGATAAACTCAGCAGTTTTCCTGCCTGCAGGTAGACTAGACTCCTTACTGAATGCAGTGAAGAAGTATGTGGGGACTGTGAAAGACATGGGATGTTTGGTGGGGAGCAGGGGCAGGGCGAGGGAACGGGGGGGCCGCGGGGGCTGCGGGGCCTGAACGGACTCGACGGGGGGGGGGGGGCGGCAGCGCCCCCTGCTGGCCCGGCCGGCGCTGTGCCCCCGCCCCCCGCCCGGCCCCGCCCGCGGCGGTTCGTGCCCGGCCGCAGCCCCGGCTCCTCTGCCCGTGTCTCCCAGGGCACAGAAATACACTGCCGCGTCCCGAAAGCGGGGCCCGTACAGCCGCAGCGAGCTCCAGCGACCGTCAGCCGAGACCGACATCAGCCCCGCTGGGTCCCGCAGCGGTTTGGACCCTTTAGAAGCCCGTGCGAGAAATTCGGGGCTTCGGCCGGGGAGCTGACGGTACCATTCGATGTACTCATTTAACTGGATGCTGCGGTGTGAGCAGTTGATGGTGATAGCGGTGCCCTCGGTGGTCTCTGCGGACGGCTCCTGCTGCACCTGGGCTCTGCCCGCAGCCACTGCCGGGAAGAAACAAAATTACCTTTATCAGCAGAAAATGCCATTTAGGGAGAGCGAAGAGAGGATTACAGATCAGAGATGACGGGGATATGTGCTGAGAATAAAGTACGGATACACCATTTCTCCAGGAGTCTTTAACTGCGGATAAGAATATGAGAGACGTTTGGAAGAAAGCTCAGAGAGAAAAAGAGGGGAAAGAGATTGCCTGTGAGGGAGGGATGGATAGATGGAGGGAGGGAGTGGTAGCTGCATAAAGAAAAGGAGCAACAAAGAAAGGAGAGCTGTGAGGGAATGATTTCTTGGAGGGAAGAAAGTATGATGGCAAAGGCGGGGGGGGACAAAAAGGAAAATAGGGATAGAGAAGAAGCAGTAGGCTCAGAGGCGAGTCGTGGGTCCATCCCTGGTCCCCAAAAGCCGCCCGCCGGCCTCCAGCCTCCCGCTCTGCCAGCCCCGCGCACCGAGCAGCAGCGCAGCCAGCGCCGCCAGCCCCGCGCCCCGCCACCGCCGCATTCCGCCGCTCCGCCGCCCGCGCCTCGCTGTCCTCGCCAGCCCCGGCTCTCTGCTCGGGACTCCTCCACTCCTCCCCTCCCATTCTCTCCTCTCCGTTCCCCCGCCAGCTCCGCCCCGAGTCGGGCTCAGCCTCCGCCTCACACCGCACCAGAACACCAAGTGGCACAAATCCGTTTGGCGTTGCCAGGGACAAGAGACAGCTTTGTCCCGTCCCAGATACCACCGACGCGGCATCGGAACCAGATTCACTCAGTTACTGGCAGCACACAGTGGGCAGGATTCCTGAGTCTATCTTCCTTCCCATAAGGTAATCCTCCTCCTTCTAACCTCTGAGAGCAGCTGCATCGCAGCTGGGGAGGGGAGACGGAGGGGCTGCCAGCCATTCTGAGGCACTGCCAGTGTTGTTTACACTGAGTTAAACCGAGAATCCAAGCTCGAGTGAAACCAGCCTTTTGGGGCCCGAAATCATCAGCAGGCATTGAGTTTTGGAGGGGCAAGAAATGGAGGGCTCAGGAGGCAGAGGCTGCATTTCTGTGCCTCTTCCCCGGGCACATCTGTAGCCGTCACCACTCAACTGCACTCAGGCTCCTTCTGTCGCTGGGAACCTGCTGGTCTGTGCTGTTCAGGGTTAGAGTAGTGGGTGGTATCCCTGGAATATCTCGCAGTGATATTCCTCCACAGCTGGAATCTCCTGCTCTGCTGCACACACTCTGGCTTTGGGGAGCTCAGGGACTTCTTCCCCACTGAGGTTTCTCATCTTCTTGCGGTATGCTCAGCTCTCCAGGCTCTTTTCTATTTCCTCAGGGAACAGAAGACTCCTCTCTCTCTCTGTTCTTCTCCCCTATTATTCTTCATCTTCCTGGGACAAACGCCTCTCTCCCAGGTCTCCAGGAACAGGAGAGAAGGCCTGCTTTGCAGCAGCCCAGGGTGTCTGCCTGTGTCTTGTTCTGGTGGGAAAATGCACAGTGTGAGAGAGGAAAGGGGCTCCAGCAGAGCTGCTGGATGTCACAAACCCAGGCAATATATTCCATAGGGAAAGGGCTGAGGGATGAGCAAGGAACAGGATGAGGGGTCAGTAGGCAAGCCCACATGCAACCAGGGAGCACACGGGGCACCCAGCAGAGTGCTGCCTGCGAGTGGTAAGGCTGGGACATCTCTACACCACTGACCTGAAAGGGCAGATGAAGGGATGGGGTCTTGGTAGATGGATACACTTTCTCCCATCCCCTTCTCTAGATGAACTCCAGGGTGATCCCAGGCACCCATCTCATCACTGAAAATACACTGTTCAATTTGCTTACTTCTAAAGTGGATTTGGCCCGAGAAAACATCTACAATGAGGTGAAAAATTATACAAGTACCGCTAATGGTTCTGTGCTGGTTTAAAGGTAAACTGGCAGGAGAAATGAACCCAACACAAAAGTCAGAGTTAAAATTTAATAACAATATTATAATAAATGCAATGGTACAAAGAGAAATTGATTTTAAACCACAAACCCCAGAAGTATAACCCAGCACCCTGGGGCACAAACACAGTAGGGTTTGTTGGCCCCTGTGCTGAGATCCACATGGTTCCCGCCGAGTCCAAAGTAAAAGGAAGTGAGAAACCTGTTGGTGCAGACGATGGTTGTAGTCTGGTCAATAGTGGTGGTTGCAGTCTGGTCAAGAGCAATGGTCTCCTGTCGAGGTTCTGGTCCTACTCTGGATCCAAAGAGTGGTACCAGAAGTCTCCAGATCCCGAGATCATACATCCTCAGGTTCAGATGGGAGCACCCAGTACCTACCCCAGGGCGGGGAGTTCCACAATGGGTGATCTCACTCTGTGAGTCATGGGGTATTTTTAGAATCATTAATGGCCCATTAGCAGACACACTCCCTCAGGCTGGATGTGAAGATGCTAATGACTTCTTGGAGGGGAGTTATCACAGATCTCATCTAACAGGCTTCTTTAACACCCAGCTTACATCCTGAGGGGTCAGGTGTGCCTTGGCCAGCTGCTGCAAATGGCATTAACAGTCATGGGAAAATGGCATAGAAGGTTTTAGAATACACAGCTTTGGTCACGTCCACACAGTGATAAACTGGTCCCAGCTTGCTGAACTAGGACAGGTTCTTACAAGAGCATTCTCATGGAAGTGCTGCATCTTCTCATGGTGTAAAATAAGGTTTTAGAGAAGTGGAGGGTCCTGAGGCCTAGTGCACCTTTGAGATTTAGTGATAAGATCCCTGATTAGTGACACTGAAAACCCTACAGACCCTGACTGTTCCTTTTGAACATCCAAGGCAGGGGCAGAATTCTCCCCCTGCCAAAATAAAAGGACTGGATGAACCAGTGAATCTCTGTGACTTCTTGTAGTGGATCAGAGAATCCAGAAGATGATTGATCAGGAGAAGTTAGGGATACACATTTCAGCTTATCACGTGAAAGGTGGGAGTTTAGATTTTCACTTGTAGATACCACTGGAAAGTCCAGACCCTGGTGTTTGACAGTCTGTTAGCATCTCATAATGAGACCCTTCACCAACAGATTCACAAGGTCAGACAATACTTCAACCACCCTCTTAGGAAGAGCTCAACAGAGTGAAGAATGCTCAGTGGGTCCTGCCAGGGTGTTTTCTGCTGCCAGAAACTCACTTCCTTCCACTGCAAGGACTCACTTTAACGGTTAATGGAGTAACACTCTTTATTAACACAAATTTTGGCAGATTAATAAGTTTTGGAGGTTGTTGATGACAATGTCTGCTGCAAAAATGTGTTTGAAAACAAGCTATGGAAACATTTATTAAGCAAGCATGAGGTCTAATATAAAACAATTTACTAGTACGCTACAGGGTAAGCACAAGCAAAAACTTTAGTCTTAAAAGCAGCATTTAATATGCATATATTTCTCAATCAAGATGTCCCTCTGAGGGGGGAGAAGGTGGACTCAGCCTTTTGACTGATCCCAGCAGTTTCAGCAGAGATTGTTTCCTGTTTTCCCCCTCTATTCATGTGTGATGAGATGCTATTATTCTGGTCCGTGCCTGGCCTTGCCATGTGCCAAGTTAGAGAAAAAACCCCTTGTGATTGGGACTTTGGCTTTGAAGGAGAAACATCTTGTGTACACTGAGACTGTTTGGTAGCTTGGCTGCTTGCCAACAGCCAGTCAAGGACACATGAAGGAGAAAAGAAGAGGAGAAGGATGAAGTAGCAATGACTGACCCCAAAAGAGAGACCTTCGACATACACCGCACAGGCAGAGGGGGTTTTCCAGTTACATAATGGGGAGAGGGACTGTAGACCTTGTAAGAGGGTGGGTTTTGCAGTTGCTGGTAAAGTGAGGCTGAGCAACGTAGAGAGTTCAGAAAAAACACTATTAACAGGAGTGACAGAGTAGCAGGAACCCAAAGAGATGGGAGAGAGAAGGAGGGAGACTAAAGCATTGAGCCCGAATGTGTAAGCACCTCAGTCACCAGAGTTACTCACATAAGATTGTCTTACCAACTCCAAACACTCCACTGAAGGCAGAGGCCACATCCTCCAAGCATTGGCAGACAACAGGCATCCCTGCTGTCTTTTTGGGGAAAGAACCACCAACGCCAGTAGCACGAGCCCTCTCACCTTTTATTGAGCCTGCTGGAGATGCCTGCCTGGGGAGGTGAGGCCACCACTCCCCAGGAAGAGGTTGCAGACCCCCACAGCTCTCTCTTTCTCCTTGCTCTCCCCCCTCAGATCTCCTCCTAAGGCTCTCAAGCCAATAGGAAAGATTCAAGTAACTTTAGTTTATGCAAAGTCTGTCTTCAAGGAAAGGACCTTCACTGAATCAACTTTTATTCCCTAGAACTTGGCAGGAAAAGAATAAATCTGTTCACAGGTGGCATTGGCAAAAACACAGACCAAAATGCCAACAGTTTTAATTCCTGACACAGACCTCTATCTGGGCATCGAGTGACCATATATGCCCAGATAGACGTCACAGACTGAGTGTATAAAAAGTCAGACAGTTCCTGCTCCAAGGTGGAGGTGTGTGTTGGCACCAAGGACAGCGTTGCCTCCCGTGGGAATGTCTGCTAAGCGTGTTGAGCCCACTGAAGCCCAAGGATGCAGCAGCTGGTCATACTGGGAATGCTGAGCACATTGGGGTCGGTATGTACAGTAATTGCAAGTAACTTATGAGTGGGTGGGAGTTGTCTTGGGATTTGTTTCTTTCCTTTTCTCAGTTTTGTCTTTTGTGTGCTATTTCTCTTCAATAAATGCTGTTTGCTTGAATTTTAAATCATGTCTGTTTCAGCCTGGAATCCTTCCCAACCTTCCTTGGAACACCCCCAAAAACTAACTTACTTTTATAGTATTTTTTTTGTGTTTGTGTGGAGTTTCAGTGGCTCTAGAAATAAATACTGCTTATTTCTGATTGGTGTACCTTATATCACAGGGGTGGTCATGGCTTGGCACCCGTGTAGAGGGTTTGACATGCTTGTTGGCTTCAGCAGTACAACATTTTGCTTATCCCTTGTCAGACAGGAACTGAATGGTCTCAATATCACAATGTTCTCCCATTGTGTTGGCATTACAATGGAGGGAGGCCATGAAGTCTCCACTTTGTTTCATACCCTCATTTGTTCCTCTGAGCAGATGTTTATTGTTCTGCTGGGGACCAAGTCAGCATCAGTTGGTCCAGGGAGTTGTGTTTTACTTTAAAATTCTGATTTCCCTCTAGGTTTAACCTTATCCATCATCTCACACAGCTGACTTGAGTATGCACAGACCTGTGCTGTGCTGGGTATATCACTTGGCACTCCACAACGCTGTCACAAGCGTGTGCTTCATCCAGGATTATTTTAAAACACGTTACTTTGCTTAGCATTAGAAATGCTACACGGAGTTGTCTGTTTCTATGAAAATGTTCTGAAACCTTCAAAGATGAGGATATCAGCGAATCTTAGCTGATGGGAATCATGCCATGTGACAAACTCCAACTCAAGGTCCAATTCATAATCCATAATTAGGATTCAGCAGCTGAAGGGCCATTCAGTTACCTGTACTATGCTTCTTTTCCTTCTTGTGTCATGCTCAGTTAATGGTATTTTAATCAATACCTGCTCAGACAGAGTGTCATTCCTAGGGATCCATCTCCTTTCATTCTCCAGCCTCACAGGTAAAACCAAAATAAATCCCTCGTTTCCAGTGTAAATTTCCCCTGTTCCAAACTGTGTCCATTGCCATTATTTCTATCACAATGTTCAGGAAGAATTTTGCTTCCTCTGACATGCTCCTCTCTTCATCCTCCAGTCAAGAGTTAGAAGGTTAAACTCTCCACTTTGGGTTCTCATTTGAAGACCGAGGAAGGTCACTGTTCTCAACCTCTCCTCAGGTCTCACAATATGGAAACTGAACATTGTTTACTTTGAAAGGGATCTCTGGGAGTCCCCTTGTTCAATCCCCTGCTCAGAAAAGCTCACATAGAGCTAGTTGCCCAGATCATGCCCAGATGACTTTTAAATACCTCCAAGGCTGGAAACTCCACAAGTGCTCAGGGCATCCTGTGCCTCACAGTCACAGTCAGACATTGGTTCCTGATGTTCAGAAAGGGCACCCTGTGTTTTACTTTGTGTAAAGTACCTCTTCTTCTCTCAGTGGGCACCTAGGAGAAGATCTTGGGTCTGTCTTCTTTAAAGACTGCCATCAGGTATTTGTACACCTGGATGAGATCTCCACCAACACTTCTCTGTGCTGAACAGTTTCAGGTCTCTCCTCTGAGATCACCATACGAGAGATGTTCTAATCTCTCCACCACTTCAGTGGCTGCTCACTTGACTGTCTCCAGTGTGTCTGTGACATGCAGCTCCCTGGTGAAACACACCCAGCCTCACTCTAAGGAATGACAGGCACACCCTCATAGGTACTTCTCTCAAAAATCATCATGGGCCTTCAGCCCATCTGATGATTTGTCTTGGACCCCAGCCATTTTTGTCAGCACCTGGGTCTCCTCCTTCTCCCTGATTAGGTCAGGGATAAATTCACTGGAAAACAGATGCCTGACATCCCTCACTCCTCACACAATCCCTCCCAAACCCTTAGATTTCTCAGATATTATCATGGAATGATAATATCAACATGGCTAATATCCATCAGTGGGGCCATGGCTCCCTTACCCACCTCCCTCTCAGGATTCATATACAGTGTTTCCTCCTACTTGCCAATCAGGTCAGCCTGAGATATCCCAGCAGATTACCCAGACACACACATGTCTTAGGGACCAGAGTCATGTCTAGGTCCCTGTCAGATTTGGTCCATGATTGTGCTCGTTGATGTGGCAAGAGAAAGTACTGCATAGTTTCACTGTGAAGAACTCAACCTTGAAGAAAGAAACACTAACATAACATCAAACTGGTGGGAACTCGACTTTTGACAAAGGAACAATGGAGAATAAAGCTGTTGCTAAGCCCAGAGTCAGCATCCTGAGCTGAGGCAGCCTCAGCCTTTGTTCTGGCCATGCAAAAGCTGATGTTGCAGCTGGCAAAATTCCACACCAGACAGGGGGATATAAGATGTGGTTCTGGGCTGAGGGGGTGAGGAGGACCAGATGTGCATCATTTTGTTCCAAGGGATGCCTTGAAGGTGCACTGCCTGCTACCCCTCCTACTGAGTACAATGCTCTCTCTATCTCCTTCTCCTGCTCAGCGGCTTGTCAAGATTCCAGGAGTCATTATGTATTGTTTTCTATCAAAAGTAACAAAATACATTTGCTTTTCTATTATTACCGTGTTACAGGACAAAATTTGCTTTGCTTACTAATAAACTTGCTTTGCTACCTCAGTTGTGTTTTACTATCTTTTATTTTGTGCGTGGGAATCCTCCTGAACCCAGAACAACACATGTCCCTTGGGCTTTTGTCACTGAGGAAAGCTCAACACATATGAGCTCCCTCCAGTCTTACACCTGATCCGTAGACCTGCCACACAGACACATCAGTGCCATCCCTGCAGTTCCTGACTGCAAAGATGTTTGACCTCTCCAACATGTTCTTCCTTCTCCGGTTGCTGACACCCAGCCCTTGCCTACACCCCAGTTCCTCCACTTGCTGGCACACAGACTGGCACGTCCTGCAACCAGTGGCCTCTTCTCCAGCTGCTGGTACTTGGATTTTACAGCACACACCCTGCTCCATCCACTTGTTGGTACACAGGCCTACAATTCCCACTGCTCCTGCTTGTTTTCCCAGTTACTGGTAGTCAGATCTCTCTTTCACATCAGTCTCCAGTTCTTGACACTCAGACCTTGCAGCACACATGAATGGGAAAGGGAGTGAAGATACACAGAATGATAGTTAAGAAAGGATTTCACAGGATGGCAGGGGGAGGGGACTGCGGTGCTCAGGAGGAGGGTTCATCCCAACAAGTGCACTGACCGGCCCCTGCATATCTCTTTCCTTTCCTCCCCTCTCTTGCCTCCCCTTGCTCCTTTCCAGTCCCCTCTGTGCTGGTTTAAAGGTGAACCAGGAGGGGAAAAGAACCCACCACGAGAGAGATTGTAGGTCAGAGGCTAAAATTTAATAATAATATTACAATAAATACACTGACACAAAGGGAAATTGCTTTCTACTCACAAAACCCAGCAGTATAACCCAGTGTCCTGGGGTACAAACCCAAAGGGGTTTGTTAGCCCTTGTGCTGAGACCCGTGTGGTTCCCCCCAAGTCCAAAGCAAAAAGAAGTGAGAAACCTGTTGGTGCAGGTGATGGCTCTAGTCTGGTAGAGAGCAGTGATCTCCTCCTGTCGAGGTCCTGCTGCTCCTCTGGATCTGACAAGTGCCTCCGGAGGTCTTACCCACCACTTATGTACCCTCAGGGAGCACCCAGTCCCTTCCCCAGGTCGGGGACTCACGCAATGGGTAATTAACTCTGGGAGTCATGGGGTATTGTTGAACTGTTGATGACCCACTAGCAGCCATGTCCCCCCAGGCTGGGTGTGAAGCTGCTAATGGCTCCCTGGGCAGCTGCTGCAAATGGTCCATTGTCCTTGGGGAATGAATAGAGGGGGTAGAATACACAGCTTTGATCACCCCCACACAGTGATAGCTGGTCCACCTGCTGAGCTAGGACACCGTCTTTGCCCCACCTTCTACCAACCCCATGAGCATTACGTCATAAATATTCCCTGATGCCTCAGGACCCTGTTCAGAGCTCCTGTCCTCATGACCCTCTTGTCACTGCCTGCCATTTTCAAAGCTCATCCTCAGCCACTTCACAGCTGCACCTGCAGCTTCCTAATGGCCCATCGATTAGGGGCTGAGGAGATCTGAGCTCTCTCCTTGTGTCCCTTATCACTTACTCCCAGATTGGTGTCATGGTGTGCTGTGCTTACAACTTTCTCTTTTCTTTTTCTTTCTCTTTCAAAGGAACAGGGACTTGATCTGAGCATTAGATAACGAGCTGCTCTCTCTTTTTCCATGCCCTGACACTGGACTCTGCTAAAGTTGCTCACGAAAGGCTCCTGTCCCTATACAGGAGCTAGAATCAAGGGTCTGCAGGGAAACCTCATGAGGAGCTCAGTTTTTGAAGTGCCTATCTGCAAATCCTACATCATCACTAAATCCTGACATCTATTTCTCAGGATGACTGAGCAGTGACAAACATGAAGGAAAAGGGACCAGGCAGTTTCAGATGGAATGGAGGTGTGAAAAAGCACTCGGGTCATTTGGAATACTCCTATATTCCAACCTATTTATTCTTTGCCCTCCTAGATGTCCTACTGCTCCTGCAAGTTGCTGAATCCTCTCTCCCATGTGTTTATGGACAGCTGAGGATGAGGAACAGCATTCAGAGAACAGAATTTCAGCCCCAGGTGGGATCCAAACAATTAAGTCCTTACCCATCCAGGTGGTAATGGAGCTTCTCATCAAGCTTCCAGTCAGTGGCTGAGACATTTCTCCCGGTACAAGCCAGACCGAGAGGAGCAGGGACAGGGCGAGGGAACGGGTGGGGCCGCGGGGGCTGCAGGGCCTGAACGGACCCGACGGGGGGGGGGGGCGGCGGCAGCGCCCCCTGCTGGCCCGGGCCGCGCTGTGCCCCCGCCCCCGCCCGGCCCCGCCCGCGGCGGTTCGTGCCCGGCCGCAGCCCCGGCTCCTCTGCCCGTGTCTCCCAGGGCACAGAAATACACTGCCGCGTCCCGAAAGCGGGGCCCGTACAGCCGCAGCGAGCTCCAGCGACGGTCTGGTGGCACCGACACCTGTCCCGACTTGTCCGGAAGCTCTCTGGATCCTGTGCGAACGCTCACGAGGAATTCGGGACCTCTGCCTGGGCGCTGATGGTACCACATGATCCAATCGCTGGTCTGGATTTCAGGATGTGAGCAGTTGATGGTGATAGCGGTGCCCTCGGTGGTCTCTGCGGACGGTTCCTGTTGCACCCGGGCTCTGCCCACAGCCACTGCCAGGGAGAGAAAGAATTACATTTCCATTGCAGAAAAGTCCATGTCAGTGGAGAGAGGAGAAGAGATCAGAGATGAAGGGGATATGTTCTGAGAATAAAGTACGGGAAAAGATTTTTCTCGGCGAGTGGTTCATTGTGGACAAGAATACAAGGAATCTTTCAAAGGAAAGTCAGAGTTAAGATGGGCAAAGGAGAGTGAGGAAAACATTGGCTGTGAAAAGTGGATGGATAGATGGATGGATAGATGGATGCACGCATGCATAAATAAATGGAGTAAGCAAGACAGGAAAGCTGAGAGGGAACGATTTCATGGAGGGAAGGAATTATGACAGCGAAGGTGGGGACAAACGAAAAGTAAAGATCGAGAAGACGCAGGAGGTTCAGACACGAGTCTCGAGCCCAGTCCCCGTCCCACGAAGACCGCGACCCCCATCCTTCTCCCACTGCCAGCCCCGCGCACCGAGCAGCACCGCGGCCAGCGCCGCCAGTCCCGCGCCCCGCCACCGCCGCATCCCGCCGCTCCGCCGCCCGCTCCTCGCTGTCCCCGCCAGCCCCGGCTCTCTGCTCCGGACGCGCCGCCTCCTCTCCCCTCCCCTCTTGCCACGCCAGCTCCGCCACGGGGCTGAGCCCTGCGCCGGCGCCGCTCGGCCTCTCGCCCGGTCCGGGCTGGATGCGGAGAGGAGACGCGATCGGCGGGAGCGGGGCGGTGGTCGGGGCTCTGCACCGCCGAGGCTGCGGGCCTGGGTGGCCGGAGCAGGAGTGCTTTGCAGCGCGTTTCGCTTCACTGACACACGGTTTCCTCTCTTCGGCCCCATCATCTGTTCCCTCACGTTTCCCCTTCACTGGCACGTGGGCACTCCAGAATTTTCCTTCAGGGCACGTGGATGCAAGAATGGTCAAGGGGCACGACAGCCAGAGGACTCATTTGGTTTGACACTCTGGGCTCACTGCTTGTCATAGAGACCATCCATGCTGGCAGAGATTTAAAAACGGGGGAAACTGCTGTGCAATATTGGCAGAAAGAGAGACAGGGGAATATGTCAGAGGAACAGCTCTGCAGTCAGGGAGGTCTTTAAGGAAGGAGGCAGAGGAGCTGCTGTGCTGTGTATGCCACTTGGCACTCAGCAAGGCTTTCAGATTTTTGTGCTTTGTCTAGAAGGGAATCGCCCTTTTTAACAGAGAAATTACATTGCTCAACACAGAAACGATGAACACAGAGTAGTCTATATCTAAGAAAATCCCCTGAAAGCTTCAAAGAAGACATGACAGTGAATGTCAGCACAGGTGGGATTTGCACCATGTGACAAACCCCAGCTCATGATCCAAAATTAGAATTTCTCAGCATCTCAAGGCTCATAGCAATACCTGTACTATCCACCTTTTCCTTTTGTGTCACCCTAACTGAAATGAATTTTAATCAATGCTTTATGCAGCCAGAGTGTCATTCATATTGGTTTCCCTCTACATCCATGCTCCAATAGAATGCACAAAACATGTCCAAAAATGAGTAAATCCCAATTTCCTGAAAAAATTTTCTTTGTTCCAGACTGTGTCCATTGACTTTTCTTCTACCACTATATTGAGGAAGAATTTTTCTCCCTCTGCTCGTTCCCTCATCAACCGTTAGAAGATTAAACAACTCTCCATTTAGCTTCTCATTTGAAGGCTGAGGAAGGCAGTTAAATGCCACCCTGACACCCGATCCTGTCAGATCTCGGAAGCTAAGCAGGGTCAGGCCCTGTTAGTGCTTGGATGGCAGATCTCCTGGGAATACCGGGTGCTGTAGGTTCTAGTCCTGAGGGCTTCACTGTCACCATCCAAGCTTGCTTGGTCGTGGCAGATGATCCTTAGGAGTAAAGGGTGGGGCCAGTTCTGTGCATGCTGTGCCTCACCTAAAGAATCCACTGTACATGCTTGGAGGACACACCCACGTGCGGAGAGCCCTTCCCAAAAACCTTAGTTCGTGAAGCCTAGCCATACACATGAAGGCTGAGGAAGGTCATTGCTCTCAGACTCTCCTCAGGTCTCACAACATAGAATCAGAGCATTGCTTAATTTGGAAGAGACCCCTGGGTGTCACCTGGTCCAATCCCCTGCTCAGAAAGGCTCACATAGAGCTGGTTGCCCAGACCACGCCCAGATGGCTTTTGAATGCCTCCAAGGCTGAAAACTCCACAACCACTTCGGGCATCCTGTCCCAGTGCTTCCTCACACTGACAGTCAGTCATTCTCCCCCTGATGTTCAGACAGAGTCTCCTGTGTTTCACTTTGTTCCAGATTCCTGTAGTTCTGTCAATGAGAACTAAGGAGAAGATCTTGAATCCATTTTCTTTAGAGTCTCCCATCAGCTATTTGTACACCTGGACAAGACCTCCCCTGCCACACCTCTGTGCTAAACAGTCCCAGGTCACTCCTCTGGCATCACCACACAAGAGCTGTTCCGGTCTCTCCATCATCTCAGTGGCCCCTCACTTAACTCTCTCCACTGTGTCTGTGACCAAGGCCACCCTCAGAAATCATTTCTTTATACCTGTCCCCTTCTCTTGTTCTTGCCATTGGAAGGAAACAGGACTTGTTCTGAGTCATAGAGAACCAGCCACTCTCCTCTTTCACATGTCCTGACAGTGGCCTCTGCTGAACGTGCTCAGCTGTATGAGTTCTGGGACGGTCTGAAAGTCTCCTGTCCAAGGAGAGAATTTGATCTCTTTAGTTAAGGTTCTGGAGGGAAACGACCTGTTGAGATCAATTTTGAAGCATCTCCCTGCAAATCCTGCATCGTTGTTAAATCCTGGCATCTGCATTTCGTGATGTCTGAGGGGTGACAAACAGGATGGAAAAGGAAAAGACTGGCCAAAGGACCAACCAGTTTCAGAGGGAAGGTGGAAGGAAAAAAGCACTCAGGTCATTGGACATGTCCCTGTATTCCAACGTATTTATTGTTCCATCTCAGAGAGGTTTTGTATTCCTGCAAGGCACTGAATCCTCTCTCACAGGTGCTTTGCAGCTGAATTCCAACCCCAGGTGGGATCAAAATCAAGAAGTCCTGACCCAATCAGCTGGGAATGAGAATTCTCACCCACCTTCCATTCTGTGGCAGAGACACTTCTCCAGGGAGATATTGATGGCGGGGGAGGTGAAGGGGGAGCTTATGTTTATTTTACTTAGGGCTTATGTCGCTTATTTTGTTTATGCTTATTCTACTTATGCTCATTTTCTTTATGCCTATTTTACTTATGCTTATTTACCTCGGACTAATGATAATACTTATTTTCTTATTTTACTTATGCTTTTATACTTATCATGGAATTTGCTTAGTTCACTCTGTAACATGTAGCAAAACTGACTCACTGTCCTTGAAGGTGCAATTCCAAGGGGCCCAAACCAATTAAAAGAGCCAGGATACTCCGTGATAAATCAGAAAACATGTCAAAAGAACAAGATAAGTCCAATTAGACCAGCCAAAGTTGCCAACAAGACTGGTTTGAACCAGTTCTGGACAAAAGGTAAAAAGTTCACAAGAGGGAGATGACTTACTTCATCCCTAAAGACCCCCAAAGACCACTGCCCTAAATTACCAGGATGAACAGCACAGGTGCAAGAAGGAGTGGCTTGAGGTGGAGAAAATGGAAATCAGTTCTTGAGACTCATTATAATAACCCTGCCTTCTCTAAGAAAATAATGTTTATGCATGAAAGAAAAATAAATATGTATAACTCACTTGCATATAAACCCATTGTTAACACAACCAGGGGCGCATGTTTTGGAGGAGTTATCCCCCATGCGTCCTGGGCCAGAATAAATGTACCTCTCTATAACCTCACTGGATTATAGGGGTTTTATTCCGCAAAACATATGGTTAAGAAAGGATGCAAAAGAAAAATGATTAAGGAAGGATGGATAAAAAAGGATGGTTAAGAAAGGATTTTGTAAGATTGCAAGGGAAGGGAACTGCAGTGCTCAGGCACAGGGCTCATCCCAACAAGAGCACTGACTAGCCCTTCTCTTGGTGTAGGTGCCCCCTTATTTCCTTTCCCCCCTCTGTCGCCGCCCCTTCCTCCTCCGCAGTCACCTCTTTTCTCCCCGTCACTGCCCCACCGCAACCCCACCTTATTCCCACCCCCACAGCATTCCTAGAGAAGTGTTCCCCAATCTGCCAGAATCCTCCTCCATTTTTTTTCTCCTCTCCTTCCTCTTGTCACTTCTTTTCATTTACAAACTCAGCTTCCTAATGACCCATCAATATTAGAGACTGAGTAGCTCTGAGCTCCCTCCTTGTGTCCCTTATCGCTTACTCCCCTCCCCCACTGGCGTCATCGGGCGCTTTCTTTGTAACTTTCTCTTTTCCTTGTTCTTGCCTTGGAAAGGAAGAGGGACGTTCGTACTCTGAGCCTTAGACAATCAGCCGCTCTCCCCTTTCACATGCCTTGACAGTGGCCTGTGCTGAACTTGCCCAGGTGAGTGAGTTCTTGAAGATGCTGAAAGTCTCATGTCCCGAGAGATATTCGTGTCTCTGGAGTTAAGGCTCTGGAGGTAAACCTCATGTGGAGCTCAGCTTTTGACATGTCTCCCTCCTGCCACCATGGCTTAATCCTGGCATCTGCTTTTCAGGATGTCGGAGAAGTGAAAAACATGAAGGAAGTGGGACCAAGCAGTTTCAGATGGATGGTGGGTGTGAAAAGCACTGGAGACATTTCAGAGGCTCCTGTATTCAAACATATTTATTATTTGCCCTCCCAGATGTCCTACTGCTCCTGCAAGTTGCTGAATCCTCTCTCACAGGTGTTTGTGAACATCCGAGGATGAGGACAGCATTCAGAGAACTGAATTCCATTCCCGGGCTGGATCCAAACCATACACTCTTTACCAGTGCAAGTGAGATTGGACGTTCTCATTCACATTTCAGTACGTGGCAGAGGCATTTCTGCAGGGACAGAAATGGAGATTCCTTTGTCACCTCTGAAAGCCTCACTACAAACTGCTCATGAGCTGACAGCACTCCATTCAGTAGACCATGCTGGCTGGTCACTGCAGCTGCTTTGGCAGCTCCCACAAGTGATGCTCTCAAGCACCATCTCTTTGCTTTGCCAGCCAGGCCGAGAGCATCAATACACGCGGCCGGAGGCCCAAAGCCGATGGATGGCACAAGGGCAGACAGCAGCAGTTCCGTGTGAGGCAGAGAAGGCAGCGGGACCCGGGGAGCCCCGGGCCGTGCGGGACGCCTCTGTGGCGCTGCGAGGCGCGCTGTGCCAGCGCTGCGGGAGCTGCAGCGGGAGGACTCGGTGGCCGCGGTGTCTGCGCGGGTTGTGCCGCGGAACGAGGTGCGGAGCCGCTTCGGGCCCGGCGGGCGGGGTGGCAGCGCCCCCTGCTGGCCCGGCCGGCGCTGTGCCCCCGCCCCCCGCCCGGCCCCGCCCGCGGCGGTTCGTGCCCGGCCGCAGCCCCGGCTCCTCTGCCCGTGTCTCCCAGGGCACAGAAATACACTGCCGCGTCCCGAAAGCGGGGCCCGTACAGCCGCAGCGAGCTCCAGCGACGGTCTGGTGACACTGACACGTGTCCCGATTTGTCCGGCAGCTCTCTGGATCCTGTGTGAACGCTCACGAGGAATTCGGGACCTCGGCCCGGGAGCTGACGGTACCATTGGATCAATTCGGTCTTCCCTGTGTTTGAGTGGGAGCAGTTGATATTGATGCTGATGCCCTCAGTGGTCTCTGCTGAGGGCTCCTGCTGTACCTGGGCTCGGTTTGCAGCCACTGCCGAGAAAGGAGAAACAAAGCCAAAGGCCAAGAGTGATTGCCCAGCTCTGATGTCTCTTTTCCCACAGAGACAGTCAGGAGCAGGGTCAGTGAGACAGAGCCAGAGGGAAATAATTGGGGAGGGATGAACAGGGAATCTGGTGAAGCTGGGAATTTGAAACTGATACATGAAGGATTAGACATGGCAAGTGAATGGAGGGGTGGACAGCAAGAGGGAAAAGGGACAGGAGGATTGGTTGTGTTACAGTGAAGGATGGAGGGATGAACTGATAAAAACAATAACTGGATGTATGGATGGAGGGATGTATGAAATAATGGAGACATGCAGGTTATTAAACTTGTCCCTACAGATATGAAACAATCAGAGGAAGAGAAGGGTCCAGATATGTGGTCGGATGGATGAGGAGTAGGCAGGGAGAAGAGTTTTTACGATGAAGAGCAGAGGGTTCTGATCAGGGTAATGAAAAAAATGGAAGGGGAAGAAGAAAGATGTATGAAAACAGGCACACAAAAAAGCAGGTTCTTACTAACAGAGGGTGAGGCCTCAGAGGATTTGGAAAGGGGAACAAGAGATGGTAGAGAGTTAGGGAGGCGGGAAAGAGACGTTAAAGAAGGAGAAAGAAGGATTGGCACAGGGGTCCCTGGGGAACACCTGGCCCCAGCCCCCATCCTCTCTCGCCGCCAGCCCCGCGCACCGAGCAGCACCGCGGCCAGAGCCGCCAGCCCCGAGCCCCGCCACCGCTGCATCCTGCCGCTCACGCCGCCAACCCCGGCACGCTGCTACGGACCACTCCTCTCCACTGATTCTCCTTTTCTCCCTTCTCTCCTCTCCTGCGTCACCAGCTCCGCCCCCATGACGGGCGCAATCCTTTTGTATTGCCAGGAACAATGGACAGCTCTGTCCTATGCCAGACACCACCGACAAGGCATGGCAAGAAGATCCACTCAGGAATTGGCCGCACCTGAGTGAACCTGAGACACTTTCGCCATCTTCTCCTTCCTCTCAATCACTGACACTGTCCTCTCCTGGAACCGGATCTCAGCTTGTAGATCTCTGAGTGTACAGACGAAGCAGCGCTGCCAGGGAGCAGCTGAGGGTCCCTTCCCCCAAGCCGAGCCTTGCACAGACACATCGCCTCCCTTCCCTGTTTTCTTGCACAGCCCAGGAAGCCCTCTGTGCCAGGGTGTCTTGCACAGCACAGAGGTACAAGGCACTGTCAGAGACCTCCACTTCCTCCACCTGCAGGACACTGTATTTCCCCGACGTGTTCAGCAACGTAGGATACGGCCACTCTGCCTGGGGCCAGGCGCTGCCTGATACGAGACCAGCTGTGGGGCTCGTCCTTGCCTCTGCTGCTACCAGAGTAAGGCATTAAAGTCATTGGTCTTGGTAGGTACAGGTGGTCCGGGGCTCGTCTCTCTCCTTCACTATGACTTGTCCATCTTCCTGGCTGACAGTGGTCTGCCCCATGATGCCTGGAAGAAAGTGAAGGTCAGCATCTCCACAGCGAAACACTGTGGGAAGCAAAACTGAACAGGCTACAAACCAATGGTGGAGAAGGCTGCCTGCCCTGTCGCTAAGTCCTAAGATCTGGAGACAGTAAGGTGAGAGTGGTTTTGGACAGGAGTTTAGAACTTCCAGCACAGCATGATTGCGAGGAGAGCTGTGTTGTGTCCATGCTCCTGCTCATCCATCCCGGAGGTTTGCTTTTTCTCTCCTCCCTTTTCCTTTAGATAAGTCAGAGCTTCTTAGTGAACCCTTGCAAACCTATAAATATGAGCAGATAATTCACAACATTTTCCTTCTATTCAATGGTGTTTCCCCACATGGGTATGTCAAGGCTGTTGAGGATTTCCAGGGTGGAAGAAGGGTGCATTGATGAAAAGCCAGGACGTAACCAGCTGGCCCAGGAAGACAGTAAGGGTAGGATATTCAAGCTGCATGAGAGACCAACCTGGTTGTTTGCTGAGAGAGTCAGAAAACACCTCCCAGCCTCGAGATAACAGAGCTGTTGAAAATGACTCTCTTGGGGGAAGAAAGGAAGAAGTGGGCCAGGGAAACGACTTGGGTTTTGGTGCCTGACATATTCCTTCCAGGCTTCTCCCTCCCACAGTAGCAGCACCTGTGTCTCCCTCAGCCAATGGCATTCTGAACATTCCCTGACTCTGTGGCCTCACTCATGAGAAGGGTCTGTTCCTGGTCATCCTGATGTGGACTCCTCACCTCCACAGATCGAATCACCTGCTCTGCTGCACACTCACTGCTGGGCTTTTTGGAGCTCAGGGGCTGCTTCCCCTCTGAGGTTTCCCATCTTCATGTGGTGTCCTTAACTCTCTGGGCAAATTGTTATTTTTCGTCGGGATCAGAAAACTCCTCTGTCTCTGTCACTTCTCATCTGTCATTCTTCATCTGCCTGGAACAAACACCTCTCTCCCAGCTCCCCAGGAACAGGAGATGAGCCATGCTGTGCACCAGCTCAGGGTCTCTGGCTGTGTCTTGCTCTCATGGAAAAATGCACGAGGTGAGAGGAACGGGGCTCCAGCAGAGCTACTGATGTCCCAAACCCGGAGGTGGCAAGGACAACATATTCCATAGGAAAAGGGCTGAGGGATGAGCAAGGAACAGGGTGAGAGGTCAGTAGTTAACACCACACACAACCAGGGAGCACAGGGGGCATCCTGCAGAGTGCTGCCTGCGAGAGGTGTGGCTTGGGACATCTCCACACCACCGACCTGAAAGGGCAGATGAAGGGGTGGTGTCTTGGCAGATGGAGACCCTTCCTCCCACCCCCTTCTCTAGATCAGCTCCAGAGTGATTCCAGGCACCCATGACAAGACAGAAAACATGCTGTTTATTTTGGTTACCTCTAAAATGGCTTTTTCACTACAAAACATCTACAATGAGGTAAGTAGTGGTGTAAGTAATTATGGTTCTTCTAAGAGCATTCTCATGGAAGTGCTGCATCTACTCATAGTGTAAAAGAAGGTTTCTATGGAAGTGGAGGGTCCTGAGATTGTCACATTCTTCCCAGCTATAAGACCAGGATCTAGCTTACCTTCCTATGGGCTACTGACCTGGTGCTTTCTTTTTAAACTTCCAAACAGAAATAAGACATTTCCAGGAAGATGAGGATTCTGCATTTCTACTGAGAGGAGAATCGTGCAACGATCCTTGCTGACCCCATCGCTGAAAGTCTGTCCTGGATGCTTTTGTCTCCTCTCTCATCATCAGTTACACTTTCTCTGTATAGGCTGCACTTGGTTTCATTTCCGTGTCTGCCTTGACACCTTCTTCAGCACTCCTCTGAGATGCAGTGCTCAGATCCCAGGTGAGTGGCACTCAACGCCCTGCAGACCCTGACTGTCCTTTTCAACATTCCAGACAGGTACATTATTCTCCTATTGCCCAAACAAAAGCACCTCATGAACAGTGGATCTCTGTGCCTTGCCAAAGTGGATCAGAGAACTATGAAGCAGTAAGGGATACACAGTGCAGATGACTTGAGTATATCCAGACCTGGGTTGTGTTGTATATGTCACCCGGCACTCAGCAATGCTGTCACAAGCCTGTGCTTTATGTAGGAGTGAAACACCCACCCTCTTTTCATAGAGGGGTTACATTGCTCAGCCGTAGAAACAGTAAACAGAGCTGTCTGTTTCTAAGCAAATCCCCTGAAAGCTCCAGAGGCGATGGTGTCAGTGAATGTCAGCACAGGTAGGATTTGCACCGTGCTGGCCCGGCCCGCGCTGTGCCCCCGCCCACCGCCCGGCCCCGCCTGCGGCGGTTCGTGCCCGACCGCAGCCCCGGCTCCTCTGCCCGTGTCTCCTACAGCACAGTAATACACTGCCGCATCCCCAGCACGGGGCTCAGAGAGCCATAGGATGGTCCAACGATGGTCAGCCGAGACCGACATCAGCTCCGCTGGGTCCCGCACCTCTCTGGACTCTTTAGCAGCCCATGCGAGGAGTTCGGGGCTTCGGCCCGGGAGCTGACGGTAGAAATGGATGAAGTCTCCGATTCGTATATTGGGGTGTGATCACTTGATGGAGATGCCGGTGCCCTCAGTGGCCTCCACCGATGGCTCCTGCTGTACCTGGGCTCTGCCTGCAGACACTGCCGGGGAGATAAAGAGGAAAAACAGACAAGAATTGCTTTTTACACTCTGTGTTGTTTCCCAGAACAAATCCCACAGAAGCAGCGAGGACCATCCAGAGACAATGTACACTGTCAGGATCGTACAGAGAAGAACTGTAAGAGGATACCAACGTGTGTAGCAGTGGAAGTGGCCATTGGTATTTGGTGGAGAGATGAGTGCGGGAACGACAGGATAAGTGGTGGAGTCACTGAAGAATGGAAGGCTGTGGGACAAAGCAAAGAAAGACAGAGAAAAGTAGGGAGGGGGAAGGACTGACTGCACGAGTTTGTACAAGACAGAGAGTAAAGCAAGGAAACTGGGACTTTTGGACAAAGAGGAGTGATGAGTTTTCTGACGAAATGTTCTATGGAGAAGAGGGGGGAGGTGGACACGAGGACAGTTCGGGGGCAGGGGTCTGTGAAGAAGCCAGATAGGACGTCAGTCTCTAAGGTATGCGTGGCCATTCCAGCCCCAGCCCTGGCCTCTGCCCTCCCTCGCCACCAGCCCGCGCACCGAGCAGCACCGCGGCCAGCGCCGTCAGCCCCGCACCCCGCCACCGCCGCATCCCGCCGCTCCGCCGCCCGCTCCTCGCTGTCCCCGCCAGCCCCGGCTCTCTGCTCCGGACGCGCCGCCTCCTCTCCCCTCCCCTCCTGCCACGCCAGCTCCGCCACGGGGCTGAGCTCTGCGCCGGCGCCGCTCGGGCTCTCGCCCGGTCCGGGCTGGATGCGGAGAGGAGACGAGATCGGCGGGAGCGGGGCGGTGGCCGGAGCTCTGCACCGCCGAGGCTGCGGGCCTGGGTGGCCGGAGCAGGAGTGCTTTGCAGCGCGTTTCGCTGCACTGACACACGGTTTTCTCTCTTCGTTCCCATCATCTGTTCCCTCACGTTTCCCCTTCACTGGCACGTGGGCACTCCAGAACTTTCCTTCAGGGCACGTGGTTGCAAGAATGGGCAAGGGGCACGACAGCCAGAGGACTCATTTGGTTTGACACTCTGGGCTCACTGCTTGTCATAGAGACCATCCATGCTGGCAGAGATTTAAAAACGGGGAAAACTGCTGTGCAATATTGGCAGAAAGAGAGACAGGGGAATATGTGAGAGAAACAACTGTGCAGTCAGGAAGGTCCGTAATGAAGGAGGCAGAGGAGCTGCCCCAGGTGCCAAAGTTCATATATTTCTGTGGGCTGTGGTGAAGTCCATGGTGAGGCAGGTTGTCTTCTAGAGCCTGTGGAGGCTCATGGTGGAGTAAATATTCACACCATAATTCTTTGATGATTCCAAGCCACAGCCAGTGAATGTAACCTATAAGGAAGGTGAGACACCGTGGAGAGCCCACACTAGAAAAAAGTCCTGGCAGGACCACGTTCTGCAGCAGGTTTTCTGGCAGGACCTGTGCACAGAGGCTGAAGGGCTCAGAGCTCCCTCCTGGTCTCCTTTATCCCTTACTCCCAGAGTGGTTTCAGTGTGTTCTTTTTTTATCTTTCCTTTTTCTTTGTTCTTCTCTTGGAAAGAAAAAGGTATTTGATCTGAGCCTTAGAGAAGTGGAGTGTCCTTGGACTTCAGCACACCTCTGAAATGCAGTACTTGTATCCCCGATGAGTCACACTTAAAGCCCTGCAGATCCTGACTTTGCCTTTTCAACAGCCCAGTCAGGGGCAAAATTCTCCTCCTGCCCAAACAAAAGCACCTCATGAACTGTCGATCTCCGAGCCTGCAAACACCCCTTTTTAATAGAGAAGTTACTTTGCTCAACATAGAAACAATGAATAAAGTTGCCTGTTTCTAAGAAAATCCCCTGAAAACCCCAAGCATGATGTGTCAGAGATTGTGACAAACCCCAACTCGAGATCCACTTCATGATCCAAAACAGAATTTTTCAGCCTCTGAAGGATCATGACAATACCTGTGCTATCCCCCTTTTCCTTCCAGTGTCACTATCAATGAGTTGTATTTTAATCAACAGTTTTTTCACCCAGAGTGTCATTCATACTGGGATCCATGTACATCCCTGCTCCAACCTCATATGCAAAACAGAGAAATAAAATTAAAAGCAATTCCTAATTTTCAGCAAAAATTTCCTTTGTTGCAGATGATGTCCATTGACATTTTTTCTATCATTATATTCTGGAAGAATTTTGTTTACTCTGCCTTCCTCCTCACTTTATCCTCAAGTCAAGTGTTCTGAGATTAAACAGCTGAAATTTTAGGTTCTTCTTTGAAGACTGAGAAGTGTCATTTCTCTTAGCCTTTCCTCATTTCTGCCACTGTGGAGTCAGAGCATTGTTTCATTTGGAAGGGACCTCTGCGAGTCAACTGGTCCAATCCCCTGCTCAGAAAAGCTGATTACCTCGATGATGTGAGATGGTTTTTGACTGTCTTCAAGGCTGGAGAATCCACAACCACTCTGCACATCCTGTGTCAGTGCTTCCTCACTCTCACAGTCAGACATTCATTTCTGCTGTCACAACAGAAGGTCCATTGTATTACTTTGTTTCAAATGCCTGTTGTCATATCAGTGGGCAAAAAATGAGAAGATCTTGGGTCCATCTTCTCCACAGTCCCCCATCAGCTATTTGTACACGTGGATGAGATCTCCCCTGACACTCTCATGTGGAACTCACTCTTCAAAATGTCTCCCTTCAACACCTACACCATGACTTAATCATAGAATCATAAAATCATAGAGTTGATTGGGTTAGAAAAGACCTCCAAGATCATCAAGTTCGACCCTTGGTCCAACTCCAGTCCCTTTACCAGATCATGGCACTCAGTGCCACGGCAAATCTCAGTTTAAAAACCTCCAGGGATGATGAATCCACCACTTCTCTGGGCAGCCCATTCCAATCCCTGAGCATTCTCTCTGCAAAGAATTTTTTCCTGATATCCAACTTAAATTTCCCCTGGCAGAACTTAAGCCCATCGTGCCCCCTTGTCCTATTGCTGAGTGCCTGGGAGAAGAGACCAACCCCCACCTGGCCAGAACTTCCCTTCAGGTAGTTACAGACAGTGATGAGGTCACCTCTGAGCCTCCTCTTCTCCAGGCTAAACAACCCCAGCTCCCTCAGCCTCTCCCCACAGCACTTGTGCTCCAGTCCCTTCACCAGCCTTGTTGCTCTTCTCTGGACCCACCCCAGTACCTCAATATCTTTCCTGAACTGAGGGGCCCAGAACTGAACACATTACTCAAGGTGTGGCCTCACCAACGCAGAGTACAGGGGAAGGGTCACTGCCCTGGGCCTGCTGGCCACGCTATGTTTGATACAGGCCAGGATCCCATTGGCCTTCTTGGCCACCTGGGCACACTGTTGGCTCATGTTGAGCTTCCTGTAAATTAGTACCCCCAGGTCCCTCTGCCTGGCTGCTCTCCAGCCACTCTGTGCCCAGCCTGGAGCACTGCAGGGGGTTGTTGTGGCCAAAGTGCAGGACCCGGCACTTGGCCCTGTTGAACTTCATCCCATTGGAATCAGCCCATCTCTCAAGTCTATCCAGATCCCTCTGCAGAGCCTTCCTGCCTTCCAGCAGGTCAACACTCCCTCCCAACTTGGTGTCATCAGCAAATTTGCTGATGATGGACTCAATCCCCTCATCTAAATCATCAATAAAGATGTTAAACAGGACTGGACCCAACACAGACCCCTGGGGAACACCACTAGTGACCAGCTGGATGCAGCTCCGTTCACCAGCACTCTCTGGGCCTGGCCCTCCAGCCAGATCCTAACCCAGCAGAGGAGAGCCATCAGCTACCAGCTTTTCCAGGAGTATATCATGGGAGACTGTGTCAAAGGCCTTGCTGAAGTCCAGACAGACACATCCACAGCCTTACCCTCATCCACCAGGTGGGTCACCTGATTGTAAAAAGAGATCAGCTTGGTCAGACAGGACCTGCCCCTCCTAAACCCCTGCTGGCTGGGTCTAATCCCTTGTCCATCCTGAATGTGCTGTGTGATTGCACTCAGGATGAACTGCTCCATAACCCTGCCAGGCATCTGCTTTTCAGGATGTCAGAAAAGTTAGAAATGTGAAGGATCAAACATGTTTTGGTGGGGGAGGATTTGCCTGATAATTTTAACTTAGGATACATGCTGTTTTCCCACGCTGTGTATTTTCAGTAAAGGTGGTGGTTTTCACTACCAGTAGCATCTAATGGACCAGCACAGGCATGCAAATTCTCACAGAAACTTTTTTTCTTTGCAGATGAACCTCACCACTTGGAAGGACATGGCAAATGGGACAATCGTGGAAGAATTCATCCTGCTTGGCTTCCCAGGCATATGGCATTCCTGCATCTCCCTTGTAGTGGTGTTTGCACTGATGTACTCCCTGACAGTAATAGACAATGCATCCATCACAGCCCTTGTGTGGGGGAACAGCCACCTACACACCCCAAAGTACTTTTTCCTCTGAAATCTCTCCTTTCTGGAGATCTCATGCACTACAAGTGTGGTTCCCAAAGCCATAGGAGTCATGTTGGGGACTAGCCAGACTGTTTCAATGTTTGCATCCTCCAGTTCTTTCTTCTCTCTCTAGGCTCCACTGAGTGTTTTCTCCTGTCTGTCATGGCCTATGATCACTACTTAGCCATATGCTACCCTTTGAGATACAGCTCCCTCATGAACAGTGTCCTCTGCACTCAGCTGGCACTCAGCTCCTGGCTGGGAGGCTTTTTGGCCATCTGCTTGCTGGCCTTTCTGACATCCAGGCTGATGTTCTGTGGGCCAGATGTCATCAATCATTTTCTCTGTGATATAGATTCCTGCCTTGCCCTGTCCTGCAGTGATAGATGGCCATGGCAACCTTCTTTGTCTCCATAATTGTTGTGATGGTCTCCTATATGATCACCCTGGTCTCCTACATGTACATCATCTCATTTATCCTGAGGATCCAGTCAGTCCATGGCCAGAAAAAGACCTTTTCCACCTGCTCTGCCCATCTCAGTGTTGTCACCATGTGGTTTGGCTCTACCATGTTTCTCTGTGTCAAACCATCAACCCAGAACTCCCTGAATCTGAACAAACTTGTAAATACCTTGAACACAGCGGTTACTCCTTTGTTAAATTCCTTTATGTACACACTCAGAAACAAAGAGGTGAAGCAAGCTCTGGGATGGGCTTTCCAGAGGAAGTGAAATGGATTTTCAGAGGGCCTCAGTTTCAGCAAGCAGATTCATCCCCCCCTTCCCATGACTCCTGCCCTGCTGAAGACCCTCACAGTGGTCTTGTCACAGTTTTTCTATTCCAGTTTGGCATGTGCATTATTTTGTCAGCATTTGTCTGAATCCCCTAAAGACATCACAGCAACTGACTCATTGGTTTTGGAAATAGACCTGTTTTTCAATTTAGTCTGATTTTTTCTGGATGTATCTATGCCCTATTCTTGTGGCTATTTCATTGAATCATGCTCTGATTCAAGATAAACTTTGGCAATGTCTAGTATCTCCACCTGGTCATTTTTCCCAGCATATGACTGTAAACATATTTTACCTAATTCCTCTTCTTCCCCATCCTTAGTATCTGAATCTTATTAAAAATATGCAAAGTGGTGTGCTTCACACTAGACATGTCAGGGCATTTCCACATCTAAAACCCCATGTCATTTTGAACAGTCCCTTGTTCCACACATTTTGGGCTTTGTTGTGGAAAAACTTTAATGTGGTGGGCTAAGTGCTCAGACTGCAGAGTTCTGGAAGGCTGGCTGGCAAGCAAGTCTCCCTTTACACTCACTGGGATGGTATTAGCACTTCCAATGGGCACTTGCTTGTCCCTTCCCAATTTTTCATTTCAGAACAGATTAATTACCTTCTCAAAACTTTTCTTTCTGCACACTGACAGTGAAGAGAGTCCATGTGACCACTTCTTAAAGAGGAAGCTTCAGCATGACAGACATACCTTTACAGATAGTGTGGGCTTAATTTCACCTGAGTGTACTGCTCCCCAGGTGAGTCTGAACTGAACATCTACTTCTTGTAGAAGCAGCAGCACTTCTAGAGAAGATTCACCAACCTCCTGCATCCAGCTGGACACTTGGCTCTTAGACCTGCATTCAGGCCCAGGCACCACTGCCCAAGGACAGGCTGAGTCCCACCTTTGTCAGCTTTGCTCTCTTTCTCAGTGGCATTTGGGAAAATCCATGGGACAGTCCACTGATGCTGCAGAAGGAGCCTGAGGCTGGATTTATCCTCAGGTACACATCACTGCTTGTCATTCCTGCCTGGGAATGATGCAGTTTGGTGGCAATTGTGTGTGTGGAGTGTAGAAGCCCTCTGCATCCCTAGAGAGCAAGAAAAAGCAAGACCAGAAATGTCCAAGAAATCTGAGACACGACAGAGTGCAGGACACTGAGAGCTGCTGTGAATTCCTCATGCACACTCCCTGAAGCCCTCTGAGACAAACAGTGGCCCACAAAGCCTCAAACAGGGCTGTCAGAGTAGACCCACGTCACCACCACGGTACAGCAGTAGGAAAAAACTGAGTACCCTAAGATTTCTCAGGTGAAGTGGATGATATGTCATGTGCAACAGCCTCAAATTCAAAGAGTGAGATCCAGGTGGAAAGTCAGCACCCTTGAGGTGAGCTTCCATAAGGAATGCTGTTGCCTGAGAATAGGTCCCCCAAACTCTTCCCCTGGCAG
Source organism: Pithys albifrons albifrons (assembly GCF_047495875.1). Lineage (NCBI taxonomy): Eukaryota > Metazoa > Chordata > Aves > Passeriformes > Thamnophilidae > Pithys > Pithys albifrons. Next base: position 11,961,760 of record NC_092478.1, read on the forward strand.
CTGCCAAGGCCAGGGAGAAAAAGAATTCCTTTTCTACAGCAGGAAAAATCCATGCATGGGGAGAGTATGACAGAGATGATGGGGATATGAGCTGAGAATAAAGCATGGAGAGACTTTCTCTGAAAGTGATTGTTGCGGACAAGAATGTGGGAGATGTTATGAAGTCAGAGTTAATAAGAGGAGAAGGAAATGATGAAAGAGATTGGCTGGGAGGGAGGGATGGATGGATGGATGGATGGATGGATGGATGGATGGATGGATGGAGTGAGAAAGATGGAAGAGCTGGGGTGGTGGCTTTTACGTGGACAGCACTATTATGTGGTTTCTGGAGTTCAGGATGAAAGCATCATTATGAAGTCCATGGCGTTTCTGTGCACTTTGTTCCTCTGACTTATGTGACCTCTTGAGGACAGCACCATTCTGAGGTCTATGGCCTTTAGGAGGACTGAGTGTTTATGAGGTTTCTGGGCTTTATGGTTTGAGCTCCATGATGAGGTTTCTGGGCTTTGTTAGAATAGCCCCTTTCTGAGATTTGTGGGCTTAATAGAGATAGTGCTTCGCTGAGCTCGATGGGCTTTATGAGGACATGGGCATAATAAGGCTTAGGAGCTTTCTGAGACCAGCAGCATTCTGTGGTTTAAGGACTTCATATGGACACAAGCACTGTGATATTCATGGGCTTTGTGAGGCCAGTTTTTTATGATGTCACCCCATGATGAATTTTACGAGTCTTATTAGGACAGCACTCTTATAAAGTTTCTGGGTTTGATGAGGTCAGTGTCAAGATGAGCTTTACGGGCTTTAAGAGGATGAGGTTTTTACGAGGTTTCTGGCCTTTATAAAACGGTGCCTTTGTGGAGACAGCTGCTTTATGAGGTTTAGGGAGTTTTTGAGAACAGCATCCTTATGAGGTTTATGGGCTTTTTTGCAACAGCTGCTTTCCAGTATGAATACTGGGGTAGCAGCTTGGGCTCTGCAGCTCAAATGTGCACAGCCAGAAGGAGGTGGATCACAGGAGGGAAGGGTTCCTGCCCCATGTCTCGATCCTGCAGTCCCATGGCTTGTCTCATGTCTGTGACAGTTCTGGATTAAATGAGACATGGTGGGACTCCTTTTTCACATGACATAGTACAATAAGCAAATTGGGAAGCAAAAAGCTGTAACTCTGAATGTCTTTCTCTTTCTTGTCCCAGCTTTCATTGCTGAGCATGGTGTTGTAGTCATGCTATAGGACAGCCTTTTGGTGACTACAGGGGACTTAGAAGAAGGCTGGAGTTGCTTTTTTCTCAAGGGTGTGGAGTGATACGACAAGGGGGAATGTCCTGAAACTGAAGCAGAGCTGATTTAGATGAGGAATAAGGAAGAAATTCTTCACTGGGAGGCTGGTGAGGCCCTGGCACAAGTTACACTGAGAAGCTGTTGACATCTCATCCTTGGAGGTTTTCAAGGCCAGGTTGGATGGGGCGCTGAGCACTAAAGGTGCCCTTGGCAGGGATGTTGGAACAACATGATTCTTAAGCCTAAGCTATTTTATGATATGCCTCTTGATATGCCTTTGGTTACTTGGGGCCAGCTGTCCTGGCTGTGTCCCCTTATAACTTTTGCCCACCCCCACCTTTCTCCCCAGCAGGAAAGTGGGGAAAACTGCCTCAGCACTGTGCCAGCACTGCTCAGCAACAGCCAAAACATGGGGTAGCGAAACACACTGGTTTGGCACAAACCCAAACCATGGAACCAAACAGGCTGCAATGAAGATAATCTCAGCAAGCCAAAGTAGTCCGGACTTTTTGGAAAGTATAAGGAACACAAGGAACAACACTAGTGGAAAAAGGAAAGAGTGGAAAGAAGATGAAGCCAGGGATGTCACTATGGTTGGAGTGTCTGTGATGCCACTGCCTTTGGAAATTGATGTGAATTATTTCCACAGTCAAAGTAAACAAGTGCTTTGCCTAATGCTGGAGGGCATGAAGGGTGTGGAATCAAAGTGTGTCATTCAGGCTGGAAGAGACTTTGCTGGTTGTTTGTAGAAAACATTCAAAGCAAACAGGTTGGTTGTGGACAACACAAGGAAGTCAGTAGAGGGACAGGCAAGGCAAGGCCAGGCAAGGGAGTGGCAGGAAAGGCAATGGAAGTCAAAGGATTGGCAGGCAAGGCCAGGCACAAAAGGGAAGGCAGAGCAAGGCAAGGGATGCGTCCTCAAGACAAGGTCAGGCATGGCAAGGAAATGCAAGAGTTAGGGTATGTGCTGGAGAGGAGGAGCTCTATACATTTCCCCTGACACAAGAACTATCCAGGAAGAGGTGAAAATTCCTGGAAGCAAAAAGGAACTCCAGCGTGCTTTAGAATGAATGCTGGTTTTGGAGGAGGCAGAGTCCTGATTTTTCCATCATAGCCCAGCTTCTATAGAACTTAAGCAAGAAAAGAGTTTCTTGGGACAGGACTCCAGTTCATGAGGAGGCCCTAAAGCTGTTGTTTTTTGGGGCAGCAGTATATGGTGCTCTTGAGCCCATTTATCCACAGGACCCTTTACAGATTGAGTGGGCTTTTGCCATTCATGGACTGTCAATTCATGTGTGTGTTATGGGTTCACCTAGGTGGGCCTAGATTTGGGCTCTGAAGTTTGGACTAGGCCGAAGCTGTCAGCTGACTTGAGCTGGGCTGAGCTAACAGCTGACCTCTTCTAGCCAGTAATTTTGTATTCCATACCACATTATGACATCATCTCCAGGGAAGTAGGAACCAGTGTGGGAGTGGTTAAGGCAGTCACTTCTCAGCCCTCCTCTTGGGAGGACGCACGATGCTGCCCCAGGGGGGATGGAGAGGACCAGGCCCACCACTGGCTCACAGGGTATCTCAGGAAAGTAAAATGTGTTGTTCAGGGTCTCTCCTTTCTGCTTGAGTTTGTCTCCCTGGGGAATAAGGTTTTTCTTAAGTAATGTGTAGTTAGGACAGTAGAATTTGTGTGTTCGTTATGAAGTTGAGGTGGGGAACTTGTTGTTGCAAACTTGTGTGAGTGAATATTTGTACTCTCTTCTAATTGTCTCTTTCTTTCTGTGAAAAATATATGTAGTTTTAGTATAAATGCCATTTGAAGTGGTTTTTTTTTCTTTCCCCTCTCTTTTCCTCCCTTTCCCTGGTGTTAGGAGGGAGGCTTTTCTCTCTGTGCTTGGGGGGGGTTGGCAGTTGCTTATCTCAAACCAAGACAGTTAATGGTGCTGAAACCCAGGAGCAACAGAGGACCTTGGCAGGTGTCCCAGAATCTTGGCAGGCTTCCCGGGAGGATTGTTGTAGAAACATAGATTGATAACTGCCTTGTTTAGGTACATCCAGAACAGAAAATGTAAACAACTCTCCCTTACTGTTGAATGCTCGTTTTCACTGTTTCACTGTCTTTGTGAGTTCAAACAGCTTGACTGGTGCCTGCTGTGACTGTAGCCACTGCAGAAAAGAGAGGCCCATGTAAGCTGTTCGTGTGTGGCAAGACACGGTTGTTTGAGTTGAATCCCTGAGGACTCATCATGTGAATGCTGATGTGCCCAGGAGCCGAGCCGATGAGGAGCATCTCACCTGGACTGGCATGGGGAGGAGTTGTTCCTGGCTCGATGGGCCCATGGTGCCTCAGGCCACCTGTAGGTGGATAAAGTCGAGGGGTGGATTTAACCGTGAACACTATTCTTAAGGTTATCCACAGTTGTGAAGCGTGCTTGCCATTGTGAGACCCCGGTGAACAGGGAAAAGAGGAGCTGCGGAACCCCCTGCAGAGAACCCTACAGATGCGGCGCCCAGAACCAGCGCCCGCAGTGCTGAGCGACTCGCAGGAGTCAGAGCTGTCGCTGGCGGGGCTGCCGCCAGGGCTGCGAGCGAGCCGGGGGAGGCTGCGAGCCGTGAGAGGCTGTGAGCCATGATAGGCTGCAAGCCATGAGAGGCCGTGAGCTGTGAGAGGCCGCGAGCCATGAGAGGCTGCGAGCCATGAGAGGCTGTGAGCCGTGAGAGGCTGCAAGCCATGAGAGGCCGTGAGCTGTGAGAGGCCGTGAGCCGTGAGAGGCTGCGAGCCGTGACAGCCTGTGAGCCGTGAGAGGCCACGAGCTGTGAGAGGCCTTGAGCCATGAGAGGCTGTGAGCCATGAGAGGCTGCGAGCTATGAGAGGCCGCGAGCCGTGAGAGGCTGCGAGCCGAGCCAGGGCTGCGAGCGAGCCAGGACTGCGAGCTGCCGGGGCTGCTTCTGCCTCTGCTGCTTGCTTGTGCTGCTGTCGGGGCTACTTCCGAGGCTGCCAAAGCTGTTAGGACTGCTGCTAAGGGGGATGGGTCACATGGTGAACTGTAGTACTTCTGTGTGACCGAGGAGAAAGACATGAAGAGAAGACTGTGTAAGCTGTTGATGTGTGGTGGGACACTGCCGTTTGAGTTGAATCTTTGAAAACCCGTCATGTGAGTGTTGATGTGCCCAAGAGCCGAGCCGATGAAGAACATCACACCCTGGACTGGCTGGGGGAGGGTTGTTCCTGGCTCAATGGGCCTATGATGTCTCAGACCACCTGTAGGTGGATGAGGCCAAGGGGTGGATTTGACTGTGAACACTATTCTAACCCCAGTGGGAAACTAGAGACTCCTGAGGAGAGGATGGTAACCCTACTGAAAGACATGAACCATCAGATAAGATGACCTGAGTTGAAATGCTTTGTTCCCATCTGAAATATCTACCCCATCCTAATGGACTCTTAGCCACATTATGGAGGGGTGGGAAACAGCCCTGGAAAAATAAGGAGTGTTTAAGCACGAGAACCTAAGATATGAGTGACATAATATGGTATGGAATAAGGGGTGGAGAATGTTATGGGTTCACCTAGGTGGGCCTAGATTTGGGCTCTGAAGTTTGGACTAGGCTGAAGCTGTCAGCTGACTTGAGCTGGGCTAACAGCTGACCTCTTCTAGCCAGTAATTTTGTATTCCATACCACATTATGACATCATCTCCAGGGAAGTAGGAACCAGTGTGGGAGTGGTTAAGGCAGTCGCTTCTCAGCCCTCCTCTTGGGAGGACGCACGATGCTGTCCCAGGGGGGATGGAGAGGACCAGGCCCACCACTGGCTCACAGGGTATCTCAGGAAAGTAAAATGTGTTGTTCGGGGTCTCTCCTTTCTGCTTGGGCTTGTCTCCCTGGGGAATAGGTATTTTCTTAAGTAATGTGTAGTTAAGACAGTAGAATTTGTGTGTTCGTTATGAAGTTGAGGTGGGGAACTTGTTGTTGCAAACTTGTGTGAGTGTATATTTGTACTCTCTTCTAATTGTCTCTTTCTTTCTGTGAAAAATATATGTAGTTTTAGTATAAATGCCATTTGAAGTGGTTTTTTTTCTTTCCCCTCTCTTTTCCTCCCTTTCCCTGGTGTTAGGAGGGAGGCTTTTCTCTCTGTGCTTGGGGGGGTTGGCAGTTGCTTATCTCAAACCAAGACAGTGTGGCAGCACAGGCCAGAGGATCCCACCTGTCCAATCCAATTTCACCATGTAGCTTTGAGGATGCTCAAAGGGATATTCTGTACGGGAAAAGACTGTGCTGAACTTGGCATTACAGGAAGCAGGCAAAATTGAGAGACAGCTGGTGAGGTCCCTTTTAAGATAGGTCTCTCGGGTACACACTCCACCTTCCACCCCATCAAATTGGCACAAAGGGACACTGTCAGGAAGAGGGATGCAGTTAGAGCACTCTTTCCACATTTACAGTGTAGGAAGGACCACCAGTCTGTCATTACAAGAACTAAGGCTGAGCCCCAAGGGACCCCTTGTCTTTCCCCCATTAAACCTGCTCCTTCTTATACCACAGATTTACAGAGGGTTTGTTTACTGATGTCTCCTCTATGAGGCAAAAGAATACTTCAGATGGCCTGTTAACTCTCTCACGTGGGGCACTGCCCTTCCCTCCGCTGTAATCTGACAACCGGCAGCAACATGCAAGGCTAGAGCCGTGTATATGCAAGCTGCGCCTCTGTCTGCAGGGTCCTGCAGCGGCGGCATGCTGGGTCTGCAGGTCCTGCTGTGGATCTCGTGGGGCTGTCACACACAGGGACCCAACTGCTGTCCCTTCCGGCTGTGGCGTGGGCTGCAGAGCAGCCCCTGCAACTGCTCCCCTGCGGCCATGCCCAGCTCCCAGCAGCCGTGCCCCCAGCACTGCGGACACTCTGTCAGTGACTGCTGTCGGCCACAGCACTGGCTGTGTCCCTGCCGCTGGCAGGAGCAGCCCTGGAATTAGGGACATTAAGTGAATTTCTTATTCAAAAATTAGAGTAGGAGAATAAGAAGCAAAATAAACCTTAAAAACACATGGAAATGGGGGTCATGGTCACTTCATTACAGTGTTTCTGCTAGTGTTCAAGGACAGGTGTCAGAGTCCTTCCCCTCCTCCAAGGTGAGTCCCCCTGCTCTGGCAAGGGCTCCTCACCAGGCTGCAGCTGCATCTCTGCACACCCATGGCCCTCCATGAGTTGCAGGGGCACAGCTGCTTCATCTTTGACTTGCTCTCACAATCTGAAGGGAGTCTGTTTTCTGTACCGGAAACATCTCCTTCCCTTCCTTCTGCACTGGTCTTTGGGTCTTGCAGAGCTGTTTCTCCCACATATTCTCGCTCTGGTCTTTCCTGCATACTGTTACAGCTACACAAGAATTTTTTCTCTCCTAAATATCTTACCATTGAGAAGTTACTGCCATCTCTGATGGGCTACGCCTTGGCCAGAAGCAAGTCCAGCTTGAAGTCACATGGCAATTGGCTGGGTATAGGCATGGTGAGGGACACTGGTTTTGGGGACACCTCAGGGCAAATATTTGTTCCAAATGTGGACATTATGTTGCCAAAAGCCAAAGAAACCGATAAACCACTGGGTTTCCACCTTTCTCTCTGGAGTGACAAAATCTGAAATCTTCTCAGCATCTTCTCAGGAGGGAATGCCCTCAGCAGATGGGCAAGTTCCCAGCCCCATTCTGGGTGACAAAGGGCAGACTTTCCACCAACCTACAGTCTTACCTATGCTCTCTGCATCACATAGGACAAGTAGCCCAAATTTCCCTCCTCCAGTATTCCCATCCTCTGTTTCCAAGCCTACAGCTCTGCTCAAACACCCTTTGTGAACTCCTCCAACACCCATGGCATGAAACAGCCTGATGGCTTGGTGCCACCATGTTCCAGGAGATGCTTAACAAACACTTGTTTATATCAGAACTCAGCTCAGAGTCCAGCACTCACTCACAGTAATGGAATATGTGCTATACCAATTCTGTGTGCCTCAGTGAAGCTGCACACAGAAAGGTTCTGGAGATTCCCAAGATGCCATGAACCTCTGCCAGCCAGGCAGTCTGAGTTACCTGCTGAGTGAAGGGACTGGTGCAGCACAGCTCTGTCAAGCTTCTTTCACCCCTTCATTCCCTCAATAACATAAAGTAAATGTTCCTGACTGAACGAGCCAGGGATAATGCATATTGCTGGAAAGGCTACAGCCCTTCTCATCTGGAGAAGAATTCATTCCCACACATGTTAACTGATGTGCACTACATACATGTTTAAAAAAATCCTTTATTTACATTTCAAAATGTAAGCAAAAATATATGGATGCCCATTACTAAATAATTTCAGGAGAACGTCAAGAGCATGGCTCTGGTCCGCGGCCAGCAGGGGAGTTGGCTGGAGTTGGAATTGCATGGAGCCAACACAAGTCTAACCACTGGTGAAGGAACACTGAAATGAAATAAAAACAGGTCAAAAATCCTATGACAGCAAGACTGTACAGTGACACTTGGGCCACATGGCAATCTTAAGTGAGTGCCAGTTACTGCACACACCAGCTTTCATAAGCCAGGATACTCAAGAGTCCTCCTGGGTCTGCCTGCCAGGCAACTGCATCTACCTCTGAACTTAAAACCTACAGTGCCTGTTTCTCCCAGCTGATTTTCAAGGATCTTGACAAGTAGCTGATGCAGCTATCTGACATCAAGCTGTTCTTGTCCTGAGGCAACTCAGACATCAGGGTGCAGCAAAGCTGCTCCTAAGATCTGGCTGGGAAACTAGCCTTGTACCTAGGAATGAAAAGCCTCCAGTCCCAAGATGGACACTGGCCAAAGACGCTGTACTCCAGACTGAAATTATCAACAAGTCTGGGCCTGAGGACAACCCTAAAGGGGACCCAACCCACCAGCACAGCTGTGCCCATCTGCAAGAAAGCCTGTTAGCAAGGTTATCCTTATTTTCAAAAGCCTGAAAATGCCACCAGAAGTACCATTGGAATGGAAGAATTATTACATTCTCTGTTGTCATTTAATCAAGTAGCAGGAGCTCCTAAGATTCTGAAGTGCTGCAGATCTCTAAGACTTTATTACGGAAGCAGGGACATGTCTTTGTGGGCAATTCCAGCTGTCTTTGGAAATCATTTAGTGGAAGATCAAAAAATGTGGGAATTTGATTTTGTCAGAGCCTGCCAGCCTCCTGAAATTTGGGAAAAATGAGCAACCATAAGGCTAATCCATCAGATTTTTGACAAGCTGCAGCCCGACACAGTGAAATCTAGAGATTTGTTTAAATATTTGTGTTTTTTACAGTAAAGTAAGCAGACAAATGGAAACAAAATACTGTATGTTAGCCTGAGCCTCTTGGTTTAACCAAAATGAATCCTGAGTAACGGTAAATAGTGGATCCTTCAGATGAGGACAGTGGTATTTTTTTCAGGTTAAGGTAAGATTATGCAAGACGATAATTCCTTGGTCCTTCACTGGCAGCAGTCCTACTGCTGTCTGAGCAAGGAGGCTCAAGTCCTCCCTTTCTCCTCTTTTTTTCTTGATCCCCACCTGTTCCACCTATGGATGCTCTGCTTTTTGCAGTAGTTGGAAGAGTTCTGTGATGGCCTCCCGTACCACAGACTGGCTGGGTAGTGCCAGCTGGGTGCCTGCTGCAGGTGCCTTTCATCCACTTTCTACAGCTGAGGCTTCACGGCAGCCTAACTCCACCCAAGAAAGAACTCCCACAACCCCATCTTCCCCTAAACTGCAGCTGCAAAATCTTATCTCTGCTGTGCTGCCTCTGGTGTTTGTGCAGCTCAGAGGGAAGCGAGTTTCAGGGACTTGAGTCGGCATAAAAAGAATGCTGTTAGAGAAGCATTTTCTGGTGTTTCACTGAGCTGAGACAGATCTCTGCAGGTTTGAAGAAATGTGAAATAAGTCAAGAGAAAAGTAAGGAGAAGAGCATCCCAGAGTTCATGGTACTGTCCCTGTGATGACTGAGACTTACCATATTGTTCTTTCGTTGCTTCACATTTCCCCACACTGAGAGATCACAACTGGCAGCTTGGGTTTGTTATTGGGACCCGTAGGCACATTCTGGGGACAAACAAATGCAGAACATAAAACCTCACAAAAGCACAGCAAACTGAGCCAAGTGACATTTACTGGAAGACTGGCTAAGAGACATTTGTGTAACATGGGAAACAGGGAATTCTGAAGAACAAAGAAGCCCCGTTTTACATATTTTGGCAACAGGTCCAGCCACAAGCTGGTGAATTCTCCCTGTATGCAGAGGTTTTGGACACAGATAAGAGGCTGGTCCTCTGAAAGGGAGGGAAGGAACAGAACAAAACCTGGAGAGCTCCTCATGAGATACAGCAGGCATTGTGTCACTCGAGGCTGCTCTAGCTTAAATCTTCTACAGTTACTAAAAACAGCTGCCACAAGCAAAACAACCTTGTATTCATACAGAAAGGGAAGAGCCTGTGACAAAGCAATCATCATTCTAAACCTGTTGATATGGTGGAATCAGCTGCTCTTCCTTGAATCTCAAATTTCCTTTACTTTACTGCAGTGATGCCCAAATAAAGCCTTAAAAAAGCAATTCTGCTCAAAGACTATCAGAGCCACAAGAGACGAGCATTTCCAAAGCCAACCCATACGGCCTGTGCTTCACCAGATTTTCTGCTACATTATAACGGTGACAACTGGTAATGCCAATTATCGTTGGTATTCCCTGGTATCCTGTAAACAGACAGCTGAAGAGAACAGGAAAACTCTTGTTAACTCTGTACATGACTTTCCAATGTGGACATTCACAGAAAAATAGGCAAATTCAAACTTACTTCAATTTTTCTCATGACCAACAGCCCATCGACAATTTTACCTAGAATGAGAAAATTCATGCACTTCAGTATGGACATTTAACTTTGCTCTTCCCTCCCATCACAGGTACAAGCATTTTTGACCTTCCTGAAAAGCCTCCTGCAGTGTGCAGCTATTTGGCACTTCAGAGTTGGTTACCGACCTCTAAATTGATAAAGGAAACAACCCATCTTCAAACGTTTATCACATTCAGCACAGATTAAATGCCTTTTCCCACTGTAGGGGTGGCGTGTGTAGAAATCTAGGGTTTGAGACCTACTGCCACCAGCTATGCTGCCATCCAGCATGAACTACCTCTCTAGGAACACAAGCCTGGCAATGAACAGTATCAGTGTTACTTAAGAATTAGGGGGAGCACTAAGTAGGACATCAACTTCAGGCTGGCTTGGAATTCCTACAGCTCAGGAAGCAGTAATTGCAAGTTAGCAGATGTGGTTTCACAGAATTACTGTCCAAAAACTCTCCTGAAAGCGCAGTTCACTCTGACAGTGAACCCTGACTGATCTGTACTGTCTGCACTGGCACAAGGATTTGTGCAGCACCACAGTACACCAACCACAGAACTATCTGGATTAAAGTTAACCTGGGAAAAAATTATTCTTTTCAACAATAATCCATTACAGTATCAGGCTGCACAGATCCCTCTGCTAGCAAAAGCAAGAAGGGAAGAACAGGCAGTCCATACTCAGAGGATGGCTGGGCACTGAACAGGTTCCTCAGGGCAGTGTTGACAGCCCCAAGGCTGCCAGAGCTCAAGGAGTGTTTGGAGAATGCTTTTAGGCACATACTGGGATTGTTGGACTGTCCTGTGCAGGGCCAGGAGTGGGACACAATGATCCCTGTGGGTCTGTTTCAGCTCAGGAGATTCTGTGATTCTCACCGTTTATTTTAACAGCTGCCCCACAGGCATGTCCAAGAGCTGGCACTCCAGGACTCCGCTGCAGGTACTTACCAAACACAACATGCTTTCCATCCAACCAGTCACACTTGGAGCACGTGATGAAGAACTGGCAGCCATTGGTACTTGGGCCACTGTTTGCCTGGGGTTTGACAATGGCAAAATACAACAAGTGTACAACTGACCAAAACGAAAGGCAGACACATCTCACTTAAGAAAGAGCTGCTGCTCTAGACCAGCTTATTTTTAGCTTATTGCTACACAAACCAAAGGAAGCAAGATACACATCTGGTCACACCAGTGTGCACAAGAGCCATGTCACCAACTTTTTACTATACTTCTAATAAAGGCACATTCAGCACAAGACTGTTCTGAAGTCCAGACTCTTGTGCACACTCCTGAAAAAAGGCTGAACTTTTAGGTGATGGGTACTTGCTGGCTGCAGTATTGCCCTGAGGAAGACAGCCAGGAACCAGAGGGTTGGGGGAGTGAAAAAGCAAGCAGTGATTTCTGCTCTTTGGGAGGTTTCTTCAGAATAAAAATTAAAAAATGGTGTCTATTCTGATGATCAGGATGAGAAAGATAATGATCATTTTCACACAGAGCTCACAGAAACCGTGGGATGCAGATATGAAATTGAGTTCACTTCTGAGTGCAATACCCAGAGCACTTGCACTCTGTTAAGAAAACATCTCTGTAACACTGCAGTGCATTTGCAATATTGACAACCAGCAACTACTACAACACATTTCTGTGCTGACAAGTGAACTGGTCAAGTTTTGCAGCTGCAGGACTGCATAGGACAGGGTCACTTTGGGTTTTAGATACTGCTAGCCAGACTCAGAAGAATCCAGCTGGGATCCATCATTTGACCGAGCAGAAGGACTTCAGAGCCATGCCACTTTAACACAAAGCTGGCAATACTGGAGTGGATTCCTTCTCCCATACTACAGTACACTGGCTGCTTAGCTGTGCCGTGACACCACTTTTTGAGCCATGTTTTGAACTGGATGAGTAATTAATCCAAATGATGAAAGCCCTAAGCATTTTTAAGGGTACAGCAGCTGAAAGAGCCAGAGAAGAAGCAGTTGTGGATAGGAACACTGAAGCACTGACTTCATTTGCTTTCTCTTCTAAAATCAGGGTACTGCTCCTACCAGACAACATGGTTGCAGTTTCTTTACTACGTTGAACAGGAAGGTCTGTTATGACAAACACCACGGTAACACTGCTGTGGCTCTGGAACTCCCAAGTATCTCTGTTTCATCCTTGTTGAGGTCAGTGTTTGATAACACTGTTAGTGAAAACAAAAATGCCACCCCTCACCACTGTGAGAGAACTGTAAGAATCAAGCTCTTCGGAAAGCTGATCAGCCAAGCCTGTCCCAGAGCAACAACAGGCAACAAAGAAAGGATGATGGAGGATGAGGATTATTGAGTTACTCAAGATATTAATCCATGAATTATCTTCTGACTAGTAGTTACAAAGCAGGTCTTCCAGACCTCGTACTAAATAGCGGAGATTTCTGTTGCCCAGCAAATAATGTATACACTTAGAAAAAGGCACAGAGAAAGTACCAAAAGCTTTGTGGTCTGTAATGTGATTATTTCACACTCACCATAGAGAGAAGGCCAGGAGCAGAGTGTTTCAGCTTGAAGTTTTCATCTGCAAAAGGACCCCTGTATATACTGGCCACTCCAGTGCCGTCTCCCTGCATGAGAGAAGTGCCCAGTCAGCCACTGTATATATTCTGCAGCAATTGCTGCAGAATAATTCAATTTAAAAATTAAATTTAAAAACCCCAAGCAAGAGAAAGGGGTTAAACAGCCCAAAATGGATGTTGTACTGCCATTTCTATACACCAGCAGTGAACACAATCAGTGTTTCATTTCTGAACAGGAACAGCAACTGGTTTCTAACTACAGTTCATTGTTCGCCATCCATATGTTGGCAGAAACACACTGGGGTTAATTCCAAGCCTCCCAGAGTGAGGTGGAGGCTATAAATTGCTTGGTACAGACCCACTCGAACTTGACAGTGAAAAAAATAGGGGATGTAGAAGAATGGGCTGGTGCAACAAGAAAAGTAGAAATGGCTGCATGGAAAAAGTCCGCTCAAAGTATTTCACCTTATTTTCTGTGACTTTACTGGAAACAGGGAAGCAATCTCTCTGTTCTTCAAGGACAGTTTCTAAAACAAAGATTTTCCTAGTTTCTGCCATACTTTCAACCAAGTCCAAACATCTTGTACTTAACTACAAGCCCAAGCACTCAAGTCTCAAGACACTTATAAATGAAAGCAGCATGGGCTCTGACAGCCCAGAAGTTCAGAACTCTGCAGAAGCCTGGCACATGGCTCACGTCAGACACACTGACTTGAGGGACTGCTGCTCTGCCCTTGGGTCCACCCTTTCAGAGACGTTCCTGTATGACGCCAAAAGGACTGAGCAGAGCCCCTTCAACAGAATGGCCTTAAAAATGCTGCAGTGAGGAGTCCTCCAGGGAAAGCTGTGGATGCAATGCAAACATGTATCTCTGGCATGGTCACTTAAATTCACTATTCTGACAGTTAATTCCTTTTCTGTGTTGATTTTCTCTTTCTGTGTCACTTCAGCCTCACTTCTTCTGCCTTGCCACAACCTCTCTCCCTTCCCTGCCTTTCTGCCTAACATACACAATGTTTATTACGACAAACTTAATAGTTTACAATAAAATGCCAGTAATATACCATGTGCAGTGCCACATCTTTTGCTCTGCTTGCCCAGCTCTTGCTTCTTTTCCTCATGTTCTCAGTAGCTATTAAATTGTTGTCTCTGAGACAGGAACTTGCATCATGTCTCAGGGGTCAGTGTGAAGTGTGCTTGCTCCCCAAATGGCTTTGTAATAAACGTACTGTATAAATTTCAAATACTGAAGAAATCTGTAAAGCTTGTTGAGCTGCAGTGGAACTAATAAAGCCCACTGGGACACCTGAGCAGTGTCACAATTAGCAACTACCTCAGAGTCTGGTGTGGCTGAGCCATCCACTGTGTAGTTGGTTCTCTCAGTAAATTTTATACAACCAAATTTGATATTAAAAAATCTTTATCGCTCCCCTCATATTTTGAAACACTTCCAGAAATGAAGTAATTTTACTTGGTCTAAGGACAGTGAAGAGATCTATGGCCCTTCAGCCTTCCCCATGTACTCTGCTTATATCCACTTCAGAGCAAAACCATCATTGTGGGCACAGTCTGTTCTATTTTGAGACAATTCAGTAACAAAAAGTTAGTTTTGATTTAAATCGCCTCTTGCACTAGACACTTGGTTCTGCACTTTAGGTCTCCCTCCAAAGCTAAAAAAATCCAAGGGTTTCTTGTTTAGGGGAGGACAACAGAAGGGGGAAAGAAAATGGTAAAGAAATTCTTTGCAAGTTTTAAAAGCCTCCAGCAGTATTGCCAAGCTACTGTAGAGAGGAAGTATTTTGGCAAGAAGAAAGTGTGTTCACCCAAGGCCCTAGATTTGTTTTCAAGTACGTTATTGTCTGTTGCAGTGAGATGGCAGCAACGCTGTGAGGACACCTCCAGTTATTAGTGCATACCTCAAAACAGAAAGAGATCTCATAAATCAGCACGGACCCTTGGAAATAGCTGCATGTTATACAATATAGCAAAAGGACAAAAGGGATACAGGAGTACATACATTTACGAAGTCACCTCCTTGGATCATGAAATCCTTTATTACCCTAAAGAAGTAAAACAACACTTAGTTCTTGGCAGACAAAGGCCTCAGTAAGCTCAGTGTAATGTAAAAAGGAGTTCTGCCTTGCTGCACAACAGAAGTTAAAGAGAGTCTGTGAACACTTCAGCCTGAAAGCTACAACAAATTAGGGGTTGACATCAGGCCACTTGGGACCCATTGCTGTTTGATCAGGGATAGTGATTAGGTGACAGATGCCAGCCAATGATCTCTGATGTGGCACACCAGGAAAAGGGGATTCCTCCCAGTGACCCCAGTACACACACCTGACAGCACCTCTAGATCCCCCAAAGCCACCGGAGGATGACATTAGCCATGACCCACAAATTTCTCAAGGCAGGTCCCAAAACCCCATCTGGCTCAGGCTGGTATTTAATGCCTAAACAACAGTGGATGAATTACCTGTGGAAAGTGCTTCCTTTATAACCTATAGGGACACCATCTTTCCTGTAAGAAAGTAAAAAGGAGAATCCTTACAATTTACTGGATATCGCAACACAAAACCCTGCCAGGAATTCAGTCCCAAAGGTTGCCCTATGCATTAGCAGCTGCTTTGAAATACAATCAAGCACTGCAGCCTCTCAGCTGCTGCTGCTGGAGGCAAAAGGAAGCCTCAGCTGGGCTCTGCACATGAAATGACTCAGTTCCCTGCAAGACCCACACCATCACCTTCATAGGATCCCACTGCAATGTGCAGCATGAGCAGATGGGTTTTCTGATAAGGCTTTCTAGAGTGACCTGGGCATGAATAAAGTCACATCCAAAAGGGAAAATTTGCCATCTCCGTGACTCACGGAGCCCCTCACTATTTCCTTGGGGTAGATTTCTCTTTCATTTTGTACTGGTACAACATAAAAAACCATCCAGGTGAGCCCGTCTTCCACCTCACCCAGTCCTGTTTCTCCGGTGGGCCACTTAAAAGAATACTGTAAGCCACTTACCTGAATTCACCTGTACAAAACTGTCTAGAAAACAAAAGAGAAAAAAGTATGAGGCACATGAGAACTCTGAGGGCACTGATGGCTGCACCGATTGGCGCATAGAACTTTCCTTACTCTACCACGGATGTCCCCAAGGAAACAGGAATTGGCTATTTCTCCCCACTGCCATTTCAAAACATTTTCTGTGCACTCTGTGGTGAGGAGGTCAGAGATTTTAACATCAAGGTTGTAAGAGACAGTGAATGCAGAGGGCAGGCACTGTGTTTGACAGAGAGTAGGGTATGTACATCTCTCTGATGGAAGTGGGATTCCAAGTGGTGCATCCCTTCGTTGGTGGCAGGAGAACTGGGTGACTGGGAGATCATCACTATGGCACAAGGCACTGCCTGTTCTAAATGCACAGAGCAGATCGGAGGCTCCACAGCAGGAGCAGAGGGGGACTGGGGTCCTTTGCCTTGCAGCCAGATGGGCTCCCCTAAGGGACCAGGATGCCACACACAAAAAGGAGAGAGACGCAAAGCAGGTGCAGCAGTTTGGTAATAACTTTGCCACCAAAACCCATTCTTGCACCGAAAACCCTTTGCAGCCCCGGCCCAGGCTGCGCTGCAGAACGGCAGCTGCTTCGTACCTGAAGTTCTCTGCCGTTTTGGGTACAACATCAGCAAACAGTTCGATCTTCATGCGGCCGACCTCCTGGGGAGACAGGGGCCAGGTGAGCCTTCCGGGCCGCCTCCCACACAGCTGCTTCCCGATCCCGGGAACTCCCACAAATACAACCCCCCATCCCTGGCGGTCCCTCCTGACGCAGCCCTGCTCCTCTCCCCGGAGAGTTCCTCCCGACCGGCCCTGTCATCGCACAGCTCGATATCCCTCCCCTGCCACTGACCCTGCCATGAGGAGCCCCGGCATCTCCGTTGCTTCTCTATCCCGACAACGTTCCGACGCGCCCGTTTATCCCGCACTCCCTCCCCGGGCACAGCCGCTTTCCACGGCCCCCAACCTGCCCGCCGATGGTGACGTCGAAGAAAACCACCGGGTTGTTGGGGTTCGCCGCCAGCGCCGACATCACGGCCGCCTCTGCAGGAAACAGAAATGGTGGCGGAAGCGGAAGAGACCGGCCGGGCCCGGGTCGGGGCGGAGGCGGGGCCGGGTCGGGGGCTGATACCGGTGTCGGGGCCGGCGCTCGAGGTCTGCGGCGCAGATCTTTGTCCAGGGCCGCGGCCGCCGGGGATGGTTCGGCTGCTCCTGTGCTTGTTCACTTGGGCACACGCCGGCCAGGTGTGCCCAGATGGGCGAGGAGGCCAGTGGCGCCCAGCTTGTATCAGCCGCAGTGTGGCTGGTGGGACCAGGACAGTGCCCATCGCACTGTGCTGGTACTACGGAGGCACCTCGGATCCTGGGGTGACTTCTGGGCCCTTCGCTGCAAGAAAGACATTGAGGGACTGGAGCATGTCCAGGGAAGGGAACGGATCTGGGGAAAGATGTGGAGCACCAGGAGAGGCTGAGGGAGCTGGGGAGGCTCAGCCTGGAGAAAAGGAGGCACAGGGGGGACCTTCTCACTCTTTGCAATTCCCTGACAGGAGTGGGGAACCGGGGGGCGTCACCTCACTTCCAGGGAAGAAGGGATAGGACAAGAGGGAAGTGCCTCAAGTTGTTCTAGGTGAGGTTCAGGTTAGTTATTAGGAAGAATCTCTTTGAGGAAAGGGCTGTCCAGCCCTGGCAGAGCTGCCCAGGGCAGAGGTGAAGTCCCCATCCCTGAGGGATTTAAAAGCCATGTGGATGTGGCACTTGGGGACATGGATTAGTGGTGGCCGTAGGAGTTCTGAGGGAATGGTGGAACATGGTTTTCAGGAACTTGTCTGTCCTCACCAATTCCAGGATTCCATGATTGCAACAGTTAAGTCTGTGCTTGTTTTCAACATCTGAACAGCTGGCCACTGCCTTTTAAGAGGTTTACAGGACATCCTCCAATGTCCTGACAGCGTGCTTAAGAAGAGGTGATGCTTCTCTGGCAGAAAGATGAGCAAGGTAGCTATCCAAGTGCACCGTGATTTTGTTGCTTGGAAGGAGACCTTTCCTGGAGGAGAATCCTGTTTTGGAAGCTGTGTCTGCACAGAATGACTGAGTGCAGCTGTCCAATGACAATCAGTGCTGTGGGTGGGGCCTCACTCTTCCCCTGTCACAAGTGGAAGCCTTAGTGTGAAGATCAGCAGCAACTGGGTTTATATAGAGCTGGGCTGGCCCAGAACACTTCTCTACCACTTAAATGATGAAATGGCAGCACCTGCTTTTGATGAACCAAGAAAAGTTATTTCTACACCTGCAGCCTGTGTTTAGTGATAAGGTTTTCTCAGGGCATTTCCTAAAATCTCTTTGGATAATTTTTGAGTCTTCTTGGTCTCTCTTTAGGTTGTGCAGTACCCAGAATATTTGAACTTTTGCACATACACATCTTAGGTGGCTGGAGAGCACTGCTTTATTCCTCGTAGCCATCCTGGCACATGGAGGTCCTACGGACAGACAGGACACTGTTACTGTCTCCTGAAGGTATCAACTCAGTGATATGCATCAATGAATTGTGTCCTTCAGTGTGGCCTGGCTGTGGTTTTGCTTTAAAATTCCTGCAGTTCATCTGAAGATGCCTTCCTTTGTAGGCTAGAGATGGGCAGTGGTAGAAGATGAATGAAGCCCTTGTAGGTCTGTATGACATCAAGACGGTTTTCTGCCAACATACATATTTGCCCTTCTGTGCCAGGTACTAACAAGTGTGAAAGAATGTTTAAAACACACTCCTTCTCCTGGAACTGATCCTGTTGCTGTTCACTTCCAGTGGATTTTACTGTCTTAGGATAGAATGACTGCCCAGGTGAGTTCTGTCAATCCTGCAGTTCACCAGGTCCTTTTTTTCTCTGTCCTTGTCTGGCACTAAACTCTGCTTGTGTAAATTTCCAACTGCCTGCACTCTAGAAGGGCCAGCTGTGAAAAGGGGCAAAATGAAAGTCTGAGAGGGTGTAAAGATGAGTCACTGCTCTGAAAGCAACAGACATGGCTGGAAAACCGTGATCTATTTTTCGCTGCCTTGTGCTGCTTCAGTGTTCTGCATGTTGTGTCGAATGCTGCCAGAAAATGACAGACTTGAAAGCCGCAATGAGACTGCAAGAACAGTCCCAGACTGAGATCACTGCTGTTTCTCGGGGCATGATGATTTGTCTCCTGAAGCAAATGCAGAGTGCCAAGAGGCAAAAAGCACTGCTATGGCAAAGCTGGATCAAGTGCTGAAGGGTTCAATTTCTGGAGGCACCATGGGACTGAGAAATCAAGGAGGTGAGGAAAGCACACAGACACTGAAGAGGGGAAGAAGCTGAACAGAGCCAACCAGACACTCCACCTTTCAGGAGATGCAGAGCACCCTTGCTATCAGCTGGGACATGGCTGTGGGAACCTGCTCAGTTCTTTTCAAGGGAAGGGAAAGAGCCTGGTGATGGCATAAGCTCGGGAGAGGAAAGTGTGAGAGGGTGAAGAAATCCCAGGGAACTCCAGAGAGGGGGACTAAAGAGTAGCAACATTTGCAACATTGCAACAGTTTCCTTACTCTGCCAGGGATTTTGAGGGCACAGTTTATGGGCTGTTCAGTCCTTGTGACTGAGCTTCCCAGCACACCCTAACAGTGACCATGAAAGCCTGCAGACAAGCATATTAAAAGAATGTTAACCATCAAACTTGACATTTGCCTTCAAGACAAACCCAGTCTCAAGTGGTGCTCCTGATTTCTATAGGCTGTTTGACCGTGCAAGAAACAAGAGACATTTAAATTTTTTGTGAAATTGTTTCACTCAAAACTTCCTTTATGAAAACTCCCTTGTCGTGCAGAAAGGTGAGAGCTTTATGCACCTGCTGATCATATTGAATGAGCATGTAGAGATTTCAGAGAAAAAAATTTCCCAGGAATAGTGCATGTTCAGAGCTGCTGGATCAGAGGCTCAGGTTGCCTGTGAGTGCAACATTCAGTGTAAGAGAGGTAAGGGAACCAAGGGACTGCAAACATGGCCATTGACAGTTCCCATGAACAGGGTTGTTCACACAGCTTCTCAGCCTGTTACAAGCCATCCCAGACCTACAATCAATTACTGAGGCAAACCCAAGACAAATATGTAGGCATTTCTCCTCACAGAAAGTATAAAGCACTCAGCTCCCAAGCCTGCTACGAAACTGGCTCCAAAATTAAGAATGTGGTTCTGCATCAGTATTCTCCTTCATCTCCAATGCCAGTGCTTGGGACTACTGTTCTCTCTAGAAACCAAATCTCTGGGAAACAAACCAGACTATGAAATGTGGAAAGAACAAGCTCTGATACAGACTCACGCGGAGAACGGCGCTGGCAAACAGCTCCCCCGCATGGTAACCGCCCCTCCCGTGTGTTGCCCCTGAGGCTTTGTTCTCGTTGAGTCATCGTGCCACTTAGCGTGGGGAGTGGCTCCCAGGTCGGGACTGCCCCGCCCAGGCGTCCCCCCCCGTGTCGCCAGCACAGCCGCCGCTGCGGCAGCAGCTGGAACCTGCCGGGGCTGGCTGGGCCGGGCCGGGGCCGCCCCGTCTTCGGGGTCGCTGTGCCTCGAGATGCCGATGTAGCTGCCGGCGGCGCGCCTGCCCCTCCTGTCGGTTTCCGCCTCTGTGCTCACCCCATGGGTTATCTCACCCCTCTTATGTGCCTTTTGTGACCGGACCTGCCTATCCCGTATCGGCCTTTTTAGCCACCAGCATGCTTGCAGCAAGCATGGGTAGTGCCTTTCCCAAATCTTCGTTCCCGAAGCCTAGCCATGATGATGATGATCCCCAAGCCCTGGGCTTCTATTGGTTTTGATCCTTCCGTTTCCCCTATTGGCTAGTCGAGTACCCAAGTCACTCTCTTCTTCTGGAGCCCTTATCCAATCCTCTCCAAGTTCTAGCACCTTCCCCTCAGAATCCTATAAAAGCATCGTGATTGCCCAATAAACGGGGTTTTGCCTCTCACCTCTCTGAGTAAACACATTTCTCTAGTGGTCCCCGGCTCAGGGACCCTGTAGGAACCATCTCCTACCCCCCAATGTCATGTACAAATCCAGCAAGAGAGTGTGCTGATTTAAAAGTAAACTGGTGGAAAGAAATGAACCCAACTCAAGAGAGATTACAAGTCAGAGTTACAATTTAATAAAAAGAGTACAATAAATACAATGATACAGATTAAAATTGGTTTCAACCCACAAATGTATGGATGTATGACCCAGCACCCTGAGGTACAAACAGAATAGTGTTTATTGGCCTTTCTGCTGAGTGCCACTTGGGTTTCCTGGGTGGTGAGGATGATGGTCACAATTCTGTTGAGGTTCTGGTCCTCCTCTGGATCCCATGAGTGGTAGCAGAATCCCAAAGCTGAAGTTTATATATGTTCCGGTTCAGATGGGAATGCACAGTACCTCTCTCAGAGCAAGGAGTTTCACAATGGGTGATTTAACTCTGTGAGTCATGGGATATTTTGGATATCTTTGATGGTCTAGTTTGTTGCAGCTGCCAATTGTGCCAGCTCCTAATGTCCCATTAGATGACATGACCTGTCAGGTGGGGTGTGAAGGTTAATATTTTCCTGGAAGGGAGTTATCACAGCTGAGTCATTGATGTGAAGAAAAAGTAACAGTCTCCTGTAAGGTAAGGAGCCACCAAGGTTACGGCGCGGAGTCAAAGATTTCTCTTCACAGAAGTAATCACCAATGCTCCAATTTATTGTTTATTACACACAAACTTATATCTCATACATCTAAAAGCACACAAATAATACAAGCGCATTATTGGCTAATAGTTAATGTCCACGCGGCTTACAACACGATTTGATTGGTCTTTGCTGGCTGCTGTTTACTGCAAGTCTGTTCTCTTTTGAAACTATTTCAAGGACACAGGCCTTGCTATTCTCTGCATAGGGTTGGGCATACAGGCTTCTAACAGCAGGCTGTGGCCTGTGCTGTTCAAATTTCTTCCTACAAATCCCCTTTTTTTCTTTTTGCACAACCCAGGCTTGGTTAACTGCTTTTAAGAATAATGGTTTTACATAACTTAGAGCATAGCTAAGCACAAGCAAGCAGATTAAAATGGTAACTAAACACATAACACTTTGCTTTAGTAAATTTTGTAGCCACTTGGTAATGCCTAGCAAAAGTTAATTACTGAAGGGAGAAGTTGAAACTGTCAGTTGTTGCAAACTTTCTTGCAGTTGCTTAAGGCTCTTATGTATAGGTTGGGAATGATCAGGTATATTCATACAACACATCTTTTCAAAGTCTTTGCATTCATGGCTTTGAGCTAACAGCAGGAAGTTTATGGTTGTTTTATTTTGCAAAACTGCATGCTTGATGCTATCCACATCAGTGGTTAATTTTGAAAAGGTTTTTGGTGTTATGTTTAGTTCTTCTGCTGTTTAACGAGTCAATTGTTGAATTAACTTTAAAGATTTCGCAGTGACTTTTATTAAACATGTCTTAAACAAGTCTTTGGGTGTTGCTATAGAAAGACAAAAAGAATTTTCTTTAGTTTTGTTAGCAATCAAAACAATAGAACTAAAATAACTACAGTGACTAAAACAGTTGTTAGGCCTTCTTTCTAGTAAATTGAATAACCAACCATTAAATCTTAGCCTTTTCAACCAAATATCAAAAGCATATGATGTTACCATTAGCTTTTTCATATAGTCTTTCAGCTATCTTAAATCTGCATGAAAAGACACTGAATGATCTGACAAATTCATGCAGCACATCCATTCAATTCCTCAAAACTAAGGCCTTGAGCTAAAAGCTGTGCTAAAAGCAAAGAAAATCAAAAGCAACTCTATTTCTGCGATAATGAATACTTAACTACATCAGTGGTAAGACAAGGTATCTACATTCTACCTTGGTCTTTAAAGATGCATTCATCAGTTATTTCAAACATTAGAGGATAGACACACACACACTGTCATTCTGACAATTTTTTTCTTTTGTAATTGTGCCAAAAAGATGGCAGCAGTAGTCCTCTGCAGAGCCCTTGCAGAAGACCACTTGCACCTGCTGTTAGCTACAACACAATTGTCACAATTACAAAAATCCACAATCTAATTTTCACCATAGAGAAAAACTTTTCAGTTATAATCCATCTATAGTCCATTTTGAAGCAATTTGTTTAGCTACCTTCATTTATCATTCACTTGATTATTCACTTTATCATTCACTCTATCATTCACTTTCACTTTTCTCCCCCTTTTTTTAATTTTTACAACACATGCTTTTAAAATTCTCAACATTCATTACTTTGAACTAGTAACAGAAAGTTAATTGCTGTTTTATATTGCAATGTAGCAAGCTTAATACTATTTACTAAAAGTATTAGCTAATAGCATACTTAAAGATATAACTGCAGAATTGTATTGAAGAAACAATTGTTGTAGCATTATTTTATTTAGCTATTACTTTAACTTTTTACTAAATTAACATTACTTGGCTTACTTAATTAACATTTTACCTTTTTATCAAAGCGTTATTATTTTGCTAACTTGATGTCTCAGGTTTGGCCTAGTTTTTTACCAACCCTGGACTGCCCTCCGCCCTCCTCCCAAAGCCTTCCCAGCAAAGGGAAAAGAACTGCAAAGTAAAGAACTCAAAAGAAACTGAACTGACTTAGAAAGAAATTCTGTTTTCTAACATCTACAACCACGTATGCAATTTGTACACACTATGTGGGGCCCCACCCCAGGGGAAAAGGAAAAAGGGAAAATGGACTGGTTAACAAGAAATATGGAGAGACAAAACCAAACCAAACCAAATGAAACAGACAAATATAACTAAAAACTGTGAGAAAGAAGGAGAACAGGCAATGATACACTCTCAGCACATCCCGAGCTAGGAAAACCAACAGAAACAAGGGACTGTCCAGGCTCCTCCTGCTCCCCTGAGCTTGCCTGATGAAGGAGGGCTACAACTCCTTCCTATCTCCCCTCCTCCTACTCTTACGTGGAAAACACATGTGGAATACTTATGTAATGTTGACTTCCTTAGTTACTCCTGGTTACTGAGGAAGCCATGGATCAAACCCATCACACTTGATTACTACTTTAACTTTTAATTTATTTATTGCTTAATATCTTAATTTTTTAATAAATTAAAAAGACTGTTTTATTTTACCTAAAACTCTTATTTGCTTAACAAATTAAAAAATATTATTCTATTAGCTTAACAACTTAACTTTCTTAACAAAAGAAAAAACGTTATTTTATCTGCTTAATATTATTATCTTCTTAACAAATGAGAAAACATTCTGGCCAGCATTGTTATTGATGCACCAAAAAGCTTAAATCTTCACATAAATATAACAACACTAAACAACATTATTTCTATAAAGTGGTTACGTTGCAGTAAGTTCCATAGTCATAAAAACAGATGTTAAAATTTTTAAGTTTTGCAATTTTAGTGTTACTTGTGGTAACTATGCATTTTTGTATTTAAAAGAACATATTTTAACCAATTTAATGCTATATAACTAAAACCATTATGTGCTTCAATTTACTTTGGCACTCCTAAAAAGAACTTTTTGAAAATGCTTAATATCAACAAATGGAAACACATCAATTATTATCAGTTGTTATGAATTTTGAATCTGAAGGATTAAATTAAAGCTTTAATTAGTTGCTCAAATGTTTTGCCAACTGATCTTGATTTAGTTAGAAGAAACTTGTCATTTCTACTCATTGTTGACTTTAACCTGTGGAGACAAAAAATAGAAACTTTTCTCCAAATTATTAAATGCTTACAACACTTTATTTGACAAAAGTCAAAGTAACAAGGGAATTAGTTCAACAGATTTCTTTTAGGCTTTTGTGTTGCTGTCTGAATTGCTGGAGAAAGATGCTGCATTCTGTTTTTGCGTGATGTACTGTAGAGCTATGATTGAAGGACATCATGTATTTGCGTTCCATTGTCTCAAAGGCAAGCTGGGCTGATGTTTGTTAAAGTCTGTCTAGGCTGCCTGCTTTTTGCTACGCTGACACAGTTTGAGTCTGTTATGTGCATGGCAGAACCACAACTTCCAGAATTCCTTGCTAGACTACTACATCACCCATAAGCTCTTGCGAGAGTTGCGCATGACAGAAAGGTCGATGATGTAATGAGACGGGGCTCACCTCCTCCTCTTGGAGGGGGAAGGGATTGGCTTTTTTTACTTCGGAGCAGAAGCACCATTTTTAAATTGCGCAGCAAAAATTCTTTCGGATTGGAAAGCTGGTATACAGCTGAAAACAAGGCTGTGCGGCCTTCACAGATGAGAACGAAGCAGAGTTAAGAGAGCAGTTTTTGGCAACTTACGACTTTTATGCAGGCTGAAAAGAACACGTGGAGCTGGAGACGGTAGAGAACAAAGCCCATGTGGTGCGATCGGGGCTATACTGTTGTTTTGCAAGTAAAGATTTTTTCCCAATTCCCGTTTCGTGCTGTTTTTCTTTCTTGCGCTGATTCTGGGAGTGTGTGCAATGCAGCAGCGGGGGACGGCCGGGGCTGAGGGGTTAAAGAGGCAGCAGCAGCTTTCCAGAGATTGGAGCTAGACCCACGCAGCAGCGGCCAGGATGGGCAGCTTGGCTGGGAGCGGGAGGTATTGGCAGCCAGCGGGACGCGGTGGGGGGGGTTGGGGAGCAGTCCTCACAGAGATCGGAGTGGGGACGCAACGCTGACCCCGGGCCAGCGAGAGCTGGCAGCGGGACTGGGAGGAAAGCCAGAGCCTGTGTGCGACTTCCAAAGGTGTCCCCCCAGGGTGGCCTTCAGTTGGGGGAGGGGAGGGCAGCGACAGGAGCCATTCGCAGCCAACGCGAAAAGGAAAAAACCCAAAACTAGCAGACCCTTCAGTTTTTATGCTCTGCAACGCGTCTCTTGCAAGTTTCTTCCTAATACTGGGTTTATATCAGAGGCTTTTCCTCATGGCTTTCTGCGTAAACAACTTAAAACGCTGTAACACAGGGTAAAAAAGGTCTCTATTTTGTGTCTACTTTACGAGCTTCTCATAAAGCTTCTCGCTAACTGCTTCTACTCGATTAGTGAGGATACAAGGCATATGCCGTTTTGCAGCAGTCAATTCGGCCTCCATTTTTTCAATCAGCCCAAAATGATAGGGGGAAGGACGTGACCCTTCCTACCTTGACTACGGTCCCCGCTATCCATAAGTCAGGCTCCTCTATCCCGCCTCCTCAGCCTCTTTGTTGGCACAGAAACGCTGCTACCAATCTGGGCCCCTCCAATCCCGGTCTCCCTTGTCAACCACAGGGACAACTTTTCGCTGCTTTTTCCCACGTTTCTCCACCACTTATAGAAAAAGGTCAATAGAACCCTGGAGTTCTGGCACCGGAGTCAGAGATTTCTCTTCACAGATGTAATCACCAATGCTCCAATTTATTGTTTATTACACACAAACTTGTATCTCATACTTCTAAAAGCACACAAATAATACAAGCGCATTATTGGCTAATAGTTAATGTCCACGCGGCTCACAACACGATTTGATTGGTCTTTGCCGGCTGCTGTTTGCTGCAAATCTGTTCTCTTTTGAAACTATTTCAAGGACACAGGCCTTGCTATTCTCTGCATAGACTGGGTTGGGCATACAAGCTTCTAAGAGCAGGCTGTGGCCTGTGCTGTTCAAATTTCTTCCTACACTCCTGTCTCACAGGACTCTTTAACACCCAGCTTGTAGCCTGAGGTGTCAGATGTGCTCTGGGAAGCTGCTGCGAATGACCCATTATTGACAGTTCATCAGAAATTACATAGAGGGTGTAGAATATACAGTTTTGGTTACACCTACAGAGTGATAAACTAGACCAAGACCCCTGTAACTAGTATAGAGAGGTGTTAGGAATGGGGGAATGTGAGCAGGAACAGGGTCCAGGTGAGCAACAAAGTGCAGGAATCTTTCTCGACAGCAGTCATGTTCTGGTGACCTGTGTAAAAGTCACTTCATCAGCCTAGGAAAGAGGAAATAACACTTTAGTACAGAATTATCAAGGGAAATTATTCTGTTTATTTAGCTATGTGTGGCACATGCATAAACCAGTTCTCTGTGCCTTGTCCTCTTATCAGGCACATATGACATCAAAAATGCCCTTCACAAATCATGGAGAACCTGCAGCACAAGCCAGGTTCCTGCTCCTTCTCCATGACCTGCTTAGCCACCACTGTTGTCTTCAGGATCTGCTCACTGTAAGCTGCTTTTGTTTCCACATGCCATTCTTTTTCACCTCCTTCTCTGTCATGTTTCCTGACCTCCCAGCCTTTCTTCTCTGCTGGACACTCTTCTCAGTTTCTCCCTGACCTCCCAATGCCTTTCACTGTAACTGTGCTTCTGTGGCAGATGTTACCTGAAAGCCATGTGACCTGCACTTGTTCCTCTTCTTCTGTTTCATACAGTTTTTTGTTCTCATGGACTTTTGTGTCCTGGCTCCATCCTGCTGTTAAACCCTGTTCGTGCAAGAGAAGTGGCAATCAGTCAGTGTCTTCTGCATGACACCTTTACCTGCACTGCTCTGACCTGAACAGCTGGTGGGAACCACCACCCCAAGAAGCCCTCCCCACTCAATTTTCCCCATGACCCTGATGGAGATCATCTGGATGACACTTGCTCCCACTGCGAGAACAAGGGCAAAGTGAGACCCTGTGGGGGGACAGAGAGGGACAGGTGTTAACCCCCACCTCCTGCAGCCTGTGGGAGGGGAATGGAGAGGATGGTGGATGCTACCGTGGAGGAGCAGGACAAGCCCTACATGTATGACAGTAAGCTGGGAGTTTGAGGGGAAAATGAAGCCCTCAAAATTGTCCCTCTGAGAATTTTGCAAGACCCTCCCAGTGCTGAGCTCCAAGTGCGCCCGCATGCACTTGGCAGAAGAGGAAGCCAAGGAGCCGGGGCAGGGGGCCAATATTGCCCCACACACTGCAACCAGCACAAGCATGATTGGGAGCTGGGAGAGACAGAGGTTGGGGTAAAAGGGCAGGCAGGGGCTCAGAACACAGATTTGGGGATTCCAGGGATGCTGGAGTGTGTGTCTGTCCCACTGGGAGGGTTCTGGGTGTCTTGGCTCCTTTAGGGAGGCTACAGGTGTGCTACAGAGGGATTCCTGCCCTCACTTGGGGGTTCTATGAATGATGAGGAGAGCTGTTAATGTGGGGATGTTGTGGGGGGTGCACTGAATGCCCATGATCCTCCTTTCTGAATTTGGTGTGGTTCAGTGCTTCTGAGCAAGTCATCACCAGCTGCTGCTGAGAATGGCTTAGGGATGGTTCTCGAGGTGTCTTATCCTACCCCACAAACCTCCTTGGAGAGGCATTCAACTGGTTTGGTGACAACCTTGCTCAGCCAGCAGGGTAGTGAAGGTAAGCGCGAGTGGAGCTAGTGCTGGCCCTGCTGTGGACACCAGTATCACCTGGGAGCAGCCACAGGTGGTTCACAAGCAGGTGATGTCAAGCACTGAGAGAGCCGCTGCGGCTCTCTTTGGGATTGGTGAATGGATCACTGGGGAACTGTGAGGTCTGTCTGCACTGAATCTGGATAACCCAGCTACAGTTTGGGGAAAAAAGTGGAAAACCCAAGTTTTACAGAATTTGCATTGTTCTTGAGCTGGGATGTCCTCCATGCTGCAGTGGTGGGGAGAGCACTGGGCCTTTGCTGAGTGCTGTGCTAGTCCCAAGAGAGAAGCTGGGAGTCTCAGTGACGCCAAACCTCTCCAGCCAGGAATCAGCAGAAACACTCAGGTTTTGACAAAACCATTTATTGGGGGACAAATAGTAGGAACAGAGCTGGTAGCATCTTGCACAGTGTGTCCTGGTGCAGCCCTAGCCATGGTCTCCACCAAAAAGGCACTGGGTTTTGGTGGCAGGGATTCCTGAGGGTGAGGATGAGGAAGGTCTCTTGCAAGCTCTGAGCTGCTGGGGTATGTTCCAGGGTTGCCATGGGGGCTCAGTGGTGCTGGGGATGTCACAAGCTCTGTGGCAGAAGGAACATGCTGGACACTGTCATCATCCCAGCCCGACCCCTAGAGCCTGTTCTCCACATCCCTGGAGGCTTGGGCGTCATGCTGCATCACAAGAGATCTCTGCAGGGGCAGGAAAAGCATGGGGAGGGAGGAAGTGTTACCTCATTCTTTGTGGGGACCTCAAGCACCAGGGACCCTGAGCACCCGCGACATGTGGCATCAGAGGACATTGGACACCAAGGGACCCCAAGCACCCAAGGGACCCCAAGAACCAATTATCCTAGAGTGACTGTGCCCAGGAGCCCCCTCCCTGTTCCTGTACCTTGGCATAGAATGAGCTGTACCGTCTTTCAGGCAGGTTCTGCTCCATGATGCCACCAATGACTGGGCTGCCATTGCAGTGGCTGTGCCGCTTCACTTTGCTGGGAGGCCCCAGCATAGTCAAGTGACCATTGGTGGGCTCCGTCTTGGGTGATGCTGGTGGCACTGACTGCTGTGGTGGGAACGGCTTGGGGCTTAGCAAACGCCCTGCTGGTTCTTGTCGCCAGTGTCCCCAGCCAACTCAGCCAAGCTGAGCCCATCCATCTGGGCAATGGCCTTCTGGATGCCACCCTGGCCAGTGGGGATGAAGGCACCTTTCTCCATGTCAGGCAAGATCTCAGCTTTGCTGGAATCCTTACAGGATACCCTCATGTCCTCCTGGCTGAGCTGGTACTATTGGATAGCCTCAAAGCTGGACTTCACCTCCTGCATGGAGATGAAAGGATGTTGGAGGGCAGCGCTGGGTGTGATCCGCTCATAGGAGTCCCAGGTGAGCATCTTCTTGACCAGCTCCACCATCCCATACAGGTCACAGCATTTGGCCAGCTCCTCCTGGTCAGGATTAGGCACCAGGCAGATGTTCCCTGCTGCTAACTTATCCAGTGAGGAAAAGACATACTCCCTCCTCTCCATTGGCTTTGCCATTACCTTCCTGGGTGGTTTGAGCTGCCAGGTACTAGTGGAACATGGGACCCGTTGGAAGAAGGACTGTGTCTTCTGGGCAGCACAGAGCAGCTTACCCTGGGGTAGTACCAAGGTGGAGCAGATGTAGTGTACCTGGTCATTTTCATCATTGCCAGGGTAGAGAGGCCAACCCAAGTGAAGCTCAGCTATCACACAGCCCAAAGACCAAATGTCCACCTTCTCGCAGAAGGGCAACCCCAGCAAGATCTCTGGTGCCTGGTAAAACCGGGTTTTTATGTAGGGTTTCTGGACATGCAAACTTTGGGGAGCAGGATAGCTGAGCAGAAGTCAATGAGCTTGACATGAAATGGATAGCGCAAGTGGTCCACCAGCATGATGTTCTCTGGCTTAAGGTCAGCATGGATGATGGAGAGCTCCTTCAGCTTGACCAGTGCTGCCAGCACCTGTGCCGTGATGGTACGGATGTGGCGAACAGGCAGCGGTGAAAAGTTGTTCTGCTTTTGGAGGTCAAAGAGGTTTTGCTGCAGCAGCTCGAAGACTAGATTGGTCCAGACTGGGTCACTGAAGGACTCAAGGAAACAGACTACATGTGACTCTTCTGTGTTCCCCTCACACAAAGCCTGCGGCAGCCTCAGTTCGTTCTTCACCATTTGGCCATTGTGATCATGGTTCTTCAGGATCTTGATGGCCACCATCTCCCCAGTGCTCCTGCGCTGTCCCTGGGTCACCTGCCCAAAGGTCCCCTTCCCGACCATGGCGACCATATCATAGCACTCAGCACCTACCACCAGTGTCACCATGGTGGGTTGGCTACTCACCAGGGGCTCAGGATGCTACAGGTCAGTGCCCAGCTGGGACTGGGGACACCCAACTGTCCCACTGCAGCCTCAGAATACTGCGGGTTCCAACATCACCGTGGCAACACCTGTTGATGATGTCACAACAGAAGCAGCCTGGGTGGAGAAGCCCCCCGAAATCCAGTGCTGGACACCTCAAATGCGGCCCTGCTCTCCTAAAATCCATCCACAAACCCAAAACCACATTCCTGGTAACCCCCAAAATAGATCACAGACCCTGAAAACCCATTCCAACCCACTGAAAATCCATTTCCAGGCTCCTAACCCCCTTCCCTTTGGTCCTCCAAACCCCACCCCATTCTTCCATGACCCATACACAGCCCCTCATAACCATCTTTGAGTCCTCCAAATCCAGTCCCTTGTCCCTGTCCTAGTTCAGCTGGAGGGACCAGCTAACCCTGTGTGGTGGTGATCAAACCTGTGTATTCCACCCCCTCTATTCATTCCCCAAGGACAATGGGCCATTAGCAGCAGCTGCCCTGGGAGCCATTATCAACTTCACACCCAGCCTGAGGGGGGCGGAGCTGCTAATGGGCCATCAACAGCTCAACGCCCCCTGGCTCCCAGAGTTAATCACCCATTGTGTGAGTCCCCGCCCAGGGGGAGGGACTGAGTGCTCCCTGAGGGTACATAAGTGGTGGGTAAGAAGACCTCGGGAACCCTCTCGTCGGATCCAGAGCAGCAGCAGGACCTTGACAGGAGGAGATCACCGCTCTCGCCCAGACCACAGCCCTCGCCTGCACCAACAGGTTTTTCTTTTCCTTTTGCTCTGGACTTGGGGGAACCACAGGGGTCTCAGCACAAGGGCAAACAAACCCCCTTGGGTTTGTGCCCCAGGACACTGGGTTATACTGCTGGGATATTGTGAGTTGAAAGCAATTTCCCTTGTGTGTCAGTGTTGTTATTGTAATATTATTATTAAAGTTTAGGTCTGACTTATAATCTCTCTCGTGGTGAGTTCATTTCCCCTGGTGGTTCACCTTCAAACCAGCACATCTTTTGGCGCCCAACGTGGGGCCACGAGAGAGAAGTCAGAATTGCAATTTCATTTTGTGTATTTGGATACAGAAACTCCCTGACTACCATGTTGCTTGATGTATTCATGTGGATGGTGTATCTGGGCCTGTTCATATTTCGACACATGGGGAACCATGTGCCTGTTTTGATGCTCTCTTTAATACCAGGGAGAAGGATCAAAATTGCTTTATTAATATACTATGTTTATGTTGTCATAACATCAGAAGCAATGAATTTCATTGTGAATGTATATTCAGTCTGGTCTGCCTGTCCTGGCTTGGGTTGTTACCTCTGGGGTCTCATTAAAAATAGCACCCAGACTGTGGGGAAAACAGGTGGAGATGGTTACTTCCACCTTTTCACCTCTGCTACAACAATCATTGAAAATATTGAGCTTCCTTTTGATGTTAGGGACAGCATAATCTTGCTGTTAGTGTTGTTTTGTCTCCTCTGTACTGTATACACCATGTTTAGGGTCAGAACTGGGCTCTCTAAGGAGACTTGCTGGAGGCCTGCCCTGGGAGCGGATGATGTTGAGTGGCACGGGAAGTGGGAAGATATGGGCCAGTATTTGGAGACCTTCTCTCCTCAAATGATCCGGAATTTCACCCCGGAACAACTGCAGGACCCTGCCAAAATGCTAAGCTATGTGAAAGGAAGATGCTCTGGTAGTCCCAGAGATGTGCAGCTCACAGCAACCTGCTGGGCCCTGGCCACTGCCTACCGCACACTGCTTGGTGTGGTACAGCATCATCAGGAGGAGGGGAAAAGGAGCAAATCCACAGGCACCATGTCCACCCAAACCACGGCTGAGCCAGAGAGGAAGAGAGATACATCAACCAGCAGCATGTCCACCCAGACCATGACTGAGCCAGAGAGGAAGAGAGATACATCAACCAGCACCATGTCCACCCAAACCATGGCTGAGTCAGAGAGGAGAAGAGATACATCAACCAGCACCATGCCCACACAAACCACAGCTGAGCCAGAGAGAAAGGGAAACAAATCAACCAGCACCATGTCCGCACAAACCATGGAGGAGCCAGAAGGACAACAGAAACCGATAGCAGTTGCCCCTGTCCAGAAAAGAAAATCAAAGACCAAATCAGTTCGTATAGCACATGACGAGGAAGAGTCAGGACCTTCATCTCAAGCAGAAGAAATGGAGCCAGAAATAATCACCCGGTCCCTATCCCTGGGAGAGCTGCGTGAGCTCCGGAGAGAGTTCACACGACAGGCAAATGAGTCCATCTTGACCTGGCTACTTCGAATCTGGGATGCTGCAGCCAATGATACAATTCTAGATGGGAGTGAGGCAAGGCAGCTGGGATCTCTTTCTCGAGATGTTGTCATTGATCAGGGCATTGGAAAGAGACAGGAAACTCTCAGCCTCTGGCGGCGACTGTTGTCAAGCGTGAGGGAGAGATATCTTTGTAAGGAGGACCTCCACGTACAGCAAGGACAATGGAACATGATGGAACAAGGTATCCGGTGCTTAAGGGAATTAGCCGTACTGGAGATAATCTTTTCAGAGGATGAGAGATTCCCTAAAAGTCCAGATGGTGTCCAGTGCACATCCCACATGTGGTTAAAATTTGCACGGCTTGGGCCAGAAATGTCTTCTCGCTACCTTGCAACATTGCAGTGGAGAGAGGGAGAAGACAAGGTGGGTGCACTGGTCAGCAAACTCAGGATTTATGAAGACACTGTCACTGCTCCATTACGAGCCCACGTCTCAGCTGTGGAAACAAAACTGGCTGAACTGGAAGAGAAGATTAAGGAAGGACTCTTCCATATCTCTCCAGAACAAACGAGAGTCTCTGCCATCAGAAGCAGGCGTCTTCCAGCTAAGGAGAAAGGGTACACTCCACGCGTCAATCTGTGGTTTTACCTCCATGAGCATGGAGAAGATATGAGGAAGTGGGATGGGAAACCCACCTCTTCCTTAGCAGCTCGGGTACGTGAATTGCAAAGAGGCACAACTAACACAGGGAATTCTTCAAGGTTGAAGGCTGCTCCGGTCTCTCGTGGGCAAGGCTCCAGACAGTATAGGAATGATGATGTTATGCCCGATCCTCTTGAAGGAACCTCCCGGTCATATTCACAGGGAGAGCGCAGTGAATACCATGACCAGAACTAGGGGGGCCCTGCCTCTAGCCAGGTAGAGGAGAGGGACAATCGGGTTTATTGGACTGTGTGGATTTGGTGGCCTGCCTCATCAGACCCACAGAAATACAAAGCTTTAGTGGACACTGGTGCACAATGCACGTTGATGCTATCAGGATACATTGGGGCAGAATCCATCTCTATTTCTGGGGTGACAGGGGGATCCCAACAGCTGACTGTACTGGAAGCTGAAGTCAGCTTGACTGGGAAGGAATGGCATAGACACCCCATTGTGATTGATCCAGAAGCCCCATGTATCCTTGGCATAGACTACCTGAGGAATGGATATTTCAAAGACCCAAAGGGACTGCGTTGGGCCTTTGGCATAGCTGCTGTGGAGACAGAGGAAATCAGACAGCTGAGCACCTTGCCTGGCCTCTCAGAGGACCCTTCTGCTGTGGGACTGCTGAAAGTTGAAGAACAATTGGTACCGCTGGCCACAGCTACAGTGCACCGTCGGCAATACCGCACTGACCGAGACTCTGTGACCCCCATACACAAGATGATTCGTGAGCTGGAGAGCCAAGGGGTGGTCAGCAAGACTCACTCACTCTTTAATAGCCCCAAATGGCCAGTACGAAAGTCCAGTGGAGAGTGGAGGCTGACGGTGGATTACTGTGGTCTCAATGAGGTCACACCCCCCCTGAGTGCCGCTGTGCCGGACATGCTGGAGCTTCAGTATGAGCTGGAGTCCAAGGCAGCCAAGTGGTATGCCATCATCGACATTGCCAATG
Source organism: Pithys albifrons albifrons (assembly GCF_047495875.1). NCBI lineage: Eukaryota > Metazoa > Chordata > Aves > Passeriformes > Thamnophilidae > Pithys > Pithys albifrons. The sequence goes on from NC_092478.1 coordinate 11,996,212, forward strand.
CCTTTTTCTCCATTCCGTTGGCAGCAGAGTGCAGGCCGCAGTTCGCTTTCACCTGGAAGGGGGTGCAGTACACCTGGAATCGACTGCCCCAGGGGTGGAAACACAGTCCCACCATTTGCCATGGACTGATCCAGACTGCATTGGAAAAGGGTGAGGCTCCAGAACATCTACAGTACATTGATGACATCATTGTATGGGGGAACACAGCAGGGGAGGTTTTTGAGAAAGGAAAGAAGATAATCCAGATTCTCCTGAGAGCTGGTTTTACCATTAAACGAAGTAAGGTCAAGGGACCTGCTCAGGAAATTCAGTTCCTAGGAGTGAAGTGGCAAGACGGGCGTCATCAGATTCCAACAGAGGTGATCAACAAAATAGCAGCTATGTCGCCACCGACCAGCAGGAAGGAAACTCAGGCTTTCCTAGGTGCCGTGGGCTTTTGGAGGATGCATATCCCTGAGTACAGTCAGATTGTAAGCCCTCTCTACCTTGTGACACGGAAGAAAAATGATTTCCAGTGGGGCCCTGAACAACAACAAGCCTTTGAGCAGATTAAACAGGAGATTACCCATGCAGTAGCCCTTGGGCCAGTCAGGACAGGACAGGATGTGAAGAATGTGCTCTACACTGCAGCCGGGGAGAATGGCCCATCCTGGAGCCTCTGGCAGAAAGTACCTGGGGAGACTCGAGGACGACCACTGGGATTCTGGAGCCGGGGATACAAAGGATCTGAGGCCAGCTACACCCCAACTGAGAAAGAGATCCTGGCAGCTTATGAAGGAGTTCGAGCTGCCTCAGAAGTGATTGGCACTGAGGCACAGCTCATCCTGGCACCCCGACTACCAGTGTTGGGCTGGATGTTCAAAGGAAAAGCTCCTTCTACCCATCATGCCACTGATGCCACATGGAGTAAGTGGATCGCTCTGATCACGCAGCGAACCCGGATAGGGAATCCTAATCGCCCTGGGATTTTGGAAATCATCACCAACTGGCCGGAAGGTGAGAGTTTCGGATTGTCCTCTGAAGAAGAAGAGGAGCAGGTGACACGAGCTGAGGAGGCCCCACCATATAACCAGCTACCAGAAGAGGAGAAGCGATATGCTCTCTTCACGGATGGCTCTTGCCGCATTGTAGGGACAAGCCGGAAATGGAAAGCAGCTGTATGGAGTCCTACACGTCGAGTTGCAGAAGCGACTGAAGGACAAGGTGGATCAAGTCAGGTTGCAGAGCTGAAAGCTGTTCAGCTGGCTTTGGATATCGCTGAACGAGAGAAGTGGCCAAGACTCTACCTTTACACTGACTCGTGGATGGTGGCCAATGCTCTGTGGGGATGGCTGGAGCGTTGGAGAAAGGCCGGCTGGCAGCGCGAAGGGAAACCCATCTGGGCGGCTGAGATGTGGCAGGACATTGCTGCCCGGGTAGAGAAGCTGAGTGTGAAGGTCCGTCACGTAGATGCTCATGTACCCAAGAGCCGGGCTAATGAGGAGCATCGTAACAACGAGCAGGTGGATCGAGCTGCCAGGATTGAAGTCTCTCAGGTAGATCTGGATTGGCAGCATAAAGGTGAATTGTTTCTAGCCCGATGGGCCCATGATGCCTCTGGTCATCAAGGCAGAGATGCAACATACAGATGGGCTCGTGACCGAGGGGTGGATCTAACCATGGACAGTGTCTCACAGGTTATCCATGACTGTGACACATGTGCTGCCATCAAGCAGGCCAAGCGGGTGAAGCCTCTGTGGTATGGTGGACGGTGGTCGAAATACAGGTATGGGGAAGCCTGGCAAGTTGACTACATCACACTTCCCCAAACACACCAAGGCAAGCGCTATGTGCTGACCATGGTAGAGGCAACCACTGGATGGCTGGAGACATACCCCGTATCTCACGCCACTGCCCGGAATACCATCCTGGACCTTGAAAAACAAGTCCTTTGGAGACACGGCACCCCAGAGAGAATAGTCTGACAACGGCACCCACTTCAAGAACAGCCTCATAGACACCTGGGCCAGAGAGCACGGCATTGAGTGGGTGTATCATATCCCCTACCATGCTCCAGCTGCCGGGAAAGTTGAGCGATGTAATGGACTGCTGAAAACAACCTTGAAGGCGTTGGGTGGGGGAACTTTCAAACACTGGGAGCTGCATTTGGCAAAGGCCACCTGGTTGGTCAACACCCGGGGCTCCATCAATCGAGCTGGCCCTGCCCAATCAGAACTCTTGAATACTGTAGATGGAGATAAAGTCCCTGTGGTCCATATGAGAGGTATGTTAGGAAAGACTGTTTGGGTTAGTCCCACCTCAAACAAAGGCAAACCCATCCGAGGGATTGTCTTTGCTCAAGGACCTGGTTGCACTTGGTGGGTAATGCAAAAAGATGGAGAAACACGTTGTGTACCACAAGGGGACCTAATTTTGAGCGAGAAGAGTTTGTAATGTTTCATTGTATATATGTATATATATATATATGTATAGGTAAAAAGGGGATTAATTTGGGAATGACTAGATGGAGTAGAATAAGGGGTGGATAATGTCCTAGTTCAGCAGGAGGGACCAGCTAACCCTGTGTGGGGGTGATCAAAGCTGTGTATTCTACCCCCTCTATTCATTCCCCAAGGACAATGGGCCATTAGCAGCAGCTGCCCAGGGAGCCATTATCACTTCACACCCAGCCTGAGGGGGGCGGAGCTGCTATGGGCCATCAACAGTTCAACACCCCCTGGCTCCCAGAGTTAATCACCCATTGTGTGAGTCCCCGCCCAGGGGGAGGGACTGAGTGCTCCCTGAGGGTACATAAGTGGTGGGTAAGAAGACCTCGGGAACTTCTCGTCGGATCCAGAGCAGCAGCAGGACCTCGACAGCAGGAGATCACCGCTCTCGCCCAGACCACAGCCCTCGCCTGCACCAACAGGTTTTTCTTTTCCTTTTGCTCTGGACTTGGGGGAACCACAGGGGTCTCAGCACAAGGGCAAACAAACCCCCTTGGGTTTGTGCCCCAGGACACTGGGTTATACTGCTGGGGTATTGTGAGTTGAAAGCAATTTCCCTTGTATGTCAGTGTTGTTATTGTAATATTATTATTAAAGTTTAGGTCTGACTTATAATCTCTCTCGTGGTGAGTTCATTTCCCCTGGTGGTTCACCTTCAAACCAGCACAACATGTGACATTAAAGGCCTGTTAAATTATGACATTAACGGACTATTGAGAGAGATCCCTACTGTTACAATTGGTCCCAGTTATTACCTAAATTGTATTGTGACAGCACTAGTGTTTATGAAGGTAATGAAACTGTTGTATAAGATTGGAAGAATGCTGGCACTTTGTTGCTTCCCTTGTTTCAGACCTAAGAAAGGCTATGCCTCTGGGGGACTCGCTGGAACTTTGGAAGGGGCTTTGGACAGGCCAGTCCCTGGGTGGGATGGGGTTTGGTTGGATCTCGGTAAAGTGCTAGGGCTTATCTCACCCTCCGTTTATTGGAAGTTCACGTCAGAACAAGTGTGTGACTCTGCTGAGGTGGCCCGCTGTTTATCAGAAGAGTGTTTTTCCTACGAGGACCCGTATACGCGAGTCTCTGCTTTGTGTTGGGGCCTGGCTAGTGCTTATCGATGTGCCATGGACTACTGTCAATGGCTTGAGGACATGGAGATATGCCATCCGAGACCCGTGTAGTCCCTGTTCAGACTACCGAAAGCGGAGTCCAAACGCAGCATGAGGTCAAGGCTGTTTCTGTAGAGACCCAGACTCAAGCAGCTGGAACTAATACAGTCTCCATCCGCTCTGTAGAAACCCAGACTCAAGCTGCAGACCCGGACATGGCTATCTCCACTGTCCCTGCTAAAACTACAGTTGAAACTCAGACTCAAACCGAGGCCAACAAAGCCCCTGTTCACTCTGTAGAGACCCAAACTCAAGTTGCTGAAGCTAATACAGCCTCTGTTTGCTCGGTAGAAACCCAAACTCAGGCTTCAAATCTGGACAAGGCTATTTCTGCTGTCCCTGCTACAACCACAGCTGAAACTTAGACGCAGGCTGAAGCAAATACAGTCTCTATTTGCTCGACAGAAACCCAAACTCAGGCTGCAAATCTGGACAAGGCCATTTCTGCTGTCCCCGCTACAACTACGGCTGAACCCAGACGCAAGGTGAAGGTAATACAGCTTCCGGTTGCTCCGTAGAAATTCAGACTCAAGCCGTAGATCTGGAGGTTGCCATCTCTATTAAGCCTGCTAAGACCACAGTTGAAGCTCAGACTCAGGCCGACATCAATACAGTTTCTATTCGCTCTGTGGAAACTCAGACTCAAGCTGTAGATCTGGAAGCGGCCATTCCTACTAACCCCACCAAGACCACAGTCGAAGCTCAAACTCAAGCCGACGCAGATACAGTTCCTATTCACTCTGTGGGAACTCAAACTGAAGTTACGGACCGGAAGATTATCATTGCCCCCATAAAGAAGAAAACAACAAGGACAAAGGAGACTACAAAACCCATAGAGCCACCTCCGCAATTGGAACAAGAAGAAGAAGAAGAGGAACAAGAAGAAGAAGAAAAAGAAGAGGAAGAAGAAGCAGACGAAGAAGCAGCTGCGAGAGAGGAAGAAACTGCTGTGACGATGGAAGGAGCGACGGCACGAGAGGAAAGAATAGTCACAGTAGAAGAGGGAGCAGCCGCCAGAGAGGGAGGAGTGGTCACAAGGGATGGGGCACACCTAATGGGACTGGGGGCACGTCCAAAAGAGACCAGAGGCATGCCTGGAGAAAGGAAAGGGGCGGTGCAAGCATCCTGGGATAGAATAACATTCGACGATTGGTGCTCTGACTACATACGCAAGTACCCAGTGGAGGAAGAGAGGAGGTCAACGCGCTTCCGTCAGCCTGAGGAAGGACTGTTTCAGCCTCTCCAAAGGCAACCCTCCTTTGGAGGCATGATTCCACCTCCCCATACTAGACCTACATTTGAGGGAATAGATGACCGGGGAAGGCCCTTACCCCGACCTTCCAAGGACTATGTGCTACCTCCATTCATCAGACCTGATGAACAACGCAGGAGCTCCCTTTCACGGGGTGCACGAGCCAGGAGTCTTTCCCCACGGCTCGAACGAAGTAGAAGTCTCTCTCCACAGCGTGGGCGACGTAGGAGCCCATCCTCCCGGAGTGAACACCATAGAAGCTCATCCTCACGGCGTGAACAATCCCCATCTTTGCGTGAGAGGGTCAGAAAGGAAGTGAGAGAGGTTCCACGAAGGAGTGGAAGAGTAAAAACACAGGTAGAGAGAATAGTACGTGGGAGAGATGGACAGGAAATAATGAGGGAAAGTGAAATTATACGACCATTGACCCCAAAGGAGTTTCGAGATATACGAAGGGATTACAGTCGGTGGCCCGATGAACGCATCCTCACCTGGCTGGTGCGATGTTGGGACCAGGGGACCAGTAGTCATGTGCTGGAAGGTCATGAAGCACAGCAATTGGGATCTCTTGCCCGAGACCGTGAAATAGAACAGGAAATGGGACAGGGGGAGATGGCATCCAGTCTCTGGACCCGAATCCTCCGTGCCATGAGGGCAAGATACCCATTTAAAGAGTATTTGGTGAGTGCTCCAAGAGAGTGGAATACTGCAGAAGAAGGCATCCAGTATCTGCGGGAACTGGCCATGCTGGAGATTATATACTCCTATCCAAATTACTATGACATCTTGGTCCCAGAGAAGATGCCATGCACACAGCCGATGTGGGATAAGGTGATGAATGGGGCCCCTAAGTCTTATATGCCGTGTCTGATATCCGCATACCCTCTAAGTATGGACGAGAATGAGATACACGTTGACAGAATGTGTCACTGGATACGGAGAATATCGGAAACCATGAAGGTCCCCTCTAACTACCAGCATTCTTCCCTCTACAGTGGGGAAAGGGTAGGGAGGAATCCTAGACGCTCTGTGTATGAAGAAGAACCTAGAGGCAAAGGTTCTAGAGGTCGCAAAGAAAGGTCTCGTTCTCATTCTCGTTCAAGTTCCCGTTCCCATTCTCGGTCCCGTTCCCGTTCTCGGTCACCTCATGCAGCACGAGGGAGAACTAGAGGCCACCAGAGGAATACTAGATGCTCTGTGTATGAAGAAGAACCTAGACACAGACGTTCTAGAGGTCGCAAAGAAAGGTCTCGTTCTTATTCTCATTCCAGTTCTCGATCTCATTCCCGCTCCCGTTCTCGGTCATCTCATGCAGCACGAGAGAAAACTGGAAGCCCCAGGAGTAAGACACAAAGTGAGCGTGGTTTCCTGTGGGCCCTTCTGCGCGAACTAGGGGAAAACATGAAAAAATGGCACGGTGAACCCACCTCTAAACTTAAAGCCCGAGTGCAAGAATTAAAACGGAAAGTAGCTGGCAAGAAAGCTGTCAAAGACTCCGGAAAAGAAACATCGATCTCCGAGACGCAAAAGAAACAACTCCCCCCATGCCGATGAAGGAGCCTCTGACAGAGCATCGCACACATCAGATGGAGAATGCTCCGACCAGGAACAACAATAGAGGGGCCCTGCCTCCTGCCAGGAGGAGGAGAGGGACGAGGATGATAATCGGGTTTATTGGGCTGTGTGGGTTCGATGGCCTGGCACATCGGATCCTCAGAAATATCGAGCTTTGGTAGATACTGGTGCCCAATGTACATTAATGCCATCAGAACATGAGAGTACAGAGACTGTGTCTATTTCTGGAGTTACCGGAGGGTCTCAGGACCTGTCGGTGGTAGAGGCTGACATGAGCCTAACAGGAGACCAATGGGAAAAGCATTCCATTGTGACAGGACCAGAAGCCCCTAGCATTCTTGGTATGGACTATTTAAAAAGAGGACACTTTAAGGACCCGAAGGGGTACCGGTGGGCTTTTGGTGTAGCCACAGTGATTGAAGGAGAGTCCAAACAGTTGTCTACTCTCCCTGGTCTCTCAGAAGACCCTTCTGCTGTAGGATTACTCCGTGTCAAAGATCAAGAAGTACCGATGGCCACTACAACTGTACATAGGCGACAGTATCGTACAAACCGAGATGCTGTGATTCCCATCCATAAAATGATCAGGAAGCTGGAGAGCCAAGGGGTGGTCAGCAGAACACACTCACCCTTCAATAGCCCTATCTGGCCTGTACGTAAATCAGATGGAGAATGGAGACTGACTGTGGACTATCGTGGCCTGAATGAAGTTACGCCACCGCTGAGTGCTGCTGTGCCAGATATGTTGGAGCTCCAGTATGAGCTGGAGTCCAAAGCAGCAAAGTGGTACGCCACTATTGACATTGCTAATGCATTCTTCTCCATTCCTCTGGCACCAGAGTGCAGGCCACAGTTTGCTTTCACCTGGAGGGGCGTGCAGTACACCTGGAACTGATTGCCCCAGGGGTGGAAACACAGTCCAACCATTTGTCATGGGCTGATCCAGGCCACATTGGAGAAGGGTGAGGCCCCAGAACACATCCAGTATATTGATGATGTCATTGTATGGGGAGACACAGCAGAAGAAGTCTTCGAAAAAGGACGAAAGATTATTCAGATTCTCCTCAAAGCTGGTTTTGCCATCAAAAAGAGCAAGGTCAAGGGACCTGCCAGAGAGATTCAGTTCCTTGGGGTGAAATGGCAAGATGGACGTCGCCAGATTCCAACCGATGTCATCAGTAAGATTGTAGCAATGGCTCCACCGACTAACAAGAAAGAGACCCAAGCGTTTCTGGGAGCCATAGGCTTCTGGCGAATGCACATCCCAGAGTACAGCCAGATCGTGAGCCCTCTCTATTTTGTGACCCATAAAAAGAACATTTTCCAATGGGGGCCCGAACAACAACAGGCTTTCAAGCAGATCAAGCAAGAAATCGCACATGCCGTGGCTCTTCGACCTGTCAGGACGGGACCAGATGTGAAGAATGTACTTTATTCCACAGCTGGAGATAAAGGTCCCTCCTGGAGCCTCTGGCAAAAGGTGCCTGGTGAGACACGAGGACGACCACTTGGTTTCTGGAGCCGAAGCTACAAAGGCTCTGAGGCCAATTACACCCCTATGGAGAAGGAAATCCTAGCAGCATATGAAGGCATACGAGCAGCCTCAGAGGTAATTGGTCCTGAAGCCCAGCTTTTCCTGGCACCTCGACTACCAGTGTTAAGCTGGATGTTCAAAGGAAAAGTGCCCCCTACACACCATGCCACCGATGCCACGTGGAGCAAGTGGATTGCTTTGATTACACAACGTGTTCGAATTGGGAGCTCGAATCACCCTGGAATTCTAGAAATTATAACCAATTGGCCTGAAGGTGGGGACTTCAGCCTCGCAGATGAAGAAGAGGAAGAGTCAGTGAGTCGAGCTGAAGAAGCTCCACCATATAATCAGCTGCCAGATGAAGAGACGCGCTACGCCGTTTTCACTGATGGTTCTTGCCGTATCGTAGGGAGGAGCCGGAAGTGGAGAGCAGCTGTGTGGAATCCCACCCAGCGGGTGGCAGAAGCCACTGAGGGGAAAGGCGAATCGAGTCAGTTCGCAGAACTCAAAGCTGTCCAACTGGCCCTAGACATTGCAGAAAGAGAAGGATGGCGAAGGCTCTACTTGTACACCGACTCATGGATGATAACAAATGCTCTCTGGGGATGGCTAGACCGGTGGGAGAAGATGAATTGGAGGCGTAGAGGGAAGCCCATCGGTTTGGAATTCTGGTCTGAGAATCGGCACTTTCCTGGACCCACAAGTGGAACGCACCATCGAGATTTGCGTCCAGGGAAAAGGTGGCAGTCTTGGGCTCTCAGGTGCCAATGATGGGACCCCATTACCTTTACAAAAAGCACAATGGCTTTCTGTCCTGGCACCTTTTCCCTGGGAGGAGTCTTCATTGGTCTGGAATTCTGGGCTGTAAAATGGCACTTTCTCGGACCAGCACGTGGCACGCACTGTTGTGCTTTGCGCCCAGGGAAAAGGAGGCAACCTCTGGCTCTCAGATGCCAATGACGGGCCCCCATTAACACTAGAAATGGAACAATTGCTTTCTGTCCTGGGAGCCTTTTCCCCGGGAGGAATCGTCATCCGTCGGGAATCCTGGGCTGAACAAAGCACTTTCTCTGACCTGCACGTGGCACGCACCATCTAGCTTTGCGCCCAGGGTATAGGAGGCAGCCTTGGGCTCTCAGGTGCCAACGATGGGTCCCCGTTAACACTAGATAAATAACAATCGCTTTCTGTCCTGGCACCTTTTCCCTGGGAGGAATTTTCGTCCGTCTGGAATTCTGGGCTGAAAAACGGCACTTCCCCGGACTCACAAGTGGAACGCACCGTCGAGCTTTGTGCCCAGGCAAAAGGTGGCAGCCTTGGGCTCTCAGGTGCCAATGATGGGGCCCCATTACCCCTAGAAAAAGAACAATGGCTTTCTGTCCTGGCACCTTTTCCCTGGGAGGAATCTTCATTGGTCTGGAATTCTGGGCTGAAAACGGCTCTTTCCCTTACCCGCATGTGGCACGCACCGTCGAGCTTTGCGCCCAGGGAAAAGGTGGCAGCCCTGGGCTCTCAGCTGCCAATTTTGGGGCCCCATTAACCCTAGAAAAGGCACAATGGCTTTCTGTCCTGGCACCTTTTCCCAGGGAGAAATCTTCGCTGGCCTGGAATTCTGGGATGAGAAACGGCACATTCCCGGACTTGCAAGTGGCACGCGCCGTCGACACTTGTGCCCAGGGAAAAGGTGGCAGCCTTGGGCTCTCAGGTGCCAAAGATGGGGCCCCATTACCCCTGGAAAAGGCACAATGGCTTTCTGTCCTGGCACCTTTTCCCAGAGAGGAATCGACTTCCGTCTGGAATTCTGGGCTGAAAAACGGCCCTTTTCCGGACCCGCACAGGGTATGCACCGTCGAGCTTTGCACCCAGGGAAAAGGTGGCAGCCTTGGGCTCTCAGGTGCCAATGATGGGGCCCAATTAGCATTACAAAATACACAATGGCTTTGTCTCCTGGTACCTTTTCCCTCTGAGGAATCTTCATAGGTCTGGAATTCTTGGCTGAAAAATGGCACTTTTCCGGACCCGCACGTGGAACGCTCCGTCGAGCTTTGCACCCAGGGAAAAGGTGGCAGCCTTGGGCTCTCAGGTGTCAATTTTGGGGCCCCATTAACCCTAGAAAAGGCACAATTGCTTTCTGCCCTGGCACCTTTTCCCTGGGAGAAATCTTCATCGGCCTCGAATTCTGGGATGAGAAACAGCACATTCCTGGACCCGCAAGTGGCACGCACTGTCGAGCTTTGCGCTCACGGAAAAGGTTGCAGCCTTCGGCTCTCAGGTGCCAGTGATGGGTCCCTATTACTCCTGGAAAAGGAGAAATCCATTCCTGTCCTGGCACCTTTTCCCAGGGAGGAATCTTCATCGGTCTGGAATTCTGGAATGAGAAACGGCAATTTCCCGGACCCTCACGTAGCACGCATGGTCGAGCTTTGCGCCCAGGGTATAGGAGGCAACCTTGGGCTCTCAGGTGCCAATGATGGGGCCCGATTAACCCTAGAAATGGAACAATCGCTTTCTGTCCTGGGAGCCTCTTCCCTGTGAGGAGTCTTCATCCGTCTGGAATTCAGGACTGAAAAACGGCACTTTCCCGGACAAGAAAGTGGTACGCGCCGTTGATGTTTGCGCCCACGGAAAAGGTGGCAGCCTTGAACTCTGAGGTGCCAATGATGATGCACCATTGACCCTAGAAAAGGACAATTCGATTTCTGACCTGGCACCTTTTCCCTGGGAGGTGTCTTCGTCCGTCTGGAATTCTGGGCTGAAAAATTGCACATCCCCGGACCCGCAAGTGGCTCACGCCGTTGACATTTGCGACCAGGCAAAAGGTGGCAGCCTTGGGCTCTCAGGTGCCAATGATGGGGCCCCGTTAACACTAGAAAAATAACACTTGCTTTCTGTCCTGGCACCTTTTCCCAGGGAGGAATCTTCGTCCGTCTGGAAATCTGGGTTCAAAAATGGCACTGCCCCAAACCCGCACAAGGTACACACCGTCGAGCTTTGCGCCCAGGGAAAAGGGGGCAGCCTTGGGCTCTCAGGTGCCAATGATGGTGCCCCATTACCCCTACAAAAGGCACAATGGCTTTCTGTCCTGGCACCTTTTCCCAGGGAGGAATCTTCATCGGTTTGGAATTCTGGTCTGAGAATCGGCACATTCCCGGACCCGCAAGTGGAACGCACCATCGAGCTTTGCGTCCAGGGAAAAGGTGGCAGTCTTGGGCTCTCAGGTACCAATGATAGGGCCCCATTTCCTTTACAAAAAGCACAATGGCTTTCTGTCCTGGCACCTTTTCCCGGGGAGGAGTCTTCATTGGTCTGGAATTCTGGGCTTAAAAACAGAACTTCCCCGGACCTGCAAGTGGAACGCACTGTCGTGCTTTGCGCCCAGGGAAAAGGAGGCAACCTCTGGCTCTCAGATGCCAGTGACGGGCCCCCATTAACACTAGAAATGGAACAATTGCTTTCTGTCCTGGGAGCCTTTTCCCTGGGAGGAATAGTCATCCGTCTGGAATCCTGGGCTGAACAAAGCACTTTCTCTGACCTGCACGTGGCAGGCACCATCTAGCTTTGCGCCCAGGGAAAAGGTGGCAGCCTTGGGCTGTCAGGTGCCAACGATGGGTCCCCGTTAACACGAGATAAATAACAATCGCTTTCTGTCCTGGCACCTTTTCCCTGGGAGGAATTTTCGTCTGTCACGAATCCTGGACTGAAAAACGGCACTTCCCCAAACCTGCAAGTGGAACACACCGTCGAGCTTTGCGCCCAGGCAAAAGGTTGCAGCCTTGGGCTCTCAGGTGCCAATGATGGGGCCCCATTACCCCTAGAAAAAGAACAATGGCTTTCTGTCCTGGCACCTTTTCCCAGGGAGGAATCTTCATTGGTCTGGAATTCTGGGCTGAAAACGGCTCTTTCCCTTACTCACATGTGGCACGCACCGTCGAGCTTTGCGCCCAGGGAAAAGGTGGCAGCCCTGGGCTCTCAGCTGCCATTTTTGGGGCCCCATTAACCCTAGAAAAGGCACAATGGCTTTCTGTCCTGGCACCTTTTTTCAGGGAGAAATCTTCGCTGGCCTGGAATTCTGGGATGAGAAACGGCACATTCCCGGACTTGCAAGTGCCATGCGCCGTCGACATTTGCACCCAGGGAAAAGGTGGCAGCCTTGGGCTCTCAGGTGCCAAAGATGGGGCCCCATTACCCCAAGAAAAGGCACAATGGCTTTCTGTCCTGACACTTTTTCCCAGAGAGGAATCGACTTCCGTCTGGAATTCTGGGCTGAAAAATGGCCCTTTCCCAGGCCCACACAGGGTATGCACCGTCGAGCTTTGCACCCAGGGAAAAGGTGGCAGCCTTGGGCTCTCAGGTGCCAATGATGGGGCCCAATTAGCATTACAAAATACACAATGGCTTTGTGTCCTAGTACCTTTTCCCTCTGAGGAATCTTCATAGGTCTGGAATTCTAGGCTGAAAAATGGCACTTTCCCGGACCCGCACGTGGAACGCTCCGTCGAGCTTTGCGCCCAGGGAAAAGGTTGCAGCCTTGGGCTCTCAGGTGTCAATTTTGGGGCCCCATTAACCCTAGAAAAGGCACAATTGCTTTCTGCCCTGGCACCTTTTCCCTGGGAGAAATCTTCATCGGCCTGGAATTCTGGGATGAGAAACAGCACATTCCTGGACCCGCAAGTGGCACGCAACTTCGAGCTTTGTGCTCAGGGAAAAGGTTGCAGCCTTCGGCTCTCAGGTGTCAATGATGGAGCCCCATTAACCCTAGAAAAGGAACAATCGCTTTCTGTCCTGACACCTTTTCCCAGGGAGGAATCTTCATCGGTCTGGAATTCTGGAATGAGAAACGGCAATTTCCCGGACCCTCACGTAGCACGCATGGTCGAGCTTTGCGCCCAGGGTATAGGAGGCAACCTTGGGCTCTCAGGTGCCAATGATGGGGCCCGATTAACCCTAGAAATGGAACAATCGCTTTCTGTCCTGGGAGCCTCTTCCCTGTGAGGAGTCTTCATCCGTCTGGAATCCTGGGCTGAACAAAGCACTTTCTCTGACCTGCACGTGGCAGGTACCACCTAGCTTTGCGCCCAGGGAAAAGGTGGCAGCCTTGGGCTCTCAGGTGCCAACGATGGGTCCCCGTTAACACTAGATAAATAACAATCGCTTTCTGTCCTGGCACCTTTTCCCTCGGAGGAATCTTCATCGGCCTGGAATTCTGGGATGAGAAACAGCACAATCCTGGACCCGCAAGTGGCACGCAACGTCGAGCTTTGCGCTCAGGGAAAACATTGCAGCCTTCGGCTCTCAGGTGCCAATGATGGGTCCCCATTACTCCTGGAAAAGGAGAAATCCATTCCTGTCCTGGCACCTTTTCCCAGGGAGGAATCTTCATCGCTCTGGAATTCTGGAATGAGAAACGGAGCCTCTTCCCTGTGAGGAGTCTTCATCCGTCTGGAATTGAAGGCTGAAAAACGGCACTTTCCCGGACAAGAAAGTGGTACGCGCCGTTGATGTTTGCGCCCACGGAAAAGGTGGCAGCCTTGGGCTCTCAGGTGCCAATGATGGGGCACCATTGACCCTAGAAAAGGACAATTCGATTTCTGACGTGGCACCTTTTCCCTGGGAGGTGTCTTCGTCCGTCTGGAATTCTGGGCTGAAAAATGGCACTTCCCCGGACCCGCAAGTGGCACGCGCCGTCGACATTTGCGCCCAGGCAAAAGGTGGCAGTCTTGGGCTCTCAGGCACCAATGATGGGGCCCCGTTAACACTAGAAAAATAACACTTGCTTTCTGTCCTGGCACCTTTTCCCAGAGAGGAATCTTCGTCCGTCTGGAAATCTGGGTTGAAAAATGGCACTGCCCCAAACCCGCACAAGGTATACACCGTCGAGCTTTGCGCCCAGGGAAAAGGGGGCAGCCTTGGGCTCTCAGGTGTCAATTTTGGGGCCCCATTAACCCTAGAAAAGGCACAATCGCTTCCTGTCCTGGCACCTTTTCCCAGGGAGGAATCTTCATCGGTTTGGAATTCTGGTCTGAGAATCGGCACTTTCCTGGACCCGCAAGTGGAACGCACCATCGAGCTTTGCGTCCAGGGAAACGGTGGCAGTCTTGGGCTCTCAGGTGCCAATGATGGGGCCCCATTACCTTTACAAAAAGCACAATGGTTTTCTGTCCTGGCACCTTTTCCCTGGGAGGAGTCTTCATTGGTCTGGAATTCTGGGCTGTAAAATGGCACTTTCTGGGACCAGCACGTGGCACGCGCTGTCGTGCTTTGCGCCCAGGGAAAAGGAGGCAACCTCTGGCTCTCAGATGTCAATGACGGGCCCCATTAACCCTAGAAAAGGCACAATTGCTTTCTGTCCTGGCACCTTTTCCCTGGGAGAAATCTTCATCAGCCTGGAATTCTGGGATGAGAAACTGCACATTCCTGGACCCGCAAGTGGCACGCACTGTCGAGTTTTACGCTTAGGGAAAAGGTTGCAGTCTTGGGCTCTCAGGTGTCAATGATGGAGCCCCATTAACCCTAGAAAAGGAACAATCGCTTTCTGTCCTGACACCTTTTCCCAGGGAGGAATCTTCATCGGTCTGGAATTCTGGAATGAGAAACGGCAATTTCCCGGACCCTCACGTAGCACGCATGGTCGAGCTTTGCGCCCAGGGTATAGGAGGCAACCTTGGGCTCTCAGGTGCCAATGATGGGGCCCGATTAACCCTAGAAATGGAACAATCGCTTTCTGTCCTGGGAGCCTCTTCCCTGTGAGGAGTCTTCATCCGTCTGGAATTCTGGGCTGTAAAATGGCACTTTCTGGGACCAGCACGTGGCACGCACTGAGAATCAAGGCCTGGATCTTTCTTTCTCGGTGAAAAACTACGTTGTTCCTTAGGGGAAGCTCATCTCGCAAAGTGCAACTCTTCGTTGCTAACAAGAGAAACAGCTGATTCTTGCAAGACAGAAGGCATAAGGACACACATTTCTTATGGCTTTGATAAGTGAATCATATGCATCTGAGAATCCAGGCCTGGAGCTTTCTTTCTCCGTGAAAAGCACAGTGGTTCCTTAGAGGAGCTCATCTCGCAAAGTGCAGCTAACTCTCCCATGATCTGCTAAAGTGTGACACGGTTGATTAGTGTCAGACAGAAGGCTGCAAGATACATATTTTTTATGGATTTGGAAAGAGAATTATATGCATCAGAGAATCCAAGCCTGGAACGTTCTTTCTCGGTGAGAAACAGAATTGTTCTTAATGGGAATCTCATCTTCCAAAGTGGAACTAACAGTCCCATTCTTTGCTAACAAGTGAAAGAGTTGATTCCTGCCAGAGAGAATACATTAGGGCACTCATTTCTAACGGCTTTTGAAAGTGAATCATATGCATCAGATAATCCATGCCTGGAGCTTTCTCATTTGGGAAAACACAAGTGCCCCTCGAAGCAAGTTCATCTCGCAAAGTGCAAATAGAACTCCCATGGTCCTTTAACAAGTGAAACATGTGGTTCCTGCCAGACAGAACATATAAGGAAACACATTTCTTATGGTTTTGGAAAGTGAATCCTATGCATCGGAGAATCGAGGCCTGGAGCTTTCTTACTCTGGGAAAAGCACAGGTGCTCCTTTTAGGAAGTTCATCTCGCAAAGTGCAGCTAATAGTCACATGCTCTGGTAACAAGTGTAAGAGTTGATTCCTGCCAGACAGAAGGCATCAGGACACACATTTCTCTTGGCTTTGAAAAGTGAATCATATGCATTCGAGAATGCAGGACTGGAGCTTTCTTTCTGGTGAAAAACACAGTTGTTACGTACGGGAAGCTCATATCGCTAAGTGCAACTTTGCTCTACTAACACGTGAAAGTCTTGATTTCTGACAGACAGGAGACATCAGGGCACATATTTCTTATGGTTTTGCAAAGTAAATCATATGCATCTAAAACTCCAGGGCTGGAGCTTGCTTTCACGGTGAAAAGCACTGTTGTTCCATAGGGGAAGCTCAACGAGCAAAGTGCAACTTTGCTTTGCTAACAAGTGAAACAGTCGATTCCTATAAGACAGAAGGCATCAGGACACAGCTTTCTTATGGCTCTGGCTAGTGAATCACATGCATCAGAGAATCCAGGACTGGAGCGCTCTTTCTGGATGCAAAGCACAGCTGTTCCTTAGGGGAAGTTCAGCTCGCAAAGACTAGCATTTTTCTCCTAACAGGTGAAACAGTAGACTCCTGCCAGAAAGAATGTATCAGGACACATATTTCTTATGGCTTTAGAAAGATTCTCCTATGCATCTGAGAATCCAGGCCTGGATCTTTCTTTCTCGGTGAAAAACAACGTTGTTCCTTAGGGGAAGCTCATCTCGCAAAGTGCAACTTTTCGTTGCTAACAAGAGAAACAGCTGATTCTTGAGAGACAGAAGGCATAAGGACACACATTTCTTATGGCTTTGATAAGTGAATAATATGCATCTAAAAATCCAGGCCTGGATCTTTCTTTCTCGATGAAAAACAACGTTGTTCCTTCTGTCTTATAGGAATCGACAGTTTCACTTGTTAGCAAAGCAAAGTTGCACTTTGCTCGTTGAGCTTCCCCTATGGAACAACAGTGCTTTCCACCGTGAAAGCAAGCTCCAGCCCTGGAGTTTTAGTTGCATATGATTTACTTTCCAAAACCATAAGAAATATGTGCCCTGATGTCTTCTGTCTGTCAGAAATGAATAGTTTCACGTGTTAGAAGAGCACCTGAGAGCCCAAGGCTGCCACCTTTTCCCTGGGCGAAAAGCTCGACAGTGCGTGATACGTGCGTGACCGGAAAAGTGCTGTTTTACAGCCCACTATTCCAGAGGGACGAAATTGCCTCCCTGGGTAAAGGTGCCAGGACAGAAAGACACTGTGCATTTTCTAGAAGTAATGCGGCCCCATCATTGGCACCTGAGAGCCCAATTTGCCACCTTTTCCCTGGGTGCAAAGCTCGACGGTGTGTACCATGTGCGGGCCAGGAAAGGGCCGTTTTTCAAAACCAGAATTCCAGATGGAAGACGATTACTCCCAGGGAAAAGGTGCCAGGACAGAAAGCCATTTTGCCTTTTCTAGGGGAAATCGGGCCCCGTCACAGGCACCTGAGAGCCCAACTTTGCCGCCTTTTCCCTGGGCGTAAAGCTCGAAGGTGCATGCTACGTGAGGGTCTGGGAAATTGCCGTTTCTCATTCCAGAATTCCAGACCGATGAAGATTCCTCCCTGGGAAAAGGTGTCAGGACAGGAAACGATATCTCCTTTTCTAGAGGTAATGGGGCCCCATCACTGGCACCTGAGAACCCAAGGCTGCCACCTTTTCCCTGAGCGCAAAACTTAAAGGCGCGTGCCACTTGCGGGTCCGGGAAAGTGCCATTTTTCAGCCCAGAATTCCAGGACGATGAAGATGTCTCCCTGAGATAAGGTGCCAGGACAGAAAGCGATTGTGCCTTTTCAGGGGTAATGGGGCCCCAAAACTGGAACCTGAGAGACCTAGGCTGCCACCTTTTCCCGGGGTGCAAAGCTCGACAATGCATACCCTGTGCGGGTCCGGGAACGAGCCGTTTTATAGCCCAGAATTCCACACAGACGTGGATTCCTCTCTGGGAAAAGGTGCCAGGACAGAAAGCGATTGTTCTTTTTCTAGGAGTTATGGGGCCCCATCATTGGCACCTGAGAGCCCAAGGCTGCCACCTTTTCCCTGGGCGAAAGCTCGACGGTGCGTTCCACTTGCGGGTCCGGGGAAGTGCCTTTTTTCAGCCCAGATTTCCAGACGGACGAAAATTCCTCCCTGGGAAAAGGTGCCAGGACAGAAAGCCATTGTTATTTATCTAGTGTTAACGGGGACCCATCGTTGGCACCTGAGAGCCCAAAGCTGCCACCTTTTCCCTGGGCGCAAAGCTAGACGGTGCCTGCCACGTGCAGGTCAGAGAAAGTGCTTTGTTCAGCCCAGGATTCCAGACGGATGACGACTCCTCCCGGGGAAAGGGCTCCCAGGACAGAAAGCGATTGTTCCATTTCTTGTGTTAATGGGGGCCCGTCATTGGCATCTGAGAGCCAGAGGTTGCCTCCTTTTCCCTGGGCGCAAAGCACGACAGGGCGTGCCACGTGCTGGTCCCAGAAAGTGCCATTTTACAGCCCAGAATTCCAGACCAATGAAGACTGCCAGGACAGAAAGCCATTGTGCTTTTTGTAAAGGTAATGGGGTCCCATCATTGGCACCTGAGAGGCCAAGACTGCCACCTTTTCCCTGGACGCAAAGCTCGATGGTGCGTTCCACTTGCGGGTCCAGGAAAGTGCCGATTCTCAGACCAGAATTCCAAACCGATGAAGATTCCTCCCTGGGAAAAGGTGCCAGGACAGAAAGCCATTGTGCCTTTTGTAGGGGTAATGGGGCACCATCATTGGCAGCTGAGAGCCCAAGGCTGCCCCCTTTTCCCTGGGCGAAAAGCTCGACGGTGTGTACCTTGTGCGGGTTTCGGGCAGTGCCATTTTTGAACCCAGATTTCCAGACGGACGAAGATTCCTCCCTGGGAAAAGGTGCCAGGCCAGAAAGCAAGTGTTATTTTTCTAGTGTTAACGGGGCCCCATCACTGGCACCTGAGAGCCCAAGGCTGCCACCTTTTGCCTGGGCGCAAATGTCGACGGCACGTGCCACTTGCGGGTCCGGGGAAGTGCCATTTTTCAGCCCAGAATTCCAGACGGACGAAGACACCTCCCAGGGAAAAGGTGCCAGGTCAGAAATCGAATTGTCCTTTTCTAGGGTCAATGGTGCCCCATCATTGGCACCTCAGAGTTCAAGGCTACCACCCTTTCCATGGGCACAAACATCAACGGCGCGTACCACTTTCTTGTCCGGGAAAGTGCCATTCTTCAGCCCTCAATTCCAGACGGATGAAGACTCCTCACAGGGAAGAGGCTCCCAGGACAGAAAGCGATTGTTCCATTTCTAGGGTTAATCAGGCCCCATCATTGGCACCTGAGAGCCCAAGGTTGCCTCCTATACCCTGGGCACAAAGCTCGACCATGCGTGCTACGTGAGGGTCCGGGAAATTGCCGTTTCTCATTCCAGAATTCCAGACCGATGAAGATTCCTCCCTGGGAAAAGGTGTCAGGACAGAAAGCGATTGTTCCTTTTCTAGGGTTAATGGGGCTCCATCATTGGCACCTGAGAGCCGAAGGCTGCAACCTTTTCCCTGAGCACAAAGCTCGACGGTGCGTGCCACTTGCGGGTCCAGGAATGTGCTGTTTCTCATCCCAGAATTCCAGGCCGATGAAGATTTCTCCCAGGGAAAAGGTGCCAGGGCAGAAAGCAATTGTGCCTTTTCTAGGGTTAATGGGGCCCCAAAATTGACAGCTGAGAGCCCAAGGCTGCCACCTTTTCCCTGGGCGCAAAGCTCGACGAAGCGTTCCACGTGCGGGTCCGGGAAAGTGCCATTTTTCAGCCCAGAATTCCAGACCTATGAAGATTCCTCAGAGGGAAAAGGTACCAGGAGACAAAGCCATTGTGTATTTTATAATGCTAATTGGGCCCCATCATTGGCACCTGAGAGCCCAAGGCTGCCACCTTTTCCCTGGGTGCAAAGCTCGACGGTGCATACCCTGTGCGGGTCCGGGAAAGGGCCGTTTTTCAGCCCAGAATTCCAGACGGAAGTCGATTCCTCTCTGGGAAAAGGTGTCAGGACAGAAAGCCATTGTGCCTTTTCTAGGGGTAATGGGGCCCCATCTTTGGCACCTGAGAGCCCAAGGCTGCCACCTTTTCCCTGGGCACAAATGTCGATGGCGCGTGCCACTTGCAAGTCCGGGAATGTGCCGTTTCTCATCCCAGAATTCCAGGCCAGCGAAGATTTCTCCCTGGGAAAAGGTGCCAGGACAGAAAGCCATTGTGCCTTTTCTAGGGTTAATGGGGCCCCAAAATTGGCAGCTGAGAGCCCAGGGCTGCCACCTTTTCCCTGGGCGCAAAGCTCGACGGTGCGTGCCACACGCGGGTAAGGGAAAGAGCCGTTTTCAGCCCAGAATTCCAGACCAATGAAGATTCCTCCCAGGGAAAAGGTGCCATGACAGGAAGCGATTGTTCTTTTTCCAGGGGTAATGGGGCCCCATCATTGGCACCTGAGAGCCCAAGGCTGCCACCTTTTGCCTGGGAACAAAGCTCGACGGTGCGTTCCGCTTGCAGGTCCGGGGAAGTGCTGTTTTTCAGCCCAGAATTCCAGACGGACAAAAATTCCTCCCAGGGAAAAGGTGCCAGGACAGAAAGCGATTGTTATTTATCTCGTGTTAACGGGGACCCATCGTTGGCACCTGACAGCTCAAGGCTGCCACCTTTTCCCTGGGCGCAAAGCTAGATGGTGCCTGCCACGTGCAGGTCAGAGAAAGTGCTTTGTTCAGCCCAGGATTCCAGACGGATGACGACTCCTCCCAGGGAAAAGGCTCCCAGGACAGAAAGCGATTGTTCCATTTCTAGTGTTAATGGGGGCCCGTCATTGGCATCTGAGAGCCAGAGGTTGCCTCCTTTTCCCTGGGCGCAAAGCACGACAGTGCGTGCCACGTGCTGGTCCGAGAAAGTGCCATTTTACAGCCCAGAATTCCAGACCAATGAAGACTCCTCCCAGGGAAAAGGTGCCAGGACAGAAAGCCATTGTGCTTTTTGTAAAGGTAATGGGGCACCATCATTGGCACCTGAGAGCCCAAGGCTGCCCCCTTTTCCCTGGACGCAAAGCTCGATGGTGCGTTCCACTTGCGGGTCCAGGAAAGTGCCGATTCTCAGACCAGAATTCCAAACCGATGAAGATTCCTCCCTGGGAAAAGGTGCCAGGACAGAAAGCCATTGTGCCTTTTGTAGGGGTAATGGGGCACCATCATTGGCAGCTGAGAGCCCAAGGCTGCCCCCTTTTCCCTGGGCGAAAAGCTCGACGGTGTGTACCTTGTGCGGGTTTCGGGCAGTGCCATTTTTGAACCCAGATTTCCAGACGGACGAAGATTCCTCCCTGGGAAAAGGTGCCAGGCCAGAAAGCAAGTGTTATTTTTCTAGTGTTAACGGGGCCCCATCACTGGCACCTGAGAGCCCAAGGCTGCCACCTTTTGCCTGGGCGCAAATGTCAACGGCGCGTGCCACTTGCGGGTCTGGGGAAGTGCCATTTTTCAGCCCAGAATTCCAGACGGACGAAGACACCTCCCAGGGAAAAGGTGCCAGGTCAGAAATCGAATTGTCCTTTTCTAGGGTCAATGGTGCCCCATCATTGGCACCTCAGAGTTCAAGGCTGCCACCTTTTCCGTGGCCGCAAACATCAACGGCGCGTCCCACTTTCTTGTCTGGGAAAGTACCGTTTTTCAGCTCTGAATTCCAGACGGATGAAGACTCCTCACAGGGAAGAGGCTCCCAGGACAGAAAGCGATTGTTCCATTTCTAGGGTTAATCAGGCCCCATCATTGGCACCTGAGAGCCCAAGGTTGCCTCCTATACCCTGGGCGCAAAGCTCAACCATGCGTGCTACGTGAGGGTCCGGGAAATTGCCGTTTCTCATTCCAGAATTCCAGACCGATGAAGATTCCTCCCTGGGAAAAGGTGCCAGGACAGAAAGCGATTGTTCCTTTTCTAGGAGTAATGGGGACCCATCATTGGCACCTGAGAGCCGAAGGCTGCAACCTTTTCCCTGGGTGCAAAGCTCGACGGTGCGTGCCACTTGCGGGTCCAGGAATGTGCTGTTTCTCATCCCAGAATTCGAGGCCGATGAAGATTTCTCCCAGGGAAAAGGTGCCAGGGCAGAAAGCAATTGTGCCTTCTCTAGGGTTAATGGGGCCTCAAAATGGACACCTGAGAGCCCAAGGCTGCCACCTTTTCCCTGGGCGCAAAGCTCGACGGAGCATTCCATGTGCGGCTCCGGGAAAGTGCCATTTTTCAGCCCTGAATTCCAGACCTATGAAGATTCCTGCCAAGGGAAAAGGTACCAGGAGACAAAGCCATTGTGTATTTTATAATGCTAATTGGGCCCCATCATTGGCACCTGAGAGCCCAAGGCTGCCACCTTTTCCCTGGGTGCAAAGCTCGACGGTGCATACCCTGTGCGGGTCCGGGAAAGGGCCGTTTTTCAGCCCAGAATTCCAGACGGAAGTCGATTCCTCTCTGGGAAAAGGTGTCAGGACAGAAAGCCATTGTGCCTTTTCTAGGGGTAATGGGGCCCCATCTTTGGCACCTGAGAGCCCAAGGCTGCCACCTTTTCCCTGGGCACAAGTGTCGACGGCGCGTGCCACTTGCATGTCCGGGAATGTGCCGTTTCTCATCCCAGAATTCCAGGCCAGCGAAGATTTCTCCCTGGGAAAAGGTGCCAGGACAGAAAGCCATTGTGCCTTTTCTAGGGTTAATGGGGCCCCAAAATTGGCAGCTGAGAGCCCAGGGCTGCCACCTTTTCCCTGGGTGCAAAGCTCGACGGTGCGTGCCACATGCGGGTAAGGGAAAGAGCCGTTTTCAGCCCAGAATTCCAGACCAATGAAGATTCCTTCCAGGGAAAAAGTGCCATGACAGGAAGCAATTGTTCTTTTTCCAGGGTAATGGGGCCCCATCATTTGCACCTGAGAGCCCAAGGCTGCCAACTTTTCCCTGGGCACAAAGCTCGATGGTGCGTTCAACTTGCAGGTCCGGGGAAGTGCCATTTTTCAGCCCAGAATTCCAGACGGACGAAAATTCCTCCCAGGGAAAAGGTGCCAGGACAGAAAGCAATTGTTATTTATCTAGTGTTAACGGGGACCCATCGTTGGCACCTGAGAGCCCAAGGCTGCCACCTTTTCCCTGGGCGCAAAGCTAGATGGTGCCTGCCACGTGCAGGTCAGAGAAAGTGCTTTGTTCAGCCCAGGATTCCAGACGGATGACGACTCCTCCCAGGGAAAAGGCTCCCAGGACAGAAAGCGGTTGTTTCATTTCTAGTGTTAATGGGGGCCCGTCATTGGCATCTGAGAGCCAGAGGTTGCCTCCTTTTCCCTGGGCGCAAAGCACGACAGGGCGTGCCACGTGCTGGTCCGAGAAAGTGCCATTTTACAGCCCAGAATTCCAGACCAATGAAGACTCCTCCCAGGGAAAAGGTGCCAGGACAGAAAGCCATTGTGCTTTTTGTAAAGGTAATGGGGCCCCATCATTGGCACTGAGAGCCCAAGACTGCCACCTTTGGCCTGGGCGCAAATGTCGACGGCGCGTGCCACTTGCGGGTCCGGGGAAGTGCCATTTTTCAGCTCAGAATTCCAGACGGACGAAGACACCTCCCAGGGAAAAGGTGCCAGGTCAGAAATCGAATTGTCCTTTTCTAGGGTCAATGGTGCCCAGCATTGGCACCTCAGAGTTCAAGGCTGCCACCTTTTCCGTGGGCGCAAACATCAACGGAACATGCGATTTTCTTCTCCGGGAAAGTGCCGTTCTTCAGCCCTCAATTCCAGACGGATGAAGACTCCTCACAGGGAAGAGGCTCCCAGGACAGAAAGCGATTGTTCCATTTCTAGGGTTAATCGGGCTCCATCATTGGCACCTGAGAGCCCAAGGTTGCCTCCTATACCCTGGGCGCAAAGCTCGACCATGCGTGCTACGTGAGGGTCCGGGAAATTGCCATTTCTCATTCCAGAATTCCAGACCGATGAAGATTCCTCCCTGGGAAAAGGTGCCAGGACAGGAATGGATTTCTCCTTTTCCAGGAGTAATGAGGACCCATCATTGGCACCTGAGAGCCGAAGGCTGCAACCTTTTCCGTGAGCGCAAAGCTCGACAGTGCGTGCCACTTGCGGGTCCAGGAATGTGCTGTTTCTCATCCCAGAATTCGAGGCCGATGAAGATTTCTCCCAGGGAAAAGGTGCCAGGGCAGAAAGCAATTGTGCCTTTTCTAGGGTTAATGGGGCCTCAAAATTGACACCTGAGAGCCCAAGGCTGCCACCTTTTCCCTGGGCGCAAAGCTCGACGGAGCGTTCCATGTGCGGGTCCGGGAAAGTGCCATTTTTCAGCCCAGAATTCCAGACCTATGAAGATTCCTCAGAGGGAAAAGGTACTAGGACACAAAGCCATTGTGTATTTTGTAATGCTAATTGGGCCCCATCATTGGTACCTGAGAGCCCAAGGCTGCCACCTTTTCCCTGGGTGCAAAGCTTGACGGTGCATACCCTGTGTGGGTCCGGGAAAGGGCCGTTTTTCAGCCCAGAATTCCAGACGGAAGTCGATTCCTCTCTGGGAAAAGGTGACAGAACAGAAAGCCATTGTGCCTTTTCTAGGGGTAATGGGGCCCCATCTTTGGCACCTGAGAGCCCAAGGCTGCCACCTTTTCCCTGGGCACAAATGTCGACGGCGCGTGCCACTTGCAAGTCCGGAATGTGCCGTTTCTCATTCCAGAATTCCAGGCCAGCGAAGATTTCTCCCTGGGAAAAGGTGCCAGGACAGAAAGCGATTGTGCCTTTTCTAGGCTTAATGGGGCCCCAAAATTGGCAGCTGAGAGCCCAGGGCTGCCATCTTTTCCCTGGGCGCAAAGCTCGACGGTGCGTGCCACATGCGGGTAAGGGAAAGAGCCGTTTTCAGCCCAGAATTCCAGACCAATGAAGACTCCTCCCAGGGAAAAGGTGCCAGGACAGAAAGCCATTGTGCCTTTTGTAGGGGTAATGGGGCACCATCATTGGCACCTGAGAGCCCAAGGCTGCCCCCTTTTCCCTGGGCGCAAAGCTCGACGGTGTGTACCTTGTGCGGGTTTCGGGCAGTGCCATTTTTGAACCCAGATTTCCAGACGGACAAAGATTCCTCCCTGGGAAAAGGTGCCAGGACAGAAAGCAAGTGTTATTTTCCAAGTGTTAACGGGGCCCCATCATTGGCACCTGAGAGCCCAAGGCTGCCACCTTTTGCCTGGGCGCAAATGTCGACGGCGCGTGCCACTTGCGGGTCCGGGGAAGTGTCATTTTTCAGCTCAGAATTCCAGACGGACGAAGACACCTCCCAGGGAAAAGGTGCCAGGTCAGAAATCGAATTGTCCTTTTCTAGGGTCAATGGTGCCCCATCATTGGCACCTCAGAGTTCAAGGCTGCCACCTTTTCCGTGGCCGCAAACATCAACGGCGCGTCCCACTTTCTTGTCTGGGAAAGTACCGTTTTTCAGCTCTGAATTCCAGACGGATGAAGACTCCTCACAGGGAAGAGGCTCCCAGGACAGAAAGCGATTGTTCCATTTCTAGGGTTAATCGGGCTCCATCATTGGCACCTGAGAGCCCAAGGTTGCCTCCTATACCCTGGGCACAAAGCTCGACCATGCGTGCTACGTGAGGGTCCGGGAAATTGCCGTTTCTCATTCCAGAATTCCAGACCGATGAAGATTCCTCCCTGGGAAAAGGTGTCAGGACAGAAAGCGATTGTTCCTTTTCTAGGGGTAATGGGGCTCCATCATTGGCACCTGAGAGCCCAAGGCTGCCACCTTTTCCCTGGGCACAAATGTCGATGGCGCGTGCCACTTGCAAGTCCGGGAATGTGCCGTTTCTCATCCCAGAATTCCAGGCCAGCGAAGATTTCTCCCTGGGAAAAGGTGCCAGGACAGAAAGCGATTGTGCCTTTTCTAGGGTTAATGGGGCCCCAAAATTGGCAGCTGAGAGCCCAGGGCTGCCACCTTTTCCCTGGGTGCAAAGCTCGACGGTGCGTGCCACACGCGGGTAAGGGAAAGAGCCGTTTTCAGCCCAGAATTCCAGACCAATGAAGATTCCTCCCAGGGAAAAGGTGCCATGACAGGAAGCGATTGTTCTTTTTCCAGGGGTAATGGGGCCCCATCATTGGCACCTGAGAGCCCAAGGCTGCCACCTTTTGCCTGGGAACAAAGCTCGACGGTGCGTTCCACTTGCAGGTCCGGGGAAGTGCTGTTTTTCAGCCCAGAATTCCAGACGGACGAAAATTCCTCCCAGGGAAAAGGTGCCAGGACAGAAAGCGATTGTTATTTATCTCGTGTTAACGGGGACCCATCGTTGGCACCTGAGAGCCCAAGGCTGCCACCTTTTCCCTGGGCGCAAAGTTAGATGGTGCCTGCCACGTGCAGGTCAGAGAAAGTGCTTTGTTCAGCCCAGGATTCCAGACGGATGACGACTCCTCCCAGGGAAAAGGCTCCCAGGACAGAAAGCGATTGTTCCATTTCTAGTGTTAATGGGGGCCCGTCATTGGCATCTGAGAGCCAGAGGTTGCCTCCTTTTCCCTGGGCGCAAAGCACGACAGTGCGTGCCACGTGCTGGTCCGAGAAAGTGCCATTTTACAGCCCAGAATTCCAGACCAATGAAGACTCCTCCCAGGGAAAAGGTGCCAGGACAGAAAGCCATTGTGCTTTTTGTAAAGGTAATGGGGCCCCATCATTGGCACCTGAGAGGCCAAGACTGCCACCTTTTCCCTGGACGCAAAGCTCGATGGTGCGTTCCACTTGCGGGTCCAGGAAAGTGCCGATTCTCAGACCAGAATTCCAAGCCGATGAAGATTCCTCCCTGGGAAAAGGTGCCAGGACAGAAAGCCAGAATTCCAAGCCGATGAAGATTCCTCCCTGGGAAAAGGTGCCAGGACAGACAGCCATTGTGCCTTTTGTAGGGGTAATGGGGCACCATCATTGGCACCTGAGAGCGCAAGGCTGCCCCCTTTTCCCTGGGCGAAAAGCTCGACGGTGTGTACCTTGTGCGGGTTTCGGGCAGTGCCATTTTTGAACCCAGATTTCCAGACGGACGAAGATTCCTCCCTGGGAAAAGGTGCCAGGACAGAAAGCAAGTGTTATTTTTCTAGTGTTAACGGGGCCCCATCACTGGCACCTGAGAGCCCAAGGCTGCCACCTTTTGCCTGGGCGCAAATGTCAACGGCGCGTGCCACTTGCGGGTCCGGGGAAGTGCCATTTTTCAGCCCAGAATTCCAGACGGACGAAGACACCTCCCAGGGAAAAGGTGCCAGGTCAGAAATCGAATTGTCCTTTTCTAGGGTCAATGGTGCCCCATCATTGGCACCTCAGAGTTCAAGGCTGCCACCTTTTCCGTGGCCGCAAACATCAACGGCGCGTCCCACTTTCTTGTCTGGGAAAGTACCGTTTTTCAGCTCTGAATTCCAGACGGATGAAGACTCCTCACAGGGAAGAGGCTCCCAGGACAGAAAGCGATTGTTCCATTTCTAGGGTTAATCAGGCCCCATCATTGGCACCTGAGAGCCCAAGGTTGCCTCCTATACCCTGGGCGCAAAGCTCAACCATGCGTGCTACGTGAGGGTCCGGGAAATTGCCGTTTCTCATTCCAGAATTCCAGACCGATGAAGATTCCTCCCTGGGAAAAGGTGCCAGGACAGAAAGCGATTGTTCCTTTTCTAGGAGTAATGGGGACCCATCATTGGCACCTGAGAGCCGAAGGCTGCAACCTTTTCCCTGGGTGCAAAGCTCGACGGTGCGTGCCACTTGCGGGTCCAGGAATGTGCTGTTTCTCATCCCAGAATTCGAGGCCGATGAAGATTTCTCCCAGGGAAAAGGTGCCAGGGCAGAAAGCAATTGTGCCTTCTCTAGGGTTAATGGGGCCTCAAAATGGACACCTGAGAGCCCAAGGCTGCCACCTTTTCCCTGGGCGCAAAGCTCGACGGAGCATTCCATGTGCGGCTCCGGGAAAGTGCCATTTTTCAGCCCTGAATTCCAGACCTATGAAGATTCCTGCCAAGGGAAAAGGTACCAGGAGACAAAGCCATTGTGTATTTTATAATGCTAATTGGGCCCCATCATTGGCACCTGAGAGCCCAAGGCTGCCACCTTTTCCCTGGGTGCAAAGCTCGACGGTGCATACCCTGTGCGGGTCCGGGAAAGGGCCGTTTTTCAGCCCAGAATTCCAGACGGAAGTCGATTCCTCTCTGGGAAAAGGTGTCAGGACAGAAAGCCATTGTGCCTTTTCTAGGGGTAATGGGGCCCCATCTTTGGCACCTGAGAGCCCAAGGCTGCCACCTTTTCCCTGGGCACAAGTGTCGACGGCGCGTGCCACTTGCATGTCCGGGAATGTGCCTTTTCTCATCCCAGAATTCCAGGCCAGCGAAGATTTCTCCCTGGGAAAAGGTGCCAGGACAGAAAGCGATTGTGCCTTTTCTAGGCTTAATGGGGCCCCAAAATTGGCAGCTGAGAGCCCAGGGCTGCCACCTTTTCCCTGGGCGCAAAGCTCGACGGTGCGTGCCACATGCGGGTAAGGGAAAGAGCCGTTTTCAGCCCAGAATTCCAGACCAATGAAGATTCCTCCCAGGGAAAAGGTGCCATGACAGGAAGCGATTGTTCTTTTTCCAGGGGTAATGGGGCCCCATCATTGGCACCTGAGAGCCCAAGGCTGCCACCTTTTGCCTGGGAACAAAGCTCGACGGTGCGTTCCACTTGCAGGTCCGGGGAAGTGCTGTTTTTCAGCCCAGAATTCCAGACGGACGAAAATTCCTCCCAGGGAAAAGGTGCCAGGACAGAAAGCGATTGTTATTTATCTCGTGTTAACGGGGACCCATCGTTGGCACCTGAGAGCCCAAGGCTGCCACCTTTTCCCTGGGCGCAAAGTTAGATGGTGCCTGCCACGTACAGGTCAGAGAAAGTGCTTTGTTCAGCCCAGGATTCCAGACGGATGACGACTCCTCCCAGGGAAAAGGCTCCCAGGACAGAAAGCGATTGTTCCATTTCTAGTGTTAATGGGGGCCCGTCATTGGCATCTGAGAGCCAGAGGTTGCCTCCTTTTCCCTGGGCGCAAAGCACGACAGTGCGTGCCACGTGCTGGTCCGAGAAAGTGCCATTTTACAGCCCAGAATTCCAGACCAATGAAGACTCCTCCCAGGGAAAAGGTGCCAGGACAGAAAGCCATTGTGCTTTTTGTAAAGGTAATGGGGCCCCATCATTGGCACTGAGAGCCCAAGACTGCCACCTTTTCCCTGGGCGCAAATGTCGACGGCGCGTGCCACTTGCGGGTCCGGGGAAGTGCCATTTTTCAGCTCAGAATTCCAGACGGACGAAGACACCTCCCAGGGAAAAGGTGCCAGGTCAGAAATTGAATTGTCCTTTTCTAGGGTCAATGGTGCCCAGCATTGGCACCTCAGAGTTCAAGGCTGCCACCTTTTCCGTGGGCGCAAACATCAACGGCGCGTCCCACTTTCTTGTCTGGGAAAGTACCGTTTTTCACTCCTCAATTCCAGACGGATGAAGACTCCTCACAGGGAAGAGGCTCCCAGGACAGAAAGCGATTGTTCCATTTCTAGGGTTAATCGGGCTCCATCATTGGCACCTGAGAGCCCAAGGTTGCCTCCTATACCCTGGGCGCAAAGCTCGACCATGCGTGCTACGTGAGGGTCCGGGAAATTGCCGTTTCTCATTCCAGAATTCCAGACCGATGAAGATTCCTCCCTGGGAAAAGGTGCCAGGACAGGAATGGATTTCTCCTTTTCCAGGAGTAATGAGGACCCATCATTGGCACCTGAGAGCCGAAGGCTGCAACCTTTTCCGTGAGCGCAAAGCTCGACAGTGCGTGCCACTTGCGGGTCCAGGAATGTGCTGTTTCTCATCCCAGAATTCGAGGCCGATGAAGATTTCTCCCAGGGAAAAGGTGCCAGGGCAGAAAGCAATTGTGCCTTTTCTAGGGTTAATGGGGCCTCAAAATTGACACCTGAGAGCCCAAGGCTGCCACCTTTTCCCTGGGCGCAAAGCTCGACGGAGCGTTCCATGTGCGGGTCCGGGAAAGTGCCATTTTTCAGCCCAGAATTCCAGACCTATGAAGATTCCTCAGAGGGAAAAGGTACTAGGACACAAAGCCATTGTGTATTTTGTAATGCTAATTGGGCCCCATCATTGGTACCTGAGAGCCCAAGGCTGCCACCTTTTCCCTGGGTGCAAAGCTTGACGGTGCATACCCTGTGTGGGTCCGGGAAAGGGCCGTTTTTCAGCCCAGAATTCCAGACGGAAGTCGATTCCTCTCTGGGAAAAGGTGACAGAACAGAAAGCCATTGTGCCTTTTCTAGGGGTAATGGGGCCCCATCTTTGGCACCTGAGAGCCCAAGGCTGCCACCTTTTCCCTGGGCATAAATGTCGACAGCGCGTGCCACTTGCAAGTCCGGAATGTGCCGTTTCTCATTCCAGAATTCCAGGCCAGCGAAGATTTCTCCCTGGGAAAAGGTGCCAGGACAGAAAGCGATTGTGCCTTTTCTAGGCTTAATGGGGCCCCAAAATTGGCAGCTGAGAGCCCAGGGCTGCCATCTTTTCCCTGGGCGCAAAGCTCGACGGTGCGTGCCACATGCGGGTAAGGGAAAGAGCCGTTTTCAGCCCAGAATTCCAGACCAATGAAGACTCCTCCCAGGGAAAAGGTGCCAGGACAGAAAGCCATTGTGCCTTTTGTAGGGGTAATGGGGCACCATCATTGGCACCTGAGAGCCCAAGGCTGCCCCCTTTTCCCTGGGCGCAAAGCTCGACGGTGTGTACCTTGTGCGGGTTTCGGGCAGTGCCATTTTTGAACCCAGATTTCCAGACGGACGAAGATTCCTCCCTGGGAAAAGGTGCCAGGACAGAAAGCAAGTGTTATTTTCCAAGTGTTAACGGGGCCCCATCATTGGCACCTGAGAGCCCAAGGCTGCCACCTTTTGCCTGGGCGCAAATGTCGACGGCGCGTGCCACTTGCGGGTCCGGGGAAGTGTCATTTTTCAGCTCAGAATTCCAGACGGACGAAGACACCTCCCAGGGAAAAGGTGCCAGGTCAGAAATCGAATTGTCCTTTTCTAGGGTCAATGGTGCCCCATCATTGGCACCTCAGAGTTCAAGGCTGCCACCTTTTCCGTGGCCGCAAACATCAACGGCGCGTCCCACTTTCTTGTCTGGGAAAGTACCGTTTTTCAGCTCTGAATTCCAGACGGATGAAGACTCCTCACAGGGAAGAGGCTCCCAGGACAGAAAGCGATTGTTCCATTTCTAGGGTTAATCGGGCTCCATCATTGGCACCTGAGAGCCCAAGGTTGCCTCCTATACCCTGGGCACAAAGCTCGACCATGCGTGCTACGTGAGGGTCCGGGAAATTGCCGTTTCTCATTCCAGAATTCCAGACCGATGAAGATTCCTCCCTGGGAAAAGGTGTCAGGACAGAAAGCGATTGTTCCTTTTCTAGGGGTAATGGGGCTCCATCATTGGCACCTGAGAGCCCAAGGCTGCCACCTTTTCCCTGGGCACAAATGTCGATGGCGCGTGCCACTTGCAAGTCCGGGAATGTGCCGTTTCTCATCCCAGAATTCCAGGCCAGCGAAGATTTCTCCCTGGGAAAAGGTGCCAGGACAGAAAGCGATTGTGCCTTTTCTAGGCTTAATGGGGCCCCAAAATTGGCAGCTGAGAGCCCAGGGCTGCCACCTTTTCCCTGGGTGCAAAGCTCGACGGTGCGTGCCACACGCGGGTAAGGGAAAGAGCCGTTTTCAGCCCAGAATTCCAGACCAATGAAGATTCCTCCCAGGGAAAAGGTGCCATGACAGGAAGCGATTGTTCTTTTTCCAGGGGTAATGGGGCCCCATCATTGGCACCTGAGAGCCCAAGGCTGCCACCTTTTGCCTGGGAACAAAGCTCGACGGTGCGTTCCACTTGCAGGTCCGGGGAAGTGCTGTTTTTCAGCCCAGAATTCCAGACGGACGAAAATTCCTCCCAGGGAAAAGGTGCCAGGACAGAAAGCGATTGTTATTTATCTCGTGTTAACGGGGACCCATCGTTGGCACCTGAGAGCCCAAGGCTGCCACCTTTTCCCTGGGCGCAAAGTTAGATGGTGCCTGCCACGTGCAGGTCAGAGAAAGTGCTTTGTTCAGCCCAGGATTCCAGACGGATGACGACTCCTCCCAGGGAAAAGGCTCCCAGGACAGAAAGCGATTGTTCCATTTCTAGTGTTAATGGGGGCCCGTCATTGGCATCTGAGAGCCAGAGGTTGCCTCCTTTTCCCTGGGCGCAAAGCACGACAGTGCGTGCCACGTGCTGGTCCGAGAAAGTGCCATTTTACAGCCCAGAATTCCAGACCAATGAAGACTCCTCCCAGGGAAAAGGTGCCAGGACAGAAAGCCATTGTGCTTTTCGTAAAGGTAATGGGGCCCCATCATTGGCACCTGAGAGGCCAAGACTGCCACCTTTTCCCTGGACGCAAAGCTCGATGGTGCGTTCCACTTGCGGGTCCAGGAAAGTGCCGATTCTCAGACCAGAATTCCAAGCCGATGAAGATTCCTCCCTGGGAAAAGGTGCCAGGACAGAAAGCCAGAATTCCAAGCCGATGAAGATTCCTCCCTGGGAAAAGGTGCCAGGACAGATAGCCATTGTGCCTTTTGTAGGGGTAATGGGGCACCATCATTGGCACCTGAGAGCGCAAGGCTGCCCCCTTTTCCCTGGGCGAAAAGCTCGACGGTGTGTACCTTGTGCGGGTTTCGGGCAGTGCCATTTTTGAACCCAGATTTCCAGACGGACGAAGATTCCTCCCTGGGAAAAGGTGCCAGGACAGAAAGCAAGTGTTATTTTTCTAGTGTTAACGGGGCCCCATCACTGGCACCTGAGAGCCCAAGGCTGCCACCTTTTGCCTGGGCGCAAATGTCAACGGCGCGTGCCACTTGCGGGTCCGGGGAAGTGCCATTTTTCAGCCCAGAATTCCAGACGGACGAAGACACCTCCCAGGGAAAAGGTGCCAGGTCAGAAATCGAATTGTCCTTTTCTAGGGTCAATGGTGCCCCATCATTGGCACCTCAGAGTTCAAGGCTGCCACCTTTTCCGTGGCCGCAAACATCAACGGCGCGTCCCACTTTCTTGTCTGGGAAAGTACCGTTTTTCAGCTCTGAATTCCAGACGGATGAAGACTCCTCACAGGGAAGAGGCTCCCAGGACAGAAAGCGATTGTTCCATTTCTAGGGTTAATCGGGCTCCATCATTGGCACCTGAGAGCCCAAGGTTGCCTCCTATACCCTGGGCGCAAAGCTCAACCATGCGTGCTACGTGAGGGTCCGGGAAATTGCCGTTTCTCATTCCAGAATTCCAGACCGATGAAGATTCCTCCCTGGGAAAAGGTGCCAGGACAGAAAGCGATTGTTCCTTTTCTAGGAGTAATGGGGACCCATCATTGGCACCTGAGAGCCGAAGGCTGCAACCTTTTCCCTGGGTGCAAAGCTCGACGGTGCGTGCCACTTGCGGGTCCAGGAATGTGCTGTTTCTCATCCCAGAATTCGAGGCCGATGAAGATTTCTCCCAGGGAAAAGGTGCCAGGGCAGAAAGCAATTGTGCCTTCTCTAGGGTTAATGGGGCCTCAAAATGGACACCTGAGAGCCCAAGGCTGCCACCTTTTCCCTGGGCGCAAAGCTCGACGGAGCATTCCATGTGCGGCTCCGGGAAAGTGCCATTTTTCAGCCCTGAATTCCAGACCTATGAAGATTCCTGCCAAGGGAAAAGGTACCAGGAGACAAAGCCATTGTGTATTTTATAATGCTAATTGGGCCCCATCATTGGCACCTGAGAGCCCAAGGCTGCCACCTTTTCCCTGGGTGCAAAGCTCGACGGTGCATACCCTGTGCGGGTCCGGGAAAGGGCCGTTTTTCAGCCCAGAATTCCAGACGGAAGTCGATTCCTCTCTGGGAAAAGGTGTCAGGACAGAAAGCCATTGTGCCTTTTCTAGGGGTAATGGGGCCCCATCTTTGGCACCTGAGAGCCCAAGGCTGCCACCTTTTCCCTGGGCACAAGTGTCGACGGCGCGTGCCACTTGCATGTCCGGGAATGTGCCTTTTCTCATCCCAGAATTCCAGGCCAGCGAAGATTTCTCCCTGGGAAAAGGTGCCAGGACAGAAAGCGGTTGTGCCTTTTCTAGGCTTAATGGGGCCCCAAAATTGGCAGCTGAGAGCCCAGGGCTGCCACCTTTTCCCTGGGCGCAAAGCTCGACGGTGCGTGCCACATGCGGGTAAGGGAAAGAGCCGTTTTCAGCCCAGAATTCCAGACCAATGAAGATTCCTCCCAGGGAAAAGGTGCCATGACAGGAAGCGATTGTTCTTTTTCCAGGGGTAATGGGGCCCCATCACTGGCACCTGAGAGCCCAAGGCTGCCACCTTTTGCCTGGGAACAAAGCTCGACGGTGCGTTCCACTTGCAGGTCCGGGGAAGTGCTTTTTTCAGCCCAGAATTCCAGACGGACGAAAATTCCTCCCAGGGAAAAGGTGCCAGGACAGAAAGCGATTGTTATTTATCTCGTGTTAACGGGGACCCATCGTTGGCACCTGAGAGCCCAAGGCTGCCACCTTTTCCCTGGGCGCAAAGTTAGATGGTGCCTGCCACGTACAGGTCAGAGAAAGTGCTTTGTTCAGCCCAGGATTCCAGACGGATGACGACTCCTCCCAGGGAAAAGGCTCCCAGGACAGAAAGCGATTGTTCCATTTCTAGTGTTAATGGGGGCCCGTCATTGGCATCTGAGAGCCAGAGGTTGCCTCCTTTTCCCTGGGCGCAAAGCACGACAGTGCGTGCCACGTGCTGGTCCGAGAAAGTGCCATTTTACAGCCCAGAATTCCAGACCAATGAAGACTCCTCCCAGGGAAAAGGTGCCAGGACAGAAAGCCATTGTGCTTTTTGTAAAGGTAATGGGGCCCCATCATTGGCACTGAGAGCCCAAGACTGCCACCTTTTCCCTGGGCGCAAATGTCGACGGCGCGTGCCACTTGCGGGTCCGGGGAAGTGCCATTTTTCAGCTCAGAATTCCAGACGGACGAAGACACCTCCCAGGGAAAAGGTGCCAGGTCAGAAATTGAATTGTCCTTTTCTAGGGTCAATGGTGCCCAGCATTGGCACCTCAGCGTTCAAGGCTGCCACCTTTTCCGTGGGCGCAAACATCAACGGCGCGTCCCACTTTCTTGTCTGGGAAAGTACCGTTTTTCACTCCTCAATTCCAGACGGATGAAGACTCCTCACAGGGAAGAGGCTCCCAGGACAGAAAGCGATTGTTCCATTTCTAGGGTTAATCGGGCTCCATCATTGGCACCTGAGAGCCCAAGGTTGCCTCCTATACCCTGGGCGCAAAGCTCGACCATGCGTGCTACGTGAGGGTCCGGGAAATTGCCGTTTCTCATTCCAGAATTCCAGACCGATAAGGATTCCTCCCTGGGAAAAGGTGCCAGGACAGGAATGGATTTCTCCTTTTCCAGGAGTAATGAGGACCCATCATTGGCACCTGAGAGCCGAAGGCTGCAACCTTTTCCGTGAGCGCAAAGCTCGACGGTGCGTGCCACTTGCGGGTGCAGGAATGTGCTGTTTCTCATCCCAGAATTCCAGGCCGATGAAGATTTCTCCCAGGGAAAAGGTGCCAGGGCAGAAAGCAATTGTGCCTTTTCTAGGGTTAATGGGGCTTCAAAATTGACAGCTGAGAGCCCAAGGCTGCCACCTTTTCTTTGGGCGCAAAGCTCGACGGTGCATACCCTGTGCGGGTCCGGGAAAGGGCCGTTTTTCAGCCCAAAATTCCAGACGGAAGTCGATTCCTCTCTGGGAAAAGATGTCAGGACAGAAAGCCATTGTGCCTTTTCTAGGGGTAATGGGGCCCCATCTTTGGCACCTGAGAGCCCAAGGCTGCCACCTTTTCCCTGGGCACAAATGTCGACGGCGCGTGCCACTTGCATGTCCGGGAATGTGCTGTTTCTCATTCCAGAATTCCAGGCCAGCGAAGATTTCTCCCTGGGAAAAGGTGCCAGGACAGAAAGCGATTGTGCCTTTTCTAGGCTTAATGGGGCCCCAAAATTGGCAGCTGAGAGCCCAGGGCTGCCATCTTTTCCCTGGGCGCAAAGCTCGACGGTGCGTGCCACATGCGGGTAAGGGAAAGAGCCGTTTTCAGCCCAGAATTCCAGACCAATGAAGTTTCCTCCCAGGGAAAAGGTGCCAGGACAGAAAGCCAGTGTGCTTTTTGTAAAGGTAATGGGGCCCCACCATTGGCACCTGAGAGCCCAAGACTGCCACCTTTACCCTGGACACAAAGCTCGATGGTGCGTTCCACTTGCGGGTCCAGGAAAGTGCCGATTCTCAGACCAGAATTCCAAACCGATGAAGATTCCTCCCTGGGAAAAGGTGCCAGGACAGAAAGCCATTGTGCCTTTTGTAGGGGTAATGGGGCACCATCACTGGCACCTGTGAGTGCAAGGCTGCCCCCTTTTCCCTGGGCGCAAACCTCGACGGTGTGTACCTTGTGCGGGTTTGGGGCAGTGCCATTTTTGAACCCAGATTTCCAGACGGACGAAGATTCCTCCCTGGGAAAAGGTGCCAGGACAGAAAGCAAGTGTTATTTTGCAAGTGTTAACGGGGCCCCATCATTGGCACCTGAGAGCCCAAGGCTCCCACCTTTTGCCTGGGCGCAAATGTCGACGGCACGTGCCACTTGCGGGTCCGGGGAAGTGCCATTTTTCAGCTCAGAATTCCAGACGGACGAAGACACCTCCCAGGGAAAAGGTGCCAGGTCAGAAATCGAATTGTCCTTTTCTAGGGTCAATGGTGCCCCATCATTGGCACCTCAGAGTTCAAGGCTGCCACCTTTTCCGTGGCCGCAAACATCAACGGCGCGTACCACTTTCTTGTCTGGGAAAGTACCGTTTTTCAGCCCTCAATTCCAGACGGATGAAGACTCCTCACAGGGAAGAGGCTCCCAGGACAGAAAGCGATTGTTCCATTTCTAGGGTTAATCGGGCTCCATCATTGGCACCTGAGAGCCCAAGGTTGCCTCCTATACCCTGGGCGTAAAGCTTGACCATGCGTGCTACGTGAGGGTCCGGGAAATTGCCGTTTCTCATTCCAGAATTCCAGACCGATGAAGATTCCTCCCTGGGAAAAGGTGCCAGGACAGAAAGCGATTGTTCCTTTTCTAGGAGTAATGGGGACCCATCATTGGCACCTGAGAGCCGAAGGCTGCAAACTTTCCCCTGAGCGCAAAGCTCGACGGTGCATGCCACTTGCGGGTCCAGGAATGTGCTGTTTCTCATCCCAGAATTCGAGGCCGATGAAGATTTCTCCCAGGGAAAAGGTGCCAGGGCAGAAAGCAATTGTGCCTTTTCTAGGGTTAATGGGGCTTCAAAATTGACAGCTGAGAGCCCAAGGCTGCCACCTTTTCCCTGGGCGCAAAGCTCGACGGAGCGTTCCATGTGCGGGACCGGGAAAGTGCCAATTTTCAGCCCAGAATTCCAGACCTATGAAGATTCCTCAGAGGGAAAAGGTACCAGGAGACAAAGCCATTGTGTATTTTGTAATGGTAATGGTGCCCCATCTTTGGCACCTGAGAGCCCAAGGCTGCCACCTTTTCCCTGGGTGCAAAGCTCGACGGTGCATACCCTGTGCGGGTCCGGGAAAGGGCCGTTTTTCAGCCCAAAATTCCAGACGGAAGTCGATTCCTCTCTGGGAAAAGGTGTCAGGACAGAAAGCCATTGTGCCTTTTCTAGGGGTAATGGGACCCCATCTTTGGCACCTGAGAGCCCAAGGCTGCCACCTTTTCCCTGGGCACAAATGTCGACGGCGCGTGCCACTTGCATGTCCGGGAATGTGCCGTTTCTCATCCCAGAATTCCAGGCCAGCGAAGATTTCTCCCTGGGAAAAGGTGCCAGGACAGAAAGCGATTGTGCCTTTTCTAGGCTTAATGGGGCCCCAAAATTGGCAGCTGAGAGCCCAGGGCTGCCATATTTCCCCTGGGCGCAAAGCTCGACGGTGCGTGCCACATGCGGGTAAGGGAAAGAGCTGTTTTCAGCCCAGAATTCCAGACCAATGAAGATTCCTCCCAGGGAAAAGGTGCCAGGACAGAAAGCCAGTGTGCTTTTTGTAAAGGTAATGGGGCCCCACCATTGGCAGCTGAGAGCCCAAGACTGCCACCTTTTCCCTGGACGCAAAGCTCGATGGTGCGTTCCACTTGCGGGTCCAGGAAAGTGCCGATTCTAAGACCAGAATTCCAAAACGATGAAGATTCCTCCCTGGGAAAAGGTGCCAGGACAGAAAGCCATTGTGCCTTTTGTAGGGGTAATGGGGCACCATCATTGGCAGCTGAGTGCCCAAGGCTGCCCCCTTTTCCCTGGGCGCAAAGCTCGACGGTGTGTACCTTGTGCGGGCTTGGGGCAGTGCCATTTTTAAACCCAGATTTCCAGACGGACGAAGATTCCTCCCTGGGAAAAGGTGCCAGGACAGAAAGCAAGTGTTATTTTTCAAGTGTTAACGGGGCCCCATCATTGGCACCTGAGACCCCAAGGCTGCCACCTTTTGCCTGGGCGCAAATGTCGACGGCGCGTGCCACTTGCGGGTCCGGGGAAGTGCCATTTTTCAGCCCAGAATTCCAGACGGATGAAGACTCCTGACAGGGAAAAGACTCCCAGGACAGAAAGCGATTGTTCCATTTCTAGGGTTAATCAGGCTCCATCATTGGCACCTGAGAGCCCAAGGTTGCCTCCTATACCCTGGGCGCAAAGCTCGACCATGCGTGCTACGTGAGGGTCCGGGAAATTGCCGTTTCTCATTCCAGAATTCCAGACCGATGAAGATTCCTCCCTGGGAAAAGGTGTCAGGACAGAAAGCGATTGTTCCTCTTCTAGGGTTAATGTGGCTCCATCATTGACACCTGAGAGCCGAAGGCTGCAACCTTTTCCCTGGGCGCAAAGCTCGACGGTGCGTGCCACTTGCGGGTCCAGGAATGTGCTGTTTCTCATCCCAGAATTCGAGGCCGATGAAGATTTCTCCCAGGGAAAAGGTGCCAGGACAGAAAGCGATTGTGCCTTTTCTAGGGTTAATGGGGCCCCAAAATTGACACCTGAGAGCCCAAGGCTGCCACCTTTTCCCTGGCCTCAAAGCTCAACGGAGTGTGCCAGGTGCGGGTCGGGGAAAGCGTAATTTTTCAGTCCAGATTTCCAGACGCATGAAGATTCCTGCCAAGGAAAAAGTGCCAGGACAGAAAGTGTTTTTTCCTTTTCTAGGGTTAATGGGACCCCATCATTGGCACCTGACAGCCCAAGGCTGTCACCTTTCCCCTGGGCTCAAAGCCTGACGGTGCGTGCCACATGCCTTTTATTCAGCCCAGAATTCCAGACGGACGATGATTTCTCACTGGGAGAAACTCGCCAGGACAGAAAGCGATTGTTCCTTTTCTAAGGTTAATGCGGCCCCATCTTTGGCAGCTGAGAGCCCAAGGCTGCCCCTTTACCATGGGCTCAAAGCTCGACGGTGCATGCCAAGTGCGGGTTCGGGAAATTCCTTTTTTCATCCCAGAGTTCCAGACCCATGAAGATTCCTCCCAGGGAAAAGGTGCCAGGATAGAAAGGGATTGTTCCTTTTTTAGGGTTAATGGGGCCCTATCATTGACATCTGAGAGCCGAAGGCTACCACCTTTTCCCTGGCCTCAAAGCTCGACAGTGCGAGCGAGGTGGGGGTCTGGGAAAATGCCGGTTTTCAGCACAGAATTCCAGGCGGCCCAAGATTCCTCCAAGGTAAAATGTGCCAGGACAAAAAGCGATTGTTCCTTTTCTAGGTTAATGGGGCCTCATCATTGGTACCTGAGAGCCCAAGGTAGCTACCTTTCCCCTGGGCTCAAACCTCGACGGAACGTGGCACGTGCGTCTCCGGGAAAATGCCGTTTTTCAGCCCAGAATTCCAGACGGCCCAAGATTCCTCCCAGGGAAAAGGTGCTGGGACAGACAGCGATTGTGCCTTTTCTAAGAGTAGTGGTGCTCCATCATTGGCACCTGAGAGGCCAAGGCTGTCACCTTTTCCCTGGCGCAATGCCCGACGGTATGTGCCACTTGCGGGTTTTTTAGCCCAGAATTCCAGACGGATGAAGATTCCTCCCAGGGAAAATGTGCCAGGACAGAAAGCGATTGTTATTTTTCTAGTGTTAATGCGGCCCCACTTTTGGTACCTGAGAGCCCAAGGCTGCCACCTTTTCCCTGGGCTCAAAGCTCGATGGAGCATGCCAAGTGCGGGTTAGGGAAAGAGTTGTATTTCAACCCAGAATTCCAGATGGACCAAGATTCCTCCCAGGGAATAGGTACTAGCACAGAAAGTGATTGTGCCTTTTTCTAGGGGTAATGGGGCCCCATCATTGGCACCTGAGAGCCCAAGGCTGCCACCTTTTCCCTGGGCTCAAAGCTCGACGGAGTGTGCCAGGTGTGGGTCAGGGAAAGTGCCTTTTTTCAGCCCAGAATTCCAGAAGGATGAAGATTCCTCCCAGGAAAAAGATGCCAGGACAGAAAGCGATTTTTACATTTCTTAGGTTAATGAGGCCCCATCATTGGCACCTTAGAGTCCAAGGCCGCCACCTTTCCCCTTGCCGCAAAGCCGGACGGTGCATGCCACATGCTGGTTTTTAAGCCCAGAATTCCAGACGGACGATGATTCCTCCCAGGGAAAAAAGGCCTGGACAAAAAGGAATTGTTCCATTTCTTGGGTTAATGGGGCCCCATCATTGCCACCTCAGAGCCCAAGACTGCCACCTTTTCCCTGTGCTCAAAAATCGACGGTGCGTGCCACCTGCGGGTCAGGTAAAGTGCCTTTTTCAGCCCAGAATTCCTGATGGAACAAGATTCCTCCCAGGGAAAAGGTGCTAGGACAGAAAGGGATTGTTCTTTTTCTTGGGGTAACGGGGCACCATCATTGGCAC
The DNA here is from genome assembly GCF_047495875.1 of Pithys albifrons albifrons. NCBI lineage: Eukaryota > Metazoa > Chordata > Aves > Passeriformes > Thamnophilidae > Pithys > Pithys albifrons. The sequence continues at coordinate 12,036,793 of NC_092478.1, forward strand.
CTGAGAGCCCAAGGCTGCCACCTTTTCCCTGGCCTCAAAGCACGACGGAGGGTACCAGGTGCAGGTCAGGGAAAGTGCCGTTTATCAGCCCAGAATTCCAGAATTTTTTAAATTCTACCCTGGGATAAAGTGCCAGGACAGAAAAGGATTGTTCCATTTCTAGGTTTAATGGGGCCCCGTCACTGGCACCTGAGAGCCCAAGCCTGCCACCGTTTTCCTGGGCTCAAAGCTCGATGGAACACTCCAGGTGCGGGTCAGCGTAGGTGCCGTTTTTCAGTCCAGATTTCCAGACGGACGAAGATTCCTCCAAGGAAAAGGTGCCAAGAGAGAAAGCGATTGTTCCATTTCTAGGTTTCAGGGGCCCCATCATTAGCACCTGAGAGCCCAAGGCAGCCACCTTTTCCCTGGGCTCAAAGCTCGACGGAGTGTGCCAGGTGCGGTTCTGGGAAAGCGTAATTTTTCCGCCCAGAATTCCAGACGGATGAAGATTCCTGCTAAGGAAAAAGTGCCAGGACAGAAAGTGTTTGTTCCTTTTCTAGAGTTAGTGGGGCCCCATCATTGGCACCTGAGAGCCGAAGGCTGTCTCCTTTTCCCTGGGCTCAAGCCTCGACGGTGCATGCCATGCGCGGGTCCAGCAAATGCAGTTTTTCATCCCAGAATTCCAGATGGATGAAGATTCCTCCCAGGAAAAAGGTGCCAGGACAGAAAGCGATTGTTCCAGGTCTAGGGTTAATGCGACCCCCTCATTGGCACCTGTGAGCCCAAGGCTGCCACCTTTTCTCTGGGTATAAAGATCGACGGTGCGTGCCACGTGTGTGTCCGGGAAATTGCAGTTTTTCAGACCAGAATTCCAGACGGACGAAAATTCCTCCCAGGGAAAAGGTGCCAGGACAGAAAGTGATTGTTATTTTTCTAGTGTTAATGGGGCCCCATCATTGGCACCTGAGAGCCCAAGGGTGTCACCTTTTCCCTCAGCGCAAAGCTAGATGTTGCGTGTCATGTGGGGGTCAGGGAAAGTGCCGTTTTTCATTCCAGAATTCCAGACGGACGAAGACTCCTCGCAGCAAAAAGCTGTCAGGACAGAAAGCGATTGCTCCTTTTGTAGGCTTAATGGGGCCCCATGATTGCCACCTGAGAGCCCAAAGTTGCCTCCTTTAAACTGGGCGCAAAGCAATACGGTGCGTGCCAGTTGCGGGTTTCGGGCAGTGCCGTTTTTCAGCCCAGAATTCCAGATGGACGAAGACTCCTCCCAGCAAAAAGCGGCCAGGACAGAAAGCGATTGTGCCTTTTGTAGGGTTAATGCGGCCCCGTCATTGCCACCTGAGAGCCCAAGGTTGCCTGCTTTAACCTGGGCGCAAAACTCGACGGTGCGTGCCAAGTGCGGGTGCGGCAAATGCCATTTTTCAGCTCAGAATTCCAGATGGATGAAGATTCCTCCCAGGGAAAATGTCCTAGGACAGAAAGCGATTGTGCCTTTTCTAAGAATAATGGGGCCCCATCATTGGCAGCTGAGAGCACAAGGCTGCCTCCTTTTCCCTGGCCTCAAAGCACGACGGTGCGTGCCACATGCGGGTAAGGGAAAGTGTCGTTTATCAGCCAGGATTTCCAAGAGGTTTAAGATTCTACCCTGGGAAAAGGTCCTGGGACAGAAAGCGATTGTGCCTTTTCTAAGAGTAATGAGGCCTCATCATTGGCACCTGAGAACCCAAGGCTGCCACCTCTTCCCTGGGCTCAAAGCTCGATGGAGCATGCCAAGTGCGGGTGAGGCAAAATGCCGTTTTTCAGCCCAGAATTCCAGACAGAAGAAGATACCTCCAAGGGTAAAGGAGCCAGGAGAGAAAGCGATTGTGCCTTTCCTAGGGGTAATGGGGCCCCATCATTGGTACCTGAGAGCCCAAGCCTGCGACCTTTTCCCAGGGCTCAAAGCTCAAAGGAGTGTGCCAGGTGCGGGTCAGGGTACGTGCTCTTTTTCAGCCCAGATTTCCAGACTGACGAAGATTCCTCCCAGGGAAAAAGTGCCAGGACAGAAAGCGATTGTTCCTTTTCTAGGGTAAATGTGGCGCACTCATTGGCTCCTGAGATCCCAAGGCTGCCACCTTTTCCCTGGGCTCAAAGCTCGACAGAGCGTGCCAAGTGTGGGAAGGAAAGTGCCATTTTTCATCCCAGAATTCCAGACGGATCAGGATCCCTCCCATGGAATAGGTGCTAGGACAGAAAGCGATTGTGCCTTTTCTAGGGGTAATGGGGCACCATCATTGGCACCTGAGATCCCAAGGCTGCCACCTTTTTCCTGGCCTCAAAGCTCGACAGAGCGTTCCATGTGCGGGTCCGGGAAAGTGCCATTTTTCATCCCAGAATTCCAGACGGATCAGGATCCCTCCCAGGGAATAGGTGCTAGGACAGAAAGCGATTGTGCCTTTTCTAGGGGTAATGGGGCCCCATCATTGGCACCTGAGATCCCAAGGCTGCCACCTTTTCCCTGGCCTCAATGCTCGACGAAGTAATCCAGGTGCTGTTCTGGGAAAGCGTAATTTTTCAGCCAAGATTTCCAGACAAACCAAGATTCCTCCCTGGGAAAACGTGTAAGGACAGAAAGCCTTTGTTCCTTTTCTAGGGTTAATGGGGCCCCATCATTAGCACCTCACAGCCCAAGGCTGCCACCTCTGGGCGCAAAGCCCAACGGTGCGTCCCACATGCAGTTTTTTCAGCCCAGAATTCCAGACGGACGATTACTCCTCCCTGGAAAAAACGTGCCAGGACAGAAAGTGATTGTGCCTTTTCTAAGGGTATTGGCACCCCATCATTGGCACCTGAGAGCCCAAGGCTGCCACCTTTTCCCTGGGCTCAAAGCTCGACGGAGCGTGGCAAGTGCGGGTCCAGGACAGTGCCGTTTTTCAGCCCAGAATTCCAGACCTATGAAGATTCCTCAGAGGGAAAAGGTGACAGGACAGAAAGCGATTATTCCTTTTCTAGGGTTAATGGGTCCCCATCATTAACACCTGAGAGTCCAAGACCTCAACATTTTCACTGGGCGCAAAGCCCGACGGAGCATGCCAGGTGCAGGTTTTTCAGCCCAGAATTCCAGACGAACCAAGATTCCACCAGGGGAAAATGTGCCAGGACAGAAAGCGATTGTTCCTTTTCCAGGATTAATGGGGCCCCTTCATGGGCACCTGACAGCCCAAGCCTGCCACCTTTTCACTGGGAACAAAGCTCGACGGAGCCTGCCACGTGTGGGTCTGGGAAAGTGCTTTCTGTCCTGGCTCCTTTTCCCTGGGAGGAATCATCGTCCATCTGGAATTCTGGGCTGAAAAAACCGCATATGACACCCACCATCGGGCTATGCGCCCAGGGAAAAGGTGGCAGCCTTCGGCTGTCAGGTGTCAAATGATGAGGCCCCATTAGCCCTAGAAAAGGCACAATCGCTTTCTGTCCTGGCACCTTTTAACTGGGAGAAATCTTCATCGGCCCCGAAATCTGGGATGAGAAACAGCACTTTCCTGGACCCGCAAGTGGCACGCTCCGTCGAGCTTTGCGCTCAGGGAAAAGGTTGCAGCCTTTGGCTCTCAGGTGCTAATGATGGGTCCCCATTACTCCTAGAAAAGGAGAAATCGATTCCTGTCCTGGCACCTTTTCCCAGGAAAGAATCTTCATCTGGAAATCTGGGCTGAAAAATTACGCTTTCTCAGAACCGCACCTGGCACACTCCATCGAGCTTTGAGGCCAGGGAAAAGGTGGCAGCCTTGGGCTCTCAGGCGCCAATGATTGGGCGCCTTAAACCCAGAAATGGAAAAATCACTTTCTGTCTTGGAACTTTATCCCAGGGTAGAATCTTAAACCTCCTGGAATTCTGGGCTGATAAACGGCACTTTCCCTGACCCGCAACTGACACGCTCCGTCGAGCTTTGAGCCCATGGAAGAGGTGGCAGCCTGGGGCTCTCTGGTGCCAAATGTGGGGCCGCATTAACATTAGAAAACGCACAATCGCTTTGTGTCCTGGCACCTTTTCCCTGGGAGGAATCTTCGTCCGTAAAAAATTCTGGGCTCAAAAACGGCACTTTCCCTGACCAGCATTTGGAACTATCCGTCGTGCTTTGAGCCCAGGGAAAAGGTGGCAGCCTTGGGCTCTCAGCTGCCAATGATGGGGCCCTATTACCCTTAGAAAAGGCACAATCGCTTTCTGTCCTGGAACATTTTCCCTGGGAGGAATCTTGGTGCGTCTGGAATTCAGGGATGAAAAAGGGCACTTTCCCGGACACACACGTGGCAGGCTCCGTCGAGCTTTGAGCCCACGGTAAATGTGGCAGCCTTGAACACTCAGGTGCCAATGATGCGGCCCCATTAACCCTAGAAAAGGCACAATCGCTTTCTGTCCTAGCACCTTTTCCCTGGCAGGAATCTTCATCCGTCTGGTATTCAGGGCTGAAAAACCCACAAGTGGCACGCACCGTCGGGCTTTGCGCCCAGGGAAAAGTGACACTCTTGGGCTGTCAGGTGCCAATGAGGGGGCCGCATTAACCCTAGAATTGGAACAATCGCTTTCTGTCCTGTCACCTTTTCCCTGGCAGGAATCTTCGTCCATCTGGAAATCTGGGATGAAAAATTGCACTTTCCCAGACCCACAGCTGGCACGCTCTCTCTAGCTTTGTGCCCAGTGAAAAGGTGGCAGTCTTGGGCTCTCAGGTGCCAATGATGGGGTCCCATTAACCCTAGAAAAGGCACAACTGCTTTCTGTTCTGGCACGTTTTTCCTGGGGAGGAATCATTGTCCGTCTGGAATTTGGGGCTGAAAAAACCGCATGTGGCACGCACCGTCGGGCTTTGCGCCCAGGGAAAAGGTGGCAGCCTTCGGCTCTCAGGTGCCAATGATGGGGCCCTTAAACCTAGAAATGGAACAATCGCTTTCTGTCTTGGCACTTTATCCCAGGGTAGAATCTTAAGCTGACTGGAATTCCGGCTGATAAACGGCACTTTCCTTGACCCACACCTGGCACGCTCCGTCGTGCTTTGAGCCCAGGGAAAAGGTGGCAGCCTTGGGCTCACAGGTGCCAATGATGTGGCCGCATTACCCCAAGAAAAGGAACAATCCCTTTCTGTCCTAGCACCTTTTCACTTTGAGTAATCTTGGTCCATCTGGAATTCTGGGCTGAAAAAAGGCACTTTACCTGACCCGCAGGTGGCACGCACCATCGATCTTTCAGCCCAGGGAAAAGGTGGCAGCCTTGGGCTCTCAGCTGCCAATGATGGGGCCCCATTAACCCAAGATATGGAATAATCCCTTTCTGTCCTAGCAGATTTCCTTAGGGAGGAATCATCGTCCGTCTGGAATTCTGGGTTTAAAAACAGCATGTGGCTTGCACGGTCCGGCTTTGCACCCATGGGAAAAGATGGCAGTCTTGGACTCTAAGGTGTCAATGATGGAGCCCCATTAACTCAAGAAATGTAAAAATTGCTTTCTGTCCTTGCACCTTTTCCCAGGGAGGAATCTTCGTCTGTCTGGAAATCTGGGCTGAAAAACCGCAATTTCCCTGACTCGCACTTGCCACGCTCCATTGAGGTTTGAGCCCAGGGAAAAGGTGCAGCCTTGGGCTCTCAGATCCCAAAGATGGGGCCGCATTAACCCTAGAAAAGGAGCAATCGCTTTCTGTCCTGGCACCTTTTCCCTGGCAGGAATCATCGTCCGTCTGGAAGTCTGGGCTGAAAAAACTGCATGTGGCACGCACCGTTGGGCTTTGAGCCCAGGGAAAAGGTGACAGCCTTGGGCTGTGACGTGCCAATGAGGGGGCCGCATTTACCCTAGAACTGGAACAATCGCTTTCTATACTGGCACATTTTCCCTGGGAGGAATCTTGGTCATTCTGGAAATCTGGACTGAAAAAAGGCACGTACCCTGACCAGCACCCGGCACACTCTGTCGAGCTTTGAGCCCAGGGAAAAGGTGTCACCCTTGGGCTCTCAGGTGTCAATGATGGGGCACCATTACCTCTAAGAAAGGCACAATAGCTTTCTGTCCTGGCACCTTTTCCCTGGGAGGAATCATGGTCTGCCTGGAATTCTGGGCTGAAACACGGCACTTTCCCTCACCCGCACTTGGCACGCTCCGTCGAGCTTTGAGCCCAGGGAAAAGGTGGCAGCCTTAGGCTCTGAGGTGGCAATGATGGGGCCCCATTACTCCTAGAAAAGGCACAATCCCTTTCTGTCCTAGCACCTTTTCCCCGGGAGGAATCTTGGGCCCTCTGCAATTCTGGGCTGAAAACTGGAACTTTCCCAGACCCGCACCTCGCCCGCACTGTCAAGCTTTGAGCTCAGGGAAAAGGTGGCAGCCTTGGGCTCTCAGGTGCCTAAGATGGGTCCACATTAACCCTAGAAAAGGAAGAATCGTTTTCGGTCCTGGCACTTTTTTCCCTAGCAGTAATCCTCGTCCATCTGGAATTCTGGGCTGAGAAACGGCACTTTCCCGGACCCCACCTGGCACACTCCTTTGAGCTTTGAGCCCAGGGAAAAGGTGACAGCCTTGGGCTGTCATGTGGCAATGAGAGGGCCGCATTTACCCTAGAACTGGAACAATCGCTTTCTGTCCTGGAACATTTTCCATATGAGGAATCTTCGCCATTCTGGAAATCTGGGTTGAAAAACAGCATGTACCCTTACCCGCCGCTGGCACACTCCATCGAGCATTGAGCCCAGGGAAAAGGTGGCAGCCTTGGGTTATCAGGTGGCAATGATGGGGCCCCATTACCCCTAGGAAACGCATAATCGCTTTCTGTCCTGGCACATTTTCCCTGGGAGGAATCTTTGTCTGTCTGGAATTCTGGGCTGAAAAACGGCACTATCCAGACCCGTACTTGGTACGCTCCGTCGAGCTTTGAGCCCAAGGAAAAGGTGGCAGCCTTGGGCTCTCAGGAGTCAATGATGGGGCCGTATTAACCCAAGAAATGGAACAATCCCTTTCTGTCCTCGCACCTTTTCCCAGGGAGGAATCATCGTCTGTCTGGAATTCTGGGCTTAAAAAAGAGCATGTGGCATGCACCGTCCGGCTTTACGCCCAGGGAAAAAATGGGGGCCTTGGACTCTCAGGTGCCAATGATGGGGCCCCATTAACCCAAGAAATGTAAAAATCGCTTTCTGTCCTTGCACCTTTTCCATGGGAGTAATCTTCATCCGTCTGGAAATCTCGGCTGAAAAACAGCACTTTCCTGGACTCGCAGTTGGCACGCTCCATTGAGCTTTGAGCCCAGGCAAAAGGAGGCAGCCTTGGGCTCTCAGGTGCCAATGATGGGGCCCCATTATTATTAGAAAACGCACAAACGCTTTCTCTCCTAGCACCTTTTCCCTGGGAGGAATCTTCATCCGTCTGGAATTCTGGGATGAAAATCGGCACTTTCCTGGACCCGCACAAATACACACCATTGAGCTTTGCGACCATGGAATAGGTGGCAGCCTTGGGCTCTCAGATGCCAATGATGGGGCCCCATTACCTTTACAAAATACACAATGGCTTTGTGTCCTGTCACCTTTTCCCTCTGAGGAATCTTCATCGGTCTGGAATTCTGGGTTCAAAAAATGGCACTATCCCTAACCCGCACAACTATGCACCGTCGAGTATTGCAACCCGGGTAAAGGTGGCAGCCTTGGGATCTCACGTGACAATGATGGAGCCCCATTACCCCTAGAACTGGAACAATCGCTTTCTGTCCTGGCACCTTTTCCCTGAGAGGAATCTTACTCGGTCTGTAATTCTGAGCTGAAAAATGGCACTTTCCCAGACGCGCACGTAGCACGCTCCGTCGAGCTTTGCGACCAGGATAAAGGTGGCAGCCTTGGGCTCTCAGGTGCCAATGATGGGGCACCAATAACCCTAGAAAAGGCACAATTGTTTCCTGTCCTGGCATCTTTTCCCAGTGAGAAATCTTCATCCGTCAGGAAATCTGGGCTGAAAAAATGGCACTATCCCTGACCCGCACAACTATGCACCGTCGAGTATTGCGACCTGGGTAAAGGTGGCAGCTTTGGGCTCACACGTGCCAATGATGGGGCACCATTACCCCTAGAACTGGAACAATCGCTTTCTGTCCTGGCACCTTTTCCCTGGGAGGAATCTTCATCGGTCTGAAATTCTGGGCTGAAAAATGGCATTTTCCCAGACCCGCACGTAGCACGCTCTGTCGAGCTTTGCGACCAGGGTAAAGCTGGCAGCCTTGGGCTCTCAGGTGCCAATGATGGGGCCCCATTGCCTTTACAAAAAGCACAATGGCTTTGTGTCCTGGCAACTTTTCCCTGGGAGGAATCTTCATTGGTCTGGAATTCTGGACTGAAAAATGGCACTTTCCCGGACCCTCACGTAGCATGCACCGTCGAGCGTCACGCCAAGGGTAAAGGAGGCTGTCTTGGGCTCTCAGGTGCCAATTATGTGAGCCCGATTAACCCTAGAAATGGAACAATCGCTTTCTGTCCTGGGAGCCTCTTCCCTGTCAGGAGTCTTCATCCGTCTGGAATTCAGGGCTGAAAAACAGCACTTTCCCGGACAAGAAAGTGGTACGCGCCGTTGATTTTTGCGCCCATGGAAAAGGTGGCAGCCTTGAACTCTCAGGTGCCAATGATGGGGCACCATCGACCCTAGAAAAAGACAATTCGATTTCTGACCTGGCACCTTTTCCCTGGGAGGTGTCTTCGTCCATCTGGAATTCTGGGTTCAAAAATGGCAATCCCCGAAACCCGCACAAGGTACACACCGTCGAGCTTTGCGCCCAGGGAAAAGGGGGCAACCTTGGGCTATCAGGTGCCAATGATGGGGCCCCATTAACCCTAGAAAAAGGAGAAATCCATTCGTGTCCTGGCACCTTTTCCCAGGGAGGAATCTTCATCCGTCTGGAATTCTGGAATGAGAAACGGCAATTTCCCGAACCCTCACGTAGGACGCACCGTCAAGCTTTGAACCCAGGTTAAAGGAGGCAAACTTGGGCTCTCAGGTGCCAATGATGGGGCCGGATTAACTCTAGAAATGGAACAATCGCTTTCTGTCCTGGCACCTTTTCCCTGGGAGGAATCTTCATCCGTCTAGAATTCTGGGCTGAAAAATGGCACTTTCCCAGACAAGAAAGTGGCACGCACCCTTGACATTTGCGCCCAGGCAAAACGTCGCAGCCTTGGGCTCTCATGTGCCAAGGATGGGGCCCCGTTAACACTAGAAAAATAACACTTGCTTTCTGTCCTGGCACCTTTTCCCAGGGAGGAATCTTCGTCCGTGTGGAATTCTGTGTTCAAAAATGGCACTGCCCCAAACCCGCACAAGGTACACACCGTCGAGCTTTGCTCCCAGGGACAAGGGGGCAGCCTTGGGCGCTCAGGTGCCAATGATGGGGCACCATTACCTTTACTAAAAGCACAATGGCTTTCTGTCCTGGCACTTTTTCCCTGGGAGGAGTTTTCATTGGTCTGGAATTGTGGGCTGAAAAATGGCACTATCTGCGACCAGCACGTGGCATGCACTGTCGAGCTTTGCGCCCAGGCAAAAGGAGGCAACCTCTGGCTCTCAGATGCCAATGACGGGCCCCCATTAACACTAGAAATGGAACAATCGCTTTCTGTCCTGGGAGCCTTTTCCCCTGGGAGGAATCGTCATCCGCCTGGAATTCAGGACTGAACAAAGCACTTTTTCTGACCTGCACGTGGCAGGCACCATCCAGCTTTGCACCCAGGGAAAAGGTGGCAGCCTTGGGCTCTCAGGTGCCAATGACGAGTCCCCGTTAACACTAGATAAATAACAATCGCTTTCTGTCCTGGCACCTTTTCCCTGGGAGGAATTTTCGTCCGTCTGGAATTCTGGGCTGAAAAACGGCACTTCCCCGGACTCACAAGTGGAACGCACCGTCGAGCTTTGTGCCCAGGGAAAAGGTGGCAGCCTTGGGCTCTCAGGTGTCAATGATGGGGCCCCATTACCCCTACAAAAGGCACAATCGCTTTCTGTCCTGGCACCTTTTCCCTGGGAGGAATCTTCATCGGTCTGGAATTCTGGAATGAGAAAGGGCAATTTCCCAGACCCTCACGTAGCACGCATGGTTGAGCTTTGCGCCCAGGGTATAGGAGGCAACCTTGGGCTCTCAGGTGCCAATGATGGGGCCGGATTAACCCTAGAAATGGAACAATCGCTTTCTGTCCTGGGAGCCTCTTCCCTGTGAGGAGTCTTCATCCGTCTGGAATTCAGGGCTGAAAAACGGCACTTTCCTGGACGGGAAAGTGGTACGCACCGTTGATGTTTGCGCCCACGGAAAACGTGGCAGCCTTGAACTCTGAGGTGCCAATGATGGGGCACCATTGACCCTAGAAAAGGACAATTTGATTTCTGACCTGGCACCTTTTCCCTGGGAGGTATCTTCATCCGTCTGGAATTCTGGGTTCAAAATAGGCACTGCCCCAAACCCTCACAAGGTCGAGCTTTGCTCCCAGGGAAAAGGGGGCAGGCTTGGGCTCTCAGGTGCCAATGATGGGGCCCCATTAACCCTAGAAAAAGGAGAAATCCATTCGTGTCCTGGCACCTTTTCCCAGGGAGGAATCTTCATTGGTCTGGAAGTCTGGAATGAGAAACGGCAATTTCCGGACCCTCACATAGCACGCATGGTCGAGCTTTGCACCCAGGGTATCGGAGGCAACCTTGGGCTCTCAGGTGCCAATGATGGGGCCCGATTAACCCTAGAAATGGAACAATTGCTTTCTGTCCTGGGAGCCTTTTCCCTGTGAGGAGTCTCCATCTGTCTGGAATTCAAGGCTGAAAAATGGCACTTTCCCGGTCCCGCACAGGGTACGCACCTTCGAGCTTTGCACCCAGGGAAAAGGTGGCAGCCTTGAACTCTCAGGTGCCAATGATGCGGCGCCATTACCATTACAAAATACAACATGGCTTTGTCTCCTGGTACCTTTTCCCTCTGAGGAATCTTAATAGGTCTGGAATTCTGGGCTGAAAAATGGCACTTTCCCGGACCCACTCGTGGAACGCTCCGTCGAGCTTTGTGCCCAGGGAAAAGGTGGCAGCCTTGGGCTCTCAGGTGCCAATTTTGGGGCTCCATTAACCCTAGAAAAGGCAAAATCGCTTTCTGTCCTGGCACCTTTTCCCTGGGAGAAATCTTCATTGGCCTCGAATTCTGGGATGAGAAACAGCACATTCCTGGACCCGCAAGTGGCACGCACCGTCGAGCTTTGCGCTCAGGGAAAAGATTGCAGCCTTCGGCTCTCGGGTGCCAATGATGCGCCCCCATTGCTCCTAGAAAAGGAGAAATCGATTCCTGTCCTGGCACCTTTTCCCAGGGAGGAATCTTCATCGGTCTGGAATTCTGGAATGAGAAAGGGCAATTTCCCGGACCCTCACGTAGCACGCATGGTTGAGCTTTGCACCCAGGGTATAGGAGGCAACCTTGGGCTCTCAGGTGCCAATGATGGGGCCCGATTAACCCTAGAAATGGAATAATCGCTTTCTGTCCTGGGAGCCTCTTTCCTGTGAGGAGTCTTCATCCGTCTGGAATTCAGGACTGAAAAACGGCACTTTCCTGGACAGGAAAGTGGTACGCACCGTTGATGTTTGCGCCCACGGAAAACGTGGCAGCCTTGAACTCTGAGGTGCCAATGATGGGGCACCATTGACCCTAGAAAAGGACAATTTGATTTCTGACCTGGCACCTTTTCCCTGGGAGGTATCTTCGTCCGTCTGGAATTCTGGGTTCAAAAAAGCACTGCCCCAAACCCTCACAAGGTCGAGCTTTGCTCCCAGGGAAAAGGGGGCAGGCTTGGGCTCTCAGGTGCCAATGATGGGGCCCCATTAACCCTAGAAAAAGGAGAAATCCATTCGTGTCCTGGCACCTTTTCCCAGGGAGGAATCTTCATCGGTCTGGAAGTCTGGAATGAGAAACGGCAATTACCCGGACCCTCACGTAGCACGCACCGTCGAGCTTTGCACCCAGGTTAAAGGAGGCAACCTTGGGCTCTCAGGTGCCAGTGATGGGGCCGGATTAACTCTAGAAATGGAACAATCGCTTTCTGTCCTGGCACCTTTTCCCTGGGAGGAATCTTCATCCGTCTAGAATTCTGGGCTGAAAAATGGCACTTTCCCAGACAAGAAAGTGGCACGCACCCTCGACATTTGCGCCCAGGCAAAAGGTGGGAGCCTTGGGCTCTCAGGTGCCAATGATGGGGCCCCGTTAACACTAGAAAAATAACACTTGCTTTCTGTCCTGGCACCTTTTCCCTGGAAGGAATCTTCGTCCGTCTGTAAATCTGGGTTCAAAAATGGCACTGCCCCAAACCCGCACAAGGTACACACCATCGAGCTTTGCGCCCAGGGAAAAGGGGGCAGCCTTGGACTCTCAGCTGCCAATGATGGTGCCCCATTACCCCTACAAAAGGCACAATGGCTTTCTGTCCTGGCACCTTTTCCCAGGGAGGAGTCTTCATCGGTTTGGAATTCTGGTCTGAGAATCGGCACTTTCCTGGACCCGCAAGTGGAACGCACCATCGAGCTTTGCGTCCAGGGAAAAGGTGGCAGTCTTGGGCTCTCAGGTGCCAATGATGGGGCCCCATTACCTTTACAAAAAGCACAACGGCTTTCTGTCCTGGCACCTTTTCCCTGGGAGGAGTCTTCATTGGTCTGGAATTCTGGGCTGTAAAATGGAACTTTCTGGGACCAGAACGTTGCACGCACTGTCGAGCTTTGCGCCCAGGCAAAAGGAGGCAACCTCTGGCTCTCAGATGCCAATGACGGGCCCCCATTAACACAAGAAATGGAACAATCGCTTTCTGTCCTGGGAGCCTTTTCCCTGGGAGGAGTCGTCATCCGTCTGGAATCCTGGGCTGAACAAAGCACTTTCTCTGACCTGCACATGGCAGGCACTATCTAGCTTTGCGCCCAGGGAAAAGGTGGCAGCCTTGGGCTCTCAGGTGCCAATGACGGGTCCCCGTTAACACTAGATAAATAACAATCGCTTTTTATCCTGGTACCTTTTCCCTGGGAGGAATCTTCATTGGTCTGGAATTCTGGGCTGAAAACAGCTCTTTCCCTTACCCGCATGTGGCACGCACCGTCGAGCTTTGTGCCCAGGGAAAAAGTGGCAGCCCTGGGCTCTCAGCTGCCAATTTTGGGGCCCCATTAACCCTAGAAAAAGCACAATCGCTTTCTCTCCTGGCACATTTCCCAGGGAGAAATCTTCGGTGGCCTGGAATTCTGGGATGAGAAACGGCACATTCCCGGACTTACATTTGGCACGCGCCGTCGACATTTGCGCCCAGGGAAAAGGTGGCAGCCTTGGCCTCTCAGGTGCCAATGATGGGGCCCCATTACCCCCTAGAAAAGGCACAATGGCTTTCTGTCCTGACACCTTTTCTCAGGGAGGAATCGATTTCCGTCTGGAATTCTGGGCTGAAAAATGGCCCTTTCCCGGACCCGCACAGGTTATGCATTGTCGAGCTTTGCACCCAAGGAAAAGGTGGCAGCCTTGGGCTCTCAGGTGCCCGTGATGGGACCCCATTCACGCTAGAAAAGGAGAAATCGATTTCTGTCCAGGCACCTTTTCCCTCTGAAGAATCTTCATCGGTCTGGAAACCTGGAATGAGAAACGGCAATTTCCCGGACCCTCACGTTATCACGCACCTTTGAGCTTTACGCCCAGGGAAAAGGTGGCAAACTTGGGCTCTCAGGTGCCTGTGATGGGGCCCGATTTCCTCTAGAAAAGGCACAATGGCTTTCCGTCCTGGCACCTTTTCCCTGGGAGTAATCGTCTTCCTTCTGGTATTCTGGGTCTGAAAAACGGCCCTTTCCCGGACGCGCACAAGGTACGCACCGTCGAGCTTTACGCCCAGGTAAAAGGTGGCAAACTTGGGCTCTCAGGTGCCAATGATGGGGCCGCATTACTTCTGGAAAATGCACAGTGGCTGTCTGTCCTGGCACCTTTACCCAGGGAGGCAATTTCGTCCGTCTGGAATAGTGGGCTGAAAAACAGCACTTTCCCGGTCACGCACGTATCACGCACAGTCGAGCTTTTCGCCCTGGGAAAAGGTGGCAGCCTTGGGCAATCAGGTGCTCTTCTAACACGTGAAACTCTTGATTTCTGACAGACAGGAGACATCAGGACACATATTTCTTATGGTTTTGGAAAGTAAATCATTTGCATCTAAAACTCCAGGTCTGGAGCTTGCTTTCATGGTGAAAAGCACTGTTGTTCCTTAGGGGAAGCTCAACGAGCAAAGTGCAACTTTGCTTTGCTAACAAGTGAAACAGTCGATTCCTCTCAGACAGAAGGCATCAGGACACAGTATTCTTATGGCTCTGGCTAGTGCATCACATGCATCAGAGAATCCAGGACTGGAGCTCTCTTTCTGGATGCAAAGCACAGTTGTTCCTTAGGGGAAGTTCAGCTCGCAAAGAGTAGCATTTTTCTGCTAACAAGTGAAACAGTCGACTCCTGCCAGAAAGAATGTATCAGGACACATATTTCTTATGGCTTTAGAAAGATTCTCATATGCATCAGATCTTCCAGGCCTGGATCTTTCTTTCTCCGTGAAAATCACAGTGGTTCCTTAGAGGAGCTCATCTCGTAAAGTGCAACTAACTCTCCCATGATCTGCTAAAGTGTGACACGGTTGATTCGTGCCAGACAGAAGGCTGCAAGATACATATTTTTTATGGATTTGGAAAGAGAATTATATGCATCAGAGAATCCAGGCCTGGAGCTTTCTTTCTCCGTGAAAGAAACAGTTGTTACTTATGGGAATGTACTCTCGCAAAGTGTAGCGAAGAGTCCCATCTGTGCTAACAAGTGAAACAGCTGATTCTTGCCGATACACATTTGTTATGGCTTTGGAAAATGAATCACATGCATCAGAGAATCCAGGCCTGGAGCTTTCTTTCTCGGTGAGAAACAGACTTGTTGTTTATGGGAAGCTCATCTTCCAAAATGCAACTAACAGTGCCATGCTCTGCTAACAAGTGGAAACTTGATTCCTGCCAGAGAGAATACATTAGGGCACTCATTTCTAACGGCTTTTGAAAGTGAATCATATGCATCAGATAATCCATGCCTGGAGCTTTCTTATTTGGGAAAAGCACAAGTGCTCCTTGAAGCAAGCTCATCTCGCAAAGTGCAAATAAAACTCCCATGGTCCTTTAACAAGTGAAACATTTGATTCCTGCCAGACAAAACATATAAGGAAACACATTCTTATGGTTTTGGAAAGTGAATCCTATGCATCTGAGAATCGAGGCCTGGAGCTTTCTTACTCTGAAAAAAGCACAGGTGCTCCTTTTAGGAAGTTCATCTCGCAAAGTGCAAATAATAATCACTTACTCTGGTAACAAGTGTAAGAGTTGATTCCTGCCAGACAGAAGGCATGAGGATACACATTTGTTATGGTTTTGGAAAATGAATGATATGCAAGAGAGAATCGAGGCCTGGAGCTTTCTTACTCTGGGAAAAGCACCGTTGCTCCTTATAGGAAGTTCATCTCGAAAAGTGCAGTTAACAGTTCCATGCTCTGCTAAATTTAAAAGAGTTTATTCCTGCCAGACAGAAGGCATCAGGAACGTCATTTCTTCTGGATTGGCAAGTGAATCATATGTACCTAACAATTCAGAGCTAGAGCTTGCTTTCTCGGTGAAAATCACACTGGTTCCTTAGAGAAGCTCATCTCGCAAAGTGCAACTAACAGTGCCATGATCTGCTACAATGTG